>NC_084515.1:21362031-22024531 GCF_024500385.1 Phyllopteryx taeniolatus | reverse complement strand
GCATGGGCATCAAACCAGATTTTGGTGCTTCAGGCGGTATGGGCAGGGGCCAGGTCCTGTTGGAAGATGAAATCTGCATCTCCATACAGATCCTCAGCAGAAGAAATCATGACGTCCTCTAAAACATTCTGGTAGACCGTTGCGGTGACCATGGATTTAAGAAAGCAGAGTTTACCAACACACGCACTGGACATTGCACCCTAAATCTTGACTGTATGTGGATATTTCACACTGGACCTCAAGCAGCTTGGGTTCTGTTCTTCACCAGTCTTCCTCCAAACCCTTAGACTTTGATCCCCGAATGAAAGGCACACTTTACTTTCATCGGAAAAGAGGACCTTGGACCCCTGGCCAACAGTCCAGTCCTTCTTCTCCTTGGCCCAGTTGAGACGCTTCCTACGTTTGCTCAGGCTCAGAAGCGCTTGACCCGAGGAACCCGACAGTTGCAGCCCATCTCCTGGATGCGTCTGAATGTGGTGGTTTTTGAAGCTGTGACTCCCGCCTCATTCCACTCTTTCTGGATCTTTGATAGATTCTTGAATCTTCTCTGTTTGATAATCCGCTGAATCCCACGGTCATCTCTTTTGCTGGTGCATCTTCTCCTGCCACATGTTGTCCTTCCACTAGATTTTCCATTGATATGCTTGGACACAGTACCCTGTGAACAGCCAGCCTCCTTAGCTATGAATGTTTGTGGCTTACCCATCCTGTGGAGGGTATCAATGATGGTCTTCTGGCCAGTTGTCAAGTCTGCAGTCTTCCCCATATTAAACCAAACTGAAGCAATTTAATGACACCTGGGGAAACCTGTGCAGGTGCTTTGAGTTTAGTAGTGTGTGACACCCCATTTAAAACATTTATGGCCTGCAAAATTTGGGCTTATTTCTTCAAAGTATTCACATTTATTGAATTCCTGATTTTGTGAGTTTTATGAGCTGGAAGCCCAAATTTAAAATACAAAGAAATACTTGAAATGGTTTAAATTATGCGCCCTGAATCTATAATCTATGAAAGTTTAACTTTTTGAATTAAATTATGGAAATAAACTTCCATGATATTAAAATGTTTGGGAAAGGGTCTGTACATAGCACCCCTTTCAACTGAAACTGGTTATAAAAGTGTCTTTTTGGCTGTTCCATTTCCACAGAAACTGCATTTTGGATGCTGAATCAAACATTTGAAAACAGGTCTGAAAGTGAGTGTTATTGAAAACAACACTATTATCATTTCAAGGTAAGTGCAGATAGTGGTAGAGGAAAATGCCTGAGTATGTCTCAACGAAAACAACAATGGCTAACCACAGAATCCAGCAACATTCGTCAAATTGTAAACTCACATATCGTTAGTCGATGAAGTAATAAAAAGATCCGTGAGGGCAAGCAGTTACGTTTCTATACCTCCTGGCTTTAACTGATCCAGCATGCAAGTTACAGTGTTTTTGCAGGTTTTAAGAGTTTATAATGTGAAAAAAAATACAGAATTATTTTTCACTGTTTTTACAACACCATCGCTTTGCAAATCTGAACATTTCATAAATTCAAGCAGCACACAACTCTTCAATCTAAAAATACCACATAAAACAAATTTAAGGCAATTGACTTTTTGAGCGAGAGATTTCTCACAAAGATCTGAGTGATTGTCAGTATGGCCAATTTGGTATTGGAAGTGTGAGTTTTCTGTGACAATTATAATCACATTTTAAAATTCAACTGTACCTTCAAGGTGTTTTAGATAATCCATACTACATTGACTTTTACATCATAAACCACTTTGGGAAGTCGGTTTTATCATCATCCTAGTGCATAACATGACTCATTATCTCTGTGAGGGTCTTTTTGTTGGAAATAGAGATTACTAATTTCAACATCAGATGTTAACAGGCAAGACTGATCTCCGTGAAATAGCAGATGTCACTGAGATTTACAACCCCAATTCCAATGAAGTTGGCACGTTGTGTTAAACAAAAATAAAAACAGAATACAATGATTTGCAAATCATGTTCAACCTATATTTAATTGAATAGATTACAAAGACAAGATATTTAATGTTCAAACTGATAAACTTTATTGTTTTTAGCAAATAAACATTAACTTGGAATTTTATGGCTGCAACACGTTCCAAAAAACTGGGACGGGTGGCAAAAAAGACTGAGAAAGTTGAGGAATGGTCATCAAGCATCTGTTTGGAACATCCCACAGGTGAACAGGCTAATTGGGAACAGGTGGGTGCCATGATTGGGTCTCAAAGGAGCTTCCCTGAATTGCTCAGTCATTCACAAGCAAAGATGGGGCGAGGTTCACCTCTTTGTGAACAAGTGCGTGAGAAAATAGTCGAACAGTTTAAGGACAATGATCCTCAACGTACAATTGCAAGGAATTTAGGGATTTCATCATCTACAGTCCATATAATCATCAAAAGATTCAGAGAATCTGGAGAAATCACTGCATGTAAGCGGCAAGGCCAACATTGAATGTCCGTGACCTTCGATCCCTCAGGCGGCACTGCATCAAAAACAGACATCGTCCCCATCTCTGTTGTGGGAACCCCCGGAAAGCTGTTTTGAGATGTCGAATCATATCATATTCTTCGTATAAGAAAAAAACAAGAACAAAAATTGGAAAATGGAATTGAGGAAAAAAATTAACCACCTCACAGAAGAATATGCAATTAATCCAATAGATATGCTGAGAAACCAACTTCAAAAGGCAAAACATCCATTAGACGTTATAAGAAAGAACAGATTAAGCTACACTAACTTTGAGTACAATAATAAAATCGGGAAAATTCCTTGTGATCCAACTTCAGCGCAATAAAGAAAAGTCAATTACAGCCATTCAAGATTCATATGGCCACTGTACACAGTCACTGCTAGAAATAAATGACATTTTTTACAATTTTTATAGCAGCTTATACGCATCTTTGAACAACCCAGATCAAAAAGAAATGAAACTTTAAGGATCGAAACATCCCTCAATTAAATACACAAATCAAAGACAGCCTCGATGTTCCTTTAACCATCACAGAATTACATTAAAAAATATGCAACCGGGACGGCGCCTGGCTTGGACGGACGGAATCCCTGTTGAATTCATGAAACATTTTTGGCCAATACTAGCGCCTCTATTTTTCAGAACAGTCAATGAGATAAACGATAAAGGTAGAATTAGTAGCCACATGAACACAGCTTCAATAATTACTAAAGCGAGGTAAAGACCCCACTCTCCCCCGAAAAATTATCGGCCCTTATCACTGATTAATGTAGATATCAAGATTATCTCGAAAGCCCTCGCAGCGAGACTTGAAAAGGTACTTCTGTCGATAATCCACTATGACCAGATAGGCTTCATTAAGGGTAGAAGTTCCACAAATAAAGTCAGATGTCTGTTGAATTTAATAAGCATGTTACAGCGTAAAAATCTAAACGCAATCATCATGTCACTTGACGCAGAGAAAGCTTTTGATAAAGGGGCTTTCCTGTTTGCAGTACTTCGCAAATTTAGCTGTGGAGATTCAATTATACATTGGATAGCAACATTATACAAGTCGCCGAACGCGACAGTCACCACAAATAGGATCACTTCACAAAGTTTTACATTACAAAGAGGAACCAGACAAGGATGTCCACTCTCATCAATGCCATTTGCAATATTTACCAAACCTCTTGCTGTCGCTATACGTCAGAATGCTAATATTAAAAGGTATCTGCTCACTAGTGACAGAACACAAAATCAATCGATATGCTGATGATATTCTTCTTTACTTACAGGAACCCAAGTATTCTCTTCAGGCAGTCTTCAATCTCATTAAAACATTTTCACAAATATCAGACTACCCTATTAACTGGACAAAATCAACAATACTCCCAATAACAGCAAACTCATGGACTCCTGCAGATCAACAAACAAGGGACACTCTCCCGCCCTCGGGCTGGGACTGGCTGCATCGCGGGCTGTGGGGGGCGTCTCGCTCTCCTGGGGGAGGAGAGTGGGGTTTGGTTGGGGTGGCGGGGCGTGTGTGCCGGTGGGTGGGTTTGCTGGGGTGTGGCATTGGGTCCCTTCGGTCCCTCACTGGGTGGCCAGTTGTCGGGGCGCCTCTGTGGGGCCGGCGGACCATCCTGAGTCCCTCGGTGTGGGACGTGTCCCGTCTGCCGGGTTGCTCTCGGGTGGACCCCTTGGCCTGATCCCGCCCCTCGATTGATTGGGTGGGGTCCTCAGCAATTACAGGACACTTCTGTCAGTCTTTGTGCATGTAAAACAGTGTCAATTCACTTGGATGTATCAGCAGGCACACACCCCTAGGACTCTTTCACTGGATGTGGGGTCACGCACTTACTGCAACAAATAATTCATGAATATGCAAATCGCTTGTGTATCCCCTCACTTATTCTCTCCTCCTGTAGACTTTCATAATTTACAAAATCCCACCACACTTCAGTTGTACAGCTGGGTTCACGACCCTTGTCCTGCTTCTTCTCCTGTCCTTGTCCTGTTCCATCTTGTCCTGTCCTTCCCGCACAGGGTGTAGCACTACAGCCCCATGCAACACTCATATTTAATGTTTCATTGTTGTAGATAATGTAATGATTTACTTCTCTCATCCTGTTTACAATCAGTGCTTTGTCTTTTGTCCTTGTTTCTCTCTCCCTTCTAGAAACTTTGTTCTGTTCGTGTGATCAAGTCTGATTCTCAATAAACCTCAATTATAATACTAAGAAACCACAGCGGAAGCTTAAAAATGCCACTGTGACACAGTAAAACTGTTCTGGCATAAAAGGGACACAGATTTTCCATTCTGCTTGACCTAACAGACGAACAGGGCAAAAAAAAAAAAAAAAAAAAAAAAAGATGTGTAAATGATATCACCAACACATGGGCTCAGCAACACTTCAGAAAACCAATGTCAGTAAATACAGTTCGGCGCTACAGCCGTAAGTGTAACTTGAAACTTTACTATGCAAAGCAAAAGCCATTTATCAACAACACCCAGAAACGCCGCCGGCTTCTCTGGGCCCGAGCTCATCTAAGATGGACTGATGCAAAGTGGAAAAGTGTTCTGTGGTCCGACGAGTCCACATTTCAAATTGTTTTTGGAAATTGTGGACGTCGTGTCCTCCGGGCCAAAGAGGAAAAGAACCATCCGGACTGTTATGGACGCCAAGTTCAAAAGCCAGCATCTGTGATGGTATGGGGCTGTGTTAGTGCCAATGGCATGGCTAACTTACATATCTGGGAAGGCACCATTAATGCTGAAATGTACATACAGGTTTTGGAGAAACATATGCTGCCATCCAAGCAACGTCTTTTTCATGGACGCCCCTGCTTATTTCAGCAAGACAATGCCAAACCACATTCTGCACATGCTACAGCAGCGTGGCTTCGTAGTAAAAGAGCGCGGGTACTAGACTGGCCTGCAGTCCAGACCGGTCTCCCATTGAAAATGTGTAGCGCATTATGAAAATACGACAACGGAGACCCTGTTGAACAGCTGAAGCGGTACATCAAGCAAGAATGGGAAATAATTCCACCTACAAAGCTTCAACAATTAGTATTTACAATTGCTAGAGGACTCTGCATCTTTTTGCACAATTGTCAAAAAAATTTAAAATAAATAATTGTACCGGCATTACCAGATAACTAGCAACCTTTTATTGCTCAGTGACTGTTTTTGGTGAATGTCTATTTCTCAAAAGTGTTCTCTGTCAATTGACTGTCTGTTGTCGTACTAGAGCGGCTCCAACTACCGGAGACATATTCCTTGTGTGTTTTTTGGACATAGTTGGCAAATAAAGATGATTCTGATTCTGAATTAGTGTCCTCAGTTCCCAAACGTTTATTGAATGTTGTTAAAAGAAAAGGTGACGTAACACAGTGGTAAACATGACCCTGTCCCAGCTTTTTTGGAACGTGTTGCAGCCATAAAATTCTACGGTAGTGATTATTTGCTAAAAACAATAACGTTTATCAGTTTCAACATTAAATATCTTGTCTTTGTAGTATATTCAATTAAATATAGGTTGAACATGATTTGCAAATCATTGTATTGTGTTTTTATTTGTTTAACACAACGTCCCAACTTCATTGGAATTGGGGTTCTATATGAATGTTGTCAGTAGTGGTGATTGCCTCTGTTTCCCAAGACAGACGAGTAAAATATGTTCTGGACAAAGAAGACTTTGGTCACTTATTAAGTTAAATGACATTTTCTTGCAAGTGAGTGTGTGTTATTACCTCCTCAACATTCGAGGCAGTCTTGGCTGAGGTCTCCATAAATATGAGGCCGTGTTCTCTGGCAAAAGCTTCCCCTTCCTCTTTCTTTACCTCTCTCCGTGACTCCAGGTCACTGGAACGTAAAAACACGCAATGGTGTAAAAATTCATTGTAAATGAGGAAGTAACCAGTCAGTCAACAGTTGAGACCATTATTCGACACCTTTTTTTTTTATTGGGGTGCACAATGTCATTTTCTAACCCCCAAGGTCAATTACATGTTTCCTGTGAGCTATAGTCAATCCAACAACAACCAGAAGCCATTGATTTTCACATTGAGCTACAAAAGCTGGTACATCTAAATCCAGCATTTGGTCAGTAACAAACCGAGGTTTGTGGCAACTTCCTCATTAATGTAACGAGAAAGCATATCAAGCAAAGAACAATAGTACAGTTGTCTGAAATTACATTGACAAGCTCTGTTTTGACATGCAGCTATCTTGCACAACGCCACATTACTTCACTTTAGGTACAAAGTGAGCCAATAGTGTTGTGAAATAAATTTTATTTCAATAGATTTTTTTTTAAATCTTATAATGTCAGCAATATTTTATCCTGGTCCAAAAGATAGGATCATCATCTAGATCAGTGGTCCCCAACCGGGACGCAGAGAAAGAAGGACCAATTCATATAATTTCTGTTGTATTGCAATTCGCGTGTCAATGTGTTTTACTTTGAAAATTGACCGGATCTTCTCAATTGACACATCGAGACTGCACAGAACGCTCCCGTTTCGGGTCGCAGCCGGCTCGAACGCTTCTGTAACGGGGGCAGAGCTCAAAGAACGAAATCATTTCATAAACTAATTCAGCTCATTACGTTTACTGAAAACATTTGTTCTTTTGAACGAAACGTTCGCAAACGGAACTACACTATATCAGGAGTCCTACTTAAATTACGGGTTTATCGCAACCGTTAACTCTCACGCACCAAGTCCGCTCTGATACAGATACAGTCATAGATTTCTGCTCAACACAGGCAGACTACTTTTACGGAGTTAAAAGTCTACTCTCATTGAGGAGCTACGGAACTGCAGCCTGGTCTGGCTGCCTACAATAACTCCGACCCCCACTCGTGCATCGCACCCACAGTGGACGCACCACGAACGGCGAAGGAGGAAGCAGAAGCGAGGCAAGAGTGTGCGTGCATATATATGCATGCGCGCGCGCACGCCCGCCACCGCAGCCGGTCCGTGAGAAAAATCCCGACTCCTAACCGGTCCGCGGTGCAAAGAAGGTTGGGGAACATTGATCTAGATGATGCACATTTCCAACCAACCCCTTTTATTACCAAATGCTCCTGTTACCATAGGGTTCATGGCCTAATCTTTCAAACATGCACTCCATCTCTTACCGTAACAAAAACAAACCTCTTGTTGCCAATGAGCATAATGACCATATTGGAGTTGGAATGTTGGCGAGCGTCCTCTAACCAGGTCGTCAAGTGGTTAAAAGTGTCCCTCCTATAAGAGAAAACAGAAGGGAAAGAAAGAGACACATGACTTAATCAGAACATGACATTCATAGTTACAGTACTCAAAGTAAATAAATTAAAATGAAATGATGAAAATGATCAAGCTATTTGTTAGAAAACCTGGAGTTTCCTTCCAGGATCTATGGGACCTTAAATGGTCGTAAAAATGTAGGCCACTGGTTGCAAATGAGATCTATCATACAAATAAGTTAAAAATTGTAATTAACGCTGCAAAAATTTGCACACACTATTCAAAGTAACAAAGCAAAATTTTAGATTGACATAACATCTAATTCACAAGAATTTAACCACAGAATTTACTACATTTTGAATTTTTTTCTTGGTCAGTGAAAAAAATGGATAGAAAGCTTACTTTCCAAAGGTGATATACTCAATTATGGTACTCATGTTGAGCACTATGTTTTCTTAAAAAAAACTGTACTACAGTGCACTCCCGCATATTCGCGGTTCGACATTCACAAATACACCTATCTGCGGACTGGGGGGAAAAAAATAAATAAATAAATATTTTTTTCTATTTTCATGGCAAAATACTGTCAACAGCAAGTATGATATATTTATTGTATTGTAGCGTCGCTTTAACTGAGACAATGAATGGTTACCATTGGCTGTAAACATGCCCAAAAATATCAAACTAGCTGTCCGCGCCACAGTAGGCTGAAGGTCCGCACTAGAGATTTGTGATTGACATGGCGAAAAAAAAATAACAAAATAAAAATTTGAAAATTACTTACTAAAATTAAATAATTTTCATGGCAAAATCCTAATTACAATAAGCATTATATTTATTGTATTGTTTCTTCAATTGAGACAACGGACAGTTAATGTCGGTTGTAAACATTAATAGTTGTTCCATTTTACTTCAAACACGTGGCTGTTTTGTTAGTTACCAGTTAAGCAACGGATGAATATCTGCACACAAACGGTGCAGCAACAGACAATATAACAATACTCACAGGCATATATTTATTATCCTCTGTGAAGAATGACTAATATGACTGCTGTACTGAGAAGAGAGGAGCTGGCTCTCCAGTACAGTATATCTGTAAGTCTGTCTTATACTGCACGCCAGAATGAGCAGCATAATGTGCATTGCAGAAGTGTGATATCATAGAATGTTATTGTTCTCATTAAAAAACATTACAACATGTTTTGGGAAGGCTGGAATGGATTAAGGGCATTTCAAACAGGCAAAGATGATTTGAGATAAGCGTTTTGAGTTACAGGTGTGGTCAACAAACAAATTGAACCCGTATCTCAAGGCACCACTAGCTCGAAGAAGTGACAAGAACGCCATGTTTCCGTGGAAGAGTCTCCCTGGTTTCACATGGCAAAGTCCAGTCAAGAGCAAACTTTGACCCGATGCATAAACAATAAACCTGTCGAAAATGTGAAGATCAGCAACATATTTTGTATTTTGATTTGTGATTCTGTTTGTACAGGACTGTGACATATTGAAAGGTGGTCCATTGAAGACATTTTATTCTTCCCAACCACTTACTGCCGCTGTACAGGGTTACTTGGCAACCCTGATATTTTACATTGCTGATCTCTGTGCAGACAAAGACTTCAACAACAAGTATTAACCTTTATAGCGCACGCAGTTAAGAGTCAGTGATTGGCTCTTTTACCTCGTGATGTCATAGACGAGCAGTGCTCCTGCTGCTCCTCTGTAGTAAGACCTAGTGATGGACCGGAATGACTCTTGACCAGCCTAGAGAAAAACATACATATATTCATCGAGAGAAATTGAATTTTGAATATTTCAACTGGGTGTAGACAATAGCCGATCTTGTGTTCTTCTAACTGGACTGATGCAGCTACAGTCTGGTCATTCTGTCCGAGAAAACACCAGTATTTGTTGATTCAGGAGATTCATTTCAGCCGATGAGATTTTCCAGTCCTGATTCCTCAAGCAGACTCCAGCGCCAGGATTTTAGACAGTTGTGGAGAAGACAGGACAGAGCAGTATCTGTAACTGGATACAATGTGGAGTCCTCTCTTACTTACTAGCTTTCACAATTTATTTTTCTCTCCGAGGATGCGTCAAACCTTCAGTTTCCCAATGCATAAATGATAAGGAAATTCACATTACCTTGTATTGATGTCACATTTATGTCATAAAGGACAGCCCACTGGGTACTCATGTTCATTTAGAGCCCCTTTCTATTATTCCTGTTTTCATTGTCTCTCCTTCACCATCTGTTCCTTACATCACTCATCATCATCATTTAATTCTCTCCAACAACCCGCACACCCCCCACCCCCAATCGCTACACTCCCCAGAAAGCGTTCTGACCACCCCCCAAGCCATGTCTATTCACGCCCTGTCTCCATCCAATGTACAGTCACAATGTTGCCTGTGTCTCATCTGGGCCACAGACAAACAAAATGCTCTCTGTGCCAGCAGCTGCAGCTCGGCACTGCGTGGAGCTCAGCTGTTAAACCAAACAGGCAGGCGGTGGATGAATCACTCAACCAGTCATCCAACTTTGTCAGCCAGTCTGGTGGTGGATGAAGCAATCGGTCACTGAGTCAGAGAACTTGTGAGTCAACCGAAGCAAAGAGCCAGTCGGCCAGCTACCCAGGGAACAGTCAGTAAGTTAGCGCTGCTGTACAACACACAGGTAAATTAGTGGCATTGTATGATGTCCAGATACAGAAACAGCAGCCCGTTTACTATATCTTTTGACTCATAGAACATATGAACTACAGGTGACGTGTCTAACTAGTCTTTAGGTAAGCCTGCAGGAGGCTGAGATGTGTCATCAGCAAAGTACTGACATCATCGCTTGGCTTTCTGCTCAACCCCACCCCCCAGTCTTTTACAGCGGTGAAACATTTGTAATAGAGTTCTGACTCACCCTGCTGGTCAGATGGTGCAATGCATATTACACACAATACACAGATAAGTCACTGAATTAAAAAAAATAAATAAATAAAAAAAATGAAATTCAAGAGTTATATATATAAAAAAAGAATTAAAAAAAATAATAATAATAATCTGCATTTACAAAATAATAGTTTCATTTTCATACTACCAGTAATAATTAGTTTCTACTACTTTGCCCACTTGAGCAGCTAAATAAATTAATCCTGCACCACTGTAAACTATAGCAATACATATGTTCTTAACTAAAACTGTGAATTATTATTCATAATTGTGTAACCTGCAAACTCAACACTTGATCATGAATATACTCCTAAAATAAATAGCATAATAAACACTTGATTTTAAATGTGTAAAAAAATGTAAATATATCATTTATTATAGTTAATGTGAATCCGGACAATAGAATTAAAAACTCTATACTTTACCGTATCCCAGATCTGCAGTTTGATCTGTTTGCCATCTATGGTGATCATCCTCGCTCCAAACTCTACGCCTGAATTTAGAAGAGGGAGAAATAAGAGGTTGCACCAAAGTAAATTGTGTGCATCTCAACCAACTAACTCGTACCCACTGGGTACAATGACCAGAAGTGTAAGCTCTGGACTAACTTATCAATAGATCTGCAAACGCACAAACTGTCGGATCAAAGAGAATTTGTCCCTTTGGAAGGTTCCGTTATCAACAACAACAACAACAAGAGGACCCCTGTGGTAATAAGCTGTTACTGAAAAGTGAAGTAACAGCACCCCCAAGAGGGGAATATTGGGACTGACAAACTGTTGATGCAAAGCTTAACGCTTGTGTTTTGGAGTTTTCTTGTATTGTAGATAAGAAAATGTGAAGAGGCGGCACAGTGGACCACTGGTTAGCGCATCTGCGTCACAGTTCTGAGGACCGGGGTACAAATCCCAGCCCGCCTGTGTGGAGTTTGCATGTTCTCCCCGTGCCTGCGTGAGTTTTCTCCGGGCACTCCGGTTTCCTCCCACATCCCAAAAACATGCGTGGTAGGTTGATTGAAGACTCTAAATTACCCGTATGTGTGAATGTGAGTGCGAATGGTTGTTTGTTTCAATGTGCCCTACGATTGGCTGGCGACCGGTTCAGGGTGTACCTCGCCTCCCGCCCGAAGACAGCGACCATTGTGAGGATAAGCGGTACAGAAAATGGATGGATGGTTATCTTTCTCTGATATTTACATTTATTTGATGAAATTACACACACTGGTTCAATTATACAAAATTTGAGGAGGAGTCCAATATTTTTTTCATGGCACTGTATCAGCTGAATATATTTTAAGTCAGTGTTTGCATCCATCCATCCACATTCTATACAGTTTATCTTTACTGAGAAAGGCATGTATAAAAAGTAGACTTTCTTACCAATGGTGAGGTCGTGAACAGGTTGAAACCTCTTGTCTGTGAACTGTAGTAATAGACATGACTTTCCGACACCTGAAAAAATGCACACAGAGAATCAACATTAGCAAATATTACACATTTGGATCATTTCATCCATCCAGCCGTTTTTTTTAACCGCTTCTCCTTATCCATTTCATGCTTTGAAAATTTAAAGGAGCAGTAAAAAGATTAATTGTCCCACCTCACAGCCAAAAGGGACAATATTTGATAAGAAGCATAATCAAAAGTTGGAGAAAATAAACATAAAATAACATTGCAAGAATGGTGGTCTACTCTTCAATAGAATTGAAGAGGTTGAGAAATTTGTCATCCTTGCAAGCCACCTTTACAGTTGTTACGGAAAGTATTCAGACGCCCTTAAATGTTTCACTGTTATATTCCAGCCATTTGCTAAAATCATTTAAGTTAACTTTTTTCCTCATTAAATGCACAGCACCCCATATTGACAGATAATAACAGAATCGTTGACATTTTTGCAAAATGCATTTATTAAAAAAAGAAAAACTTTTAATGCATTTATTAAAAAAGAAAAACTGAAATATCAGCCAGAACTATTCAGTAGAAGCCCCCTTTTGAGCTAATACACCCATGAGTCTTTTTGGGAATGATGCAACAAGTTTTTCACACCTGGATTAGGGGCTCCTCTGCCATTCCTCCTTGCAGATCCTGTCCAGTTTGTCAGGCGAACGTTGGTGGACAGCCTTTTACAGGTCTCTCCAGAGATGCTCAATTGGGTTTAAGTCAGGGCTCTGGCTGGGCCATTCAAGAACAGTCACGGAGTTGTTCTGAAGCCACTCCGTTATTTGAGCTGTGTGCTTAGGGTCATTGTCTTGTTGGAAGGTGAACCTTCGGCCCAGTCTGAGGTCCTGAGCACTGTGGAGAAGGTTTTTGTCCAGGATATCCCTGTACTTGGCCGCATTCATCTTTTCTTCGATTGCAACCAGTCGTCCTGTCCCTGCAGCTGAAAAACACCCCCACTGCATGATGCTGCCACCACCATGCTTCACTGTTGGGACTGTATTGGACAGGTGATGAGGAGTGCCTGGTTTTCTCCACACAAACCGCTTAGAATTAAGGCCAAAAACTGACTTTCTAGAACTTTCTCCCATCTCCCGACTCCATCTCTGGAGCTCAGCCACAGTGATCTTTGGGTTCTTCTTTACATCGCTCACCAATGCTCTTCTTCCCCGATTGCTCAGTTTGGCCGCACGGCCAGTTCTAGGAAGGGTTCTGGTCGTCCCAAACGTCTTCCATTTCAGGATTATGGATGCCACTGTGCTCTTAGGAACCTTAAGTGCAGCAGAAATGTTTTTGTAACCTTAGCCAGATCTGTGCCTTGCTACAACTCTGTCTCTGAGCTCTTCAAGCAGTTCCTTTGACCTCATGATTCTCATTTGCTCTGACGAGCACTGTGAGCTGTAAGGTCTTATATAGACAGGTGTGTGGCTTTTTTAATATTATAATTATTAATACAAATATTAATAATAACATACGTTTAAGATGCTCCCATTCTGAAGTGACGTGTTCAGTGATGTTATAATTCATTTCCGCCACGGCGTCCTGTGTGGACGTATTATTTTATATTTATATTACTACATTCGTATTAATTGGCCTGTTATTTTGTTGTTCAAAGTTGGTTACTGTCCGCGAAAACCCGGTTCCAGCCAGAACTATGTGACAAGTGTATTGTTTCACCAAATCATTTATTTCAATGTTTTGTGACTGCTTGTAACGATAGCTGAGCAATTACCACGCGTCTGCACCTGGCCACTCCACATCCTCCCCTCGTGACACTTTTGTAGGAAGTGCAGCTTATTCGCGACCATGGAGGTGATGAGCAGAGACTTGCAATGCGTTGACACCGGACGCAAAAAGAACTTTCAACTCCGCGGCTTGGCAGCCGGGGAGGCGTAATAAAATAGCACGTACCAAGCAGCCGTTCAATGTGGACGCACCAGTCATGTCAGACGCTGGAATCCATATCTTACGGTCAAGAGTCCAATAACGACTCATCCAGGAGGTCACAAAAGAACCCACAACAACATACATACACAAGATCTACATGCCTTAGTGGCCTCAATGGAGGTCAGTGTACAGGACTAAACCCAAAGAAAACACTCAGCAATAATGGGATCCACGGGACAGTTCCAAGGCGAAAACCACTGCTGACAAAAAAAGAAAACAAAACAAAAAACAAAGGCTTATCTAACATTTCCCGAGAGATGTCTTTGATGATGACCCAAGACATTTCAAGGCTCAAAATATACATTTTTTTTCCCCTTTGAGGAGCAATTTTGCTAATAATTTTTTCATGTGAGGAGCAACTTTATAATTTTGAGGAGCAATTTTTTGCAGGTTAATCGCACAGGGACGGGTACGTGACCCATTTTACTCTTATTCCTCTCTGGCTACATTTTTCACCTACTTGACTCTTGACCACTTGCCATTTACAGATCATCAGATGGGAGTATACTATACTGGCCGTATGTCCCACAGTGACTACACTAAGCAAAGGCACCTGTCAGTCATGTTATGTTTTCTATATGGTTGCATACCGTACTTGTCACCTTCGTAATAAACAAAGCCACACACAGTGTTGGGAAGCAGTTGAAAGTTGTGTCCACTGTTCCAAAAATGGACTAATCCAGTTCATAATACAAAATTTTGAACCAATTTCACTGTTCCAAAACTAGTTCATAGTTCTTCCCCCCCCTCACAATTGTATATTGCTGACGGGCTATTACCCTCAAAATATTGGCATTTCATTTTGCTCATTGTTGCTCCCCACTGGAGAATGACCCAGCTAGTCCACACTGGTAGCTAGCTGCAGCTTTCACCCTACAATCTCAAAAACATGAAAAACCTGTTGCTAGAATGATCTTTTTTTTTTTTTTTAATGAGGAATTAACACACAAACAGGACTTTTGCCCTTAATGTGCAAACAAAAACCCGCAAGACAGTATGAAAGGAACGATGGTGAAAGGACATAACTTTGCATTCCTAGCAGCTCTGACCGACTATATTAACAACATATTTTATCTGATCTAGTCATATTACAAAACAAAATTCATTCCATATGACAGTGCAAATCGTACAGTGTGTTAAATAAAGCATTCTGATACAAATATTTTTTTACAACCATTAGTGCTAGCACTATAGCTTACTAGGCTATACAACGCTTCACAGCTCTTTCGAGGTTTGAGTCATCAACTGTTGTTGATACCCTTGGCCGACCTGTTCGATGTCTATTGCTCAGTACACCAGTAGTCTCTTTCTTTTTCAGAACGTTCTAAATTGGCTGTGCCTAATGTTTGTGCAATACCTCTGATCGATTTTCCCTCTTCTTTCAACTTCAAAATGGTTTGCTTTTCATCCATAGACAGCTCTCTGGTCTTCATGTTTGCTTAACAGTAAATGCAGTTTTCACAGGACAAACCCAAAGCCAAAAACAAGCACTATCGAATGTTTAAGCAATCAATCTAAAAGGCAACACCTGAGCAACTAGAAACACCCATCAGTCACATGTTCCAATACTTTTCCTCACTTGAAAAGTGGGTGGCTTCAAACAAAAGGTACTCTGTCCCGAGTTGTATAACACATCTAGATGTAAAAATAATGAAAAAAAAGTTGGAATTCTGAACTTTTGTCTCATATTCATCTTTTGATCTGAAACCAAAATGTCTTCAGTATACAACAAAAACAAAGGAATTAACCTCGCCGTTCCAATACTTTTGGATTGGACTCTATAAATATATTAGACTTTACACCAATCTGACCAGCATGATCAGTATCGTCACCATCGTGTACAGTACTGGAATATTTGAATCGAAAAGCTAGTTTATTTTTAGCCTTGTCACGTGTCTTTTGACGTAGTTTTGTGAATATCTGACCGCAAATAGTTATTTAAAAAAAAACAACAACAAAAAGTCGGCAGTGTGGGACAGATGACACGTCTGAGACAGACACGTAATGCCTGGATCAGACGACAAGACAAATTTGGTCTTTCACGACTACACTATGGCAATAAAATCTTCTATTCAGATACCACCGCATCCCATCTTTTACAATCAAGGGGTTTTATCTTGTCAACTCAAAACGCGACCGGATACACTCGTTACCATGGCGACGACAACAACAATGCATTGCGTCGTGTGTATTATACGAACAAAATGGGGAAAAACGTGTGCTGGTGGTCACCGGTGCTCGGGACAGGACTTTAATTCAAGGATTGCTTGAAAGTTCATTTTTTTGTCATTAATGTACACGCAGTACCCATATTGACAGAATAAAAACTCAATTGTTGAAGTTTTTGCAGATTTATTAAAAAAGAAAAACTGAAATATCACACAGCCATAAGTATTCAGACCCTTTGGTCAGTATTTAGTAGAAGCACTCTTATGAGCCAATAAAGCCATGAGTCTTTTTGGGAATGATGCAACAAGTTTTTCACACCTGGATTTGGGGATCCACTGCCATTCCTCCTTGCAGATCATCTCCAGTTCTGTCAGGTTGGGTTTAAATTAGGGCTCTGGCTGGGCCATTCAGGAACAGTCATGGAGTTGTTCTGAAGCCACTGCTTCGTTATTTGAGCTGTGTGCTTAGGGTCATGGTCGGGTTGGAAGGTGAACCTTCGGCCCAGTCTGATCTCCTGAGCACTCTGGAGAAGGTTTTCATCCAGGATATCCCTTTACTTGGCCGCATTCATCTTTTCTACGATTGCAACCGGTCTCCCTGTCCCTGCTGCTGAAAAACAAACTCACAGCATGATGCTGCCACCACCATGCTTCACTGTTGGGACTATATTGGACTGGTGATGAGCAGTGCCTGGTTTTCTCCAAAGATACCTCTTAGATTTAAGGCGAAAAAGTTCTCTCTTGGTCTCATCAGACCAGAGAATCTTATTTCTCACCATCTTGGAGTCCTTCAGGTGTTTTTTTTGGCAAACTCCATGCGGGCTTTCATGTGTCTTGCACTGAGGAGAGGCTTCCGTCGGGCCACTCTGCCATAAAGCCCTGACTGGTGGAGGGCTGCAGTGATGGTTGACTTTCGAGAACTTTCTCCCATCTCCCGACTGCATCTCTGGAGCTCCGCCACAGTGATCTTTGGGTTCTTCTTGACCTCTCTCACCAAGGCTCTGAGCTCTTCTCCCCCGATTGCTCAGTGTGGCCGGACGGCCAGCTCTAGGAAGGGTTCTGTTCGTCCCAAGCGCCTTCCATTTAAGGATTATGGACGCCACTGTGCTCTTAGGAACCTTAAGTGCAGCAAAAGAAAATTTTGGTCACCTTGGCCAGATCTGTGACTTACCACAATTCTGTCTCAATTCTGTTCATCAAATGAATAAACACAGTGTTTCCTGTTTTTGAGGGGACCGACATACCTTGCACATCAGCTAGTTAATAGCATTGCTCCATGTTGCTTTGGAGATGCCGCCACACAACTGACGTTTCCGGCCGCCTCCATTTCCGGTCCGGAGCCGGGACGAAAAGTGGCTACCGAACAACACGGCGGCATCGTGCCCCGTGTGACGACAGCTGAGTGAGACCGGGAGTTTTGTTTTTCGCTACATACCGGGCCAGCCGAGGAGGTGCAGTTTCTGTTTAACAACAACAACAACTGGCAACCGGAAGCGGAACAGGAAAAGGACGACTGATTGGCTGTTGTCACGCAAATTATCGATGTGTTAGATTAAGGAAATATGCATAGAAGTCATAATCGAGATCGATGGGAAATTTATCACGAGCTTCGATCTCGAGCATATAATCGCACAAGCCTACTCCAGGTACATGCCATATAATTTGCGTAGTGTAAAATAAAACGAAAAAAACTTTTTGGAAGTCTGTATTTCATTTGGATCAGCTCCATGACAGATTGTTTGTACTTTATCAAAACAGTTGCAACCACCATTAAAGTGGATGGGTATGTGGATAAATGACTGCTTTTGCAACATAACCGGACACCACGTCTTTGCAATGTTCAGTGAGCGTTGCCCGTTTCTTCGCTGAAGTTTTCTGTGTTGCGCACAGAGCAACGTTTGCTGCTGTGTGTCTGTTTCAAATGTTGAAATTATGTGGTCGTGCTACTTGCTTTCGGTTTAAACGGCACATAAAGATACTTTGCAAAAGACTGTTTTAGATCATTGTCTTGACACTGCAAACCCGATTTGTCAATTCCAAAAGACTGATGAAACCTCTTTAGTAGACTAGCTCCTCTTTGTTTGCCGCCATATATTCAGTGGAAAACTGTGTGCATCAACAGGCTACACAAGCCTCCAAGGGGGAATTTTTTATTTATTTTTAAATTGTAGTTTAGCATATAGTTTGAGATTGTTCTCCCCCTTATTATGCAATCAGCATTTAGACTGCATTTTATAATTATTGGGCTGTCTTTGTGATAGATTCAAATTGGTTTGACGATCTGAAAGATTTCAATGATACAGTATGTGGGGGGGGGATCTGAATTCAGGAAAGCAGCAAATACTTTTTCCAAGCATTGCATATTTCAAGTGCAGGCTTGTAAATGTCTAACTTAGCAATGGCTGCACACTACTAAACATAAAAAGCAAGCATATTGTTAAACAGGCTCTTCAGGACACCACACACACGCAATACAAAACCAATATCCAACTATTTAAAAAAAAAATCCTGCCTCAATGAAAGTTAAAATTTAAAAAAATATTCTTCAGCTAACTTAAAATCTAAATGAAATACACCGGGTGCTGTTGTCTGATGTATTTTGATACCTGGCAGGTATGTTTGATATGGCTGTCTTTTAATTAGCATTCCACTAATAAGCTAGCCGCTTCATATTATTTTGGGGTCTCGAATTTGTGAAACCGGAAAAATACACCTGCTGCCACAACGCAAGTGGACCGGCAACCGTCCAGATGAAAACATCAAAGCTCGGTCGAGCGCTCGCAGGCGTCGAACATCTCCATAGAAATCAAATACGGAGGACCGAGAAGCCAGCACTCACTCGCCGTGTACACGAATCGAAAAGAACAACCGAGCTACGCCATTTCAGGGCATATTTGGGGCTTGGCTTTCCCAACTGGCCTCCTCCTCCTCCTCCTCCTCCTCCTCCTCGGCGCACTCGTTTATTGTAACCGACGTTGATGATTCGATTGTGGTATATTCCGAATGTCACACATGGTTGTTTACTGGGCTGATAGTCACTTGCGTAATATTTGGTGCTCTAAACTCCAAAGGCTGGCGACGCAGTTCACGTAGCTAACTGGCTGCGGCTAACACCCCCACCCTGAATGCAATGGAACCAGAGGCCCGTATTGTTTGGGCGAACGTCAACAGCTACAATTTTTTTTGTTTAATTCCCATCGTTTGACATGACACGTGTACACTTGCTGAACGTGACTTTAAAAAAAATATATAAAATTGTGCTGATGCGTTAACGGCATTGAACGGGAACTGCCATCCCACCTCCGCGTCTGTGCTTTTACCACGTCATTGGACGTCCAACACTGCGGAAATGGACAGCTAGCAAGATGCTAACCGCTAGCAGACTGCCGACGTCTTGTCGAGCTCGTTGCAGCCTACCTGTGTCTCCGATGATGATGTATTTGAAGAGGTAAGCGTATGCCATGGCCCTCGAGTTGCGCAGTCAGTCGCTCAGACTATCACACCTCCGTAAACTGCGCGAGAAAGCTGCTTGTCAGCGTGTTCGCCTGTTTTGGTGTGTCGGCGCCGAAGAAGGAACAATAAACAGCCAGAGCCTCGGGCCTACGTCACTAGGCCCGCCCTCGCCACGCTACACTATGTGTGCTTCACGCGCCCTCGGAAACTACAGACGTGTTGTGGTGTTGTGCTTTCAAACTTCTCTACAGTAAATTGTCCTGAAACTTTCGACAGCGGCTCTTTGCAAATGAAAGATCTTAGACGGCAACATCTGTAATAGTGTGGTTTTGATACACAGTGCATCAATTCAGGTGAGTTATAAGCCGCTCAATGCCGCTATTGGCACTCAACCAAAATGACAGATTTTTGGAAAAGGTTGACAACTTTCATGCCAGACTGTAAAGGCAGACTAGGTAGAGTGAATTCAGAGATTTGTTTTTAAATACATCATGTATGCTTGAAGATAATTGCTGAAACCATCTGCAAAGACCGAGAACAATGTTGAACTCAGGATCTCATCCTCCACCCAGAGAGGCCACCCTCCACCCTTTCCCAACGGAGGACCAGGGTCTCCGCTTTGGAGGTGGTGATTCTCATCCCGACTGCTTCACGCTGTGCTGTGATCCTGTGTTGTGAAGATCGTGTCTTGACAGAGTCAACGGAACCGCGTTCTCTGCAAAAAGCCAAGACGTAACAGTGAGGCCTCCGAACCGGACCCCCTCGATGCCTCGGCTGCATCTAGATATACTGTCCATAAAGGTTATGAGGTGAATCTGTAACAAAGGCAGAATCCAATTTACGGACGGACCAAATTCTGGCGCAACAAAACTTCAAAAACCTTTGACCACCACTGTACAAATTACATTAGAAACTGAAATGAGCACCCTTCTTTTCCCAGTTATGATGAGCACATTGACTCACACAAATAGTCAATAACAAATTAAATTGTCGCTTCAGTTGAAGTGTAATGACTAATCTTTTCCTGTAGAGTGGAGTGAAGGGTCATGTTTTGGAAGTGGAAAATTGGTGCAATCTTGTGAAGTCAAGGAAATCAATCAATTTATCAATCAGGAGTTGGACAAGACCCCTCACTTCTGCCTGAATCTTAATGAGTCATTTTGCCAAGACATTGTGGACAATTGTTTGCTTCTGACTTTGTGGGAACAGTTTGGGGAAAGCCCTTTTCTATCCCAGCCTGACTGTGCCCCAGTGCACAAAGCAAGGTCCATAAAGACATGCTAGGATGGAGGTTTGTGTGGAAGAACTTACACAGAACCTGGCTCTCCAGTCCACCTTCAGTAGCTGTAGCGCACAGTCACATGACCAAATATTTCAGTCTCTGTACTTCTTGGATGGATTGGTTGTTCAATTTGCGTGGTATGTTTTTGATCTGGGCGGCACGGTGAGTACTGTGCATGACGGATGCGCCTCTTCACATGATTATCCATCCATCCATTTTCCTGTGCCTAATCTCAGCGGCTTTAGCACTACCAAATGCGTATCACACGCAGAGAAAGTCGACTCACTGTCCTGCTTTCACATCCACAAGTAGCAAACAAGGGATTTCGCCTGCATTCCAAAGACAATTTCTTTATAAGGAATCTAGGGCAATTAACATCAGTGTCCTGGAGGATATGGAGTAAGAAAAGATGAAAATATGGGATTGGAACAACATTGGCACGAGCAATTGACTTGTCTTAAGTTGCTCTCTTTGATTCTAAGTTGCTTTGTTTGATTGTAAAGTCAATTTTTTTTTAGTATTTCCAAATCTCCAAATATTTCCAAAGACGTCAGAGCTCAATAACAATTTGGCCTCGTACTTTCTTTTGCCTGCAGATATGTTGTCTCAGCCACCTCTGCCTTTTTGCTCAAGGGAGTGTCTTTCTTTGGCCTCCAAAAGAGACACACCAGCATGACCTTCTTACTGGCTTCCCAACATGCACACGCGCACACAAACACGCACACACACGGAACAGATACATACGCAACATAAGCAATACAATTAAAAACACAGTAGTTACAGCACATAGTCATGGTCATACAGGTTTATTATAGCGTTCACATTTCCATACAGAAGCCTCAAGTTGTGAAGGGAATGAAATACAGTATTGTTGAAAGGACGCCAAAGTGAGTGTGTGCACCTGCAGAGAAAGACAGAATGTTGCAAGGGACAGGGGGATGACATTAGGGCAACAGAGAGAGAGAGAGAGAGAGAGAGAGAGAGAGGGGAGGTGCATATGGAGTAAAGAAAAATGCAGACAAGGACAGTTCTACTTACATTAGGCAGAAGCTTGGTCAAAGCACAGCAACGAAGAGTAAAGGGATTAAAAAAAACCAAAAAAAAGCAAAGAGAGAAAACAATTCCAATTTAGATTAAGACAAAGTAGCCATCTCGTGGACTACAGACTTGACTTTCTCTCCAAGTGAACAGTGTGGCAGGGAGTGAACTGGAAGTTGAGACTGGTTTCCATCCAGAGCGAGCAGGCTGCCAAACAGCATGGCCGACAAAGTGAACGAGGAGTCGAATAGTAATCCGGGGAAAGATGAGCTGGACTGGGGTTATGAGGAAGGTAGGCTGTTCTCCATCATATATATATATATATATATATATATATATATATATATATATATATATATATATATATACAGAGATAGAGTTTATTCTTTGACAAAGCTTTACTCCTCTTATTTGAGCTGCACAATGTCATGCATTTTTTGATGAGTGAATGTCGTGGTTTGTCTCACTTTGTCCCCTTTTACTTGCCACCTTTACTGAGGATTATGCTGCGTGGTTAATCTGTAAAACTCCGACTGTAAGTATAATTATTTAACCATTGATTAATAACATATCAAGCAACATCGATATACTGTACGTATTAATATGCTTAACATAGCATTTTTAAGCCAAAAATGTGCATTGATGTGTGTAAGTATTTCCCATTTGTTACTAATATCATCCACATTTACAAGACGGGTGTATATTATGTTACCCGAAATCCCCGTGTAATTATTACATTTTTATTTTATATTATCCGCATGTCACTTTAACAGCTATTAAGTTTGTTCCTGCTGTGTTTGCACATCCCCGCTAGATTTACAAGCAAACAAAACAAATCCTTCAGGGAGATAAACCGGGAGATACAGTGCCTTTAAAAAGTCGACACGCCCTTGTTTAAATGCCGGCTTTTGGGTCCGAGATAAATCAGTTAAAACTTTTTCCTCCGTTAATGTCGCCTGTGCCCTGCAATTGGCTGGCGACCGGCTCAGGGCGTACCCCCGCCTCTCGCCCAGAGTCAGCCGGGACAGGCTCCAGCACGCCCGCGGTACGGAAAATCAATGAATCAATGAATGAATGAATGAATGATGTGACCTATGACATGTGCGTCTCCATCTTATAAAAATCTTTTTGGATCTTTTGAAGCACCCACCTTTTAAAGTGCATCTGATTAAGCCCAAATAAAGTGGAGCTCTTCCAGTATGCTTTTCCTGAAGATTTTGTGCTGAAACTAACTGCTATTTCAAATTGTTTAAGGCCCCATGAGTTCGAATATGATTGGTTCACTCTGAACACATCCATATCCCAGTTATAAGAGGGTGTGCACTCTTTTTTTTATTGTAATTCCTCTTTGATAAAAGAATTTATTTACCAAACGAACGGTCGCTGTGCTTTCCCAACCAAAGCCCCACACGCACAAACAAAACTTTGTGTAGCCTTTTAAACATCTCTAGAGAAGCTGTTCAAGCGTTGAATAAGTTGTTGTCAAGAGCTTAGTTGCTGAGGAAAGCGGGAATGCGAAGGCCCCCCCCCCCACTCGTCACATTCGCTCACTGCGTCTGCCTCTGCTGTGGTTGCAGCAAAAAAGAGGTATAATGTGGTGCGTTCATGCTTTTGCAAAACATGCAAAATCTGGGTCCTTACAAAATTGTCAAATGTGTTTAGCGTCGCTAAATTGACACCGTTTCAATGTTTCTTGTTTGCAGTACATCTATCTCACAAATGACCTCCATATACTTCATTACGGACATGTAGCCTACAATTGCATCTGACTACAGTGGTTGTCACAAAAAAAATGTATCTTTAAGTTGGAAATAGCAACATTATAGGTGACGGACAGGTTTTGTATCAATAAGCTATTGCTTCTTTGCATGTATTTTTTTTAATTCTTCCAAACAGGGTTGTGTAAAACCCCAATTCCAAGAAGTTGGGACGTTAATATAATGATTCGCAAATCATGTTCAACCTATATTTAATTGAATACACTACAAAGACAAGATATTTCATGTTCAAACTGATCAACTTGATTGTTTTGAGCAAATAATCATTAACTTGGAATTTGATGGCTGCAACACGTTCCAAAAAAGCTGGGACCGGTGGCAAAAAAGTTGAGGAATGCTCTTCAAACACCTGTTTGGAACCTCCAAATAGACTCAATGTCCCATAAACTATTTTAATTCAACAAAAGGAGCAAAATGCATAACCAAATAGACAGCAAAGAATAACACAAGGAGGCACGACAAAAGGACCGTGTGGTAAACAAAACTACTCGTTGAGTAAACTATATATATATATATATATATATATATATATATATATATATATATATGTGTTTTTGTTTTTAGTCCGTTTACACAGTCATAGGTCATATTGTTGTATCCTCGTAAGGCGGACAACCAAAACAGGATCACATGATCGAAGCCTACCTATAAGGGGCCCCAATGCGGCCGCCATGGGGAACCCACAGATTATTTACATCGTCACAACCAAGGGACAACCCCGACTCGCTCTCCTCCTGCGAGATAGCAAGCGTTCATTGACGCGTGCAATTCGGCGCCTGCTTTATTTTCTTTCGCACCTTACTTCTACTTCTCGTAGACATCAACATTCACACGACTCACTTCGACTCATTCACACGACTCACTTCGCTCAGCACACACGGCCGAACACACGGCGACTTACGTTGCCGGTCTTTTGGGTCCTGTCCCTCCTTACCGGAACCTTCTTCTCCTCTTTGCAGTCTTCGCTGTCCTCCTGCCGCACTTGCCCTTTTCCCACTTGCCTCTGCTTTTCCGTTCAACTTTGCTGCTCTTTCCTCAATTTCCTCTTTGTTTTCTTACCTTCTTTTCAGTTCTTTTGTTTCTCTCCTGCAATGCACACACTCGAGGTGTAAAAATAGCCCCTTTCTGTAGTGTTTCACACGTCCTTAAAAAGGGTTCGGGGACCTGTGTCCCGGAAGACGGGACACAGGTCCCCGAATCTAAAAAGGCCGAGATTCCAGGTTCGTGGAATCTCGGCCTTTTAGAGTTTGCCACTTTGGCTCCTCGAGGTACTTAGACCTGTTTTTAAGATTGAAGCCAGGGCCTTGAAACCTGTTTAGACAGGACGGAACACTAACCCGAGGTGTTAACGCGTTTTTCACACATACACAAACAAAAACACACTTTTTCCAACCTTTTCAATTCTTTAAAAATGGGCCCTTATCGTCTCTTTAAAGGCCGTGCCACTTCGATTCAAACAACACAGAGAGAGAGAAAGGCTTTCTGCGTCGGTTTATTTGCTGCAGTTTTGGGATGTCTCGGTTCGCCTTCCCTGTACGGCCACCTCCTCATGATCCAGGCGTCCGCGGCACCCGTTGCTCTATTGTATAATTGTCTTTTTTCTACCAAATTTAACAGAGGCATTTAAAATCGAGATTCCACAATGTATAAGAATAAATACAGCAGAATACGCATCGTTACAGTATATTGACTGACTTGACCATGTAACTTTGATGTGCATTGCATGCTGGTTAAGGCCTTCAACTTCCCATTATAAATATTGATCATACGTTATTGAAACAAGCGCATGCATTATAAGCTTACTATTTCGAATTGCTACTAATGCATGCCAAAATGATACAGTATACATGATAATGCTTACTTGGTCAATAATTAAACAGAGCACAAAATGGAACCAAATGTGTTTTTGGTAGATTATTTCTTAGTTTTAACAATCAAGCTTATACTGTTGGAAAGGCCATTTATCACCCTTTTAAATGGTGGCCCATTCAGGAGGAAGCATGCGTTTTGGGGTTTGAACAACAGAGGGGAGTATGTCGGTTACACCCATGAAAAATGCACCAGATCTTTTCTGCCAATACTAAAAACCTCATTTTGCTCTTTCAATGAACTCTTGTTTGGTGTTAGGCAAATATGATGATTGAAGTTGGAAGAAACACGACAACCGGCACTTGAATAATGTGTCACTTTAACAATGAGAAGCGTCAGTAGCGTGTACACATCCACAACTGCCTGCCACCTCCTCCTCACGCACCGCGGTCACACACTGCTGTGACGTGGTTGTGTTGGTCACTCCGGTACGACCAGCACACCTAATATGATCCCAAAAGTGTTCAATTGGCTTGAGCGCAGGACCGCCATTCCATCCTCTTTACTCCCAAATTCTGGAGTTAGTCTCTGCTCTGTTGGGCAAAGCGTTGTCATCTTGGAGGACAGAATTGTGTCCCAGGCTGTGGAGTTATGGGATTGCCACTGGTTCCAGAATCTCATGGAGATATCTCTAGGTGCAGTGAGAATGACTCCGCTGATGACAAGCCTAATTTGTCCAGTGAGGGTGACGCTGCCACCACCAAAAGATGTTACTCTCTCGGTGCAGCAATTAGCATAGCGTTCTCCGTGTCTTCTCCACACTTTGATCCCACGATCCAACCGCCTGAGGCAGATCCTGGATCCCACGTGTTCAGGTTCCAGTGCACATGTTGCCGACACCAGAGCAAATGGGCCTGATGGTGAAGGGCAGTGATGTCAGGCCTCCTGGCCACTGTTGCTCAGTTTGAATCCTGGCTCCAACGGTCTGCTGTCCAATTGTTCTTGGGCAAGACACCGAACGCTACATTGCCTCCAGGTCAGCACTGTAAACTGTTCTGAATTGCCAAACCTGGTTAAGCAAAGGAAATTATTATTATTATACCGGAGATTGGCTGCGTGCAGTCTGTTCCGTATTGTCTGCGCGGAGAGCCGTAGGCCATATTATCCCACACACCCTGACTGCAAATCTGTAGAAGACAGTCTATTGGACAGGCTTATTTGGGTGCCGTCTTCTTACGGTGCCCACTTCACAGGCTGTCTCTGACGTCCTCCATTGTATGGGACCTGACCTTCAGTTTGGAGATGGTACTAGGGCTCACGCCAAACAATGAGGAACACCAGCTTGAAATTGCCCTATCACACAGGCCCCCATCCGGATCAGTCAAATGTGGCTGTCCGATTCTTGGAGCAGACACTTACTGACCGCTGCAGCATGCTCGCATGGATGGACCAGAAGCACAAAACAAGAGTTAATGGCTACGCAAATGAAGGTGTTTGACATTGGTAGAGAAGATTTGGTCATTTCTTCATTGGTGCAAACTCTGCTGGTTGCATGTTTTTTTTAGTTTTTTTTTTTTTTTACCAAATATGACACCATTTAAAAAGGAAATCATTTTGAACAGTATAGGTTACATGGCATTGTTACAACAAAATAATGTCGTGTGTATGTTTTTTCATCATGGTGAGACTTTGATAATGATTTGACTATAGTTGATGCTACGTAATGGTCCAATCAATGACACAGTTGCTGGTAGCTGCTGTTCCTCCCAAAATTACACATCTTATCCTATTGCATGAAGTAATGCTGAATGTGTTTTCTCCACATAGGTGTAGAATGGGGACTCCATTACCCAGCAGCCAATGGTGAGTACCAGTCTCCCATCAACTTGAACTCGAGGGAGGCTCAGTATGACCCAGCCCTCCTGGATGTCCGCCTGTCACCGAACTACGTGGTGTGTCGTGACTGTGAAGTCATCAATGATGGACACAGTGTACGCATCCTTCTCAAGTCAAAGTCAGGTAGATACAAGCCCCCCCAAGACACACACACATCATATTTAACTTACTTTTTCTTCCTCTGTGTGCATTTTCTCACAATTTACTGTACTGTGTGCAGTGGTCAGCGGGGGTCCATTGCCGAGCGATCACGAATATGAACTTCATGAGGTTCGATTTCACTGGGGGAAAGAGAACCAGAGGGGCTCAGAGCACACGGTCAACTTTAAGGCTTTCCCTATGGAGGTATACACACGCACACGCACACACATATGAATGCACGACCATCACGAAACCAGCACTACTGGTTAGTTTCCAGTTCGTGATGGTATAAATTAGTCCTCCAGACAACGGCAGCATTTGTAAAGTATTTGGATTTTCCATCTGCAACTGCAGACTGCAACTTTTAACTGTTGTTCTTTCCTAGCGTAATAGGACTGTTCACGGTTTTGTTGCCACCGCAAAGTCTCACGTCTTGTTTTAGGTGGTTTTAGTTCGAGGTGTCCTATCCTATCCTATCCAAAGTTGAAAGATTGTAATATGTAACCCAATAATATAGAAATAGAGTGCTCTATTGTTTTGGAAGGACCGTATACAGTAGCTGGAACAGTACAGGTGTAAAAGAATTGGGCTACTTTTGATCCAATGCTAGAGATGCTTGTGTCAAGCAGGTGAACCAGGACCGAGTGACGCGAAATACAAGCGTGTACAGTACCTTTTTGTTTGTGCTTGTGTGCCAAACAAAAAGTGGACAATGCAGCTCCACAGTACATCAATCCATTGATTCGATTTGTGCAACATTTAAAATACGACATACAGCGCGACTCTGCTTGGTATGGCACCGAGAGGTTTTCCACTGTTGATAAGAGTCTTCAGTCATCACCAGCTGCTAACTTCCAACCCATTCAGTCACTAGTGTTCTGCACACCTGCTGACAACAATGACCTTTCAGATTCAGCTTGCATTCTATTGTTTCTCCTTGTAGCTCCATTTGATTCACTGGAACAGCACTTTGTTCAACTCTCTGGAGGATGCTCTGGGGAAGAAGAATGGAGTTCTCATCATTGCTCTTTTTGTGCAGGTGAGCAAAACACCGGTCAACCACCAATTTCTTCATATTCCAACATTTTGTCCTATAAAGATGAATCTGTTACTGGATCGGAAAAGTGGTTTCGGGGTTTGAATCTCTGCTGTAGCCTAATTTTAGAGTCTTCAATGAACCTAGCATGTATGTTTTTTGGGAGGTGGGAGGAAACCGGAGTGCCCGGAGAAAACCCACGCAGGCACGGAGAGAACATACAAAGTCCACACAGGCGGGGCCGGAAAATAAATGGTGATTTAGTCACTGTAT
This sequence comes from Phyllopteryx taeniolatus, assembly GCF_024500385.1. Lineage (NCBI taxonomy): Eukaryota > Metazoa > Chordata > Actinopteri > Syngnathiformes > Syngnathidae > Phyllopteryx > Phyllopteryx taeniolatus. The sequence continues at coordinate 21,995,622 of NC_084515.1, read as the reverse complement.
TCTAATCTTTTGCATTCCTGATTTGGTGGCTTTTATGAGCCGGAAGCCCCAATTATGTAAAAACAAAGAAAATAAAGACTTGAAATTGTTGAATTTACGAGCCCTGAATCTACAATCTATGAAAGTTTAACTTTTTGAATGGAATTATGGAAATAACTAAACTTTTCCATGACATTAACATTTTTGGGGAAAGGGTCCGTATAACATATTTAAACAAGGCCTGTAGCCTTGAGTAAGTCATGAATGTAAGCTAGCAAACGTACCCTCAAAATTGCAGCTATACGATGAGATATAAAACTTCCATCCATCCCTTTTCTTTACCGCTTATTGAAATAAATAAATCGCATTTCCAACAGACGGATAGATGGATGGAGGAGTGAACTTTGCCGTGCTCGATCCGGACATGTTAGCGCACAATGTGGAGGTGCTGCGTGGCGCAATGTCCCCCCTTACCTCTGTCCTATCTCTTGCATTGCAGAGGGGCCAAACTTTTTTTTTTTTTTTAAATAGCTGGTATTTTACAATGTAATGTTTTCCCTTCCTTCAATTGTGTGAGTGTTGTTATCCGAGGAAGGGAACATGTTTTCACACGTGATTAGCTGGAAGCCTTTTATCGTCTCCCAAAGATACAGCGTTCCTCTGTTTGACCTCTCAAATCTGAAACATACCAACAGATCGGCAAAGAGCATCTGGGTCTGAAAGCCATCACGGAGGTTCTACAGGATCTCCAGTACAAGGTGAGACTGACACAGAACAGGTCAGCGCAGGTTAGATGCCATGTTGGACCCGATGAAGACACAATGGAGAGCTCTTTTCCAGAACTATCCTATCCGCTTTTGAAAAGAGCTTTTCAAATAGACATCAAAATGATTGTGTGATGATAATGCGCTGTCTGTCTGTCTGTTTGTTTGTTTGTTTGTTTTTTCATTAGGGGAAGAGCAAGATAATTCCCTGTTTCAACCCGAACACTTTGCTGCCTGGTGAGCAAAACGTCAATCAGATACATAAATGTGCAAAGCTGCGGGATGGAATAATTCTCTCAAATTGGGGGGGAAAAAACAGTTCATAATAATTTGATGTCTAGTAACATGCAGTACATTGCAACAACTTATTACATTCTGCCATTAGACCGTGTGCAGAATTATTGGGCAAGTAAGTATTTTGAACATATCAGGACATATTTCTGAGCTCCCAGCTGGATAGATGGCTTTAAGCGTAGCAGGTGCTTTGTATTTGTGTAATGAGTGTGGGCGTGGCCTCAGGAGATCAACACCCCACCCTGTATAAAGGTGTGCATAATTATTAGGTAGCTTCTTTTCTTTTGGCAAACTGGCCAAAGAAAGACATTTAATTGACTCCGAAAGGTCAAAAATGATTAAAAGAGGGATGCGGCACTCTTGAAAAATCTAAGATTTGGGGGCGTGGTTACAGAAATATCAAATGTTTTGTTGCAAATGGTCAAAAGGGTCGCAAGGAATGTGATGAAAGACAAAAATATGCAAATTTATTGCCAAGGATTTGAGAAGAATCAAGCATGAAGCCACCAGGAACCCATTATCTTCAAGTTCTGTCATATTTCCCAACTAGAACCTACCTGGAATATCTCCGAGTAGAAAGACGAAAGACGAAAAACCGATGACACGGCCGCCTTCCTCACGTGACCTGAACCCAATTGAGAACTTGTGGGCAGTTCGTAAACGGGAGATATACAGTGAGGGAAAACAGTACACATTTCGGAACAATGTCTGCGAGGCTGAGGTTTCTGCTGCACAAAACCTTGATCGGATACAAATCAAGAACTCGACACAATCTGTGGATGGAAGGCTTATCACCATTATTCAAAAGAAGGCCTCACTATCATTCTCTATAATTTTTTTTTCGCCACTTACAAAGACTTTTATGAAGACTTATATATATATATATATATATATATATATATATATATATATATATATATATATAATAATTTGATTTGCCCTCAGATCCCTTATTGAGAGACTACTGGGTGTATAAAGGATCTCTGACAACACCGCCATGTAATGAGAATGTGACCTGGATCCTCTACCGCTACCCTCTCACTATATCACAACTACAGGTAAACACTTGTGGAATACATTCATCCATTTCATATTTAAAACCCAATCAATGTAAAGTATTTCTCATATCAAATGGGTCACATGTAGTGAGAAACTGATTGGGATCAGAGCACATATACAGTGTGCAAATCACATATGGATTGAAGTTAAAAACAAGTTAAATGCGGCATTTGTTTATTCACAATGTACAATAAATCGTTCCTGAAAAATGAAGAACTAGTATGACAAGATATTAAAATTTTTCCACATTTACTGAATAATGTGTCTTCTCTATATTGTATCATTTGTACAAGGATACAGTAGACCATAAATAGCACATAAGTGTTTTAAACAACAGTTTTGGCTATTCTAGAGTGCACATCTCAAACATCTGTCTACTCTCGAAAGTCCTTAAGTGCGTGTGCACAATACCATGTGTGTGCGTGTGTCTATACATGCATGCAAATGTTTGTATATGTTTGTTTTAAAGTCAATATGCTGTAGTCAGATATAATACAGTGCAGGTACAGCTCATGTGTTGTCAGAAGTGTTTTGGTTTATTTTGTTTGTTTTTTTGCCAGTGTCCGTGTTTATGCATGAATGTTTAGCATCTTCCGCTTCACGGTTAATCTGTTGAGTTCAGCTGACTTCATTCAAGAAATGACTTCCAGACACAAGAGTCATATTGCCGTTATCGTCAATTTCTGCAGGTGTGCTGTGGCGTGTGTCTTCGGACGATCACGTTGCATTCCCGTGCTCATCATTATGTCAACATGCACTCTATGCAGTCTGTATTGGTCCTCTTATTCTCCCACAGCTTCTCTTACTTTCGTACGCAAACACTACGCACTGACAACAGCCTGAGGAGGTTCGAAGTGTACTGCAAATATTTGGAGTAAGGAAGGTCATATTCGGCTTTGTGAAGTCAAATAAACAGAGTGTTATCTTCTTACATAGGCCAAAGTGTTGGCACCTTCTCCTTCTGTGAAGCAGTGATGATTCTTTGTTCAATACATATTTTATATTTACATAATACAGTTGTGATTAAACTACAAAATGTGTATGAATCGATGTTTTTTTTTTTTTTTTTTTTACAGTCACAGGCACTGCATCATCAGCGTTTGCTAGTTTGCTATTCAAAGAGCAGTGTGGGCACGAGTTCTAGTATTGTATTTGAAATGCCTCACTGACCCAACCGTCCCTTCCTTGAGGTTGCGACCTACAAATAACCTACAATTCAGTTTGACCACACATGTATTTATTTATTTTTTTTAATCTCTGCAGATTGAGGAGTTTCGGAGGCTACGTTCACATATAAAAGGCGCCGAGCTGCCAGAGGGAAATGATGGGATGTTGGGGGACAATTTCCGCCCCACCCAACCGCTGAGCGATCGGACCGTGAGGGCGGCTTTCCAATGATTCTCACTTTTGACTGCCGACTCAAAAAAATAAGACCTAAAGAAACAAACATGGAAGGTAACAAGTATTTGAGCCCATCAAAAGTTCATTTACAACGTCACATTCTTTTTCTTTCAAACACGGAATAATACCGGTTGGTATCTGGTCCCCGAGCAATTCGGTCCTCTGGAACCACATTATAATGGATCAAGTCCCAGAAGATCTAGCCCAGTTCACTTACTAATCTGGCACCAGCCTATATACAGTACTTGGAGTGATTCTGAATGTACAGCACTTCAGAAGCACTGTGGCACGAAGACATTTCAATCTCAGAGAAAAGAAGACTAAAACTCCTTGTTTAGTGCTAACGCAGGCTCATAAACTTTTAAAATCCAGAACTCTGAAATCCGTCAGTGTCGAGATACCTCCAATTGTCAGAATGACCTGAATTGAAGAGTTTAGTGAGAAGAGAGGAAGAGGAGATTTGGGATGAAAGCTTGCAGGCTGCTTTAGTGAAAAGGGGAAACACCAAATGGATGGAAACAGCGTGAGGGGAGGGAAAATGGGGAAGAAAACAGAGGACTGTTGTTTACAGTGGAAGTGGATACTGATCTGGTTGCACCAGGACAAATGCACCTGTGACGTACGAAGTTTGTGTATAGGTGTGTGTGTGTGTGTGTGTGTGTGTGTGTGCAGGGAGGTGAGATCGACAAGTTGCCTTAAAAACTGTGACTTTCTGCCTAGTGTTTTGCTGACCAAGTTAGACTGGCTGTAAAGCTTGCAAAAGTACTTTGCCCGTGACAAATGTGTGACGCAAATCTTATTTTCAAAAACACCTCACAGTTCTGAGGGCCGGCGTTCAATCCCCGGCCCCGCCTGAGTGGCGTTTGCATGCTCTCCCCGTGCCTGCGTGGCTTTTCTCCGGGCACTCCAGTTTCCTCCCACATCCCCAAAAACATGCACGGCAGCTTCACTGAAGACTCTAAGTTGTCCGTAAGGTGTGAATGTGAGTGCGAATGGTTGTTTGTTTGTATGTGCTCTGCAATTGGCTGGCGACCAGTTTTTTTTTTTTTTTTTTATCAGTTTATTTTTGAAAGGGGACAATGCAATTTCATAAAACACATGAAGTACACATGGTTAAAAAAGCCAGAATTAGCCAGAAGGCTAGTTTTCATCTGTAGTCCCCTGGCCATGATGTAAAAAAGCAGTAAAATACATCTACAAGACAATATAATACAGGATACATAATCAAACTATACTATTAAGAGAGAATAAAACCATAATTTTTTTGGTCATAACAAAAAAACAACAGAACATACTTGTCTTTTAGTGTTGGCAGCTATAGGTGTTAACTAGCCACATTTTCAGTTTTTTTGTGAAGGCCTTGTATGTTGTAAGCAGTTTAACCTCCTCAGGTACTGAGTTCCACTCACCAGCGCTCCTCACTGACCAGGCTGACTTACTGAAAGTGCTCCTGCGCAGAGGAATGAGACAGTCACCTCTGACAGAGCCTCGAGTGACACGCTCAGAGCTGTTTCTTTGGCTGATGAACTCAGCCAGAGGAGCTGGGGCCAAATCATGCAGTACTTTATAAATCAAATTTACATCTGCAAATATGTGAAGACTGTCCCAGTTTAAAAGACTGTATTTTTTTTAAATTGCACAGTGATGATAGTGCCTTGGTTTTTTATCCATCACTTTAATTACTTGTTTGTACAAAACTTCCAATGGTTTTTTTGCATTCTGACCAGCCTGGGACCAACTGGTTATGCAATAGTTAAAGTGACTAAGAATCATTGAATGCAAGTACATTTTTGCAGCTTCAGTTGACATTTCATTTCTAATTGCACGAAAATTTGCGAGGTTTAATTTGATATTTTTACACAATTTGTCAATATGGGCTTTAAAGGAAAGCTGTGAATCTATTATTAACCCAAGATATTTGTATTGGCTGACAATTTGCATTTTTTCTCCATTAACAAGTATGTCGGGGTCAGGTGATACTCTATTTGTTTTAGTGAAATACATGCCTACAGTTTTAGAAACGTTTAGCTGTAGACAGCACTCCTGCAACCAAGTTGTGACACAGGACATTGTATTAGTGAGTTTAGCAGCAACAGTATCTTTGGAGCGACCATGAACAAAGAAAACTGTGTCGTCTGCATACATTACGCACTCTGCTTCAGAGCAAACAGTGGGCAAATCGTTGATATGAAGACTAAATAAAAGGGGGCCCAATATTGATCCCTGAGGGACTCCAGAGGTTAGCCTAAGAGACTCTGATCTGCAGTTGTTAACTGATACAGATTGTGTTCGGTCATGCAGATATGATTCAATCCAGCTCACAGCTTTGCGAGGGAAGCTAAATTTTGAGAGCTTGGTAAGAAGAACAGAGTGATTTACTGTATCGAAAGCTTTCCTGAGGTCCAAGAACACCGCCCCTACAACTCCACCCTTGTCGAGAGAAGATTTTATTTTCTCAATGAAGAGGCATGTAGCCATTTCAGTGGAATGCTTGGATCTGAAACCAAACTGCATGGCGTGGAGAGAGGGGGAGCTGCTGATTAAATAATGGACAATCTGCTCAGGGTGTACCCCACCTCCTGCCCGATGACAGCTGGGACAGGCTCCAGCACGCCCGCGACCCGCGTGAGGAGAAGCGGCTCAGAAAATGGATGGAGAAATAATAACATTTAAAATGGGAATGAATCATTTTATTGGCTAAAAATTGTTCATCTATTCATTTTTTATTTAGTTTTGATTCATTCATTTAATATATACGTGTGTGTGTGTGTGTGTAAACAAACGCCCATTCACACCTCTTTGCAGTGCAGTCTTCAGTGAACCTGACGTGCATGTTACTGGAATCTGGGCGAAAGCGAGCGCCTGCGTAAAAAAACCACGCAAGCGCAGCGAAAACGCCCACACATGAGCTGAGAGTCGAACCTAGAACCTCTTGGCGGGGAGGCAGATGTGGCAACCGCTACTACACTGTGCTACCCCTGAGCAGCCTTACATGGCAATAATAATAATAAACATATTGCTTAATCATATAGATTGTAGATTGTTCTTTTCCCAGTGTAATTGTCAGAAGTGTACTTATTAAAATGCCGGATGATTGAAGGCTTTTTTTTTCCACAAATTGTTTATGGTCCCCACGCAAGTTGTCGAACTCTTTTCCGTGCGGTTAGCTTTTAGAATGCCGTCGTAACTTTTAATGCTGCGTCTCCCGTTGCTGTAATTGAAATAGCAGAACCGTACGAGCAATAAAGGTTTCCGCTGTCTCTCTCGCTCCCTTTATAAGCCTCATCTGCTTTCACTTTCTGCTTTCCTCAAAGTCTGATGCATATTTTCTTTTCTTGACAGTGGGGAAGAAAGAGGCGATGGGAAGACAAGCAAGAAAAGAGGGAGGAAAAGAGCAGAAGAAGTTTGACCATAGACGACATCAATATTATACAGCCAAAACACTCATTTCCGTCTCCGTTTCTGCCTGAAATTGCAAATTGTCCTCACTTGTAATAATGTTGAGATATTGCAAGTATTTAATAATAGTTAAACACATTTTTTTTTTCCAGTGGGTTATCCCTCAATTTTACTTACGATTACTTTCTATTAATATTAAAGGTCGTTGTTGATATAACATCTGTGTGAGCTGTAGTAACTAGTTCAGGTAAGGTTGATGAGCTAATATTCATAAGACGAGTGTAATATATGAACAAGTAAAGGGGACATGTTATGGAAAGTGTACTTTTTAACTGTTTGTATACAAAACGTAGGGTCTACGGAGTGCCTGCCCACCCATTAAATGTGAAATGAAACAACCAAGCATAATAAGTGATGATTCTTTTAGCTCGGCCGCCGCCCGTCGTCGTGAGGCGAGCGAGTCGGCTACGAGCGGAAACGGAACTGCCGTGATTTTAAGGGGGATAGCGTTCGCGAGCAGACGTTTCTTCAAGCTAACGGCTAATGTTGAGTCAGTCACGCGCATGAAAACAACCGCACATATTTTCAATACAGGTAAATGAATAATAAATGTATTTATATACACATACATTATTTCATAATAATAATATTATTGTTATTAATAATAATAATACTTGAAACTTATATAGCGCTTCTCAAGACAATTATTGTGCTCTTTGTGCTTTGTGATAAATTTGCAATAATAATAATATGACAGCAACTTATCATATCTTTCATTCTTTTTGGTTTGGACCTACATTTTTATACTTACAACTATAACGATAGTATCAAGCGTCCGAACGAGTTTCAAGCAGGAGAACTGACCATTTCAATGATCTTTACTGATTCGACAGTCCCGTAAAACTACAGTACAAAACAGTATTTTTTACTATGCTGCCATCTGCTGTTAAAAGCAAACATCACAACTTGCATCTCACTTCAATGTTCAACCTTCAATCAGCCCATACGTATATGAGGTAACAATTTAAGAGTGCTTTGATCAACTAAAAATGACAAACCTATACATAATGATTATAAACTTGTGTTGTTAGAATTTTTTTAACTTTTGCGTGGTGCTTAGGCCTATCTGCAAAGGTTGAACCAAGAAAACTGGTCTTCTTGTTTGGAGAAAAATGTCTTCCCTTTAATTCAATGGGTTCTTCAGTGGTATAGTTTTAAGTAGGGAGTCCCCTAACTTATGTCTCTAGTGGCGTGTCCCTTGGGGTTGGTCAGAACAGTGTTGTTGTTGTTGTTGTTGTTGTTGTTGCCAGGCTCGACTGGTGAACAACAGCACTGCATACCAACAGGGCGTTGACGTGCCTGGTGGCAAAACAGCTCGTTCGTGGCGACACTTTTCGTGTGGAATGAAACGGCACCCCTTATTGACAGAAAAAAAAAACATAAATGTTGCAATTTTTGCAGATTTATTAAAAAACTGAAATATCACACAGCCATAAGTATTCAGACCCTTTGCTGTGACACTCGTATATTGAACTCGGGCGCTGTCCATTTCTTCTGCTCGTCCTTGAGATGGTTTTACACCTTCGTTGGAGTCCTGATGTGCTTGATTATACCGATTGGACTTGAGTAGGAAAGCCGCACCCCTGTCTAGATAAGCCCTTACAGCTCACGGTGCATGTCGGAGCAAATGAGAATCATGAAGTCAAAGGAACTGCCTGAAGAGCTCAGAGACAGAATTGTGGCAAGACACAGATCTGGCCAAGGTTACAAAAACATTTCTGCTGCACTTAAGGTTCCTAGGAGCACAGTGGCCTCCATAATCCTGAAATGGAAGACGTTTGGGACCACCGGAACCCTTCCTAGAGCTGGCCTTCTGGCCAAACTGAGCAAATCGGGGGAGAAGAGCCTTGGTGAGAGAGGTCAAGACTGTACATGTGGTGGGGACGGGCGGGAAGATGGGAGGAGAGAAAAAAGTGAGCGCCTCCATATCGGGTCAGGAGCAACATTGATGAAAGTATTATTGTCGCTGAAGGAGCACGAGAAGTCAGTAACGCGAGGAAGAAAGACGCGTCATCACCTAGTTTTTGTTCCGACTTATCACAGTATGCAAGTCCGTTGCCAGCTGATGGCAAGCAAAGAAATGCAGCGAAGCTTCTGCACAACATCGGCACCCGGGTTTTATCTGATCGTACGTGAAAACGCTTTTCCAGCCTTATCTCGTATACGCTTTTATTGTACACGATGTATTGTACATGCGTAACAATCAATTCCTCATTAATTAAATATAAATGCAACTTGCTTTGAGATTATACTGTATATCATATTCTATTTACATATGGAGTGTAGTCAAGACTTTTTTTTTTCTGTCATTGCTATCTGTGCCTAATATGAGCAATATTAAAGATTCAAGTTGTAGGCCATGCAAAAGGAAAACACATCAATGAAATTCTTACTTTGCTAATCTCCCTCCACTCAAAGATATTTTGATAAAAATTCAATAAGGGCAACATGATATCTTATAAAATATTGCAAAAACAAAATCATGAAGTTATTACCGGAAAGGCATTCGATTTATATGAATGCATTTCGCTAAAGCCCTACTTCGATGGAACGTTGTTGCTAGGTGACACATGGGCCAAGGAAAACTCCATTAATATTTGGTGAGATAAAAGTGCGTATGTATCAATTGATTTTTCCTGTTAATGTCACACGAGCAAGGAACCATGCATCACCAGAACCATCAAGTCACAGCCTGGAAGTACCCTGCAAACTAATGACCATCCACAATAGGACTTTTTTTTTTTTTTTTTTGCAGTGCTTTATGATATAGGATATTTATTGCATCCTAGTATTTCAATAAACTTTTCATATTATTTCTGATACCTCTACAATCCGTTCAAATCTCCACTAATACTAACACGGGTAATTGGAAAAATACTGAATATACACCACAGTGGTGACCACACATGAAAGTGCAAAATGTGCAATCTTTGAAAAGATTTGATAGGTTTGAAACGAATTAATGGCTGCCTGTAATATTAGTTGCGTTGAGCTATTTCAATACTCATTGAAAGCAAAAGTTACTGTAAGTTTGTAACATTTGCAAATAAATGCAATTTTCAATTGCATTTGTAGGGCAACTTATATATATATATATATATATATATATATATATATATATATATATATAGTGGGGGGAGAAAAAGATTTTCCTTATAAATGACTCAAGCGTGCTTGCACAAAGTCACTGATTGTGCAGCGATGCATTCGCCCGACTTCAGTGTGGGCAGAAGTCACCTTGATGAACCCGCTTCGACCACGACAAGCGTATTTTTGTGTATAGAAAATGGATCTCTCAGCCGGTTCTTGCAGAATGTGACAGTATCTCCGGTGGCCAGCAGGGAGCTCTCTGATGACGTAGAAGAAAGGACAACTGGAAGACTCAGAACCACAATGGAGGAATCTTGTTTTTTTTGTAAGGTTGCCATCTTCGGTGAGCATTTTTAAAGTGTCACCGGAAATTGTAATAGATATCCACTGTCGGCCACCTTGCTCCAGAAAAACACATTCATTCCAGACAATATGACATTAAAAATTCATGAACATTGTACCAATGTGATGAACTGGTGATCAATTCGCCTATCCTATGTCTGCTGAGCTCGACTGCGCTTTGAATGTACGGTGTCGCAATTTGCTTCTTTGTCTTCTGGTTGTGGTTAACCTCGCTGGTCCATTGCACTTCACATCTGAAGGGTCAGATGAGAAGCAAACGAACAAAATGCACAGACATTTTTGGATCGGGTGCGCGAGCCCGAAAAAAAAAAAGGGGCACCTGTAGCCCAAATGATTCATACAATTCAGAAAAAAAAGTCTTATTTAACTTTAATTAACTTAATTTCTGTTAACACAATAACACAGTCAAAAATGCGACTATTAACAAAGGAGGTGGCAATCAACAAATGTCAGGATTTTGTGATAGATTAAAAAAATAAGTCCAAGATGAATCATTGAAAAAAAAATATAAATATTAGTTAACCAATAACCTGTACAACTTAATTGGATGTTTTTAGCAAGGGGAAGTAAAAATAAACAACTGAGATAATATGGTTGCACAAGTGCACACACCCTCTTGCAAATGGAGACGTGGCTGAGTTCAGAATTAGACAATTACATTCAAATTCGTTAAATGGGGGTCAGCGCACACCTGCCACTATTGAAAGTGCCTCTAATTAAGCCCAAATAAATTAAGATCATATGTACAATTCTCCCAAGCACTCAAATAAATACCCCTCAAATATCAACACTTTGGTTGGAATTGATGATAGAGAGGGTACAGAGAGGTCATTTAATTTCATTTCATTGTTTTTTTTGTTTGTTTTTTTAATATTGATGAATGGGGAAAAAAAACAAAAGGCTGCTGTAGAACAGGCACTTTCTTCATCCAGGGCAAAAGGGCAGGTGCTCGAGCACCACTTCGGGTCTATGTGTGCATGTGCCTGGCTCTCTGATTACTTGTGCCTACTATTAAGCTAAGGTTAAAGGTTAGTGGCTAAGCTAAGGTTAGCGGCTGGCCTGTGTTTATCGAACATGTTTCTAGGCTATAATCCATTAATTTGCACACGTGGCATTACCGTGCCATGCTTTATGTCGCCCGTTAACTTGATATACTGCAGGCCCGCTGCTCGACACTGACACGCTTTTGAAATCGTATGCGTCGCAAACAGGTGACATCTTGAAATCGTGCAGGATGAGGGCGACAGGGGAAGAGGAGAAGACCGAGACGTGGGGAAGTAATTATATACGGCCTGTCGTTAAACACAAACGTGTGATTACAAGCCTTTAGCGGTACTGGCAGAAATCTGGCTTCATGATAAAGATTTGAGAATCTCCACAACTGATCAAGATGGAGCCATATGGGGAGGAGGTGTCAATATAATGTCACATAAAGTGCAACATTTTGGAATCGGTGGCAGCATACGACATATCACTTGGCATATTACCAGTCCACCCTTCTGCAAGAAGCAAAATGTTCATTTACCCAGCACAAACGGAATAAGCTACAGTCGGTTTTTGTACACTCACACGATGCTGACCTTTTGGGTAATAACAGAAAGAATGAACCGTGAACCCCCCCCCCCCCCCCCCACCCACCCACACACACACACAATGTGGCTGATCTGTAATGTTGTATTTTGTCCCCTTGACTCCACAATGACTCCGAAATTGCCTCTTGAAGAGCAAAAACCTACACGAGACAAGATCGGCCCGCTGGTTCCGCGCCAGAGTTGACTCATTAAGGTAGAAGTTGTCCATGAAAAAGAAATGTGAGAAAGAAGTGATCTTCAAACATGAATTTGTCTGTACTGTATGTGTTTTGCGTTGTCTATAGATTCAATGCACGAGATTCGGACCATTATCATTGATGATGACTCCTCTACAGTGCAAGAATACTCTCATGCCTTCAGACTGTGATGCATTATTTTTTATTTTTAGTTTTGTAAATCACAGCGTTCAATGCCTAATAATGTGATGCCATCAAATGCTGTCACTTCACTTACAGAACATTTGATTTATGGGACTAAAACCGTCGCTTCCAATTCAACACCCCCGTTTTTAACTATTCCAGGTCAGATAATAAAGATTTTGCTAGAGTTCTTTCTCAGTTACCTTCACCTGGATCAGAGATTACAGTACACTGCGTTCATCAAACATTACAAAATGTAGTCGCAACTTTGCGTGTGTGTGTGTGCGCATCCATCCATTCCTGGGGTGCAGCGGAGCATCCTGCGAGCTGATAGGAGCTGAAGTGTAATTGTGTCAGAGCAAAGACCCAGAAAATGCAGAGAGGCAGACAGATAGATAGAGACGGGAAGAGAAAGAGGGGGGCAGAGTTCCACACATCGCCCTGAACTTAGCTAAATGTCATCCATAAAGATATTTCATGATTTGGCGCTTCAGTCCGCTGCACGTAGAACATTTCTGTTTGACTCACCGGCCTCCCACCTGGTCCATCCATCTATCTATCTATCTATCTATCTATCTATCTATCTATCTATCTATCTATCTATCTATCTATCTATCTATCTATCTATCTATCTATCTATCTATCTATCTATCTATCTATCTATCTATCTATCTATCTATCTATCTATCTATCTATCTATCTATCTATCTATCTATCTATCTATCTATCTATCTATCTATCTATCTATCTATCTATCTATCTATCTATCTATCTATCTATCTATCTATCTATCTATCTATCTATCTATCTATCTATCTATCTATCTATCTATCTATCTATCTATCTATCTATCTATCTATCTATCTATCTATCTATCTATCTATCTATCTATCTATCTATCTATCTATCTATCTATCTATCTATCTATCTATCTATCTATCTATCTATCTATCTATCTATCTATCTATCTATCTATCTATCTACGTGCTGGTGATAACCGGTACCCGGTGGCTTGAATATGTCAGCGGACCTGGTCTATCTGTTTGCCTGTGCCCCGATGTAATTCACCAAAATCGCGTTAGACCAGCAGTCTACCTTAGATGTGGTCTGAGCAGGCGTAGGTGTAGACCGACTTTTTGTCACCACCGATCTTGGCGCAGACCGGTCTGCCAAATTGCACTCCTTGCACTCGCACGGAAATCGGAATCGAAATTGAACCCCGTAAGATTCCATCGTAATTGTATGATTTTACAAAGACGCTGCGAAGAGCGAGAGGATGACCGACGTACCGCGTATCAGCGTTAGAGCTCGCTGATGCCGTTGCGGTTTGAAGGCGAGGGTCCAAATGTCGAGTGCAAATCATACAAAGGGAAAGATAGAAGCTGATCAGTCTTCGTGTCCCCCTCGTGCTATCGTGTCACATCTGCCGGGGGCTTCTCGTGCAGTTCTCATTCGCAGTCGTTCCACCATCTGTTATCACCAGAAAAAAAAAAAAAAAAAAAAAAAGAACACTGTAGCTTTAGTAGCTGTGAGAGAACGGTAACCTTGTTACAGTAATATACTCCTACAGCTGATGCATTTCTCAAGCAGCCTGTTTATGACTATCACAACACAGCAAGGATTTAGAGAATCTCCGACATCTGCCAAATGAAATGAACATAATGGAACGACTAATGCTATTGCTTTACTGGTCCTATTTGACTGCTGCGCGCTTTAACGTCGTCCCGGTTTCTTTGTTGCTCATACTAATCTAAACTCTCAGAATTTCTTCCCCCCCCCCCCCCCCTCCCTGTGCCTACCATGGCATTTAAGTGCATTTGAATTGATTTGAGAACGAAAAACAGAGAACTATAGCAGGGGAGAGGAGAGGAGCAGGGGGGATGGGATGTTGTTGCCATGCCAACTGCCATAATAATCATCCTAATGATTGATGTGCTGCGCTCCATTTCTTCTCGTTTGGACTCTCTGTCTGTCTCTTTTTTCTCTCTCTGTCTCTCTCTCTCTCTCCCTCTCTCTCTCTCTCTGTCTGTTTAAAGTCATCATGCCCTATTTTTTAATCCGCTGTTGGTGCCAGGAAGTCAGCACACAAACAAACAAGCAAAAGAATAGATCAGTTCACCCATGGTTGTTTTTCCCCATACTAATTTTCTCTTAAGAGCCATCAAATTGGATTTTACACAAACACACACACACACACACACACACACACACACACACACGTATATCAAGAATTTAAACGACACCTACCAACTCTCAAGCAATGATAAGAGTGTTACTATGTCTTGCATTGAAATAAATATTGTCTTGTCATTTACATTCACCTTTAGTCCCATAATGGGGGAATTTCCATAATTTCAGTAGCAATGGTGGATATAGAAAATAGATAAATATATATATATAGGTAATACAGATTGCATGCAAGAGAAGACATCGATAGAAGTAAATTCACGAAATACAACTCTGAACTATTGACCATGCATAAACTATCCAATTCAATCCATCAGCAATGTTTTAATGGACTTTGGAGATCTGATTAATCTGATTTAATAGCCTTGCTTTTTTTAATTTATTTATTTTTTTACCAAGGTTGAAAGCAGAATTAGTAAAGGCCAATGAATCCATAGACACAAATATTTTGAATCTCATATACTTTCAGTCAGGCTGCCATTACAAGGTTGATGCAATAAAAACATTAAAATAACAAATACAGAAGCCATAATTTATTAACAGTTACGCTAATAGAGTAATGATTATGTTGTGCAATTGAACAGTATGCAAAATTATTTGTACCCTATTACATAATATACTGCAGTAACTGTTCCGTGGTAATGTTGTTGACCAAAATGTGAAAATATGGAAATTCAGACAAATTTGGACAAACTATCTATGTAACGTGGACATTCATGTCACTTCACATTAGTGAAGGGTTTTATTCATTTTGTCAAGGTTTTGAGTGTTTGTAATTGAGTTTTGTCTTTTAAAATCCAATGGGTGTCACGTATTCTGGTTTTATTGTATACCACGCACAATACAGATTTTGATCAGTAGGTGGCAATATAACACCATCAGTTAAGCCGGCGTGACCTGACGCTGGAGTCTATTGCGCATGCGCGGGGCCATTTCTTCAGAGACGAGGAGAATTGGTGAACGAGTGACAACTACCTCAGTGTCTCCGTCTTTCCTCACATTTTAACCTGTTTTTTTCAGGTGGGTAACGCTTTAAAAATCACCACTAATGCTGTACAAACATTGTATTTTACTTCGTTGTTGTCACGTATTCTAAACTAGCCAAGGCGGGGAGATTATTATTATATACATCCATCCATCTTCTGTACCGCTTTAGCCTCACAAGCGTTGCGGTATGTATATCAATGTATTAGTAATTTACATTCATTTTAAATATGTCTGCTTGTTTTCACGTGCTTGACTGACTCAACATTAGCCGTTAGCTTGAAGAAACGACTGCTACTGCTACGGCTGATAACCAAACGTAACCTTAACCCGCTAGATTTTGGAACGGGCCAAAGCACTTATTCACGGGACATTTTCTGACCCTTTCATAGTAAAAATAAGCAAAAATATATTTAAGGCTTAGGTGTTAATTAAAATTACTCATGAGGGCGTTCACTGCATAGTACGTCGTTCGTTGCGCAAACGAATCGCTCGTGTCTAACGGATCGCGAATGATAAGTTCAACGAACTAATCACTCTTAAGTTCTTCAGTACACCAATTCACTGAAGAAATCACTTAAGTCCCTCCCCCGCCTGCACGGCGCCGCCTGGCGCTGGCTGCTCATTGGTCATTCGCCGAAGATTCAGAAGCGGGTGACAGAACGCTTCGGCAGTTCCGTTTGCGCTGCCGGCCGACTCGCTCGCCTCACGGCGGCGGGTGGCGGCCAGGCCAAAAGAGCAAATCATTTCATAAACCGATTCGGTTTGGTTCGCTCGCAAAAAGATTTGCTCTTCCGAAGGAAAAGTTCGCGAACGTAACAACGCTAACGTCAAGCAACAAGATGGCGTCCACGCATCTACTCAAGATGCCCGTCATTGTTGTTTTGTGTTGAGTGTAGCGTGTCTGGGGATTATATGTCCAATTTGTAGCCAGATTCTAGCGAACTGACTTGATTGGCATCATTTCTTATGCTCTTAAGCACTGTTTGTAAATGGTTACACAAGTTAACAGGAAATGACACCAAGTGTGCCACTGTAAATAATGTTCATTCTTTCAATATGACTGTTATTTGTGACTCCCATAAATGACATATTTATAAAGAAATGCACTTTCAATACATATTTCAATACTCATCCAAAATTGTACTTGGGGAAGTCAATGAAAATGACACTGAGGTTACAATGTGTTTATTTTGAATGTAGCGAAGACTGATTTGATGACGGAATGTGCAATGTGTTTGATTTGATTGTGCTCTTTGACCAAAAGAAAATGTGAATTTAAATATCGAGATAGACAGTGATAATGCAGTATTGTTTATACTGGGTAAATTAAGGAAATGGGACAAAAGTATTCAGTTACGCATTTGTGTAAATTGTGGAATTGTAAATAAAGATAGCCAAGGAGAATTGGTGAACGACTGGGAACACGTATCTGTTATTTGGTGCCCTATTCTGGTACCTGTAACATTTGTTTTTAAAAAAAATGTTTTTATTAATGAGCGATTAAAACAAAAATAGGACTGTTTTCCTTCATGTGCAAAAACACGCAACACAGTATGAAAGGAACGATGGTGAAATTACATTAATAACTTTGCATTCCCAGCAGCTCTGGCTGACTATATTAACAAAATATTTTATCTGCTCTTATATTACTAAACAACTCTCTTTCACCAACTTTCACAAATCCGCTCAGTTTTTTCTCCGAGTTGCTCACCGGAGCGGGGGCCGCCGTGTACAGAGCATGGAGGCGAAGGCGGCATAGGGGGAAATGCGCCGGAATCCAGGTGAAGCTCCGTAAGAGAGAATTTTGAATGGCGCTCCCGTCGATTCACCTCGCGAATCTACGTTCCCTACCCGACAAAATGGACGAGCTTCATCTTCTCACAAGACCAGGAAAGACTTTGAACGTTCCGCCGCCCTGTTCTTTACGGAGACGAGGCTTTGTGAACGCGTCACCGATTCCGCTTCCGGGCTTCCAACTACACCGCATCAAGGAGTTATCGGGGAAAACAAAAGGCGGCGGAATATGCTTCTATATCAACGAAAAATGGTGTACCGACGTCACGGAGCTCAGTACACACTGAAGCCCGGACTTGGAGTCGCTGTTTTTGAACTGTAAGTCATTCTACTCGCCGCGTGAGTTCGCATCTTTCATACTCACGGGTGACTCTCCCTCCTGCGTTGACCATCCACGAAGAGGATGAGAGACATATCTTCAAACAACAAAAGATCAACAAAGTGGCAGGCCCAGACCTTGTCTCCCCATCCTGCCTCAAAGTCTGCGTGGACCAGCTGGCTCCAGTCTTCACACAGATCTTCAATAGATCTCTGGAGCTGTATGAGGTACCATCCTGCTTCAAACACTCCACCATCACCCAAGTCCCCAAGAAAACTGCAAACTCGGGTCTGAATGACTACAGGCCTGTCGCCCTGACATCTGTGGTCATGAAGTCCTTTGAACGCCTCGTGCTGGACCACCTCAAGTGCGTTGCAGGTTTCCTGATGGACCCCTGCAGTTTACCTACAGAGCAAACAGGTATGTGGACGACGCAGTCAACATGGGACTCCACTTCATCCTAGAACACCTCGGCGGTGCGGGGACCTATGCGAGGATACTATTCGTGGACTTCAGCTGAGCGTTCAACACCATCGTCCCCAAACTCCTCTTCTCCAAGCTTCTCCAGCTCAGCATCTCGCCTGCCATCTGCCAGTGGATTTAGAGCTTCTTGACGGGCAGGACTCAGCAGGTGTGGCTGGGGGACACCACCTCATCTCCATGCACCACCTGCACCGGGGAGCCCCAAGGATGTGTCCTCTCTCCGCTGCTCTTCTCTCTCTACACGAACGACTGCACCTCAACGCACCCGGTTGTCAAACTGCTCAAGTTTGCAGACAACACCACAGTCATCGGCCTCATCAAAGACGGTGACGAGTCTGCGTATCGACAGGAAGTGGAGCGGCTGGAGCTATGGTGCGGCCGACAGAACCTGGAGCTGAATAAGCTGCTCAAGATTGTAGAGATGATCGTGGACTTCAGGAGGCATCCTTCGCCAGAGCTGCCCCTCACGCTGTCCAACTGCCCTGTCAACCGTCGAGACCTTCAAGTTCCTGGGAATCACAGTCTCTCAGGACCTGAAGTGGGAGACCAACATCAACTCCATCCTCCAAAAGGCCCTGCAGAGGATGTACTTCCTGCGGCTCCTGAGGGAGCATGACCTGCCACCAGACCTGCTGAGGCAGTTTTACTCAGCCATCATCGAATCAGTCCTGTGTTCATCCATCACAGTCTGGTTTGGTGCTGCCACAAAAAAAGGACCAACTGCAACGGAAAATTAAAACTGCTGAAAAGATTGTCGGTACCCCCCTGCCCAGCCTTGAGGACTTGCACGCTGCCAAGACAAGAGCATGCAAAATCCTCTTGGACCCTCCACATCCTGGTCACCACCTCTTCCAGCTCCTTCCCTGAGGTAGGTGCTATCGAACATTGCAAACTAGAACTAGCAGACACTCCAACAGCTTCTTCCCTCTTGCTATCAACTTCTTAAAGAGTTAACTTACAATTCCATTGTGTAACATGCTGCCAATTTGTCTTGAGATTGTAGTCACATCTCTGTCGGGCCAATTATACTTTATTCATGCACTCACTGTAGTAGTCTCGCCACTCTGCACTACTTGCATATCTGTTGTTGACCAATACTGGTCACTCATGTGCCTGAGAAGTATCTGCACCATTTGCACAATTGACATTGTTCCAGACTATCGCACTACGAGTCACTTTGAACTGCATACATTTTTTGAAGTCTCTGTGCCATTTGTACAATGGTCACTGCACCAGACTATTGCTCTATTAGTCATTTCAAACTGCTCTAAATTGCTAGAAGACTGTATCATTTGAACAATTGTCAAAAAAAAAAAAGGTTTTATGTTTTTATGTCTCAAAAGTATTCACTTTGTCTGTTGTCGTACTTGAGCGGCTCCACCTACCGGAGACAAATTCCTTGTGTGTGTTTGACATACTTTGCAAATAAAAGAGTTTTCTGATTCCGATTCTGAAAGTGGCTGGTGAGCAAAAATTTTCATGCCAAGCCCTGCCCACAACACAAATGGCTGCAGCCCTTTGCTTAACTGCAGGTAGGTTGGGGACTTTCCCTTCACGATAGCTTCATTTTTATTTTCGCTATAAACAAAACAAAACACTTGTGAGCCTTGTAAAGAATTTTTTAGTTTCGTCTGCCCACAAAACATTTTTCAACTACCAATAATGTTGGCCAGAACAGTGTTAAACATATTTCCCATTCATGACTATATATGCTTTATATTTAAAAAGTTCTGAAATCTTTAATGAAGGGGACATACTCATACAGTAGCTTTTCTGTTAAAAACAATAAAAAGTAAGGCTAAAACTAATGAGAATGACACAGAGCACACAAAAACAAAACCATTCAGTTGAAATGTATTTGTATAAGAGGCACAGTGAACAAGTGGCTTTCTTGTCTGTCTTACGGTTCAAGGTTCTGGGTTCGAATTTTTGCTCGGCCCTTCGTTTTGTTTTTTTTGGTTTTTTTTGTGGGTACTCTAATTTCTTCCTACATTCGAAAAACATGCATGTTAGGTTAACTGAAGAGTCTAAATTGCCCATTGGTGTGAATAAAAGTGTGAATGTTTTTTTGTCTACATGTGATCATCCAATCCAGGGGGTATCCTATGTTTCGTCCAAAGTCAGCTGGTCCTGGCTCTGTAAATCGGTACTGTGACCTTGAACAGGATAGAGTAAGTCAAAATGAAAATGCATATATTTGTCATTTGTGTTATTATGCCAAAGTAACAACTTAGGTAATGAAGTACTACTTTTCATATGAGGAAATTTCACCTTTGTACATTCTTCCATAAACTTCTGACACACCATCACGCGTGAACGCCAAATATGTGCGCAACGACTCCAGATGCCAGACTCATTGAAGTCTGAGGTGGGCAGTAAATCATGGAGTGCTCCTGAGGCACGTGAATTTCATAGATATCCATGTAGAAAATATTTCACACTTTAAATATGAAATTACCTTCTGTAGTGGAGAAGGAATTTAATTGTCCTCAGTGAGACGTGCGCTCTGCTGATGTGCCCGTCGCTCCAACACACTTTGTAGGACAGTATGTTTTTTGATTCTGTATGAAATAAATCCAATAGAAGTAATTTAATCAGAATACTGTCCTTGTGACTGACGCATGTTTGGGGGCTCATTAATAAAAAGGGGGGTGTTCCTGCCATTCTTTAGATCAGCGTCACCCAACCTTCCTTGTGCCACAGACCGGGTGAGTCTTTTTAAGGTGTTTGACGGCTGACATAGAAGCAAATAAAAACAAATGATTAAATATATAATTCCCCATTACACCATTAGGATGACTTGTAATAGTGGAAGTCCTGTGCTTTAAAAACAAAACAAAAAACTCCAAGCTGCCAGCAGCATGTTTGAAGAACATGAAAAGCTCCTCACATACTGTATGATATAGTGTGTCAGCTTCAGGCCGTCAGTGTAGTATGGTAGGGACACATTACGACCGTTGGGCAGTTGGTGAACGAACGCAAGTCAGCCATGCGTGTGGCGTCACAAGCCAGTGAAGTGAATCAAAACGTGCAATGTGATGGTTCACAACAGTGTTTTTTCTAGTGCACTGTAGTTTTGTAGCTGACTCTACTAAATAATACAAACCTTTTTGTGTTCACCTCCTGCAGCACAACTTGCACTCAGAATTACTGAGGCTATTTAAAAAATTTGACTCCCACACTCCATTTTGAAAACATTTCAAGCTTGCTATGGGTTAACATAAACCGTTTGAAAGATCATTTATTGAGAAAAGGGGGGCAACTTTATAGATGAATTACACTTTTTAGCACAATACAGATGCAGTTTCTCTTAATCCTCAACATATCTTTCAGTATATTTTCCAGTTCTTTTTACATTGTATAACATTTTCTTTTTTTATACAGTATATGTTGGATGAGACGGGTACAATGTTCATCATATAAGGTTGTGTTGAGTTTTCCCACAATAGCTCTCAAATAATAGGGGGGGAAAGGTTTAAGACATGTATGTTGTTATGTTGTTCGCACGACTGGAGATGCACAATTGCAATCAGGCAGGAAGTGGCCATAAACACTGCAGACCATTCTCAAATCCATGCAAATGACTGTGCATGTAATACCTTTTTATTGCAGTCAGGCCCCCCTGCTTCAAGCTCAAATGCATCCTGAGTGTCAGTTTGGAAGATAACCCTGGCTCAATAAATGTTGTGCCAGCATCCAAGGACAAGGACAAGCCAAAGTAATCAAATGAGATCCAATACAAAAGCTGTATCAGAAATACATTCTGCCTCCAAAAGGATAGCGATGCTCAGTTGAATGCTCTGCACAGTTTTCTGACAGTGTCAATCAGCATTATTATCTCATTTTAAGAACAGCGTTTGTGTTAGATAACTTTTGATTGTGCGTGTGGTCAAAATGTTCTGCCTATCATTTGAAAATGGTGATTCTCTATGATTAGATGCCGGATTTGGAATTAAAGGGCCCGTATTTTGGCTATTTAGCCCTCCGTGGAGTTCCTCTCAAACATGGACTTTGTATAAAAGTGTGAATTTCATTTCAAAAAACACTTTTTGGTTTTGTTACCAGCCTCAGACCGAGGGGTAATCTGGACCGGCAGCAGGGGTTCCACAGGCTAGGAAGCACTGCGTAACCACTGAATACATTTGATAACTCTGTGGCTCAATACAGAGAGGACACAAAGTTACTCATGTGTGAGCTTGTTCAATCTGCATTTGACATAATTTGATTAAATGAATAACATTGTTGACTCAATGAAATGAAATACAGTGTCGTCAAGATCCATCCATCCATTTTCTGTACCGCTTCTCCTCACAAGGGTCGCGGGAGTGCTGGAGCCTATCCCAGCTATCTTCGGGCGAGAGGCGGGGTACACCCTGAACCGGTTGCCAGCCAATCGCAGGGCACACAGAGACAAACAAGCATTCGCACTCACATTCACACCTACGGGCAATTTAAAGTCTTCAATTAACCTGCCATGCATGTTTTTTGGGATGTGGGAGGAAACCGGAGTACCCGGAGAAAAGCCACGCAGGCGCGGGGAGAACATGCAAACTCCACACAGGCGAGGCCGGGGATTGAATCCCGGTCCTCAGAACTGTGAGGCAGATGTGATAACCATGCATCTACCGCGCCGCCGTGTAATCAAGATATCAAAAGTAAATAAATCCTTCTGCAAAAATACATCAATGGCGGTATAACAGAAATTAATTATCCACATATACGCTGTTGCTTACTCTTATATTATCTTATAAGCAAATTCAATAACAAAATCTTACGAGATTGCGCTAACACACCACAATGTATGTGCTCCTCCACGAGCAAGAATTGACAAAATAGTGAGAGGGTGTTGTAAAGAGGAACGTCATTGGAGCACGACATTTTTCTTGATACACTAACTAATCCTCCTAACAATTACTTGACACCTTTTGTCCTGTTACCCAAGGTTTATGTTCGGTTAAGTCGTACTATCAAAACTGTATTCCCATCGAAGTTGGTAAAAAATAAATAAATAAAAAGTTTGCAGACACACGGCGGCTCAATTACATTCCAAACAAGCCTGTTATTCGTACTTTAACCCACATCACAGCAGTAGCCAACAATAACAAATATTAACATTCACTAATGAATTGTTTTCAAAGCAGAGCATTCCGTTTTCTCTTACCTGTGGATCAATATAGAGAGGACACAAATTGAGCCTGTTACTCATGCGGGAACTCGTTTAATCTGAGCCTGTGCAGGAGAGATGTCACTCTTGTCCCTAGTGGATCCACAGCTGCACTACAGCACCACTGATTGGCAAAAACTTGTACCCCAATGTCTGTTTTATATACAGTATTATCCATCCATCCATAAAACTCCCTGTGTAGCCTTTTCAACCTACTACGAGTGTCCAGAAAAGGGCCCTCTGACAGCTACTTTTGTTTGACCCACTTTTGTATCCGCTTTGTCCATAAATGGCTAAGGCCGCCCCCTTTCCTCTGATTCGTTGCCTCCATGTAGAAGACCCACTTGTGAGAGCACACGTGTTTGTATTTTTTTCCCCTTTTATTTTTTTTTTAACCTGTCCTGTTCAGCTGCACGGCCTTACAGAATAGTGGATCTGTATAACTTTTGTGCTGGAACAGTTTTGCTGTCCAACAGGGGAGTTTGAAATACTCCCTCTGCTTATTTTTAAATGTTTTAATTATTCCTATGTTTATTGAAAATGCAGCTGGACAGAGAAGGGTTTTAGGGGAGAGACAGACCCATCGCGTGTCTATGGAACTTATTAGCGACTGAACACCATGTCACATGCATGTTAGTCAACTGGTGTACGGAGTTGCTGAGCCGGCACATTGAGGAAGGGTGGGCCCGGCCCCCTCCACCCGCAAGGTTCGGGGGGGGCAAGGCAGCGAGCCCGTCCAGCCGGGGACCCAACCGGGAGGACACTACCCACTCGACGGGACCAAGGGCGGTCCCCAGCCCCAGCGAATAGCCCGACCCGTCCCAAAGGGTCACTAAAAGAGCTCATCGCTTCAGCTGTCACCTTGACAAGTAATGACTCTCAGTTGCTTACCTACCACAGGAATCTGTTATGACCAAAGAAACACTTAACTTGCCTTAATGCTGATATTGGGGTCAATGGTTGGAGTCCTGAGGACATCGAAGTCAATTTAAACAGTGTAAGTGAATGCGCATGCGTGCGTGCGTGTGTGTGTGTGTGTGGAGCAACTTGTCAAAAAGTGTACAGTTTATTGTCACACTGTAGTCAATGCAAACTGACAGGCTGTCAGCAATGCTATCTCTTCTTTGTCTGTCTCTCTATCGCGCGCACACACACACACACACACACACAATTTTGAAAACATTCATTTCCAGTGACTGGGACCCACAAGTCAATGAAGAATTAATTTGGGCTACCAAATAAATATGCAGCCAAGAGGCGAAGGCACATTTGAACATTTTAGTTTGTTCATCCATCCATCCATATGAATTTCTGTCTATCTTTTTTTCCTCCCCATTAGAGTCGTGGGTCATCTGGAGCCTAACTCAGCAGACTTTGGGTGAGAGGTTGGACTGGTCAGCACTCAGTCGCAGGGTACATATGGACAAAAAGCCATTCATACTTTTGCGGGTTTTTGGAAAGTATGGGAGTACCCAGAGAAAAATTAACAGGCAGAGGGAGATGTAAATAATAATACAGTGAGATACTTCGATCTCTAACCATAGTTCCCCTTTGAAATTAATTGAAATGCAATTAATATGTTCCAGTCCCCCCCCTCCCAAAAAAAACCCGAACATTTTGGTGTTCGTGTTTTTAATAAGAAAGAAATAGCACTATATATTATTGTACTTTGTAAAAACTGACTAATAACATAATAAAATATAATGTAAAGAATTAAACAGTTTTTGCATCATGAATTTATGGAAATTCATTGTGCTGGTCCTTCCAGTGTGCCCGCCTTGTCCACCAGACGACATTATAATACAGTAATGCAGACACAACAACAGAACAGCACTTGTTCTTATACCACTACTGTGATACAGTAAAATTCTGTAATATTCATATTTTTTTCTGTAGAGGCTAAAGAACATATGCCTGTCTCGAAACATTTGTTGCGCCACCGTTTGCGTTGAGGGTGTAGTGTGGCTTTTGTGAGGACCGCAGGGAACGGGTCCAGCTCCCTGCGACCCTGAACAGGATAAGCGGCATAGAAAATGGATTTATGGAAATATTAGAGGCGGCACGGTGGCCGACTGGTTAGAGCGTCAGCCTCACAGTTCTGAGGACCCGGGTTCATTCCCCGGCCCCGCCTGTGTGGAGTTTGCATGTTCTCCCCGTGCCTGCGTGGGTTTTCTCCGGGCACTCCGGTTTCGTCCCACATCCCAAAAACTTGCATTAATTGGAGACTCTAAATTGCCCGTAGGTATGAATGTGAGTGCGGATGGTTGTTTGTATATATGTGCCCTGCGATTGGCTGGCAACCAGTTCAGGGTGTACCCCGCCTCCTGCCCGATGACAGCTGGGATAGGCTCCAGCACGCCCGCGACCCTAGTGAGGAGAAGCGGCTCAGAAAATGGATGGATGGATGGATGGAAATATTAGAGTGCAGTATGTCGACTGCTTGGGACAATGGTGCTTTGGTTAGCACTGTAAACTCCCAACGTGGCGTGAAGCTTGAATCTTGGTTTAAACTTCTGACAATTTCTGTGTGCAGTTTTCCTGTTGCCCCCTGTGTTTGAGTAGGCCTCCTCTTACAGTCAATAAAATTTTATTTACCGATTTAACCGATTCGAAGACTATGGCGACTGCTGTCACATGTCGGACACGGCCAGTACAGAAATTCCTGCTGCTGTAACCCTCCTTGCAGCCTCCCTGACCAGTTCTCTTCTTGTCATTTCTTCAATTCGGAAGGATGTTGTGCCGTATTTTCTTCACCTCCACTCTAAGCTTTGAGAATTCTTTTGTATCCTATTGTTATAACAAGACCCCTTTGATTCTTTGGAAGCGCTCTGCATCTAAGATATAACTCAAAGGAAACGTCAGGAAAATCCTACTGGAAGCGTTACGCTTTTCTGTTCACGAGAGTCACTTTAAATTATGGCGGGTGTGTGTATTGAGTACCGTATTTAACATGACTGAATGTGGCTGGTCAGTTCTGTAAACAGTCATATCCCCAGTTTTCAGGGGGATGTGTGGTAAACATTATTTTATTTTCTATTCTCTCCCCCTAAAAGATTCAAGTTTTCCAATTGTATTGATTATATTGCATGAATCCAATTCAAATCATTATCCTTTAAATTATCAATCTTGGATGCACGTTTTACATCACACACACACACATCGCCACGATATAACAAAAAAGATGGCATACCTGACCACTGATGTTATTACAGCACGATTGGTTTGTCAATTCAGTTTTTCCTTTCGCCCTTCTGCAGACAGACCACCAATGATATAAAAACTAGAGCACAGCTGATTATAAACACATGCCTACTATGTTTGTAAGTGTGCATTGATTTTCTTTGTTTCCAAGGCAAGACTTAGCATTTTATGTGTGCTGGTCTGGATGCATCACAGTAGCATAATAAATAGCCCTGTATGAAATAATGATGAGACTGGGTGTAAAACTGTGACAGCAGGAAAAAATAGCCCTGAATGAAGCATCAACCCGCAGCTAAAAATGTGCAAATGAATTCAATGGTATTGCCATTCATTGAATATGAGACTGTCAGATCAGAGAACTCTGTTTGTGTGTGTGTGTGTGTGCATGTGCGCGTGCACATCTTTTACCTTTCTGATATAAACGCGAAGTATATAAATGAATTCATATACTGTATGACTATGCTACAATAAAGAGCGTCAAATTCAATTGTTTGTTGTTGTGAGAATTATACTCAATCTATCTTTAAAGGGGGAACAAACCCAAGATGTTGACACCAGCTGATTTTGACTTAAATCTATGAAGTATTTATTCTAAGAAATATGTTGAAAACATCACATGTACTTAAATACTGGGGCCGCCATTTTTACTGTAGGCCTGACTTGATTTCGCCAGTTCCGGCTTGTTGTGCTTACTTAAAGAAAATCATACATAGTTCGTAAATATTCAGCAATGACAAACTACATGTCGTCGCTGTCGGGCGGAAACCTCGCATCTCCGAAATAACTTTTCGCCAAATCAACAAAACGCCATCTTGCTGAAGTTACCAAACGTGGCATTGTTGAAGATATTACACCTTTTATCGCTATCATATTTTTGTGGCAGATCAATATAACCGCAACACCCAACAATATGTTCACTCGCTATATTCAATAAGCTAAAACATAGCTAATTTATTACGCTGTCATCGATTAAAATGGTAGGTGGCAGCTGGTGACGGCTGTCTCCTTTTCAAGGGTCTTGCAGCCATTGGTGATGACATAAATAAAACGATGAATAGTTTAATAGCTGGACCCACTTACCTTTGTCACTGACACAGATCCACTTCGTACCGAAGCATTCCAGAGATCCATTTGTCAACAAAACAGGCTTACTAAAATGTATCTAACCAAATTGGCCTTGTTATTGTCTAAAAATCATTCAGACTCTCAATCTTGAGGTGACGATGTCATAAGGCTCCGCAGAGTGAGGGAAGAGGTGGAGTTTTACAACACTTCTGTTCCATTCCGGTGCCTGTATGTGCTGTATGTATGTAACGTATACAGTAGTGTATCCGCTGCTGTCTGTGTGTTGGCATTTGTCACGCAACGAGCAGATTGCGCAAGTTCATGATCCGGCACCCGGAAAAGCTATCGATCTGCTCGCATTAATCCGAGGCTTCGGAGTTTTCGTATCGATCAAGTACACAATGCACGCTTTAATTCATGAAAAATCCAAATCTGTTGTCAGTTTCTGTGTTTAGCAAGCTTTCCGATGATAGGAGCCTTTTGAAAAAATAGGATAAAAGTTGTAAAAACATTTTGGGGCAATGTCTCGCAACTTTCAACTTTTGCGCATTTTATAAGGAAATACGGGCACGGGAAATGCAGATTGGGGCGCCCCGGGCACGAGCGCGTCATTTAGAATGGATTGTAACTCATGATCATACGCAAGAAAAATGGCCAGTACGCACATGTCATGAATCCGACGGTGATTTTACGTATATGCGCCACTTGTGTGGAGAGTAAGAACAATTTCTATGCATTTGTTAGTGAATGAGGCCCAATGTATTCTTGCTTTAAAATTTTGGGGTTGAGTTCCCCTTTAGATTTAGTACACAGTTTGGTAAGCTAAAGATAAATTAGCCTGTCTGCATGTAGGAATAAAAAATTTAATCTAAAATAGAGATTGTTCTACTGAAACACAGGAAAAGTTGGAAGAGTTGAGTAAAGATGAATTGTGTAAAGATGATGTATTTGTGTAGAATGCAAAAGGGAGGAGCGCCAACAACTTCTGTAAATATTGCGGCAGTTAGTACATGTATCACTCAATCAAACCAACCAAACTTAGACTGAAAATGTATTTCGTACTCAATCACAAAGTAAATTATGTTTGCTGATTCCAGTTTTTAATCTGTGTCTTTATCTGCAGTTCTAGCCAGCTCCAGGAATTGAAATGCTGGTCCTTAATACAGTTTTCACTGTTTTAAAAATCATCTTGTGCACATTGTCTATTGGGTAAGCATAAAAAAAAATGAGCATAAAAATCTTGTTTAAAGCTTTAAAAATAGCTGTACATAGGCCCTCTAATGCTGATTAGAATTGTTGTCAATCAATAGAAATAAACTTTCTAAACAGAACCATACAAACCTACTGGCACTTTGACCCCACAGTTGACATCTGCAAAGTGGACTTGTGGCCTAGCAGCTTCTCGACTAGTGTGAAGTACAAGGTAGAACTAAAAACAAAAGCCTAAATCTTAAAATATGTATAATAGCCTTGAAGCTCTGAAAGGTTTTAGTTTAAAGAAACACATCAATTATTGAGTTGTGTGGGGGTGGACCGGTGTACGGCAGCTACAATGTGGAAAAGGCCAAGGTGCATTAGTGGCTACATGGTACATCATTGGAACTGCAAAGACGTGTTTCATGTTTCGAATGCGCAAACTGAAAACACTGTATGTTTTGGATAGAATGTTGTGTTCTGCCTGAGCTACTGCTTTTAAGCTAATGTCCGCATGAAGGAGCAATGCCACATAAACTGAGACATCTGTACATACATATGCAGCGGTGCCTTGAGATATGAGTGACCCAACTTGCTTTTTTTATAGATACGAGCAGTAGTTCAGCTGATGTTTTGCTTTGAGTTGGGAGCGCAAACTTGAGATATGGCATTCAACTGAATTCAACTCACTTAACAATAAGCAGCAGTATGGCAAATATTAAGCAATTCCACCAAAAGACGTATTCTGCTTGACTGCCTCCAGAGTCCCACAGGCCAAAAAGGCCTGATAGGACTCTTTCTTCAGCTTGATGGCGTCCCTTACTGCTGGTGTCCACCAACGGGTTCGGGGATTGCTGCTATGACAGGCACCGACCACCTTACAGCCATAGCTCCGGTCGTCCACCTCAACAATGGAAGCGAGGAACATGGTCCACTCAGATCCAATGTCTCCTGTCTCACCTGGAACATGGGCAAAGTTCTGCCTGAGGTTGAAAGTCCTTCTGACAGGGGACTTTGCCAGACTTTCCCAGCAGACCCTCAAAATACGTTTAGGTCTCCCAGGTCAGACCAGCATCTTCCCCCAACATCGGAGCCAACTCACCACCAGGTGGTGATCTGTTGACAGCTCCGCCCCTCTCGTCACCCGAGTGTCCAAGACATGTGGCCGCAAGTCCGATGCCACGACCACAAAGTCGATCATCGAAATGCGACCTAGGGTGTCCTGGTGCCAAGTGCACTTATGGACACCCTTATGTCTGAACATGGTGTTTGTTGTGGACAATCTGTAACGTGCACAAAAGTCCAATAACTGAACACCACTCGGATTCCGATTAGGGGGGCCGTTCTTCCCAATCACGCCCTTCCAGGTCTCACTGTCATTGCCTACATGAGCATTGAAGTCCCCCAGAAGAACAAGGGAGACCCCAGTGGGAGCGTTCGCCGTCACCCCCTCCAAGTACTCCAAAAAGGTACTCTGAGCTGCTCTTTGGTGGATAGGCACAAACTACAGTCAGGACCCGTCCCCCCACCCGAAGGCAGAGCGAGGCTACCCTCTCATCCACCAGGGTGCACCCCAACGTACAGGCACCAAGGCGTGGAGCAATAAGTATACCCACACCTGCTCGACGCCTCTCACCGTGGCCAACTCCAGAGTCAAATAGAGTCCAACCCCTCTTAAGATGAGTGGTACTAGAGCCCAAGCTGTGTGTTGAGGTGAGTCCGACTATACAGTATCTAGTCGGATTGTCTCAACCTCACACACCAGCTCAGGCTCCTTCCCTGCCAGAGAGGTGACATTCCGCCTTCCAAGTGCCATCTTCTGTCGCCGGGGATCGGATCGCCAAGGTCCCCACCTTCGACTGCCGCCCAGCTCTCTGCGCACCCGACCCCATTGGGCCCTCCCACAGGTGGTGAGCCCATGGAAAGGGGGACCCACGTTGCCTCTTCGGACTGTGCTTGGCCAGGCCCCATGGGCGCGTGCCCGGCCACCAGGCGCTGAGCATCCAGCCCCACCTCCAGGCCTGGCTCCAGAGGGGGGCCCCGGCCGAGGGAAAATGTTTTCCAAAGTCCGTAATCATCATTGGGGATCTTTGAGTCGTACTGTGTCTCGTCCCTAGCCTCGGACCTGTTTGCCATGGGTGACCCTGCCAAGCGCATAAAGCCACAGACAACTTAGCTCCTAGGATCTATGGGACACACAAACCCCTGCACCACAATAAGGTGACGGCTCAGGGAGGGGGTGGCCATTCTTACTTAGTTATACCTGCATTTTTTACATTTGGTCTTTTCTGCAAGGACATGTAAAGATCCAGGCTACCTACAAAGACATCAATTCAGATGTGGTGATTTTATCATATAATAAGCCTATTAATAACTAAACAAAACGGAGGACAAAGAAAAAGCACACGCAACTCTTCTTCTCTCAGTGTACCCAGTTTTAGAATTCTTGTCACACAGTGTGTGTATTTTGGTATTAATATTGAAGAAAAAAAAAACTCATGTGGAATACATGTTTTTGTTTAGGAAAAACTCAGGGGATTTTTGGTATTAAAGACTATTGCTTCCTTCTTGACCCAGCCATTTCCCCCCCTACCATTTCTTTAATCTTCTGTCGCACTCTAGATACCAAAAAGGCTGTTTTATTCCTCGAGGACAGAATGTTTTTACCCTGGAGTGGATTGCTCTGCTATGAATCTATAATGTAATCCCCCAACATGAGGAGACACCCATCATTCAAATGTTACAGTGCATTACATTTTCAGCCCATCAGATATGTTGGAAAGCTCATACATTGAAATCTGAGAACTATATGAGGTGGAGAGCGAGTATGAGTGTTTTACTGGTGTGTGTGTGTGCACACTACTTTGCTTGTGAACATGACATGCATTAGCATAGGTGCAGCACAGGCATGGTGTGTTGCGTATGCATACGTTTACGGTGTGTTTGTGTCCGTGTGTATGTGTGTGTGTGTGTGTGTTTGTGCAAGCATTTCAATGTACAAGTGCATTTGATTGGCTTCTTGTGTATGTGCTTTTGTGTGTGTGGCATTTTATATAGAGGAAGTGTGTGTGGGGGTGGAGAATGTGGATGTGAATTATGCCTTTTTCAGAGGGGAGGGGTGCATATATCTATGCGTATATGTGGGGGATGGGCAAGCACACTGTATGTATGTTCACTAAGCACGCGTGGGTCTGTGTGTGTGTCTGTGTGTGTGTGTGTGTGTGAGAGAGAGAGAGAGCGGGAGGGAGAGTCCATGAGTAAATGAGTAAGAGAGCGATAGAGAGATTGAAATGTATTTTAATGATACCTAAATGGATGTAGGCAATAAACACCATTATGCATGAGCTGCTATTTTCCTAGACGTGGTGTGTGTGTGTGTGTGTGTGTGTGCAAATATAGTACACATATGCCACATAGATGTGTTCCAATATATTATAATGTGAGAGAGGTAGATTTGTATTGTATGTGCGTGTTTGACCATGTTTAACTGTGCAATAAGTGTCAGTGTATGTGTCAATGTGTTGTGCACACCTGTGTGTCAGGCACTGAGCTTCTGAATGGCGTCAGCTTCATACACAATTTCCTTTTGTTTCGTACTGTAGTTCTTATTAAGGGAATCTCTTGTTTTCTACTCTCCTTTGCGGATTCAAGTGGTCTTTCAGTCAAATAATAATAATAAAAAAAACATATACGTGTCCGATTAGCCCTCAAGATTTGGATTGTCTCCATATGACAAAACTTTACAGACCAGCCAAAAGTTAAAACAGCTTAAACAGCTTGTCCTGCATATATATGTTGATTTCTTCTTCTTCTAGTTTTTGTTTTTTACCGATAAAGAAGCTTTCATTAGTTGGTACAGAGGAGATTTTACAAGATTTGATCTGACATGCACGTGAGAAACGAAGCTCTGAAGTCAAATTAATTTTGAAAATCCTTTGTCCTAAAAGAAACAATGGAAATGATTCATTTCAGGGTCAAAGGTGTCCCCATTGTAAAATCTTTTTAACATTCTTAATAGCCATGCAAGCATGAAAATAAATTAACCACTGCTAATAGTGAAACATACAAACAATAACACGTGGGGCCTGATTTATTAAAGATGATCTTATCTAATAATCGGGTACACCCAAGATGGCATCAGCCAAACTAGCAATATTGCAGTGCAGTTAATTGTCCGCGTTGTAGTAAGATGACTGTATATGCAAATGATGATGTATATGCATGCACAATGTGATTTATCAAACCTGAGACGAATTGCGATGGCTCGTTTTGCATCTTTATACCACATTTGATAAGCAGGTGCAAACCGGCACGCAAAGTGATGCCAGCGTAACGCGGGCAAAACAACAAAGGAATTCCGTCAAGTCCTACAGAATGGCTTCCAGTTTTGTCCAACATTAGATCTCCTGGGCCACAAAATAAAAGAGTCATGCAAAGAGGCCATCAACCCTAACCCTAACCCTGATTTCCTAAACCATGAAGACCTGGATAATAAACCCGAAATGTACCTAAAATCCGGGGAGCCTATCTGGCCCGTCACACAGGATGTCTCTGATTTTGACATTAAGATTGCACGGTGCAAAAAAAAAAAAAAAAAAAAAAAGTCATTCATTCATTTTCCATCTCGCTTATCCTCACTAAGGTGATTTAGAAAATCACAACAAAGATCTTGTCCGTGACCCAACTGCTGAGCCTGCAGACTTGAATCTCTTCAGGAAGCAATGGGTGGCACTGAATCACATATGACCACCAAGATCAGGGGAAACGCATCGTAAATGACGATTCTATTCTGTAGTTTTCCTGACTGACTGACAGAAATCTACTAGATTACAGAGGACACACTCGTGCGGCTTTTCGACCTTGATTTACGACTGTAGTTCATCTTGTGCACTGTCATACAAAAGAACTTTGACAAAGAAGAAAAACTTTTGCTGGACCGCCTTGAATGCAAGGCATTCTTCGTGTTACTTGCAGCTGATATTGTTTTGTTCTCACATTGAGGCTTTCTTTCGGAATAGGTGTCGCTAAAGTCAACTGAACTTTCACGAGGGAAACTCGAATCTGTACCTGTGATGTCAAAATCAAGGTTTCTCAAGAACACAACATTAGAAGTGACATTTTCTGGGGGGGGGGAAAAACCGATTGTTGAATTCTGAATTTCATGATCTCAGAAATTCAAATGTACAACAAAGTAGCGCTGCCCTTTGGGACAGCTTGTGCTAGTTTTTAAACTAAAGCGGTCATCGTGACTTTGTTCTGCACTGTATATTGTACAGAAATACCAGCATGGACTCCAATGAAAGGGTCTGGTGAAGACAGTTCAGTGCAGGCACCCGGACACACTGTTGTGGTTGGTAATCCATTCACCCTCCACTATTAGCTGAACACTCACAAACGCACACACACAGACTGCAGAATGCGGAGAACAGAGTGTACAAGCCGCCCATTGATTAGCAGAGGCAACAGAGGGTCAGGGGAAAGTTGCCCGAGCAGCACAGTCACCTCATAGCGGACGCCCGTAGGTTGGTCGAGAAGGTTGAACGCAGACAAAATGGGAATTGTCCAATCATCAAATTCAATCTTTTGGATGATTGAAGACATGACGTGTAAAGTTCTTTCATCTGTTCATTCTTTTCTCATACTGTCCTGTAGACTTTGGGGTACTCCTATTTCAAATGTATTTTTCATGCAAAGCTGCATCTTTTTATCGCCGTAGTCCATGACAATGTCGACGCAACAACTAACGCGCAGTCGTGACGACACAACCGTATAAAAACAGTGCCATGAGCAAAGCCAAGATGTGCTCAGTTAGAGAGAGTGAAAGAAATAGAAAATAATGAACAACCGGAAATTCATTTTCATGATGTTGTGGCTCGTGCGTGTAAGTCAACAACCATAACCAAATGTGAGGTGACACGCCCGCCTTCCGAGCAATAGCACTCCCTGTTTACGTCCACTTACGCGCCATTTTTTACCACTCATGATCACCGTTAAGGATGAGTGCACGTTTGATCGTTTATAAGATTTACTAATCAGTTCTTTTTTATTTCTTTCACATTTCCGAATGAGATGTAAAAAGTCTTTATGTAAGTCAACTCACCTTAGCGAGCAGTAATCTTTCCTCTCCATGTTTGTTTCCCTGCTTGTCACTCATTATTGAACATTTGACGTTTTTATTGTTTTTATGTTTTAGTATGAACAACTATGAATTTTACCAAACCAACTTTTCTAGTATTTGGGATGCAATATCGGCTCTACGGTGCCTCAGTAAACACGTGGAATCTGAATTAAAATCGTCCATGCGTTCCTGAATTCTAGACGTATTTCTGCCGAGAGGTCTAAAATCCGATCGTTCGAATTTCTCGCGCTTATTTAGGTCACTAAGTGCATACCATAATTAGCGCTGTCTGGATGAACCTGTTGGGGGACTTTCAGGCTCGACCGTACTTCCCCATTGATACATAACAGCAACACTACAAATGAAAAGACTGCGGCTGTTATACGGACCCACACACAAGACCGAGCAAGGCGGCGACGTGTTAGATGACCCCGCAGCAGGTCCGCCGCATTCGGAAGCCCTTTGATGACTCAGTGGGATGTCTTCCAGCCACCAGCTTCAAAACAGAAATATTTTCGCGGCTAAAACACGTAGGGAGGTGTAGGCATATGCCAGACATGTGAATGTGTTTGACTGACAGCTGAAAGTTTAGTGGGGCGTTTTTTTTTTTCAGCACATTCAGCGGACAGGCCCACAGCATCTGAAAACTGAGAGGCCAAGTCACCGCTATAGTCTATCGCTAACCTACGCTAACATCGTAGTAAATTAGATTATGGCATATATATATATATATATATATATAAAACAAGACTAAATAAATACAATCAAAATGAAAAACAGTGAATGTGACTTCCTGTGCCACGGCAAACGTTGTATACTTACACCCAAGTCAATCTTGTTCATTGCCCGCTGTTCATAACTTCAAACTGTTACAACTAACACAAATATTTGGATGAAAATCACTTCAAGTCTTAAATATAAAACGATCAAAGACAATGAATACAGTAAGTACAGCGTTGTTGCTTGTGTCACGTGCCAATTTTTACGCTCATAAGTGTTGTGTGTCAGGATCTGCAGAACTGAAGACCCCCTGGAGTCTTATTAATATTACTACTATTCAGTGGTGGGCGGTGCGTTTGGCACCTGGGCCTTCAGTGAGGACTTAATACCACCACAATCACAGAAACCATCAATACGATACAAAAACGCAATATAACAGCATGCAAATATAATTTATCTGGAGCAGTTCAGAATCAATATTTATCTGATAACATTATAAAAACATTTACAAAATTCTGTGAAATACATAGTAATGCCCAGCGATGCTAATTATAAAATGTATTCATCTGTACAGACGAGGATGGAAAATTGCAGTCCCGCAGTTGCTAATATAGTTTAAGTGGGAATCTGATTCTGAATGGCCTGGACAGATTACATAGACATGACAGTATATAGAAGTTCAAATCTTTTAATGGTTTTCATTTTTGTAGTTTTACGGGTAAGGCAATTCAGAACAGATTGATATAAGTACACATATAACAACATGTACAATGTGATATCGTAACATATGCTTATCCTAATGGAATATTTGCCAAAGTCATTTTTAAGTTATTGTCACAATGGCTACAACAAATACCAATGTCTTTGGTAAACGTTTTTTCTTGATGTCGGTTTAGATTCTCAGTCATCCGGGTCATCGTAATCCACAAAGGTCGAATCGCAGCAACTGGACACTTCTTGATTGTTGAATTTCTTGTGTATTTATTTTCTGTTTTCTGTTTTTTTTCTGTTTTCAGAAAACATTCACAATTACTGACCACATTACTTAGGGAATTATGCTGTTACACTAACCATATTTATATAATACATTACATTACATCATAGCACATGGTGAATAAATGATCATAACAGGCTGAAAAAAAGATGCAGCGATCATGCACAAACATTTTAAACAATGATATTGAAATGAGTGTTCCAGTCGTTTGGGACAGTAAATTGAAAAG
Organism: Phyllopteryx taeniolatus; assembly: GCF_024500385.1. Taxonomy (NCBI): domain Eukaryota; kingdom Metazoa; phylum Chordata; class Actinopteri; order Syngnathiformes; family Syngnathidae; genus Phyllopteryx; species Phyllopteryx taeniolatus. Next base: position 21,958,807 of record NC_084515.1, on the reverse strand, counting down.
ATCGACCAAAAGTAGTGTAGCTTTGGGAACGAAGAGGTAATAAAACTGGTGGAATGGAGAGTGTGGGTGGTGGTATGCATGGTGAGCAGAGAACCAAGATAAGGTGGCCAGTGACTGTTTATTTTTATTTATCTACATGGATCAGTGTCTGCTGGAGGCCAGTTTTTGAATCTGATCTACTGTATATAGTACATCTCCATAATCTAGGATTGGGAGGACGGTTATTTTCACGAGGAGCAGTTTAGCAGAACCAGTTAAAGGGAGGGTTTGCAGTTTTCAAGCAATTTCAATTTCAGTTTTCAATTTTTCTACTGGCCCAATGCTCGGGTTAGCGGGACCCCGCAATTATTATGCCTTCGTCCATTTCCGCCTGGCTGTTTACATTACAAGTCCGCCAAGATAGCACTCAGAAATCACTCTGCTAGCCCCTCTCTCATTGGAGGAGCTTTCTGATGTTACTGCGTCGCCACCCCAGAATCGAACATTTTGAGATTCAAGGACATGACGGCGAACGTCAGACACCCTCTGCAAATGCGCTGCTGTCCCCTCAGCACACATCCGAGCTCAAGAGTTTGCATGTTCTCGCGTGGGTTTTCTCCAGGTACTCCGGTGTCCTCCCACAAAAACTTGCGCAGTAGGTAAATTGAAGACTAAATTGTCCGTAGGTATGTATGTGAGTGCGAATGGTTCTTTGTCTACCTGTCTGGCGACCAGTTCAGGGTGTACCCCGCCTCTCACCCGAAGTCAGCTGAGACAGGCGCCAGCACACTCGCGACCCTACTCAGGATAAGCGGTTCCAAAAATGGATGGATGAATGGATGTTCTTTTTTTATTGTTAACTTTTCTTGCTAACTAAAGGTAAAAATACTGTAATAATAATAGTGCAACACGTCGCGAGGCTCTGGCATGTGAACACGTCAGCGGTTGAACACCTTAAACACAGTTTTAATAATTAATAATTAAAATTAGATTAGAGGAATGAAGTGGAACCAGACAGGGTTGAATCCCCCACCCCCCCAAAAAACAATCATTTTAATAATATTCGACTATCTGGTCATACAGACAGTTTAAACAAGTGTGTGTGTGTTTTTTTTTAACTATATATAATAATAATCTTACACGTACTGGAAGCAGTCCAGCTATGAGAAACACAATGAAATGAAGAAAACACACTGATAGGAATAAATGAATCGAATTTCATGAAACCAGTACTGTCGTAGTTTTGCTTGTAAATGCCTTTCTGATTGTGTTTAGGCCACTGCTACTGTGACTACATTGTTATTGCGGGTTCAGTCTAATTTACAGTATCTGTTATGGTATGAATCTAACCCATATCGTCGGAATTGAAAAAAAGGTTTGCTGTGAAAACACCGCTGACAAGTCGCTCTTATTTTGGTAAAATAAAAATGATTTCCGTATCCGGTTACGGTAACAGGCGTGCGCTTGATGGCAGCGCTCTCTTTGTATGGGCGCCCAGCAAAGTAGTAGCAGCAGCAGCAGTACAGTAGTGTAGGAGTGCAGTAGTACAGCAGTCAGTGTAGTAGTACAGTATCGAAGCAGTTCGAGCTGCAGCTCAGGCTCGCCGGACTAAACATCGCTACCGTCAAATAAACAGGCGGAGAGGCATCTTGCAGTGAGTTACTCGCTCCCAAATCGTTTTTCATTTTGAATTCATTCATTGTCAACGAAGAAGTGCGTCGACGTCGAAGTTGGGGGGAGTCGCTGGAGCTTGAAAACCGGCATGGAGAGAAGCCCTCGTTCCAAAACTTGCGGGAGCCTGTAAAGTCCGCTTTTCGGCTTCGTAAAAGTCCCGGAGAGCGGCGCTTGGCTCGTGGATGTCCGTCCTCGGCTTTGAACGCAGACCTCCAACTTTGTAAAACAACAGAACGAACCGAACATTCGTATTCGTTGTCGTGGGAGGCAGAAAGAACAGAAGAAGAATAGAAGAAGAGTAGAAGAAGAATAGGAGAGCGGGAGAAGTGGATGTGTGTCCGGCCATGGATGTGACAGTTTACCCAGCACCTCCCCAGCTTCTGGCCGCGTCAGAGCACAGCAGACTGGGGCAGCTCTCCTACCCCGACCCGGCCTTCGGGACCAGCAAGGTAGAGGACGCGCAGCAGGAACCTCGTGTTGCTCATTGTCTGCCAGATGAAAGTCACCTTTGTGTCGCTACTACTTTAATTAACCGGGGGGGTTATTCATTCATTTAATTGGCGGGCCCCGTCAATTAAATGCTAATTAATTGCTTTATTATCCACAAGTTAATTAAAGCGGCGACTGCTCCCACCGTCTATTGATGACGAACTGTGATTTTTGTTAGACTCTCACCGATAGAATTCGAAGGGAATTACGATTTAAACAATATGATGATAATATATGATAGGTTCAAGCGGTTTGGATTCTTGAACAAGTGCAATGGGCGTTTCTTGATACTTTTTTTTATTTATCTTTTTTTTTTTTTTATAAAAACTTGTTGTCTGAGAAGCTCTTTCTCCTGCGCAAGGTGAAGGGTCAGGGTCAGAAACCTGTCTGTCTGTGTGCATTGTGACGCCCCCCCCCCATTTGACTGTGATTAACCGTGATTATATAATTAAGTGCAATGGAAGAATGCAGCTAACAGAGTATTAACCTTCAGTCTTAAAGCAATGGATTGGGGCGTGCTCATTTTGTAATTTAGCTGAAGAGTCTTGTGATGCTTTAACAGGCTGAAACACTAAATGCTTGTGCTTACTTACATACATTCATCTATCCACAAGCAAAATAAGTCATGTCAACTTTGATTTTAGTTTGCGCTTTATTTCTATAATAAATAATATCCTTGTTTTATGGGAGAAAAAAATGACGCCAAGTCTTTGATTTGACCAAGAAACAGCAGCTCAGGAGGGAAACAAACATCATGTCATGTAACGTCCCTGTAATAAATTGATCAGAATACAATTTATTGTAATCCTTTATCATGTCACTTTGGGATCGAGGAACCTAAAGTGAGCGGCAGTGTTTTATTTCTGGCTATAAAGCGACTTACGGTGCTCTCAAAGATGAATGTGTGAATAGTTTAGTTCAGAAATTGCAGGCAAGCATCCTCTGAAGTGCCTCCACTAAGGTTTCAGCTGTGTGCGTAAAGTGGAGCATCTGTTCACGTTGTATTATTGCACTCTTACATGTGTAACTAATACTGTATGAAGAGAGGCATGGCGGAATGAAGACTATGCGGCAACAAAGTCGAGGCCGCCGTTTTTGATTGGGACGCGGCAAATGTACGTTAGCCGGCCTTGACCTCTGACCTCGAAATGGAGGCATTAATGGAATAGCACATTATTGTTGTTATCATAGAGTTTAGCACTGCACTCATTTGACACTTTTATGCCTGGCAACCTGCTGCTCTTACTCTGAGAAGGGAACATGATTGCATGCACAAAGGTATGCCGCCGTGCCCTGTGTTGTTGTCAGTGAGTGTTTGTTTGAGAAAAGAAGATAGAGATGGAAGATAGGGGCTGTGGATAGAGTGCGGGCTGTGTGGTTGGGGGTAGGGAATGGAGAGAAAGAGAAACAGAGAGAGAGAGAGAGAGAGAGTGAAAGAGAGAGGGTTGTTGGGGGTAGGGATGTTGCAGATGAGTGTGGTTGTAGTGGGGGTGGGGCCACTAAGGTTTGTACTATATTTCTCTCTCTGTGTCTTTTGATTCATGGTTCTGTCGGTCTGATAGACAAGATCATATTACTGTGTGGGGGAACAGAGAGCGAGAGAATATAGAGGAGGGAGAGAGACAGGAAAAGCACTGCAGATCACAGAGGCGGTGAGACAGGAAGAGTGGAAAAGTCGGAAGAATAAGAAGCGAACAACTGAAAAAGGTTGTGTTACAAAAAAAAAAATGATAAAAGGAACAGAGAGGCGTGCCCTCCAGATGTGTTAATGTAAAGCTGCAGAGCCAGATTTTCCATTTCATTTGAGTGGAGACAATCCTCAGCACAATTACAAGATTCCACTAAGGATCATGCATGTGATTATTAACCATGACAACCAGTCTGAAGCTGAGGCTGCACATGCACTGCAACCTTAAACGGATCATTTATATGACGAGATGAATATGTCAATGCAAATGTCTAAACCAGCCGGACATTAAACAGATTTTACTTTGTCAAGTGCCTTGCACAAAGACTGTGCAATGTCAAAGTAACGTGTGGACAGAACAGACTTTCCATCCCTTCTGCAATCAAGCCTTCCACTTACAGAAAAAAGCAACTTGCTGTGTAAATATCAGGCTTGGCTCAGCTGTTACAGTGGCCGTCGCCCAACCCGGTTTATAGTCAATTTGGTATTTGACAAACAGTTTTGTGAAATATAACGTTATATAACTATAACTTTATATATAACGTTATATTCTGCACAAAACTTTGAAAAGATCGAATTGTTTTGCTGTGATATGTGTAATAAGGCCGAAAACCAACGTTGAATGCCCGTGACCTTCGATCCCTCAGGGTTCACTGCATCAAAAACCGACATCAATGTGTAAAGGATATCACCACATGGGCTCAGGAACACTTCAGAAAACCAATGTCAGTAAATACAGTTTGGCGCTACATCCGTAAGTGCAACTTGAAACTCTACTATGCAAAGCAAAAGCAATTTATCAACAACACCCAGAAACGCCGCCGGCTTCTCTGGGCCCGAGCTCATCTAAGATGGACTGATGCAAAGTGGAAAAGTGGTCCGACGAGTCCACATTTCAAATTGTTTTGGGAAATTTTGAACATCGTGTCCTCCGGGCCAAAGAGGAGAAGAACCATCCGGGCTGTTATGGACGCAAAGTTCAAAAGCCAGCATTTGTGATGGTATTGGGCTGTGTTAATGCTAATGGCATGGCTAACTTACACGTCTGTGAAGGCACCATTAATGCTGAAAGGGACATACAGGTTTTGGAGAAACATACGCTACCATCCAAGCAACGTCTTTTTCATGGAGCATGTCTGCTTATTTCATCAAGACAATGCCAAACCACATTCTGCACGCGTTACAACAGCGTGGCTTCGTCATTAAAGAGTGCGGGTACTAGACTGGCCTGCCTGCAGTCCAGACCTGTCTCCCATTGAAAATGTGTGGCGCATTATGAAGCGTAAAATACGTCAACACAGTGGTAAACATGACCCTGTCCCAGCTTTTTTGGAGCCATGTTGCAGCCATAAAATCTTAAGTTAATGATTATTTACTAAAAACAATAAAGTTGATCAATTTGAACATTAAATATCTTGTTTTTGTAGTGGATTCAATTAAAATAGGTCGAACATGATTTGCAAATCATTGTATTCCGTTTTTATTTATGTTTAACACAACGTCCCAACTTCATTGGAATTGCGGTTGTATATAGGCGGTACAGTGGGCGACTGGTTAGCATATCCGCCTCGCAGTTCTGAGGACCGGGCTTCAAAGCTTGGACCTGCCTGCGTGGGTTTTCTCCGGGCACTCCAGCTGTAGTTTACTGTGAGTGAAACTGTGACATAAAACAAATAATTAAACAACAAATGTGTGCTACCCAAGTGCTGGCATACAGTGATAAGAAAAGGTAGACATGCTAATAAGATCAGCGTTGGTGTTAATTATTACGGTAAATTATAACCTGGAGTAACCGATAGGTTTGGTATCGTCCCTGGTATAGTTTGCAAGCAGGCAACATCATGTTATTTAGCTAGCGCTAGCATTAACGTTTGTACGTAAACATGCTGGCGTTCTTTCGATTCATGCTCTAAAATGTTTTTAAACATTAGTTTTTGCATGCAAATACATTTTGAGAATGGGGACCAAGGGAGGTAATGCACCTTTGCAAGACGCAGTCCTATTATTGGTGGACGTGAGGTGTTATGTCGGCGGGTTCTCCTTCATATGACACGCCACACTGAAGATAACCCAAAAACCCAAACATGCTAGACTTTTCATTTTGGCTATGGAAGGCCAACTCGTTGGTCGTGCATGATGTCACACTACAACGAGTTTTATCGCTCCTGGCAAAATATGTCTGGCCCGATCTGGGAAATCAGCCACGATAGCAAATCGTGCCAATAACGGGACTAAAATCCTGTCGTCTGATCCAGGCTCAAGGTGTACACAACAATGTGTATTGTTTAAACTAATACACTCAACTACAGAAATACTGTACTAATGCATATTACGTTAGAACATGTGTGTAAAATTACAGATTTATTCAAAACAAATGAATAGTGTTTGGAATATATGTACCACAGTATAACTGGGCATGAAAATACATGATTTTAACTTAATGTCTGGCTGGACACTTACCTGCTCAACACCACAGTGTATTTAAATAAAGGTCGACACAAGTAACTAAGTATACTTCTGTGCTCCGTTGAGCAGCATCTTTTCTACTGCAGCTATTATAAACTGTCCAAAAGATACATAGAGGGAAAAAGAAAAATGTATGCTCTTTTTTTCCCCATGTCAAGTGTATGTTGTATTTTTTCACATCGCAATATGCATCGTAGGGTTACAAAAAAATCGCATTGTAATTTTTTTCCAACATCGTCCAGTCCTAGTAAATGCATTTCTCAAAACAATTTGTACACATAGTGAAACACAATGGATTACCTACAAAAGTCAGTGTTTTGCTGAAAATCCTTTGTTCACCTCTCAAAAGTGAATATCTGCTTCAATGAACATGTCAGCGCCATCAGAATGACAAGTCTTTGTGTCATTGTGTATGGATAAGACAGTCAAATTGCTTGGTTGTCATTGTAACAATGTACTCTGGAGGGCTGTTCGGATGAAAACGATGGCTAAAAGTTTGATGACAATTATTTTAAATTGTAAGTAACACCTTAGTATATGTGGGAGATTGATTGCAAGAAACATTTCTAAGCTTTTACTGTTTGCACTGTAATTTGCTGACAGACTTCAGCTCATTCCGATCCAAAAAGGAAAAGACAGCACTGCATAACAGAGAGAAAAAAACAAAACAGAAAAATAGAAATGTGAGCAACGGACAAGCTCCTTATGGAAAACTGCACATGCAATGCTGTAGGAATTACAATGCAGTCTTTCTCCACCTAAGCCCATGATTGAAAACGTGGTCTTCAAGTGAGGCTCTTATCTCATCAGGAACATGCATTTGTCCTCAGCCTCTTCTGGTACTTCCTCTGATTTGCCTCCCAACTCCCTTGCCACACAGCATCACTCCTCTTCTTCTTCTCTTTGGCTGTTGACCCCATCCAATTCCTTGTCCTTTCATTGTCAGACATTGTAACATTGTGTTATGCTCCAGCTAATACTTTTTGCCAATTGATGCCAGTTTTCTGAAATTAAATAAAAGAAAATAAAGCTTGACCTGGGAAAAAGTCAGATGGAAAGCCTAATGAAAATGTATAGAAATACAGAAGTCTTGGCATATTATGACAACTTCTTCAACCATTTTGCATTTCAAGACTTTTGTGATGAACTAGTGCCTAAATGTTGTAGGGGGTGAGACTATTCAACAGAGAAAATATAAAATATTTTGATCAACATGACATAAGCAGGCGGAACGGTCCACGACTGGTTAGCACATCTGCCTCACGGTTCTGAGGAGCGGGGTTCAAATCCCGGCCCCGCCTGTGCGGAGTTTGCATGTTCTTCCCATGTCTGCGTGGGTTTTCTCCGGGCTCTCCGGTTTCGTCCCACATCCCAAAAACATGCATGGTAGGTTGATTGGAGACTCTAAATTGCCCGTAGGTATGAATGTGTGCACGAATGCTTGTTTATATGTGCCCTGTGATTGGCTGGCGACCAGTTCAGGGTGTACCCCGCCTCTCGCCCGAAGATAGCTGGGATAGGCTCTAGCACGCCCGCGACCCTTCTGAAGATAAAGCGGTACAGAAAATGGATGGAGGGATGGATAGAACGACATAAGCAATTGATAATGTAAGAAACAGCAGAGAATTGTAAGAAAAGCAAATTCATTTATATAGCGCATTTCATACACAAGGTAACTCAATGTACTTTACACGATTATCTGTTTCAGACGGTGACACAACACCTCAATTGAACTGTAGTCATCTGGAGACACTGCTAGATATAACTGTGTGTCATCTGCATAGCTATGATAGTCAATATTAAAGTTCTGAAGAATTTGACCCCAGGGTAGCATATACAGGCTGAACACAAGGGGTCCAAGAACTGACCCTTGAGGGACCCCATAGGTCATTGTCATTCAATGAGATTGAACACTTCCAATGGTTACATCATTTGCATGGATGTACCAAAGCATTTGCAACTTCTTCAAAGAAATGAGAAATTGCTTTTTTGATGTGCCCAATTGACACGATGTGAAGATTGAACACGTATTTTTGAGAATTTTACGAGAACAAGAACATGAGGACAGAAGAAGACTAGTATACAACCGAAGTTACGTAAGCAAACTAATATTCAAAACAGTAAGACTACAGTCACATTCAAAGTTAATTAATACTCGAGCTATATTATTTCTCTGTGCGTGTGCACGCTGCGAGCATTACGAGTTACAAGAGAACGCATCCTAAACATTTTCTCTGCAGTGCAATTTAATGTTAGCTTCTAGATTTTATGATAGCACTGTAACCCTGGAACAGATTTCAAATTTCATTATTTCCCATTGAGAAAATGGTTTGGAAATACACAGCACTTGTATTAATCATACATTAATGTACATAGTCTAGATATACTTTCATTCAAAGCTTTTTAACTTCGAGAGACATATTTTGCAGCCTTATTGTGAACCATCTAAAACGCATCTGATTTATATGTACATAAGTGGCTGCAGCTCCCTATTTTGTATCACGCCCTCCTTTTTGCCCCTTCCCCATAAACTAAACAGAGTAGTTCTAATACATGAGAACACATCTGATAGAGGCAATTTCCTGTCTGCTACATGTGTGAAAGGGCAACTCTGGTCCCGTTTCTCCGGACATTGTTTGGACTTCCTGAGATGGCTTTGCATTAGTAGCATTCTTCGATGGTTACACATTAGATTTTTTACAAGGTTTTGAACCAGAGATAAGCATCTACTCAAAAACTGCACAGTGCTATCTTGGTTCAACTGCAGAATCTTAGTGTTTTCTTATTATTAGGGCGGCACGATTATGGCCAAAATAATAATCACGATTGTTTTGATCAATATTGTAATCACTCTGTTGTTCTCCTTGACCATTGGTGAGTCGTGCATGGTCACAAAGTCCAAAGAACTCGACAGTTGTGATCAGTGTTGTGCCTGAATGAGTTCAATGGACGAAAGTTCATAAACTGAACGTGAACTGAACGTAGTTTATTTCTGCCTGGTGAACGTAATTGAGAACTCACTCATTATGGCTTCAAAGAACGGTTTTTGAATGAAAGTTCATTTTCATTCAAAAATGCCAGGTTTTGTTAGGGACTTCCAGGAAAAACCCGTCTGAACACAATATATATGAACCTTTATATGTCGGCGGATAAACGCTCTATTTGGCTACCGATTCAGTGCCGTGCCACGGAGTATGATGCCGTCCCTTAACCTTAATTAACCATACGTTCCCCCCCTGGTGGCTGGCTGACTAGGTTGCGAGCACTGCTACAAATGAAGCACTTTTCACCATGCAGCAGTGCCCACATTTTTACGATCAGGCTCATTTAATCGTGGCAGTCAAAATCACGATCACGAATAAAGTTTGTTTAATTGTGCAGCCCTACTTAGTCATCCATCCATTTTCAACACCGCTTATCCTGGTTAGGGTCGCGGGGCACTGGAGCTGACTTCAGGCAAAAGGCAGTCTACACCCTGAACTGCTCGCCAGACAGTCGCAGGGCAAATATAGATATGGACAACCATCCATACTCAGATTCAGACCGTCACTGAGTGGGAACTGAACCCACGCTGCTCGCACCAAAGTCAGGCGAGTGTACCACTACACCATCAGTGACGCCCTACTTATTGGGAAACCTAAACCTATAATTGCGATATGTATTGCGATGTGAATATAGGATCAGTGTTGGGAAAGTTGATTTTCTATGCAAAGTAGTTCAAAGTTCAGTTCACAATTCCAAAAATGAAGTAGTTGAGTTCATAGTTCATAATTCAACATTTTGAACTAAGCTCACCGGTCTAAAAATGAAATAGTTCATAGTTCTTTTTTTTCAGTATTGTATGTTGTTGACGGGCTATTTCCCTCAAAATCCTGGCATTTCATTTCTCCATTGTTGCCACACATTGAGCCCACGCGAGTAGCCAGCTGCAGCATTCAACCTACAATCTTAAAAACATGAGGAAATATATGTTGCCTGAATGATGTTTTTTTTTTTAAATGAGGAATTAAACAGTGTGATATTACAGTGTTTCAACTAAAGCATTCTGATACAAACAAACAATTTTCCTCGTAATTAATTTTTACAATTATTTATTGTATTACAAAAGAATTAAGGAAAATATTCACTCCCATTAACGCAGTGTCCCTGAATGCACCTTGCGCACTCACGCAGCTGCGTTTTGCCTGCCTACAGTAGTTTCATTCTGAAGAGCGAAATATCTTATTAGCATGTCCAAGCAGATCCCTCTGCTGGTCACTTTTATTATTGAATTCATATTTAATTCACTGTGTATATTACATTACACCAACATGGCAGCGGACCCTGCGATGTGACTTTTGCGCACACATACATCCGCGATGACGATGCTCAAACAATATATCATGCAGCCCTAATATATATAAGCAATATTTCTTTGTGTGAAGGATAGCAATGGGTTGTGTGTTGTGGGATATTTATACTGGGACCATTTTAATAACATTTCATCTTCAGTTGTGTGAAATATTTTCATTGGAATACATTTCAGTGAGTTCAGAGGAAAAATGAGACGTTCATTTTTTTGTGTGAGTGACAACCTCAGAATTTATGTACTTATTTGAGGGCTGCCAAACTACCTACCTAACTAACTACATTTCCTCTGCCAAGAGTAGACTTGGTTTATATGTCTGTCAGTCTGCAGTATTTCCGATTCATTCAAACCATGAAATATGATGGGAGGCATGGGCCAAAGAAGAATCCATTACTTTCTTGGAGCAGGTCCAGGAATTTCAGAACATGTTGAATATCAAGTTTTGCTGCAATATACACTCACCTTCAAAAATATTGAAACAGTGACGCCAATTCCACTTTTACTGTGAACTGACTGTGGAATGTGACGAGAACATTTCAGCTTTTATTTTCATTTGGAGCTGGTACACAAGATTGCACAAACGTACAGATGCTGCATCAGAAGATGCAAAACACTCATAAACAAGAAGAATAGTAAGGCCACGTTGGAATTTGCCAATAAGTCCAGAGACATGCCTCAAAAAAGAAGCGACAAAGATTTATGGATTTATGTGACTAAGATTAATTTTGACCAAAGAGATGGAAAGGCTAAATCCACAGTAGAGGTAATGGCACGGTTTGGGCTTGTGGGATAGGCTCATTAATCTTCATTGATGTAACTCAAGATGGCAGCAGCAAAATGAACTCAGAAGTTTATAGCAACATTTTGTCTGCCTATTTAAAGACAGATGCAACCAAACCATTTGGGAGATCCTTCATCATGCTGTAAGATAATTATCCAAAACACACTGCACCCCAAAAAAGAGTTAATTAGGGGAAAGAAGTGGAAGGTTTTAGACTGGCCAAATCGATCTACAGACTTAAACCCTATAGTCAACTGTCCCAGTAGTTGAGCTCACCTTAAAATGTGGTGTTTTATTACAAATAATGTTAGTGATTCTATACTGGTGGCTCGGGACCCAAAAGTGGGTCGCAAACCCATAATGGGTGGTTCGCGGACACAGAGTAAAAAATTACAGAGGGTCCTCGACGATTCCGGCATACAATGTTTTGAGGTTACTAATGGCGCGCAATGAAGTAGTTTACGCAATGGCTTAAGAATACATGGTTACGTGGTACAAGACGCCACCCTCAGTTAATGTTGTACTTACTGTTTTTCATTGGATTCTTTTATATTTATCAAGTGTTTGGTGCAATTGTGAGAGCTAATTTTACTTTCTTTGTTGTTGTTAACATGAAGTTGTCATGTTCATCCTCAGTTTCTTAATTAGGTGCTCTGAGGCAGTTTGAGCATGTAAGCATGTGTTCCTATGTTTAAAAACATGATATACTGTACGTATGTTTTTAGGCTATTTTGGATCAATTGATGTTCTTATTGCTTTTCACTTCTGTAAAAGCGGCTAGCGACTTGGCAACAATAGGAAAATGCAGGTCCCAGGGTTAAAACAGTTGTGAACCACAGTTTTAAATGGTGTATCAGATGCAGATGTACACATGTACCAGGAAATGAAAGCTGAAATGTTGAGCGTTTGTCTCATATTCATTTTTTGATGTCAAACCCAAATGTTTTTAGTCTACTGCAAAAATAAAGGAATTGACCTCACTGTTCTAATTCTTTTGGAACAGAGTGTATTTGATAAGTATGGCTTATTGCTCTTTGAATACTTAATGGGTTCAGACCACGTAATAAGACAGACGTAATTCTGACTGACAGTACTAGTGCATTTTTCATTTTATTAGAGTAGTGTTCAGGGTAGCAGATTGTCTTCCTATTTGGTACGCATCTGTTACCACGGTTGTAAAAACAATAGATTGAGATTTAAACAAAAAAAGGATGAGAACAGTTGTCTCTGTGGCCGACAGCCAGCTCAGTGTGTTGCTGTTATGCTTGTGCACATTTTTGTCAGTCAGAGGACCAGCGGGATCAGCAGAAGCAAGTGAGCTACATTGAGGTATGATTGGACAAAAGGACATGTGTAAAAAGAATCAGTTAGCTTGTTACGTTAAACACTGCAATTCTATAAGTAATGTGTGGTGTGGCAGCCAAATGTAAACGCACAACTACTGTATGAATAAAATCTTTGTAAATCTTTGTTAATTCACAATTATTACATGTTGCTTAATGTGGCAGTGAGAAACACCAACAAATGTTTCCAGTAAGATTTAACTGTTAAAACCTGTTAAATACAACAACGACAACAACCTTTAATTTATACAACAACAGTCAAGAGCCCAAGACCTAGATTGAAAATCTGTGCACAAGAGATGATTTTGCAATCTGACATGTTTGGAGTGCTTTTGCAAGGAACTGACCCACTCGGTCAGTGCTTCATTTATCAATTAAGACATGCCATTTTGATCAACTCTGACCCAAAAAGAACAAACATTGTTAATTTGTAATTAAACCAGTAGGTGGGTTAGCAGTCGGCACAGTGATCGATCGACTGGTTAGCACTGCTATTTTAACAAAGGTATGTTGATTTTCTATATCCACTACACATGAAGATGTCTTAACCACAAAATAGCATTTGCAGTTTAGATATTGTTTTTCAGTGGTTCCATTGTACTGTACATGCATGCACATCTTCATAGCTATGCCATTGTTTGTTGTATGTTTCCATTGGCCCAACCCTCTCTTTGAGTTTAGGAGCGACGACAGCTTTTGGCATTTTTTTGTGAATGTCTCATACTGGTCAGGTATTGCACCTGTTTTTCCATTCCACTAAGACTGTCATGAAGCTCAACCGTGGACTTTGTGACAACATAATTGGCTCGAGTCTCACTGCTTGGCTTTAACTGGGGAGTGGTAGAATAATTGGAATAATTGTTATGCTACGATCATCATACTTCTCTATAATGTCTCCAAGATCATACATACTGACATGCACTGTGCGTGTCTTGCTAGCCAATGGATATTTGTTGTACACTCTGCTGAATCACAAGACAAATGACCTGACAGGGTCTAGTCATAAACATTAAGTTATAGTATGAGCTATAAGTATAAGTTATAGCTCAAGTATTTTTATTTTGTTTTCCTACATGGAAATCAAAATAATCCTGACTCCAGTGAAAGCTTGTAAAAATCTGACCTCGTTCCAACTCATAAAAAAAAAAAATAAATCTATGTTGTGCAAATCCTTTACTCTGCTGCTGCTTATGTGACTGTTCTATGTAACTTAAAAACAAACACACACCCATAGATCTACTCCATCATCCACTGTAGACTAATTCTACTGTGGGGTATAATACTTTGCTCATGTAATCATAGAATGATGCTCTACAGGGCTTAGTGTTGTGAATATTTGGAGATGGCAAGTAGCCAGATTTGAAGTAGGATATTCCTCTCTACTACAAAAAACTGACAGGTTGTGTTGCTTAGTCTAGAAATGGAATGTCAGCTATCTAGCTGTTTTCCAAAAATGACTTCCATTTGTTTTCAGACATATGGCCGAAGTGAATCAGACAGCTTTAGCTATTGCTTTGCATGTTTCTGCTCTGTGTTTTATTGTTGTACCTTTGACATTCTATTTTTCAGTTGTGAATATATTAAGAGTGTCCTCTAAAATTATTGAAACAGTAGGGCCGATATCATTATTTCTGCTGTAGACTCACTGAAGACATATGGGTTTGACATCAAAAGACCAACATTTCATCTTTTATTTATTGTATTTATTTAGTACACTAGTGGTTTATTTCTTCTTCAGGACATTCTAAATACAGTGGGACCTTGTTCTAGCGGACCCCGATTTAACGGATATCGGAAGTAACAGGCACCGTGAGCCACATGGCTAATTTGCATGCACCAAGACGCATGCAAATCGCATGTAAATTAGCACATGTTCTTGTGCGCTGGTTTGCTGCGCTCTTGAAAACGGCAGGCCTGGGTCCTGGCTAGAGGAGGTAAGTTTGGATATACTTTTCAAACATTTACAAGGTTTTTTTTATCATTTACAGTAATGTTTTACTGTATTGTGTGTTTTAGGCCATGAAACAAGTTTAAAACAATAATTTTGTACTGTATGGTTGTATTTAGGCAATGAAAAATAGCTTCAGTATAACGGACAAACGGCTGTGACTGACTCCACCCCCCACCCCCTCAATTCTTTGTGCAACGGCTCGGCAATTTCCATCTCAGCTTCACAATGTCTCCCCCCCCCCCCCAATTGACAGCTAGTTTTCAGGTTGGTTACCGTAATTTCTCGTGTATAATACGCACCCTCAAAGTTGAAAATCTGTTTTCAAAATTCTGGAAAACCCTTCTACCTTTGTATAACGCATTCTTACAATACATGATTTTGTTTCTACCCATATGATCAAAATGTGAAATATCTGTATTTTGTTCATTTTTTCAAATAATTATTCTGAAGTTAAGCACTTTATTTGAACACATAATACTTTATTTTTATTTACTTGCTGTTATTTTGAAATTCATAGCCCTACTTTTATTTAGTAAATGAGAAAACACAAATTTGTGCTCATATGTTTGATTACCCAGGCAGAATTTGTAAGATGGATACAATTCTTTAAAGAAAACATGAAGGGCCAGGGGAAACGCATTTAATTTTATTTTAAAGGGATTCAATTTAAACTGTCAAGCATTTCAGAAAAACATTATCATTAAACAATGATGTTTTGTTGTTCAGTCATTAGTCATATTAAAAAAAAAAACAACAACCATATTTCACAAATTCTGCCAGGGTATGTAAACTTATGAGCACAACTGTACATACATGCACTCATGCGTACCCCTGTCATATTGGAATGAAAGTGTACACCTTTCTCATAACCTCTAGGTGGCGGTGGCATATTGGAATGAAAATGTACAGGTTTTTCATAACCTCTAGATGGCGGCATACATAATATATAATATAAAATGTGAGTTCCCACCCCCCATAAATCTGGGCATGGGGTTTATTAGAAAAGAGCCCACTTTTTGAGAAAACCCGGTAGTTCATTCACAGTGACCTTACCCTAAATGCCAATTGCACATGATATTTTGTCTTTATCACATACTCTCATAGACAGTCGACATTCGCGGGGAGTTTTGGTTACGAAGCATAACGCCAAGAACCCCCAACCCACACTGCAAATGTTCATTAATGACTGGGTGACACCGAGTCCTGTTGCTTGTTCATGGGTGTGGCTGAAAATGTTTCATTTAGTTGAAGCACAAGGATACCGAGATGAGAGTCTTAGAGTTGAGGGAGGTATGCCAAATGGAACAGATGGAAGGAGACAGAGCGCTGCCAGAAGAGACTAATTATCAGAATTTGATTTCCAAAATAAACATATTGCAATCAAATCATGTAATGTAATCATCAGTGCATTGTTGTGTGTGAGTGTGTGTCTGTTTGTGTGTGTGCGGTATGAAGGACAATAAATTGCATCCCTTAAATTGCGGTTTGAGAACGTGGCTCATTTCCCGAGGAACTAGTTAGACGAATCTTTTTTCTTTAGTTACTTTTGTTCATGAACACACAATGATAATTTTGATGGAATGGTAATATAGTGTATGCGAATAAGTTAAAACACATTTTCTCTTTGGAATTTTCACAGTTTTTTGTTTGAGTTTGTCCTTAAACAAGAAAATCTTTTGCATTCTTGGATAACAGATATTCAATATTTGTTTGTGTTCAAGGTTGTTGAACCCATATCTTCCCAAACTAATATATACTGTATGTACTTTAATGCTGTGTAGCCACTACAATGTACTAACTCGGAAATTAATAAAAATCATTGACGTTGAGCTTTTTTCTTAAAGTAATAAACCACCTTTTTAGAGGTATGGAAACTCATTTTGGTATTACATACACTCACCTGTTCAACTGCTTGTTGAATAACAATTAAATAAAACATCCAATTATGTAACAACCACTGAATTGATTTAGGGACATAGACATGACCAAGACAATTTGCTGAAGCTTGGCTCGTGCATTTTTACATTCTTAACAGTCATAGATGTGTACACACAAATCAACCACTTTTGATATTAAAACCTACAAAATAAAACTTTAATGATGCATGTCAAATGTGTAATGAGTTGCAATAACGGTTCACCTCGCAATCCGCGCATCATTCGTTCTTTCCATATTCAGTTGGCAATCGAAAACAAAACAGAAAAATGACTCTTCAATTTATATAATTTCCGTTGTATTGCGTTTTCGCCTGTCAAATGTGTTTTATTTTGAAAAATGACTGGATCTTCTCCGCTGCAACAGCTGCGCGTCGCAATTGACACGTCAAAACTGCACAGAACGCTGCAGCACTTCAGTTCATTACGTTCACGGAAAAGATTTGTTCTTTTCAACGAAACATTAGTGAACGAAACAACACTAGACTGCTTGTCGGTCACATGATACATTACTAAAAATAAGCCCGCAAACTAGCACAAATCAGTAAAAAACAACTGATCTTTAGAGATCTTCTTTTCAAAAGGAAAAAGCCACTTGAGGAGCCAGAACAAGAGCCTACGACCTCAAAGAAAAAGAAAGCTTCTTTTATCCGTTATGTGTTATGGTGAGTTGTATTTCTTATCCATTTATTATTTTTGTGAGTTTTTATATATAATATATATATATATATATATATATACATATATATATATATATATATATATATATATATATATAAAATATTATATATAAAATATTATATATATTAATATTATATATTATATTATATAATATATAATATATTATATAATATATATATATAATATATAATATATATATATATATATATTATATATATTATATATATATATATATATATATATTATATATATATATATATATTATATATATTATATATATATATATATATATATATAATATATATATATACACACACACACACACATATACACATACACAACACAGAGCGGCACGGTGGGCGACTGGTTAGCACATCGACCTCAGAGTTCTGACGACCGGGGTTCAAATCCCAGCCCCGCCTGTGTAGAGTGTGCATGTTCTCCCCGTGCCTGCGTGGCTTTTCTCCACCTCTTGCCCAAAGATAGCTGGGGTAGGCTCCAGCACACCTGTGACCCTTGTGTGGATAAGTGGTACAGAAAACGGATGGATGGATGGATATATGCCACACCTTGACAGCCAGTCTGTGAAAAAAAAAAAGAAAGTCTACTCCAAACCGGTCTGTGTTGCAAAAAAGGTTGGGGACCACTGCTCTAGACAACACACAATTGTCCTTATTATAATTTGGCTGACGGATCATGGAAGGATAACACCAATGCATGTTTTTTTCTTGTATTAACTGTAATGTTAGTTCTGTATTTGAACCATGTAAAGAACTTTGAGAGTCCTCTCTCTGAGAAGTGCAATATAAATAAAATGTACTTATTTATTTATTTACATTTCAAATAATCTCAAAACAGTTTCTCGAATATAACAATGACTGCAGTGTACAGTTTACATAAATAGCATCAACATTCAACAGATCTCAATCCAATAGAGGAGTGGTTCTTAAACGTTTTACACCAAGTACCACCTAAAACAATATTTAGCTCCAAGTACCACCATCATGACTGACATTAAAATACAATAGCGTAGTAGGCTCAAGTGCGTCAAAAACGAGGCAGAGATTTTATTGATAAGAAGTACACTACCAGTCAAAGGCCGAGAGACACTTCTCCATTCAATAGCACTGAATAACATTGAATTGTTTAAAAACTTTTGACTAGATAGCTGACATTCCATTTCTAGACTAAGCAACTTTTTGACTATATACCGTATTTAATATTATTGTACGCCACGAAAACATTATGCACAGTTTTAACACTGTGCTTAAATACAAGAAAATAAAATAATAAAAATAATTCAATTAAAATGTACTGCTCATAAAAGTAAACACAAATTATACCTAAATAAAAGTTTAAGAACAAAGAGTTCTTAAAAATTAAATGCAAATGCGTTGTCCTAAAAAGTTAAATACAACTGAACTGTACTGAGGCAGTGATTCTTTCACAAACCACGACCAGACGGATCCCGCGTTCTACTTGTAATACTAGTACCACACTTTGAGAATCACTACCAGTGGATGGACAGCAGGGATGTGCAGCAATTTTGTAAAGTTGCTATGTCAATATGGACAAAAATGTAACCAACAGCGTCTTGAAGCTATACCGTAAAACTGTTCTGAAAACAGGACCCTGCATGTACCAGCAAGATGTATTTTTTTAAAAAGTCTAATGATGTCTAGTATCTTTTTTTGTCACATCAAAAAAGTGTGAACTCAACGAAAGACTTTACTTTCACCAAAAGCAGCATCAATGCATTCTTCCAAGCCCAGAAGCCTCACAAACATCTGCATTTGTTTTTAGGCAATATCACCCAACAATGTCGCACGTAGCTTCGTCTGAAAATCTCAGCTGTCAGCGCACTAATCGCCATGACTGTCTAAGGGCCATGGATAAACAGCTGTTTCAGGATTTGTCCATTTTCCATTCGCAAACATTACAGGAGAAACACTGACGTGATATCCTAAGAGCACATCTAAATTGCACACACATCACACCCTACACTCCAAGTAACCGTGAAGTGGGTTTAGCAAATGAAAAAGGTGTTTATATTGTTGCCATGGTGACAAGACAGATAAACAGAAAATGTTGAGCTGACCTATCACAGCTGTGTGAATCTCTCTCTCTCTCTCTCTCTTTCACATACACACATGCAAACAGACGCACACACCCATGCACACACACACATGAGCATGCACACAGAGTCGGCTATCTCTCTGCCTGTGCTAAGTTAATTTATGTTCTCTAATGCACTTTAGAGTAAACCGAAATCTATGCAGTCCAGACCAGCCAAATAAATTCAGACAAACCCTTGAGGGTTAAGCATGATCTTAGGCTATTTACACATATGTCCATGTATGACACTGGTTTCATTTCAAGACCCAGCTCTACAACAACAACATTATTGGTTGATTGTGGAACATTTCTGACTCGATATTAACAGCTGTTTGAAAAGACGAGGTTTAAACTTCATTCGATTTGTCATTTTATGAGAAAATGAATCAAAAACAGTTGAGACAGTTTGACAAATGTTCTTTTTTATTTTGCTAAATGACTCCAAGCTCATATTTTATAACTCACCAGTACTGCTTTCTCCATCTAACCCTTTATCAAGTCGATGTTTCATGTGTCCAAACCTTCCCTTGTTTCTCTCTTTTCCATTGTCCTTCTCTGTCATCCTAATAGTCTCTCTCCACCTTTCTTCCCCTTTTCTCCCCCTTAACTCCGACCCTGACCCACTTAACTGGCTGCTTGTTATTCAAACCTTTGCTTTCCCACATGCGCACACACACACACACACACACACACACACACATGCACACACACACATTGATGAGGAGAGGCTGGCATGAAGACACATAGAGAGAAACACAAACCGACATCTTTTCCACTGTCATGTTTCAGTAAAAAGAAAGGAAAGCTTCTGAAACCTAGCGAGAAATATTTTTTTACTTGCTATTATGATTTTAACAAGGGATGTACGCGAACTGTTGTTTTTTTTTACGGATACTGATAAACAATAACTTGCTGCTTTTCCTAGCTGATACTGTTACTGATACCTGATATCGTTTTTCCAATGGTTTATCTCATGGGTCTTCAATGATTTCCAGGCCAAGGACCCCCAAACTGATGGAAAGCTGGAGCAGGGACCCCTACTTATGTATACGTAGCTAATTGTGTTTTATATCAAACTGGATGTATGTTGCAATGCCTTTTTAGTCATCCACAATATTTAAAAAAAATAATTAAAATAGTATTATACCAATATTATGTCATCATTTATTATCATATATCATATGTATTCAACATGCAGCGGCTGAAATAAGTATTTAGCACGTCACCATTTTTCTCATTAAATATATTTCAAAGGTGCTATTGCTACTTTCACCAGATGTTGGGAACAGCCCAACTAATCCGTACATACAAAGAAAGTAGAACAAATAAACTTAGCAATTAAGTTGTGTGTAATATGTATGAAAGCCTATGTTTGCAATGGCAGTTTCAAGACGCCTCCTGTATGGAAAAACTAGTCGCATGCATTGCTCTGGTGTGATTTTAGCCCATTTCTCCACACAAGCAGTCTTCAAATCTTGAAGGTTCCGTGGGCTTCTTTTATAGACCTTGAGTTTCAGTTCTTTCCATAGGTTTTCGATTAGATTCAAGTCAGGTGATTGGCTGGGCCATTCTAGCAGCTTTATTTTTTTTTCTTTGAAACCAATTGAGAGTTTCCTTGGCAGAATATTTTGGATCATAACCCTACTGAAATGTCCACCTTCGTTTCGTTTTCATCGTCCTCGTAGATGGCAGCAGATTTTTGAATGTCTCGGTACATTTGCCCATTCATCCTTCCTTCAATAATGTGAAGTTTACCAGTACCATTTGCTGAAAAGCAGCCCCACACCATCATATTCCCACCAACGAACGTCTCTGTTGCTGTGGTGTTTTTAGGGTGATGTGCAGTGCGATTTCTCCTCCAAACGTGGTGTGCATTATGGCATCCAAACAATTCAATTTTGCTCTCATCCGACCAGACTGTATTCTCCCAGTATTTAACTGGCTTGTCCAAATGTGGTTCAGCAAACTTTGAACAAGCTTTGACATGTTTTTTTTTTCCAGCAATGGGGTTTTGCGTGATGAGTGTGCATAAAAGTGCATTACTGACTGTTTTCCTTGTGACAACAGTACTTGCTAATTCCAGGTCTTTTTGAAGTTCTCCACAGGGGGTCCTTGGCTCTTGGACAACTCCTCTGTCAGAAATCTTGCAAGGAGCACCTGATCGAGGCAGATTTATGGTGTTATGATTGGCTTTCCACTTACGTATTATGGCCCTGGAACGTTCAGAAGCTTAGATATGCGCCTGTAACCAATGCCATCGTTATGTTTTGCAATAATTAGTTTGCGATGGTCTTGAGACAGCTCTCTGCTCTTACCCATCATGAGATGTGTCTTGACTCACACCTTGGCAAAGAGACCTTTTTGTAGGCCATCAATTAGGATTGAACCAGCTCATATTCATTTGCACTGACTAGGATCTGGATTGCTGTTTGATTATTGATAGATTTTGGGTGTTGCCTTGACTTTCCGTGCCTTTTTGCATCTCCATTTCTTCATGTGTTCAATAAATTTTCCCTGTGTCAGTTCACATTTTTACACACAACTTAACTTCTGGGCTTCTTTGTTCTACTTTCTCTGTATGTATGGATTACTTGGGTTGTTCCCAACATCTGGTGAAATTTTCAGGTCAATAGCACCATGGGAAGTATATTTAGTGAGAAAAATGGTGATGATGTTAAATACTTATTTCAGCCGCTGTATGCAATGTAATGTAATAATAAGAATAAAAGAATAACTTTTTATTGTCACAGCAATACGCAAGTACAATATGATTGAGATTAGATGCAATGTATAATGTATTTTTTTTATTGGGCAATCAATACTATTGTCACGTGTTTAGGTTAAAGCTATAATCTTCAATTTTATGTAAAAAAAAAAAAAAAAAGTAATTTTCATCCAAGACACTACTAGAGTAGATGAGAGAATGCTGATTAAGCCTATCACCTTCTGATACATCTTGATATATTTTTCAATATTTATTTTTTTACATTTAGTGACTATCCTTGATACATTCCCATGGTGGATCACTTGGTTGCGCTCTAAAATTACATAGCGGAAATTTTAACTACGAACAGGCAGGCCCATATATGGACAGAGGCAGGTTGACTGAGCCATAGAGAAAGGAGAAAGCGTGCAGGGTTGGAAGGAGGAGGAGGAGGCCGGACAAGTTATATCGAAGCGATGAAGATTTTTGTTGTAACGCTGAATTCCAGTGTTAGGGGGTGCCAGAAATCACATTTTACAGCTTTAAAATACATCCATATTTCATAAGCATAGATCATTTTACACCTAAGATGATGTGAGTCCTGGGATGCACGTCATGGAAACAATGAGTCCCAACCCGGGAACAATGAGTGCCTGCAATTTATCACGGAATACAGATACAGTAATCCTCCGCTATGTCACAGTTCTTGCTTCGCGGTCCCGCTACATTGCCGATTTTTATTCCAACTATTACTGTTTTTATACTTTTTGTACAATAGGTATGTGTTATCCATTGCTCTTGTTCTAACCCAGTATATTATACAGTATGTGTTTTAGGCCTTTCATGATAGCAAATTATTTAGCACAATATATTTTGCCAAAAGCTATCACGACAAACGACAGGTTTTTACGTCATTGATATAATGATATTAGAGCATTACAATTCAAGTACATCATTTTTAAGAAAAATTCACTTTTAATTCTAATCCTAAGAATAATAAATACTGTATTGGCTTTGTAATGAAGAACAATAAATAAAATGTCTTAGATGAAAAATATAAATAAAGCAGACTCAGGCTCTGTTCACAAAAATTGCACTTCAACAAATATTACAATTTGGCACAGCAATATAAACAGTCATTCATTCCTTAACAGGCAATATTCTGCCAATCAAGTTTCCAGTTGGTTAAGAAAAAGAGCCAATCAGCAACATTAATGACAACACAAGTAGATTAAAGCAACCTGTTTTGATTTGTACTACTTTTTAAAAGTCTGCAGCCTTTCTTTAAACGCTGCTTTGTCAACATGTTCAATAGCTATATCTCTTACGATAGTGAGTAACACTTTACTGTATATAATTTCAGCATACTGTACGTGCGCCATATTCACATTTGTGTTTGCATTGTTGTGCAACTGGTTTCATTAATTGCAGGCTAACGGGAAACGGGAGATGTCCCACCGTGTTTTTTGTTCCCAGCTGAAGAAATTAGGTGGGTTGGTTGTGTTTAAAATGGATTTTGTCATTTTGAGATTTCAAGTTGTGTTGTCTTTGTTGCAACTTCATACAAATTCCACATACCAGCTCGTTCATGTTAGCGGGATGGCCGCGTTAATCTGGTTTGAATCCAAAATGTTCCCATATTGTCACGGTGGCATTAGACTTTGGAACTAATTCCATTTATGCTGCGCAATTTTCTGAAACTCCAGCTACCAACTCGCCGTCAGAAAACAGCTTCGTGTACTCGAGCGCCCACATTTCAAACTCACACAGACATGCACACTGCCAATCAGACAGAGTGTCCCCGCTCTTTACTTTCTCTGATTGGTTTAGAAACCACGTTGAAACCCATCGTGTGTCTGCTTTCAAGTCATGGATTTTTTTTCTCTTTCTCTTTCTCAAATGACTTGGCATCTGTATCCACCCTCTGTTTTTTTTTTGCCTCACTATTCAGAAATCAGGGCGCAAATGCGACCCAATTAGTCGCATTCTAGAGTCCTTTCTCGTTCCCCCCCAAAAAAAATAAAATAAAAATCATACGCCGGATTTACGACACCATGCCACAGTACTAAGTCATGCATCCGAAGACACAGATTGATCGTACTTTATGCGACTGATGCACATCAAACGAGATCCAAACTGTTAAAACGTTTGGGGTAAAATTGGGGGAGCATGCTGGAGCCTATCCGAGCCTAGCGAGAGGCAGGGTACAACCTGAACTGGTCGCCAGCCAATCGCAGCGCACATATAAACAAACAACCATTCACCCTCACATTCACACCTACGGGCAATTTTAGAGACTTCAATTAACCTACCATGCATCTTTTTGGGATGTGGGAGGAAACCGGAATGCACCGCGCCACCACCTTTTAACCAAACAATCAAAATATGACAACAAACAGTGCCAGATGATATTCAGCCCATGCATGTTTGAGCACTGTAGAGATGTAACTGTCTCGATTGACTGTATATTGAATTTAAGGTAAATATTGTTTACAGAAATGAACTAAAACAAAAAAAAATTATAGTGACATATCCTCCATTTAGTCTTGCAATTTTGGAGCTTCTGAATAATCTAGAAGAGCTGACTTTGAGCCAGTCACAGTCAGGCGTCATAGCTCAACACCCATGACAAAACTCTTTGAACTGTGTATTTCGGTACGTCTTGATCATTACAGCACATGACAATTGGTGCTGGTTTTCTGAGTTTGCTGTCTCATTATTATGCAGGACACCTGTACATCCAATTGCTACGCACTCAGGGTGAGTTAAATCAAACAAAGCATGGCTTTCATGCAGTTCTTGTCTTCCCCAAAACTGTCGTTGCGATTTATTTAGTTTCTGGAACACAGGAATGTGTTTTTTGCGTCTTCCACTAACACTGCCAATTCCATCACTTCGAACTTCATTTTGCATTTGTGGTGCTCTCCCAAATGTTCCATGCTACTGAAAACCAATACAAAGTGCAAACCCCGCTTTTAGATATGGGATACAAGCTGGCTGGATGTTTCGTGTGCAAAACCATCACCGCGGAGATGACAAGCCGCGTTCCGGTCCTCCATGAGTATAATTCCCCCATAACGTGGCCTTTTAGTTAGAAACAGCTCTTTCATCCCAGGAGAACTTGCTGCTTTTCTGAAGCACTACTTGAACTCACCATGGAAGGGAGGAAAAATGAGAATGTTGTGCCGATGTAGTTTGCTTGGAAGATTATGACTGTTAACTTGTCTCTCATATCCACTGTTTATTTTTGCAGCCCTTTTTAAAAAAAATAAATAAATAGCGCACACAATCTGTTTGAGCGAACACACAATTTAGTGCCCATTATTTGGGATCTTAGTAAATCAGGCCCCGAGAGAGCAATATTCATACAGATAATCTCCTTCATTTTACCACCAATCACATAAAAGAAACAGCTGTCAGTTGTTGTGAAAGCACATCTAAATTAAGATGCAGCCATTGACAGCCATGCCCACTGAGAGAGCTGTCTTTTTTAGCGCTTAGATGTATTTCTGCTGTACTACAGTACTACTCCTGTTTGTTTGCTTAAAACATACATGACAAGTGTTTATGAAGCATGTATGCTAAATCATATCATTCATTACTTGAGAAGGGAAAAATAACCAATTTAATGATTGTTAACAATCCTGCTGATGTGTGGGATAGCACCTTTTTAATCCTTTCTTGAAGCAGTTGAGACAAAATGAAGGGCATTGCTTCACGGTGGGTATTCACAAATTTGCACATTAATTTGAAAGCTATCTGTTAGTTGCTGCAAAACTATTTGCTGTTATCTGGGGTGGCAGTATCTTATCTGTACGGACTGGAGCTTCAGGGGTAGGCTTGGGTTTGCGGCAACTAGTTGATGGAGAGATGCTGTTTGCTTGCTGGCCACTGTCAAGCCTCCAGTTCAAGTGATGCAACAGTGTTTTGTCGACTTTTTCACTCTGAGACTCCCCTTGTATGCCTGTGTGTGCTTGATCTGACTCACCCTGTACTGTGCAACGCAAGTTATACACCAGCGTCTAAATTGAATTTACCTTCAGGATTATCTGTCCATCCATCCATTTTCTACACTGCTTATCCTCACTAGGGTCACGGGTATGCTGGAGCCTATCCCAGCTGACTGCGGGCAGGAGGGGGGGTACACCCTGAACTGGTCGCGAGCCAATCACAGGGCACATATACACAAACAACCATTCGTACTCACATTCACACCTCTGGGCAATTTAGAGTCTTCAATTAAGCCTACCGCGCATGTTTTTCGGATGAGGGAGAAAAGCCACACCGGCAGGGGGAGAACATACAAACTCCACACAGGCGAGGCCAGATTTGAACCCACAACCTAAGAACTGTGAGGCGGATGTGCTAAACAATTATGCACCATGCTGCCCCCTTGAGGATTATAATGAGTATAATACATTAAAAAAAAAAAAACATGTGGATTGCTTTGGCACCATCTAGTAGTAACTTGCTGCTAAGGAAACAATTTGAAGTGAGCTGAGGAACTTCATTCAGACAAAAGTAGTCCCTTGCCTCCATTGTGTGGCATCTGTAGGCAATTACAAACCCTTTTAGGGGCAGCGACAATCATTCTGTGGGGGTTCACTGTACTTGGTTGCAACCAGCATAGGCGCTGTTGATTGACGTCATTTATTGTGAGTGTAGAAGGAGCTACAGTACATCCACGCAGGATCTCACTGTGTAACTCCTGCGGGCTGCATTATTTTGCTGCACTATCATTTCAACAGGAGTGCTTCTATGCATTCAACAATATCTAAAAAATAACAATTAGGAATTCGAATTACATTATCATTATTCCAAGCCAAATGCTGATCCCTATTTTTTATCCTTATTTAAAAAAATAATTTTTAATAATAATAAGATAACAATTTTCTATCCTTATTTTTTAAAAATAATTTTTAATAATAATAATAATTTTTTTGGGGGGGGTGTCACTCTCTAACAGACGGCAGAGTTTGCTGACCATACTTGACAGAATGTTAGAGATCAAATCTTATAATTATATATAAAAAAAAAATTATAAATTATATTCCAGCAATACTTTTAATATTAACTGCCTTGTTTAAACAAAACAAACAGCTCGCGTACAAGTTGAATTTGAGGTGAACATCTTGACTTGACATTCAGGTGCACAAGCCAACTGTGAGACAACCAAGAAGTCTGTACAGTGACTGATACTTGTTCCAAAAAAATCAGTCAAGTCAGTCATGTGTTGTGAGTGCTGACATTTGAATGCATCCTGTCGGCAGTCATCCGGTAGCTGAAAACA
Source organism: Phyllopteryx taeniolatus (assembly GCF_024500385.1). NCBI lineage: Eukaryota > Metazoa > Chordata > Actinopteri > Syngnathiformes > Syngnathidae > Phyllopteryx > Phyllopteryx taeniolatus. The sequence continues at coordinate 21,931,365 of NC_084515.1, read as the reverse complement.
TCTGCTCCCAAAGTACCAAAATTGTGGGGATGCGCAGGTATTGATGCGGCAAGTCGTCGTACTACTACGGTACCTTTTTTTCTACAACAACCCATATATGCATTTAGCTAAATAAATTCAGCATTATATTTTCATATCTCTCTCGCTCTCTCTCCGTCTTTCTTTCTGTCTCCTCCATCCTACAGTAATAGTTATTTGGGCATGCCATATGTTACAGTAATTCTTCAATGTAACTCACATTTTGTATAAGCCTCGTCACAATACTGTTTTGGCTTTCTGTTGGCTCTGTAAACCTACACCGCATTTGCATAATACCAGGCAGCTGGCAAATGGATAGGGGAGTTACACCTGTCTACCTGTGTGTGTGTGTGTACATAAGATTGTGTTTTACTACTCCCCACCTGTTCAAACTATGGTCTACGTGTCTGTTTGATAACCAAAACAATAATTATATGCCCAGGAAAACATCACTTATTTGAATATACTTTTAATAGTTTACATTAGATCAAGTTTTGTTATGTAGAGTACAGTCCTGACAATTAAACTCAATTCTGTTTTGTGTTGTAGTTTGAAACCGCCAACCCCGAGGAGTAAAAGTCATTACTTACTAAACCAATACAAAATAAATCTACAGTAATAATTCTCTCACTATACATTTGATACAATGTACAGTCTTATGTGGAAAACTTAACTTCAAGTTTTATATTCATGTTTTAATTTGATAAAACCGAAAAGAATGATACACTTTTTCTGCTTCGATCATCAAATATTGTGTTGTAATGCCCTTGAAATTACAATGTCCACTGACATGCAATTATGCCTCTATCGTTCCGGGAGCGTGAATAGGCTTACTTGGAGCTTTCTGTTTACATATTAATATGTATAATAGCTGAAGTAAATATAAAGATATTGAGATTGATAATTGATTTAAATAAGTAATGCACCGAAATTTCAGCCACTGAAATGTTTCGGCCGAAAATTGCCCAAAAGTGCATTTTTGGTTTCGGACTGAAAGACTTTTCTCACCGAAATAAAACAGCCAAAACAGGCTGTTGTTATGACGCAAGGAAAAAACGTGGTCATGTACACTATATTGTAAAATAAAAAAAGTATTAATTAAAAAAAGGTCACACCCACATTGAACAGTCGCCCAACCTCGCTGCTTTCTGCTGCTTGATTATGACAGGGAATGCTTGTTGCACGTTATTATGTATCGCAGCAGCTACCTACGGGCTACAGCAAACACGGCTAAATTTGATGCCGAGATCAGGAGACAAATGCTCACTTCGCATCCAGTTTCAACGCAGCATAAGTCACTAATTATCGCCTCCATAGTAGCGAATGAGCTACCCGTACACTTCTGACAAGTATCGTTATCACGAAGGGCGGACATGGAGTAATTAACAGGAGAAAGACGGGGACGCCATACTCATTGCTTAGCTATTGTGAAATAAAGTGGCAAAATCCAAAAATAACTGATTGGGTGTATACAATACACTTGTCACTTGGTCTGGCTGGAACCATGTAATAGCAACCAAATTTGGAGAGCAAAATAGCAGGCAAATTAACAAATGTGTAGAGAGAAAATACTGTTAGAAACGAAAACGCTAGAAAGCCACACAGGGACCGGAACCAGAAAAGAATTAGTGCGTCACGACTCACGCCACTTGAGAAGATGGGCCTTTAAGTTTCACAAGAAATTAATATGATAACTATTTATAATATAAGATAACCTATAGTAGTCCCAGAATGGGGACATTGGCATTGTTTCAGCAGTAATAGTGGATCAAGGAAATACAAAAATAGCATGCAGGAGAAGACATTTGGCTGCCAATGCGTCCGACATTACAAGGTTGATGCAATAAATACACTAAAATAATAGTATTGAAGTCATAATTTATTAATGTTTATTACTGTAGAGTAATGAATGTGTTGTGCAATTGAACACTATGCAGACTTATTTTTATCGTATCACATAATATATTGCCTTAACTGTCTCACCCTGATGTTCTTGACATAATTTTAAAAATACGGAAATTCAGACAAATTGTTGTGGAAGTGAGCTTCTATAGGTTGGCAGCTCTCCAGTCATAGCCATAGATGCAATTTTACTAATAACTGGCATAGTAATGTTTCGATTTCGGTGCATCACTAATGTAAACATTCACCAACATAAGCCCTTCAAGTCTTTCAATAAAACAGTCGAATCTGAAGTGTTGGACAATGGCTAGTCAACCTGTGATTTGTTGTTTGTTGAATGAAGTTTTAAAATCAACCTAATCCATGTAACTCTGAGTAGTCCCCTGCAGTTAATGTGATGCAGTGTATCGTGAGGCTGTTCAGTGGTTGCTACAGTGTGTCACACATTGTTACATTAATTTTTGACTGCAGTGCAGGCCCAGCAAACGAGAAAACCAACACTGCCACAGTAGCATGACAAATCAAGGAGGTAAAAGAGGAAAATAACGACGTAAATAAGATGCAGAAATTTGATGGGTGCCATTTAACAGAGCTTAAATTTTCATAATTGTATGGTATATGGTTTGTTTAGCTTGTCAAATGTATTTTCTTTATGGCTAATGAAACGGTTTACATTGCATGAATTGTGGTTACAGTTAATATTACCTTTTAAAAATATTAATTATCTTTACTACTCTATTTAGTGACCGTAAGAGTAGTTAACTTTTGGCATCTCCCGTCTGGTGTGCACCACAACAGTTATACAATGAAGAAAGAAGAAGATACGAACTATAGAACAAGATGATAACAAAGGAGACGATGTGACTCAGACACATATGTTATGCAAGTTCAAAACACTGCTGGCAACCTCCGGTGCCGGCAATATAATCTCCAAAGAAGACTGAGAGAGAAATGCGAGTGTATTTTGTTTTTATAAGACTACAGACAAATAAGAAAAGCTACCGACCCTATATCCAGAGAGTGCCCCCCCCAAAAAAAAAAATGTCATAGCGAACCTTTTGAATCATCTCCCTGATTGCTCTCGTCATAGTCATTTTAAGTACATTATGGGGCATTACAATTTGTAATGTGCAGAAAGTGCACATTTTTTTGCATTCAAAATGAAACTGGTCGCAGTGCTTTAGGTGCCTGAAGTGGAGGTCAAACAGAAGGTTAGAATAAATCTTTCACTGACATTGACCAAATTCCTACAAATGTTTTATTTTGATGCCAGGAAAAAGAGCCCACTGTATGTACGTTTTGTCCTACATCCGAATCCTAAACAATAACTTGACTTTGAACAAGCACAGTGAGGCTTTTGAGTTATTGCAATTTTTTTCCATTTTAATGTTGCTCTGCGACCGTTCTAGTATTTATTTTATGCTTTTCTTTTTAACTGACATTCTTGCTCTTCCTTTGTCTTCCCTCAAGTTGGAAGGAGACACCATGTTCCTGAATATGCAAGAAACGGGCTTCGACTATGGTTCAAACAACCAGGTTAGTGTTGTTATAGTTATTGTTTTGTTTCTTTTGTTTTAGAACAAATTCTAGGCCAGTTTTGTATCTGAATACAGTACAAATAAAACGATTGACTGGATGGACCAAACCAAAGAGTTCATACTCCTGTACTGTAAAGGTGATAAGTATATACTGTATATTAGAATATAATTATACTCTACTGCATAAATGTGAGGTGTACACAGATATAGAGACCAAAGCTATCATGTTATGTCTTGTCTATTTGTTATTTTCCATTTTATTTGTATTGTGTTGATATTTCATTGCAAATACAGTACAGGTTGAAAATATGTAAATGACACTCTTTTCGCTGATCTTTGTGTTCACCTCACAAATTTGTACAGTGTTAGTTAAATATGTCGTTTTAGTAATTTTAAGTATGTTTTGTGTTAATGGATCCTTAATGGATGGACATTCGTTTTGGTCACTGCTATTTACAATTTCCCAAAATATTTTTCAAAATAAAACTTCTGGCAGTACATGTATCTGTTATGCTTTAAAAAAATATTTATGTTAACAATTTTGCAATACTGATAACATGATCATTTTGGCAAAGTTCATACTGTTTCATCTGTAAGTTCCATTTTTAATATCACAGACAATGAAAAACAACTTTCAATATTTTGGCACATCATCATCATTACCAGCACTTAATGTGACATCTGTGTCTGCTGAGAAAGAACTAGAAATTAGAGTAATCCAAAGTGAAATTGGGTTTGTTCAATCATTTAACAAAGTGCTTTTTATTAATCAAATATTAGGAAATTATATTATGCAATCAATATATGGGAGGTCTCTAGAGAAAGACAGCAACCTGGCAGTTTTTAGCTTATCTTTGTTTATGGGAATTTACACATTACACATTTACACAGTCATTTATTCTCATGACAGTACTTTTTATTGTCCAAATTCTGGCTTTATTCGAGTAATTATGCTATATTTTAGATATCACAAAAAACCTGGTATTTGAACAGGAGTATATAGACTATTTTTTTTCCACTGTGTATGATACTTTCATGGACTGTCATCCATATTATTTATAACCCTAAACATGAACCTCCTGGTGGTGCAAACATCAGAAGAACTCATAAAAATTATAGTCTGGGAATAATATACTGTCTGTGTTTCTGTATGACTTGCACTGTCAAAGATAACATCATATGATATTTGTTCAATAAACATATCCATATGGAATTTAGCCATCATTCATATACACTGGGCGGCACGGTGGACGACGGGTGGATGGATATACACTGTAAGCAGTGCATGAGACGGAATCAACCCATTTCCAAAAACATTACATTTCTCCTTCAAAAAATATTCATAAAAAATATCTCAGTTGCTCTCTCGCTGCGGTTCCACAAGTGCCTATACATTAATTAAGGTAGAAATAGGCTGAAAACGGTCTTTTCTGTCTGTAAACAAAATTCAGTAATTACCGCTAACTAACCCAAACCTGAAGATTCAAGTGAGCACAGAATCCTAAGCTTGTGTGTTGATGGGAATAAGGGCATGTTGTGCATACCTCTTTTCCTCCCGAGTTCGCTTTGTCCTTGCTATCCTCCTTGGCATTTTCATTTGACCTTTATTTGACCTCTGACCTTGTTCTGGCCCATCTGAACCTTTTGTTTGTCTCTGTGACTCCCACAGTTTCGTGTGCCGCAGCCCCCTCAGCCCCTCAGCAAAGTGACACCTCCCAACCCTGCCTCGCAACACTGGAGGAGGGACACGCACATGCACGACACGCACCGTCTGCCTTGGGTGATTGCACGCACACACACACACACACATGCGCCCACACAAACCAGTATCATGATATTCAATGAAAAAACCTGCCCATGATAGTCACTGTCTAACCCTAACCGTAACATATGAAGAGGGAATCCTTAAATTTCTACTGCAGAAATATGTCACAAATACAAAATTGAAAACAGATATGATATCTATTTACACAAATTTAACTGTGCAAGTGTATTATCTTTTACTTTACCTCTCAGTCTACGGTTGCAAATAACAGGTGTAACATGTTTCTCAACCCCGTTTACAGTGGTGCCTCAACTTACAAGTTTTATTTGTACGTCAAAGCACTTGAATGATCAGATGATCTTTCCCCATTGCAATGAATGGAAATAAATGGAAATGACATTAATCTGTTCCAGCACTTCTGCTCCTTCTGGTGTGTGCACCTTGGCAAACGGGTTGCAGTATAATACAGCCATACAGACACAAATGAAAAAGAGTTTCATAACTAAATGACTCATATTAGACGTTTTTTCGCAGAAGATAAATGATATGTTTGTGAGTATTGTTGTATTGTCTGTCTACATGTGTTGTTGCACCAGTTCTGTTCAAATATCTGTGACTTTGTGCGCAGTCAGTGCTTTAGATATCATGTCGCTTAAATAACAGATCAGTATGTATGAGGCCCAGTTTCCACCAAGCGGTGTTCTGTGCTGTTTAATACACAGTTGTATTTGTCAAAAGTTGTGACCGTAACAAAAATAACGGATAGATACCGATCATTGAGGTACCATCTGCAGTATGGTACCTAAAAGGTGGAGTTTGATAGATTTGTAGGCAACTGATTGGCAGAAAATGGACTGGAGTACATTTTAAAATTTTTACTTACAGAAAACAAACAACCACATGCCAGAAAGAAAGAACATAAAAGGCTGTCTGTCCCTCATTGTTTGTTTACTGTGCTCCTCTTATTTGTTGAATTGCTATCACACTGTTTCCATTGCTAACACATCCTATGATTGAAATGTAAGTCACATCAGGGTTTGCATTTCTTAACTGTACCATGGTGAGTTGAACTGGCACTTGAAAGAAAGGTGACTTATTTTGTTAGGTACAGCAGGGCGTAAAATGGAAGCACAGAGATATTGATGTGCTAATTTGGCTCCCTTGTGGTAATTTGGGCAGCCTGGGTGAACACTCGTTTTTATTTTCCATCATTGTGTAGGGTTGCACTCTGAAAGTTCTTATGTCCTTCTTCCATGCCACTGTTTTGTTGAACAAAGTCATATTTGTAGCAGTCGGTCTAGTAAAACCTGTAGGGCACTCCATTTGCCTCAGTTCACTTAATCCACACAATTGTCATAATTCAACCCAGCAATCAATTAATTGATCAGTTATTTTGCCCATCGCTTGTTTTTGCATTATGCTTGCAAGAAATCAATCACCCTCTTTTCTTTTCTTTCCTCATGCACACGCTCATGAGTTTCCTGTTTGTAGCCTGTAGTTTACCTCAAACATATTATTTGACAGCAGAGAATGGTGTTGACAATAAAATGAAAGACATGTCAGTCAGGCTTTCATCAAACACAGCGTCTCTATGCACAAACAATTTTGTTGAGCTTCAAAGAATACTTTGAGGTCCACCCTGAGGCTAATCAGCCTTTAGCATCAGTTTAAAATAAAGTATATTCCCTCGAGGACAGGACACACTAACAAAACCAGATGGACCATTTTTATTTGACTCTTTTAAACACCAAAATTTACATGAGCAGATCTACAACTGTGCAAATACTCTGCATTATTGTGCAGATGGTCAAAACAGTTGAAATGTAGCATTTGCAAATGCTTTCTGGTTCTGAAAACATGGAGTTGTGGGAAATAATGTGCAAATAATGGGACACAACATAAGCAAAAGGACTTAATCCTGACTACATTAGTCTTTCTAGAAGCTCCCAGCACGGGCTTTTGTGTTAGCATGAATGGAAGAGGAGAGAGACAAGGGGCTGTAATTTATGCAGAACATGAAGAACTGATCGAAAAAACAGGACAGACAGACAGACAGAGAAAAAGTCTAATTTATGCAGCTCTCTGAGCTCCAATAGTTTTTAAAAGTTCACCACAGCTGGATTTGTTGGTTTGTAAGGACCTGAACCACATCGCAGGGCTTTCAAGCTCCAAAATGACATGGAAAAGGAGGAAGGGGAGTGAAAAGAGGAAAGTAGAAACTTATCAAAGTAGTTGAACTGATGAGTGACCAGACTGACAAGTTTAGGAAAGATTAATATCTGAGCATCAAAACCATGACAGTCACCACCCCAGAGGAATAGATGTGTCAGTGCTGTCAGTGACGCTTGACGCATATTCAACTGTCGAAGTAACAGCTCTATTCGGCCCGCGCTGGTCATACCAACACCCCCCAGACATGTTGTACACTCTTATTTGCAAAAGAAAAGTTTGAGAATTGCATTAGTGTCAAGTAACCATCCACCTCTATGGAGTGTCACGTCACCGTCCATGAACCGTGAAGTAGTTGGAACAAGCGAACAAAGGTTTTTCTCCACTCCACCTCCATTCTAGTCTTTCTGTTTTTTATAGACTTTCATTTTACTGGCATTAACTGGGAAGAAAATACCTGAGATGCTGTTCTTCTCTTTCATTCACCATTCAAACATGAATTACATTGATATAGTAAGGGGATTCCTTGACCTCAAAATATAAAATGGTAATATATTTATTCGAAAATATAAAAATCTACGAAATTACAGAAGTAGCTTATTCAGATAGGAATATATGGTAATAGTCAGTGAAGATTACTTTGGAAATGTAGTTGTTATAATTACCGTAATTTATAATATGTATAATACACATTTTTTTCCCCAAAATATTGGGGAATTGTCAAACATCAATAGTGCCCATTATATTTGAGAAGAGGGGAAAATGAAAAAAACTACCACCACCTGGAGGTTGTGAAAAAAAGCTGTACACTTTCATTCCCATATGCCACCGCCACCTAGAGGTTATGAAAAAGGTGTACACTTTCCTTCTAGTATGCCACCACCACCTAGAGGTTATGAGAAAGGTGTCGCCTACACTTTCATTCCAAAATGACAGGGGTACATATTACTAAATATATATACAGTCGTGCTCATGAATTTACATACCCAGGCAGAATTTATGAAATATTGTTTTTTTTTTTTAAATACGACTAATGACTGAACAACATCCATCATTCATTTCTTTGTGGATATATTTTGTTTAATGATAATGCTTTTCTGAAATGCTTGACAGTTTAATTTGAAATAAAATAAAATTAAATGTGTTTTGCCTGGTCCTTCTTGTTTTCTTTAAAGAACTGTACACATCTTACAAATTCTGCCTGGGTAATCAAACATATGAGCACAACTGTGTGTTTTCTTATTTACTAAATAAAAGTAGGGCTGTGAATTTTAAAATAAGAGCAAGGAAATAAAAAGACAGTATTACGTGTTCAAATAAAGTGCTTAACTTCAGAATAATTATTTGAAAAAAAATGAACAAAATACATATAATACATCATGTTTTCATCATATGGGTAGAAGCAAAATCATGCATTGTAAAAATGCATTATACAGAGGTAGAAGTGTTTTCCAGAATTTTGAGGTCAACTTTGGGGATGCGTATTATACATGGGTGTGCATTATACACGAGAAATGACGGTAACCCTGATGAAAATGTAATAGTAGTGTAACTATTTCAATTATTCTCTCAAAGTAATATAACATTTAATTATATTTTGAATACTTTTCTTAATGTTAAATGAATGCAAAACCCTTGGATGTTTTATCAAAAAGTTGATTAAAACCATAGATAATTATTTTAGAATTACCTCATATTTGTTCTTTACACAAATAATAAACTGATAACAAAATAAATTATTAAATACATAATAAAAAATGTGTTTGTTGCATTATATGTGTACAGCATGTGGACCTTGAGCAAGACACTGATAACCCGAAATGCTCCCCGGGCGCTTCAGCTGCCCCCTGCTCCAGTGTGTTCCACTAACGTGTATGTGTTCACTGTGATGGGTTAAATGCAGAGAACAAATTTCGTGTGCATGCACGTATGTTCATGACAATAAAAGATGATTCTTCTTCTTCTTCTACTTCCTCTTCTTCTTCTAAATACCATACCATGCTGACCATATGACAAATGTGCACAATTTAGACAAACGCAGTATGTCACGTTTGAGACTACGGCAGAATGACACATGGCCAAAGAGAGCTAATCACAGGCGTTGACTTTAGAAAGAGGAAGTGAGATGTAAAAAATGCATCCATTCTCAACACTGCTTATCGTGTTCAGGGTTGCGGGGTGCTGGAGCCTATCCCAGCTGAGTTTGGGTGAAAGGCTGTCTGCAACGAAGTCAGGCAAATGTACCACTACGCCATATGTGACTAGCTATTTTTCAAATGTAACTTTAAATGTGTAAAATGTATGTATTAAAAATGTATTTAGGTAAAGTTCTCATCTAACTTTTTCCTGCAATACATTTGAACTAAGTACAGTTTTTTTTTTATTTAAGCACAGTGTTAATGTTCAAAGTACATAATGTTACAGTGGATAATATTAAACATACTTTACATACAACAAATAAAACCTCCTTTTTGATGAACACTAAGGCCTACAAGGCTACAATTTTATTTGGTTTGGTGAAAGCGCGAGCGAGATGAAAGAGAAATCATGGAGGAGATTAGAAGAGCAAGAGAGCCAACGAGGGGTGGAAGGAGATGGATGGTGCGAGATGAGGAGTAAAAGAGTACGAGAGGGGAGAGACCGGTGTGGCTAGCCAAGCGGAAAAGCTGTCAGTCTCTATAAAAGATCTCCTCAGTCAGATTAGTATGAGAGGGCTTCTCAAATGCTGCCTCTTTCTTTTAGCCCTCATGTCTCTCACTCTTCTCTTGCACAATTCTCTCACTCCATTTCACTCGTGTCGTCGCTCACGGAATAATTAAGCCTATATAGTTCTTTCAGCGTATCACAACTTTGATGTATTTTCTTTTTATACACAAGCTATTCCCTTGGGGGTAACTGAGTTTGTACATATAAATTAGTGTGATTGTTTGTTCACAAGTCTTTGATTCAAGGGTGGCAATATCGTGAGTGATAATTACTGGGAGAAAGAAAGAAATATGAGACACAGCACAAAGATACAGTGTAGAACACACTGTTGTAATGACAATGGGCAGTATTTAAATCCCACTAGTTATTGTTTCTGACAGTAATTCTTCATCACACTGAAGTCTCTTTTCCCATATGCAATTTCGATTTTCTCTCTTTTCTATTTTCTCTCTTTTCAATTCTGTCATGATGTAAACCAAAGAACCAATGCTCCACATATTCATCTAAGTTCTGCAACCTTTCCTAAACCTGACTATTTGCACTGGATTTAAAGGAAGAACAAATACATTTCTATCATGAGAATCCATTGTAAATGTTTATTATCTGTTATTTGATAAGTCGCCAATGAAAAAAAGACGTGGCTTTAGTATCAATCATAAGATTAAAGCCACATCGTTGACAAAATGAGTTTTGCTGTGCTTAAGAATTTCTGTGACTGAAGGGCTCTGGTTTGATTCTCTGGCTGACAAAAGCATGTGCGTGGGGGTAATGAAAAGGTGGTGCTTCCCCCTCCCCCCTCAAGTTTCAGTTAATCCATCTTCTGAATCTTAAATTGTTTTTTTCAAGCTTTCAACTTATACTGGTAATGTTTTTGCTCTTGGGAAAAAAATATAGGCATTGGTGTTCTTAAATTAGTGGGCTGCTTTTACAATTTTGGATGTGGCAAATACATACATGATAGTTGTAAATGTGTAGTCAAGTGGGACCAACTTCTCATATGTTTGTATTGGCCGGCCAATTTAATTGGACCATATTAGCCATTTTCAAAGATGCAAAAATTGGCCAATTTTTGTCATTTTCTTTTTTTTTACACATTAGAACAGGGGTGTCAAACTCATTTATATCGCGGGCGACATCATAGTTATGGTCTCTCTCAGAGGGCCGTGATGATTGTGAAACCATATAAATGTCTACTTAATTACTTTATATTATTACAAAGACACAACAAATGGATTGATAACTAGTGTTGACCTAAGAAGTTAATGAAAATTGTCTGCTCAACTAATCTTCAGTTTGTTTTAAAAGCGGGTTTGGTAACAAAAAATGGTTGCAATGTCTCTTAACATCATCGACGCACATGATTTGCTTTTGCGGGCTGCATAGCATGAAGTGGAGGGCCGGATCTGGTCCCCGGGTCTTGAGTTTGACACCTGTGCATTAGAACATAAGACAAAGATAATGAATTCAGACAAACATCCATCCATCCATTTTCTGAACCGCTTATCCTCACTAGGGTCGCACGGGTGTGCTGCAGCCTATCTCAGATGACTTCTGGCGAGAGGCGGGGTACACCCTAAACTAGTCGCCAGCCAATCGCAGGGCACATATAGACAAACAACCATTCACACTCACATGCACACCTATGGGCAATTTAGAGTCTTCAGTTAACCTACCAAGCATGTCAAAACGTTACAATAAACTTGAAAAATGATTTAGTAATGGAATCAGTCCTTTCTTAACATTAGTCATTTTTTTAAATAATTACATCAATGCTTGCATTATCATATGTATGAAGAATGTGTGTTTGTATGTATTGTATACAAAATTGTACACTATATGTGTAATGTATACAGTCATAAAAAAAATATTACCCCACCCTTGTTTCTTCAACTTCTTGTTCATGATATAATACCTGGTACCACTAAAGGCATTTTACCTGAAGAATACAAAAGCTTAATTGCAATACTAAATATAATTTTGGTTATTATCAAGGAAACCATCGAAAATGGCGCGAGCTAGATATCAGCTGTTACAATATATTAAACTCTTATGAGCTATTTTCGTTGTCATTATTATATTTGTCCAACCAAATGTACCTTTTGTTGCACCTGGCTTTATAAATGAACAAGAAACTGAAGAAACAAGGGGGTCTATTTTTTTTCATGACTATATTAATTATGTCTATATTTATACACACTTTACTCATACTTATTACTGTGTATTTCAAGCTTTCAAGATTTTTAATTCAAGCTTTTAGTGTGCAGTATTCTTGTATTTGACTGAATTTGATTTCTCCCAACTCACTGATGGTGTAGTGGTACACTCGCCTGACTTTGGCGCGGGCAGCGTGGGTTCAGTTCCCGCTCAGCGACGGCGTGAATGTGAGTGCGAATGGTTGTCCGTGTCTATATGTGCCCGGTGACTGACTGGCGACCAGTTCAGGGTGACGTCTGCCTTTCGCCGAAGTCATCGGGGATAGGCTCTAGCGCCCCGCGACCCTAACCAGGATAAGCGGTGTTGAAAATGTTGAAATGGATTTCTCCCATTGTAAACAATACAATGCGCACCCAGTCAGTGGCTGGCTGGCCAGTGCTGTTTTTCATTGCGTACAGAGCCACAACACTCAAAAAGTGGACGTATTGGGTCCACTTGGATATTAAGTTGTTTTTCTTTTACATTCGGGTGGGATTTTTATTCTTCTCGAACTCCCCGATTTCTGGAGTGCTCTCCAACGATGAGTGTAGCCCCTGTGTCCGCGTTGGAGTGCTTCAAGCTGGGCTTCCGTGCGGCACGCACCTGTGCTTAGTCGTCTCATGCTATCGATGCCATCAATCTCCTGCTGGTAACACTCACTCTCGTATGCATGAAATGACGAGTTTCCCTAACAGGAAAATCCACTGCATATAACAATGACTTTGTTCACATAGTCTCGTGAGCTGCAGACTCGGAGGTTACGTCCCGTTGGCTAATGCTCAAGGGCTCTTTATACTCCCGACAACGCCTACATTGTATCACGTGACCGACGCATTGGGCCGCGCGTAGAATGCTGCACGTAGAATGCCACGGAGATAATCTCTCGTGATTGGTCCATTTTAGTCACATGTTGTAATGACGTACTCAGCTTTCCCCTTGATTACACATGCCGCCGCCGCCATCTTGATCGATTTTGCAGCATAATTAAACGTATCATCTGGTCATCTAGGTCCATTTGTTCTAGCAGACACTGTTCCACGATCGCCATTGTTGTAGCTTTGTTCCTTGTTCCGGAAAGGAAAGTAAAAACGGCTACCGGAAATGGAAATGAAGATTCAAAGGCATTGTGTATAGAAGGAGAAGAAGAAGAAGAATCACCTTTGAATGTAATGAACATGCATGCATGCACACGAAATTTGTTCTCTGCATTTTACCCATCACAGTGAACACATACACGTGTTAGCGGAACACATTGGAGCAGGGGGCAGCTGAAGCGCCCGGTGGCAGGCGATGATCTTAACCATTGGGCCACGGCTGCCCATACATAATGGTTTGGCTGTAACTTCACTCATTATGTTGCTTATATACTGCACAGATTTTTGGCCTCAATCTTTTGCATATTTTGCACTTGAAAATTCCTCTCTGTTGTAACGTTAAATAAATACTAAAAGACCATGTATTGTAAAATAGTCAAATGTTCGAGAAGCCTCTGCCAAATATCAGAATTAGCATCGACCTTAAAAAAAAAATCCACATCGGTTTGTATGTATTCAGCTAAATAGACATTCATGAGCAGATCCCTGAATTGTTTATGCTCTATTGGCAAAATGATTTGCATTTATGTCATTAAAAAGGATTTTTGTGCTTGTAATTTCAATGCTGTGTTACATAGTTACACTGCCTACTACAGGACTGGCATGTATAGTACAGCTTAATTAACTTATGAGGGTTGTGGTTGTGGGAATGTCTTAATATTTTTACAAGTGGATTGTAAAACTATTTGTAATGTATAGCGGAAAGATTTGGATTCATATTTGCTCTATTCCCTTATCTTCAGTCTTATTCAATGGGAGGTTTGGGTGATGATGACTACAACATTCCACCCATCACTCCCCCTACTTTGCCAGACCACATGATGCCCCCGCATCTGCCCCACGATTCCTCAACTGGACCCTATCCCCCTCTGGATACCAACACCAGCTCAACGTCACACCACCCCTACCAGCTACAGGGTATGAATCTGGCCGGAATGCCTGCCAGTCAGGATGGAGCGCCTATGCTGAGCCAAGATGGGGGTACATTCAGCCCAGACGGGTCAACCATGACCAATACTCTATCTGTGGTGAGTGGGACAAAATAATTCACACTTACAAATGGCATTTTTGTTTTAATTTAAAACTTCCATCCATTCCATCACCGCTTATCCTGGTTAGGGTCACAGGGTGCTGGAACATTTCTCAAACATATCTTATAAGATATACAGTGGGAACGGAAAGTTGTCAGACCCCCTTAAATGTTTCACTCTCTGTTATATTGCAGCCATTTGTTAAAATCATTTAAGTTCATTTTTTTCCTCATGAATGTACACACAGCACCCCATATTGACAGAAAAAAAACTTAATTGTTGAAATTTATGCTGATTTATTAAAAAAGAAAAACTGAAATATCACACAGCCATAAGTATTCAGACCCTTTGCTGTAACACTCGTATATTGAACTCGGGTGCTGTCCATTTCATTTCATTGGAGTCCAGCTGTGTTTGATTATAGTGATGGACTTGTTTAGGAAAGCCACACCCCTGTCTGTGTAAGACCTTACAGCTCACAGTGCATGTCAGAGCAAATGAGAATCATGAGGTCAGAGGAACTGTCTGAAGAACTCAGAGACAGAGTTGTAGCAAGGCACAGATATGGCCAAGGTTACAAAAACATTTCTGCTGCACTTAAGGTTCCTAAGAGCACAGTGGCCTCCATAATCCTTACATGGAAGACGTTTGGGGTAACCAGAACCCTTCCTAGAGCTGGCCATGCGGCCCAACTGAGTAACCGGGGGAGAAGAGCCTTGGTGAGAGAGGTAAAGAAGAACCCAAAGATCACTGTGGCGGAGCTCCAGAGATGGAGTCGGGAGATGGGAGAACGTTCTAGAAAGTCGACCATCACTGCAGCCCTCCACCAGTTGGGGCTAAAAAAACCACCTGAAGGACTCCAAGATGGTGACAAATAAGATTCTCTGGTTTGATGAGACCAAGATAGAATTTGTTGGCCATAATTCTAAGTGGCATGTGTGGGGAAAAAAACAGTCACTGCTCATCACCTGTCCAATACAGTCCCAAGAGTGAAGCATGGTGGTGGCAGCATCATGCTGTGGGGGTGTTTTTCAGCTGCAGGGACAGGACGACTGAATGAATGCGGCCAAGTACAGGGATATCCTGGACGAAAACCTTCTCCAGAGTGCTCAGAACCGCAGACTGGGCCGAAGGTTCACCTTAAAAAAAGACAATGACCCCAAGCACACAGCTAAAATACCAAAGGAGTGACTTCAGAACAACTCCGTGACTGTTTTCTAATGGCCAGCCATAGCCCTGACTTAAACCCAATTGAGCATCGCTGGAAAGACCTGAAAATGGCTGTCCACCAACGTTCACCATCCAACCTGACAGAAGTGGAGAGGATCTGCAAGGAGGAATGGCAGAGGATCCCCAAATCCTGTTGTGAAAAAAAGACTCATGGCTGTATTAGCTCAAAAGGGGGCTTCTACTAAATACTGAACAAAGGGTCTTAATACTTATGGCTGTGTGATATTTGTTTTTTCTTTTTTAATAAATCTGCAAAAGTTTCAACAATTAAATTTTTTTCTGTCAATATGGGGTGCTGTGTGTACATTAATGTGGGGAAACTTAAATGTTTTTAGCAAATGGCTGCAATATAACAAAGAATGAAAAATTTAAGGGGGTCTGAAAACTTTCCGTACCCATTGCAATACTAAATGAAATAGTTTTAGGGTAATATATCATCTTACCAACTACCCTCATAGGAAGAAAGGTTTATACTGAATTTTAACAATATGCAGTTTAAATTTGACAGTCAATTGAAATAGGTGTTTTTCACTGTGACTGTGAGATGTGGGAAATAAGAAGTTTAGCTGTCATTGAAACTGAGGCATGTGTGGGGGTCTGTAAAAGATTTCTCCCATCCTTTGCAAAAAGGAAACTTTCTCACCTGTCAGTCTTAAACTTTCCGTCTCTGTCTGCTGTCTCAGTCTCTATATTAGATGTACCAAAAACTGAAATAGAAGTAGGACATTAGGGCAGAATCTTTTATCAATGTACATTATACAGTATGTCATCTCTATATTTCATCACAATAATGTTCACCCGAGACCTTAATATATCAGAAAATCTTATAAGACTTCGGCATAGTGAGCATCTTAATGATTAACTCTTCAATTGTTTCTCTTTTTATGTTTTTTTTTGTGCGTGATGTCATATAGGGAGAAGGGTAGCAGAAGTGGGACACGCCTCTCTGCTCAGTATAATATGGTCAAATCCACAATAACATGACATTAATAAGAAAATAACTTTTTATATTTACAATGGGAAGTGGGAGTTGCTTTTTTTGCAGTTAAAGGTATGAAGTACAAGTAATGATGGCTTTCTGTTAAGGAGGAGTACACTTGGAATGGGAATTGATAAGAATTTAGCAATTCTGATTCAGAAACAACCACTCTCAGTCACATTCACACCTACGGGCAATTTAGAGTTGTCAATTAACCTACTCAATCCAACTATTAAGCAGGGGTTGATTGGTCATGCCTGGAGAGTGAGGCACAAGGATAACGCAATAGAAAAGCGACTGTTGTTCTGTTACGTCTCGTACGCTAAAATAGTCAGAGCTAACACAATACCCCAAAATAACGATATTAAGGATGTTCAATACGACTTTTTTTCAGGCCGATACCAGTACGTGAATACACTCTTGAATACTCACCGATACGATACCAATATTGATACCACTTGTACTTTTGATATATACAATTTCAAATAACCCAGTAACATATAATTGTGAACAAATAGTTGCGTTTTTTTGACGCACATTATGATTCACCAATGTATCAAATCACCACAGTGTAGCGCCAACTAGTGGCAAGGAGGACTGACTCAATGTCAGATTTTTTTCCCTTAAGTATCAGTGGCTGGTATCGGCAGCCTTTGCGAGTTCCTAGATACCGAGAAATAAGGCTGGTATGAGCCCGATGTCGATACCAACCGAATCTCTCTCAGCTTGCCATTTAATTACTTTTACTTACAGACTAGTATACTGCATGTCTACAAATGTGATGTGACAACATGAAAGAATGTTTTACAATCGTAGGCCTCCACAGTTGTAATGGCACTGGATATAAATCCTTTCTCACAACCCTTTTTTTAAAATCGTAAAATAAGTTCAGCCCACTCTTAAATTAGGTTACAAGATGATGTTTTCTCTTCTTTCTTTCATTTTTCGTTATTCATTTGCATTTCAGTGGCACTAATCTGTTCCACCTTTTGAGTGTGCAAATTTTTTTGTATTTTTTTTTATTGGCTTGAAACTTTTTTCCATGACTATTTATCTCAGGCTCTTCCTTTTTGCGTCTTTCTTTCAGTTCTCGCTTTTATATTTCCATATTACTATACATTTATTGCCGGTCCATGATTTATGGTTGCCTAGCAACTATGCCTGGCTCAGCCTAATCGGGGTGGAGAGAGTGGTATAGAGATTGTGTGTACTGTATGTGTGTTTCCAATAGAACTAAGAAGGTAGGCCAGACCATATTGAGATCCCAGTTGCTCTTTGAAAGGGTTTTGACATATTTTTAATGATTACTGTACCTCACATTCACACTTACATACTGCAGAGCTCCGATGCAAGATTCTGACCTGCAAATTGGGAGAAGCTCAAGGGCATTTTGAGACATGGAAAGAAGAAGGAAGAGCAAACCATCAACCTAAAGATCAGTTCGTGGTCACTCTCATTCGTCAGCCCATCTATTTAAATACATTTTGAAACAAAAAAAATGGAACCCCACAATTTTTTTTACATTGCACTCCATTAACCTTTACTCCAGTAAATGATCGATCAGTGACAGTATGTTTCTGATAATGACATGCAAATTGAATACACTTTTCTTTTATCGTATTTCATTTTGAGATTTTGACTCAAGTTATCCATCAATGAATCAAACTTTATTTGTAAGCGCTTTTCATACAAGAAAATGCAACACAAAGCGCTTTACATTAATTAAAAATATAAAATCAAACCCGCCCGCTGCTTGTCCACGAGGATACAGATACGCACATGCACATACATACAGGTTGAAAAAAAAAATACTGTAATGACCTAATAAGCTGAGGTTGAGTACAGAGCATCCAGAATTTTTTACGTTGACTTGGGCACAAAACTGAATTGAATAACGAGCGCTGTATTGTGGCAGTGAACTCACCTCAGCTCATTTTACAGGTTAGCTGCAGTTTTGCATAGTGAACAAATCTTCAGTTAGAGCCTTCAAACTGTTTCAACGGTTTACTGTCAAAGTAAACGTGAAAAAGAGAATTACATGTTATGTATTTAAAACAACCACATAAATTTGCCTTTAAGTCTGCTAGCTTAATGTTAACACATAATGGGAAATGCCATAGACCTATTAGACGGGCTAAGGAATATCGTCTTTGTGGAGGTGTTATAACACTTTAATATCCATCCACCCATTTTCTGAGCCGCTTCTCCTCACGCGGGTCGCCGGCGTGCTGGAGCCTATCCCAGCTATCATCGGGCAGGAGGCGGGGTACACCCTGAACTGGTCGCCAGCCAATCGCGGGGCACATAGAAGCAAACAACCAGTCGCACTCACGTTCACATTAGTATATTTGAGCAAAAAAAAAAAGCAGTGCAGCAACATGTAGACAGTCAACATAACAATATGCACAAGCATACATTCTTTATCTTCTGCGAAAAACGACTAATATTCCTGCTGATTACTCAGTCACTTACAGTAGTTGAGTAAAACCTGACTGTATTGTACTGCCGCCTGGTGGCCAAGTCACACACACCAGAAGGAGCATCAATGAATTAATCATGATGCACTAATTGTTATTAATGTATGTATATATATGTTATATTACTGTATGTTGTCCATCCATCCATTGTCAACACCGCTTATCCTGGTTAGGCTAGCAGGATGCTGGAGCCTATCCCAGCTGACGTCCGTCGAAATACTGTATGTAGTGTAGTACAATATTATATATATTATAGAGTGCTATTTTTCTTATTTAAAAATACATTACAAAAATGTTTGTTGTTGGACGGAGGCTGAAATGTATTAATGGCATTTCCATTAATCTCAGTGGGTAAAGATGATTTGCAATACTAGTGTTTTGAGTTATGATTGTGGTCATGGAACAAATTAAACTTCTATCTTAAGGCAACACTGCATATATCTTTCTTTTTTAAATAGACAGTACAGTACCGCAACCCCACAAAAACCAGATTCTCATATGACCGCCGAACATTTCGTGATGAATCCAAAACAAAGCAATCTTCGCTCTGCTGTTTCTTATTGAGACAACCAGGGTAAAGGGTAGCCTTGTAAAAAAGTTAAAAAAACATTTTCATCTATTTTTCATCTACAGTCAGGTCCAAACAACTTGTTGTGTGCCCCTGAATACTGAGGTAGTGTACATGAAATGGCTGTAATCTCTCAATGTTACCTTTATCACCATTTCAAAATCCCTTTGGTGGTAAATAAAGGCAAACGCCTAACAACTCTCACTGTCCAAGTACATTTGGACCTGTACACATTATATGTTTATAATATTTTGTGTATGTTTGACAAAATGACAACAAACAAATAGTCATCTAAATGGATTAAATGGAGCGTTAAAGGGTATTTAGACAAAGGTAGAGTCTCAACCGACCAAATGCCAAACCACTATAAATATTTTTTTCTACATTTTGGCTCGCAAATGCATCATTATGACGCCTTCTCCCTTGTTAGACCACCGAGACTTGCCGTTCCATCTACATTGTAAATGCCACATCTGCATTCAGAGACCGCAGCCGGTAATCAGGTTCTGGTAATGTGTTCCCACAAGGGGGACAGCACACCAGACCGCATCCGCTATTAGGTGATGCGTACTAAGAGGAAACTGTGAACGTAGGCATCGAGCAACTGCCATCTGAATATATGTGAAATGAGGTGTCAAGGTTCCACCGGACGTTAGCTACCATAACTTTTGCTTTCCTTAGAAATGGGCAGAAAATTTAATGCACTGATGACGTAAGAATACTAAATTGTTATGGCACAGTTATTAAGTACAGTGACAAACGAATTTATGAGGCCACCACCTATTTGTCTCGGCATCATTAAGTGCTTTATCGTGGACTGATTAATATCATTACTACCTTTTATGAACACTCTTCTTTCAATTTATTGTCAAAATGGCTGTGGTGAAAATGGTCTATTTTGTATAAATGAGTTCAGACACGCTGACATTTTATTCCTTTTTTGTCAAGATTTATTATTAGATTCACCGTCTCTGGGGAAACAGTTGTTTTGAAAGACAACACTGCGCAGTAAAACATGACTGTCTTCACACAGGTGGGGTAGTAAAAGTGTATTAACCCATGTAAATAGCATTCAAACAAATGATAAAGGACCGGGATACATTGCACGGGGAGTAATTATAGCTACTTCTCTGGAGGGTAATAAAACTATATTGACGTACCTGCGCATTACTATTAACTGATGAAATAAATGACTTTATATGGAGCTTATTTTCTCACTTGCTTTGCCTGTTGCCATGGTTACCTCAGATGTCATTAGTTTCTGTTTGAGAGGTCACGATGAGCTACATTTGATGTGGCTTCAATAGTATCTTGTCCTTCTATTCAGTCAGTATATTGCCGTTCTATATTATGCATACAATATATGTTGCACTTTGTGGGTGTTTTCCCATTTAATTTTCTTTTTTTTTTTAAGTCATATCAGCAGTTAGTTACATCAGTTATTGAATTGCATATAAATGAGTCCTGATTGAAATTGTATGCATGAGATTTTTTGAATGATCTTGTTGTTTACCTATCCGAAGTGTTTGATGGCACCTTTGACGAGCTCTCCTCACTTGGGGCCATATTCTCTCATCTGCGTAAGAGGTCAAAGGAGCACAGTTGTGCGCTTTTCTGTCTGGCCAGATTCTTCCATCCACTCAAGTCTGTCATTTACGGCTATAAAATGTGGGGGTTCCCTGTCAAATCTGGTCTTCTGCATATTTAGAGGCTGTAGTGTGTCAAGTGGCCTGGGAAGGTTAAACATTGTATTCCAGTTGAAGTTTGGGTGCAGAATGTACACCACACGTACAATTTTTAAAATAATTGTTATTGTAAAAGAGAAAATATCGTGAAAGAGACATCCAGAAAGCTATTGAATGTATGGAGAGAGTCAGAACTAAAGATTCTATAAAATTCTCATTCTCTGTATATTACACACAATATATTACAGTATACCGTATATAATATACATTGCAGGGGTTGCTAGAGAGATAGCATCTTATGTGCGGTAAATGAAAGTAACGGCCAGCGTTAAAGGACAAGCCTTTGGAGTTTTTGCAAAGAAAAAAAAAGGTGACCACAAGATTTCAATGCCAGTCCATCAAAATATGTCTAGGTGAAATAACAGTTGGTCAGTGGCATAAAATAGGTAGGGGACCCCTTATCTAGCACGATAGGCACACCCACTTTTTTTTTTTTTTTGATGGATGTCCAAACATGCATTCGGTCATAAGCACAGTATTCTGATTAAATGACTTTCATTTGATTTATGTCATACAAAACTTAAAAAGCATGCTCTCCTTCAAAGTGGAAGTGTAGCTGGACCGTCCTGCACGTCCCGACTGGCCGACTAAACACTACAGTACATCAGCTACATAAGCAGCTTTCAAATGTAGTTCCATATCCTTTACACTGATTTCAATGTTGTTCAGAAGTCTCAAGAAAAGTACATGTTCCAGGATTTCCACACAGCCTTCTTCTTTTCCTTTGGGCTTGTCCCTTTTGGGGTCACCACAGTGCGTCATCCTTTTCCACGTTAGCCTGCGAGTCTCTTGCATCCTCCTCTCGAACACTAACTGCCCTCATGTCTTCCCTCACGACATCCATCAACCTTCTCTCACCACTGTCTTATAAACTTTGTCCTTCATCCTTGACTCTTCTGTCACATAACACACCTGACACCTTCCTCCACCCGTTCCAACCTGCTTGGACCCGTTTCTTCCCTTCCTGACCACACTCACCATTGCTCTGGACGGCTGACCCCAAGTATATAAAGTCCTCCACCCTTTCTATTTCTTCTCCCTGTAGCCTCACTCTTCCCCACCCCCCCCACCCCTCTCATTCATGCACATATATTTTCTTACTTCGGCTAATCTTCATTCCTCTGCTTTCCAGTGCATGCCTCCATCTTTCTATCTGTTACTCCACCTGTTCCCTGCGTTCACTGCAGATCACAATGTCATCTGCAAACATCATGGTCCACGGAGATTCCAGTCTAACCTCATCTGTCAACCTATCCATCACCACTGCAAACAGGGAGGGGCTCAGGGCTGATCCCCGATCCAGTCGCACCTCCACCTTAAATTCCTGTGTCACACCTACAGCACACCTCACCGCTGTTCTGCTGTCCTCGTACATGTCCTGTATTATTCTAACATACTTATCTGTCACTCCAGACTTCCGCATGCAGTACCACAGTTCCTCTCTGGGTACTTTCTGGTCCTCCACACTTGCCTCTTCTACTCTCTCTTTCCTCATTCATCAACTCCTCAAAGTATTCTTTCCATCTATCTAGCACACTACTGGCACCAGTCAACATATTTTCATCTCTATTCTTAATCACCCTAACCTGCTGCACATCCTTCCCATCTCTATCCCTCTGTCTGGCCAACCTGTATAGATCCTTTTCTCCTTCTTTAGTGTCCAACCTGGCATACATGTTTGGCCTTTGCCACCTCTACCTTTGCCCTATGTCGCATCTCAATGTATTCCTTTCGCCTCGATACATAACACCCTCAATTTCAAATTTCAGCCTCATCACTCGATCTGATATTCTTTTCATCTCCAAGACATTCTTAGCCAACTCTTCTTTTAAAATAACCCCGACTCCATTTCTCTTCCCATCTACACCATGGTAAAATCATTTCAACCCTGCCCCTAAACTTCTAGCCTTACTGCCTTTCCACCTGCTCTCCTGGACACACAATATATCAACCTTTCTCCTAATCATCATGTCAACCAACTCCCGTGATTTTCCTGTCATTGTCCCAACATTCAAAGTCCCCACATTCAGTTCTAGGCACTGTGCTTTCCTCTCCTCGCTTTCCACCTCTTCTTCTTCTTCGACTTCGACCCACAGTAGCTGAATTTCCACCGGCGCCCCGCAGGTTGACGGTGCCGGTGGCGGACATCGTTAACCCGGGCCACGACCGATCCGGTATGGAATTCTTTGGATGAACGCTCATATTTGTTTGGCAAAGTTTTAAGCCGGATGCCCTTCCTGACGCAACCCTCAGCATTTATCCGGACTTGGGACCGACCTACAGTTTGCACTGGCTTGTGCCGACCCATAGGGCTGCATTGATTTCCACACAGCCTACGTTGTCAATGAATCACACCTCTTTGGCGTTTCCATATTTCGCCACATCTTCCACGTGGTGTGTGTATGAGAAGTCTGGACAGATGAATGCGCCTAAAATGAAGTACACAAGTCAAGGCAGTTAAAAAAGGACTGAGGCACCAACAGGTGAATAGGGCCTTGGAGCGCAGACACAAAGTTAAATCCGCACACGGACAAAATGGCAATTTGATTTCTTCTATCAATTTTAATTATTGCAGACTAATAGTGAATCTGCATTAGAGGCCATGTTCAACCAGACGGCACTATTTGTTGACATATTTCATGTTTAGTTCATGAAAGTGCAGCAAAAATCTACAAATGCATTTGTCAACAATGTCATTTATGTGTCTTGTTGAACTTTTTGTTTCCATTGGCTCTCTGTCCAAGGGCATGACCAGCCCCTAGTTTGGCATTCAAACATTGTAGTGGGTGGGGCTGGACTACGCCATTTTAAATGTTTCTACTGTGTAGTTATGATTGCACCATATGAATTTTGCCATCCAGACGTGTGCCATGTCCACGAAAAATAATCAAACAATTCTGATCCCCAGTTGTGAAGTTTTATCATGAATTATAAATTATTTTGATTATGTGCACTTTCAAGAGAATTTTGATTGAGGATCTAAAGCACTTCAGACAGTAAGAGGAGTGCACTATAGTTTTCTGAGTCAATCTAAAAACGTCACAAAGTCAAACTCGAAACTTGAAATTTGCCACAGTTAAGCACCCTTTTTACTTCTTATCTTCACACAGATGCAGCAGATGGTAAACTCTGATTCTCGGTTTACCAGCAGCCAACAGCCCATTGAAGCGGCGCTCGGACCCAAAAACCCGTCAGGCATGACCCAAGCGAGTCAGTTGTCCACCATCAACCAATCCCAGCTGGGACTCAGTGGGAACTCTGTTACCCACAATTCTCCATCTCCTCCTGGAAGTAAATCAGCTACGCCATCTCCGTCCAGCTCAGCACATGAGGACGACAACGATGATGGATTCAGGGTAAACAAACACATATAGTAAAATACACAAATCAGCTGTTTTTTTGGGGGGAGATTTGTGTGTGCATGTGCATGCATAAATGCACACTTGAGATAATACACTCATTCCCCCTGCACAGAAAGTAAATGTAAATCAGCTCCCTCCCTTTTGGGTGACTCATACTGAAAAAAAAACGTGTTATTGCTGATATTCTGGGGAAATTAAGCAGTTACAGTTCTGCGGAGTAATATTTACCCTCTTTTTTTCTCCATTTCTCCCTGGGTATTATGGACAAAATGAGAAGGTAATATTGACTTTAGGCAAGGTGGAAAATTACATTTTTAAAAATTCACTCCCACGTGTTTAAAAAGTGACTGCTTATGTGAAGTTATGGATAGGGGTGACACTGCACAATAGTCAGTAGTATTATTTGCTCAAATGTCAATTATGAATTTCTGATGAACACATTTTTTCGATTCACCTTGCAGTTAAAATCTTCAAAGGATGAGCAAAGACAAAATGATGAACAGTAGATGTGAAACAAAAAATGCAGTATTGCATGTGCAGTACTTAGTATATACAGCATGCATCCGGCACTGTGTCATCAATGCTCTTTGCTTGCTGTAATCGCTGTAATGAGTCAAATACACAGTTCCGATGTTGTGTATGCACACACGAGTCGCATTTCATTCTCAAGTTTAATTAAGATTTAAGCACCAAGGAACAATAAAAAAAAGGTTCTTGAGAAACACAAATTATCCTTCACCAGTGGCGGTTCAAGAATGTTTTACCTAGGGTGGCAGGAGGTTCAATTTGGAGGCATTCTGGAAAACTCTTCTGCTCCTGTATAATGCATTTTTACAATGCATGATTTTGCTTCTACCCATATGATCAAAACATGAAGTATTATCTGTATTTTGTTAGTTTTTTTCAAAGAATTATTCTGAAGTTAAGCACTTTATTTTAACACGTAATACTTTCCTTTTATTTACTTGCTCTTATTTTGAAATTCACAGCCCTACTTTTATTTAGTAAATGAGAAAACAGTTGTGGTCATGTGTTTGATTTCCCGAGCAGAATTTGTACGAAGGGTACAATACTTTCAAGAAAACATGAAGGGCCAGGCAAAACACATTTAATTTTATTTTAATGGGATTCAAATTAAACTGTCAAGCATTTCAGAAAAGAATAATCATTAAAAAAACTTAACCGTAAAGAAATTAATGATGGTTGTTGTTCAATCATCAGTTGTATTTATTAAAAAAAAAAAAAAAAAACATTTTCACAAATTCTCATAGGGTATGTAAACTTATGAACACAAATGTACATATGTAGTGAAAGTGCAATGAAAGTGTAGGCTACACCTTTATCATAACCTCTAGGTGGCGGTGGCATATTGGAATGAAAGTGTACACCTTTCTCATAACCTCTAGGTGGCTGTAGCATATTGGAATGAAAGTGTACACCTTTCTCATAACCTCTAGGTGGCAGTGGCCTATTGGAATGAAAGTGTACAGCTTTTTAATAACCTCTAGATGGCGGCATACATTTATAAAATGGGAAAGTTTTTTTCATTTTCCCCCTATACCTATGTGTAATGCGCAACATTGACTTTTGACATTTTTTTGGGGAAGGGGGGTGTTACTGTTAAATTATACACAAGAAATTACGTTAATTGTTTATGGCAATAAAGCAAAGAGGATTGCTGTTAGTAAATACCTGGAGTCGCTCTTTTTAAAAACCTAAGACCAAGTCCAAAACCTTAGTGTTCTAATAGATTCCGACCTGACTTTCAACAGTCATATCAAATCAATTACTAAAACTGCCTTCTACCATCTGAAGAACATATCCAGAGTGAAGGCTTGCATGTGCCAAGTAGAACAGGAGAAGCTCATCCATGTTTTTATCTCAAGTAGACTTGACTATTGTAATGGTCTTCTGACAGGACTCCCCAAAGAGCATTAAACAGCTGCAGCTCATTCAGAATGCTGCAGCTCGGGTTCTGATCAGAACAAAGAGGTCAGAGCATATTACTCCAATTCTAAAGTCTTTACACTGGCTCCCAGTCAGCTTCAGAATCGATTTTTAAAGTTCTGCTACTGCTCTATAAATCATTAAATGGTCTAGGTCCTGCCAGCACGGTGGATGACTGGTTAGCACATCTGCCTCACAGTTCTGGGGACTGGGGTTCAAATCCCGGCCCCGCCTGTGTGGAGTTTGCATGTTCTCCCCGTGCCTGGGTGGGTTTTCTCCGGGCACTCCGCTTTCCTCCCACATCCTTGCGTGATAGGTTGTTTGAAGACTCTAAATTGCCCGTAGGTGTGAATGTGAGTGCGACTGGTTGTTTGTTTCTATGTGCCCTGCGACCGGTTCAGGGTGTACCCCGCCTCCCGCCTGAAGATAGCTGGGATAGGCTCCAGCAGCCCGCGACCCTAGTGAGGATACGCGGTAATGACAATGGATAGCTGGATGGATGGATGGTCTAGGTCCTGAATACATGAAAGAAATGCTAATGAAATATAAATCCATATCACCAGATCTCTGAGATCGACAGACTCTGGTCAAATAGTGGAGCAGTCCAAAGCAAACATGGGGAAGCAGCATTTAGCTGTTAGGCTGCACACAAATGGTTAGCACATCCCCCTCACAGTTCTGGGGACCGCGGTTTAAATCCCGGCCCCTCCTGTGTGGAGTTTGCATGTTCTCCCGGTACCTGCGTGGCATCAATATGGGGTGCTTTGTGTCCATTAATCTGGAAAAAAATGAACTTAAATGAGTTTAGCAAATGGCTGGAATATAAAAAAGAATGAAAAATTTAAGGAGGTCTGAATACTTTCCGTACCCACTGTATATCATATCTTTATACTGCGTCCTTTGCTAATATCATCCTCCTTTGTTTAAGCAGGGCAATGGAGGTGAGAAACGACCAGCAGCGTTTGACATCTCCAAGAAACCCAAGACGCCAAAGAAGAAGAAGCGAAAGGACCCCAATGAGCCAGTGAAGCCGGTGTCTGCCTACGCCTTGTTCTTCAGGGACACTCAAGCTAACATTAAGGCCCAGAACCCCAACGCCACCTTTGGAGAGGTGTCAAAGATTGTAGCCTCCATGTGGGATGGCCTGGGAGAGGAGCAGAAACAGGTATTGTTGTTATTACAGAAGATTTTCTTTCAAGTCTGATTTGGTTATTTTCAGTTTTTTGTAATCAATGGTCCATCAAGCTTTAGCATTAATGTGGCATCGCTGACATCAGAATGTGAAAGAATTAAAAAGCATAAGCATCCATCCATTCATTTTCAATACCCCTTATCCTCATTAGGGTTACGGGTGAGCTAGAGCCTAGCCCAGCTGATTTGGGGGCGAGAGGTGGTGGAAACACCCTGGACTGGTCACCAGCATCATAGGGCACATATAGGGTAGGCCAGTGATTCTCAACTGTTGGGCCGGGACCCAAAATTGGATCGCGGAACCATTTTCGGTGGGTCGTGGACAGGTAGTAAAACATTACATGGGGTTTTCGGTTTACAACGGCATGGACATACGACATTATGAGGTTGCAGATGGCGGAAGAATATGTTTTCACGCAGTACAAGAAAGCCCCCTCAGTTAGGGCCTAGTCGTAAATGTGTAGTCAACTAGCCAACTATAGCCTAGAAGTGTTTTCTTGCACAAATATTTCCTGTAATTACACTTTTAGTACTGCATTGGCATAGGTATGTGATAGACTATGCATACAAGTCACCTCCAGCAGTGAAATATTTAACGTTTACCCCAGGTAGGACTTGCCTTTTATTTGGCAAATAACTTAACAGGCATGCTTCAGAAACGTAATTACTTGAGGCATGTAAACTTTAAAAAAATGGCACAGATTTTTTTTTTACAGCATAATTCAGACTGTTAAAACTGGTCTACATTCTTCATTTCCTAAATTATTAATGTGAATCAATTTTGCTTCTATTGCACATTTACCAACCGCACAGTTCGGGAAAGTGTCAAAGTCTAAATGTTGCAACAAATATGATTTTACAAAATCTTATTGCAAAAGCAACTTTGCTGTTGTTCATATTTGTCTGTCTTTATTTAGAAAGAAGAAAGAAAATACAAATGTTTGAATGCAAATACAGTGGAACTGAAAAGGCCACACAGTCAAACACAGTCTGTTCCTGGTTAACCTATTATTATTCGGATTTTGATACAAATATTCCCAAATTATGGAAAGGGTCACACTATTGCCATCATAAAATCCTTATAAATTGTGCATTTTAAGATTCCCTCGACTGGGAACATTAATATGTAAAAACAACAAAACACACAGCCATAACTTCAATGAGAAAGTAATAATTCAGAGGGGATTCCCATTGCAGATTAGCCTTGTGCTTAAAATTTTAAATTTTAACAATAAAGTATTGCGGTTGAACTCCAAATTGTGCAACTTCAGGTGCGTTCCACATTACATTCACAATAACTGGATCCAGAGAACGCATACCTGACAAGTCAGCTGTATTGGACCAGCATGGAGACCATCATTTATAGTTACAGGATATTTTCTGAGCATATGCATCCATCCA
The DNA here is from genome assembly GCF_024500385.1 of Phyllopteryx taeniolatus. NCBI lineage: Eukaryota > Metazoa > Chordata > Actinopteri > Syngnathiformes > Syngnathidae > Phyllopteryx > Phyllopteryx taeniolatus. The sequence continues at coordinate 21,902,049 of NC_084515.1, read as the reverse complement.
TCCATCCATCCGTTTTCCTTACGTTGCCCTCCCAAGGGTCACGGGTGTGCTGGAGCCTATCCCAGCTGACTCTGGGCGAGAGTCAGGGTACACCCTGAACTGGTCACCGGGCAATCGCAGGGCACACATAAACAAACAATCAGTCGCACTCACATTCACACCTACGGGCAATTTAGAGACTTCAATCAACCTACCATGGATATTTTTGGAATGTGGGAGGAAACCCTCCGAGAACCCGGAGAAAACTCACGCATGCACGGGAAGAACATGCAAACTGCACACAGGCGAGGCAGGATTTGAAGCCAGGTCCTCAGAAGTGTGAGGCAGATGTGCTAAAATCTCATCCACCGTACCACCGCATATGCATGTAAACACCTACTTCTATAACTGTACAATACTACAGTATATGTGTGCCTAATGGTTCAATTGCATATGCATAAAGTGGTTTGAGTGTAAGCAGTGGTACGGTAGTGTCAAAATGATATGTTATGTTTGTGCCTGAAGGCGTATAAGAAGAAGACAGAGACCGCGAAGAAGGAGTATCTGAAACAATTGGCTGCCTACAGGGCCAGTCTGGTCTCGCAGGTATACCACACGCATACACACACGCATTCATACACATTGTGATGCCTCCAGGACATGACAATAAAGTGATTGTCTTTTTCATTCTACAGAGTTACAACGATCCATCTGAGATGAAGCCGCCCCACTCTTCCTCATCGTCCTCTTCGTCCTCCGCCTCCATGTTCACATCCAAGCCATCTGTCTACACAGGCCAGCACCCTTCCTCCAGCTCACTGGCCCACCCGCTCCCACCCCCCCAGCACCCAGGCATTTACATGCCATACCCTCACCCGTCAAACCTCACCCACCATCCCTCGAACCCCGGCCTTGGACACCCTCACCTCCCCCCACCGCACGCTCAGATCCATCCCCAGCTCCATGCCCTGTCCTCAAGAGGGACAGTGCCACGTCCCAGTTTGCCTCACCAGGGAGGGCTGTCCCTTGGCGGTGTGGTGCAAGCCTCCACCCCACCTCATCAGGTCAGCCCTCCGCTCCACAGCCAGGCACACCTGGGTGGGCTGCACAGTCCACACCAGCAGCACCAGCAGCATCAGCAGCTCAGCGGTCACTCACTGGGGATGACACACTCTCCAGCCATCGCACAGGTCAGCACCTATTAACACCTATAAAAGTCATGTAATGACTCAAGCACTTCACGCAAGCAACTTTTAACAATGCCTTAACAATGCAAACACAACACAGGTGCCCGAGTTGGTCCCCCAATAATTATAGACGCCTAAAGTAATTGCTATATGGTTCCTTTGTCAGTAAAAGATAATCATAAATTATGACGCATTCAAAACAGACAAGCACCACTTAGACCAGGGGTGTCCAAACTTCTATCAAGGGCCACATACAGAACATCCATCCATCCATCCATTCATTTCCCGAGCCGCTTATCCTCACTAGGGTGGCGGGATTTCTGGAGCCTATCCCAGCTATCTTCGGGCAGGAGGCGGGGTACACCCTGAACTGGTTGCCAGCCAATGGCAGAGCACAAAAACAAATCAAATAAAACAAAATATTCCCTGGTCAAAATTCGGTAGACGTAAACTTAAAGTTCAATTTTAGGACAGAGTTTTGCCTTTAAAAGGTTTATTTAAAAAAATAAAAATAAAAAAAATAATAATTCAACAGAAGTGCACATCTTTCGTTTCTGCTAAAACAACAACAAAGTTAAATGGTCATTCAAAAGAGCTAAAACTCCCAAGTACCCTAAGCAAACATCATTCTGTACATAAGGCCATAACATTTTGAACATCTTCGTGCATAAAATAGCACATTGGCCTCACAATACCTCAGTGACTACTACTTCTCGTTCGGCCAGTTGCTAAGACAAACTAGCCCGTTCACATTACCAGAGCTCAAGGCAGCTCTCTTTTTTGTAAATACAGTATGTGACCTGCAAGTGAGAACAGCCTCTCACATGGAACAGAAGATACTTGCGGGCCAGGACAGACAGATGTGGGTGAGTCCCTGCTCGTCAGTTTCGTTGATGGTTGCCCTGCTACACTCGTCTGAATCAGAGTCTGAAATAAACTGAAGAGAGAAAGAAGCTCTTTTTCTGTGCTGGCTCCTGTGTGATGGTATCCTTCCACTGTTCCAGTACGGCCTCAAGGCTGGTCCAAACCTCTGCTCACTGTCCCTTTGCAAGACATTTTAAATACTCAAAGCGTGGGTCAAGCACAGTGTTCATCTTGAGCCATTTATGGTTGAGTGTAGTTACACGTTGGGATAAGTCCTTTGGGAATGCAGTCTTGAATTTCACAGTGTAGGTTGAGACGGAAGCCTCTCCTCAGTGCAAGACACATGAAAGCCCGCATGGAGTTTGATAAAAAACACATGAAGGACTCCAAGATGGTGAGAAATAAGATTCTCTGGTCTGATAAGACCAAGATAGAAATTGTTGGCCTTAATTCTAAGTGGCATGTGTGGAGAAAACCAGGGACTGCGCATCACCTGTTCAATACAGTCCCAACAGTGAAGCATGGTAGTGGCGGCATCATGCTGGGTGTGTTTTTCAGCTGCAGGGACAGGGAGACTGGTTGCAATTGAAGGAAAGATGAATGCGGCCAAGTACAGGGATATCCTGGATGACAACCTTCTCCAGAGTGTGCACAACCTCAGATTGCCCCGAAGGTTTACCTTAGAAAAAGACAATGACCCTAAGCACACAGCTAAAATACCGAAGGAGTGGCTTCAGAACAACTCCGTGACTATTTTTGAATGGCCCAGCCAGAGCCCTGACTTAAACCCAATTGAGCATCTCTGGAAAGACCTGAAAATGGCTGCCCACTGTTCACCATCCAACCTGACAGAACTGGAGAGGATCTGCAAGCAGGAATGGCAGAGTACCCCAAATTCAGGTGTGAAAAACTTGTTGCATCATTCCTAAAAAGACTCATGGTTGTATTAGCTCAAAAGGGTGCGTCTACTAAATACTTAGCAACGGGTCTGAATACTTAATGCTGTGTGATATTTAAGTTTTTCTTTTTTCATAAATCTGCAAAAATTTCAACAATTCCGATTTTTTTTTTCTGTCAATATGGGGTGCTCAATGTACATTAAAGAGGAAAAAATGATGTGTACAACATCGGCGACAAGAGTTGATCCGCTAGTATATCTTGTATTGTAGCTAATTAGTTTACGGATGTTAATGTTAAATGTAGTAAGCGACAGAGCGATGTTAAGGATTATGTCACAACACAGAATGAACTAACTTCAAATTCAGAAATAGCCAATAAAGAATATTGTATTTAATATTTTCCTGGAGGATGCATTTTGGATTAGCCTTTAAAGTTTGTAAGGTTGAAAAATGAAGTGAAACAGACAATGATTTTAGTCAATTCAATTTTAGAATGAAAGCACTTAAAGAGGAGGATTCTATTCATGTGGCACAGCTTGAAGCAGGCATCAGGTGCAGGTGGAGATGGGCCTGGCTCAAGTTGGAGCCCAAACACAAAAGCAAAGAAAGGAGGCAAATTTAAGTATAATCTTAAATTTGTACGTCAACATGTACTTGGAAATAAATGTTTTTCTGTGTGAACACAATTTATTTTGCCTTATTGTACTCTTCAGAGTCTTCCAGATTGCTTAATTTATGTTAAATCCTCCAGATCCCCCCTACAATGTTTTTTTTTGGTCACCTTTTTAATGCCTTTGGTATTTGCATGTCTGTGTCTTAAAAATCACCAACAGACGCTCCTCTGTTGTTTTGGGCAATGCTTTTCCACTGCCCCAACAATGCGTCAGTCTGCAATAAATCTCTGTGCGATAAACATGGACAGTGGCCAAATGGTTCCAGGTGGTGCAAATTGGTTCTGCGTGGTGCAAATATGCTTTTACTATATTTTTTATTGCCTCGAGGCAGAAATTTTTGCATCAACCAATTTTTGTGGTCGATTTAGCTGAGTTAGGCAATTTTTTTTTTCCACAACCCTAATATATTGTAACTGCCTCCAAACTTCAAGTGCAATGTGATATTTTAACCTTCCCAGGAGGCTTGACTTTTGAAGTGCGTAAGAGGAAAAGTTTTTAAACTGACGGGAGAATGTGCGCAAGGCCAGATTCGCCAGGGAACTCCCATATTTCAGGGTTGCTCCACCCAGAGTTCATATCTGGCATGAAGCAGCAGAAATGACAGATTAAAGTGGATGGGAGAATCTGCACAGCCAGATAAGTGCGCAACTGTGCACCTTTTCCCTCTTACGCAAATGGGACTATGCGCATACGTCCATAGTGTGTAGTGTGTCGAGGTGACCAAAACAGCACACCAAATATGTCACATATCTACGTCAAGAATCCAGAGTTTTCTCGCCCAAACCAGATGTCTGTCGTAGTACCAACACTGACCTGTGAGATTTAGCATTGTCCCACAGGGTATATAGTGTGACAGAATATACAAAGAAGAGTCCTTGTAGAAAATGAAACGGAAGAATCTTGGCTAACTCTTAGCTTCTCTCGTAACTACACTGAGGTGGAAAATTCTTCCTGTCATTATTAATGTGGCAAATAACTTGGTAAACACTGTCCAAACACTGAGCACAACCGAATGCTTCTCAATGTGTGTCCGGCAGCAGCACAAGCTGTCGTTAATTTCACGTCACAATCGCAGAGTCCCTGGTGAAACCAATCTCGTTTGCTGCACAGAAACATAAATAGTGAACAGGTTTGACATTTACTATTGTCGGCCCAGACCGTTTTCCGAGCAGATCAGAGACGAAAATCACTCTTAACATACACCACACCACAGAAAAATCGGTCAGGGGGGGTGTTCAAATTTGGCCCGACTATTGGTATGTTTATCGGTTTAGTATGGCTTTAGGATTCATATTACACCAGCCTGTTTCTGATAAACACAGTCTACAATCTTCTTGAGCTGAATATAGGGAGACTAACAGACACACACACACGCGCACACACACACTCACACAGGGAATTGGATGTGAGTCAGAGATGGAGGGAATCAACAGTACCTCAATTTACTTGTGGACCTCAGAAATCCACTGAATGAAACTGATCGGAATTCAGATAATGTTTATTATTCTGTTCATCCTGGTGAAAAGATGTTTTTTTCCAACTGAAGTTACAGACTGGATCTTCTGTTTGCTAGTGGATTAGTCGACCTAAATTGATTAATGATATGCAGTAGAGCAGTAACATCACAGAAATTAATTGTAGCAGGATGCCTTATTATCCATCTGTGTTTCTGTGACTGTGCTAATCTAGCCACATTCATTTAACAACTTTTATTTTTAGGTATGGTACCGATATGGATTTTTTAGGCTGATGCCGATTCCGATATTATGCAGAGTAAAATTCTTAACCGATAATCGGATGATTACCATAATTTCTCGTGTATAATGCCCATTTTACCCCCCAAAAATTGTCAAAGGTCAATAGTGCGCATTATACATAGGTATAGGGGGAAATGAAAAAACTTTCACATTTTATCAATGTATGCCGCCATCTACAGGTTATGAAAAAGCTGTACACTTTCATTCCAATGTCACCGCAACCTAGAGGTTTTAAGAAAGGTGTACACTTTCATTCTAATATGCCGTCACCTAGCGGTTAAAAAAAGGTGTAGCCTACACTTTCATTCCAATATGACAGGGGTAGGTATGACTGCATATACTGTATGTACAGTTGTGCTCATAAGTTTACATACACTAGCAGAATTTGTGAAATATTGCTTTTTAAAAGAAGACTGAATAACAACCATCATTAATTTCTTTATGGTTATGTTTTGTTTCATGATAATGCTTTTCTGAAATGCTTGACAGTTTAATTTGAATCCCATTAAAATAAAATTTGTTTCGCCTAGCCCTTCATGTTTTCTTTAAAGAGGTGTACCCATCTTAGAAATTCTGCCAGGGTAATCAAACATATGAGCACAACTATGTGTTTTCTCATTTACTAAATAAAAGTAAGGCTGTAAATTTCAAAATAAGAGCAAGTAAATAATAAGTATTAATAATAAGTATTACATATTCAAATAAAGTGCTTAACTTCAGAATAATTGTTTGAAAAAATACTGCATGTTTTGATCATATGGGTAGAAGCAAAATCATGCATTATAAAAATTCATTATACATGGGTAGAAGGGTTTTTCCAGAATTTGGAGGTCAACTTTGGGGGTGCGCATTATACATGAGAAATTACGGTAATTAAAAAAATATATAATGAATAATAGAATTTATTTTTTGGACCCTTGACGCTTACAACAATAAATATATGAATTACAGGTCGAAAATTTGACTGTTTTAAAATATTTGGTCCTTGAGTATTTGTTTAATTTAACAATGAGAGAAAAATTAGCAAAAACAGGCTGATTTTATTTTGCCGATTTATTTTTGTTTGTTTGAATGTCATTATCTGTGTCTTACAGTTTGTTGTAATGTGTTAACGTATAAAAAAAAGTTTAAAACAAAATTTAAAAATCAACTGATTTTTGGCGATTAGAAAATGGCTAATATGGGCCAATTAAATCGACCGGCTGATTAATCGGTCGGGTCCAAGTATTTATTTTTACATTTTCAGGCACTTTAGGATAGCCTGTAAAAAAGCTAACACTGCTGGCTATGACAAAGTGTTTGGGATAGCATTGTGATGCATGTGCTACATTGTGATGTTCCGACCTTGGCTTGGATAACTCTTTCATGACCTTGTTAAATTTGAATTGAATATGCACACTCTGAACTATATGCATGTACAGAACATTACTGTAGCATAATTATTTGGAATGAGCCACTTTCAAGCAGTCTCAAAAATAAAGCAGGCCAAATACTGTATATATATATATATTGCCCCCCAAAAACAGGAAGAGAACAATGTTACAGAGCTCCAAAGTTTTTCTTTTCCTCTGAGTGGAGAGTGAGGGGAATTGTGTGGGGGGAAGGGAAAGACAGAGACAAAAGAGGCAGATGGGGTCTTTGTGAAGGAGTGAAGGAGAAGAATTTGCTCGACAAAGGATGAATAGGTGAGGTAGGGAAGCAGAGGGGGAGAACCCAACCACCTGCTGTCCTCCTCTTTCACACACAACACTCCGATTAACTTCCCTTTCAGCCTCCTTTCTGTATCTGCATGCGCACACACACACAAACACACACACACACACATACTTCACCGCATTGGCTGATTTTACTCTTCAAGTATCTTGCCATTAGAGACATGAGCTCCTGTTCACCTCCCTCTCCCTCTCTTATCTCCTCATCCTGCAGTCAGCAAGACACTCCAAACTGTGTAATTGATCATCTTGATGGCTGCTATTCTACGCCCACAAATCTACCAACTTCCATTACGCATGCACTCAGTCAACTCTATAACAGCCTTTGGAATATGAATCTCCACGTCCATAGCTCAGAGCATTACACTTGCGCTCACTGACGTTTCTCTGAACGATTGTTCACGCCGCTCTTTGATTTTATTCCAGGCCTACTCCCTCCAGCCGGAGTATCAGCCAATCGGAGGAGGCCTGATGAATAGCGGAGCGGTAATGTCATCATCAGTAGACTACCACCAGCTGAGTCGACACATGCCGAACCATCACCCGTCTCTCGACTGGAGCGGTGATTACCATGGCAACGGGTAAGTGTTCAGGGAACATCACAAGTCCAAGAAAGTGTGCCTTGGTTTCTTCAAGCGTGTGGTCTATTGTTGCATTCCAGACTGCTGGAAAGTAAGATATATAGAATACCATTTGGACAACCAGTCTCAAAGTGTGTCAGTCCAAAGTAAACAAAAAACATGGCTGACAATACTGAAAGACAAGCTAATCTTAACTCAGTGCTCCTTCTTGTGAAACCGTCCATCCAACCGTTTTCTACACCGCTTATCCTCACTAGGGTCACGTGTACGCTGGAGCCTATCCCAGCTAACTGTACACACCCTGAACTGGTCGCCAGCCAATCGCAAGGCACATATAAACGCAACCATTCCCACTCACATTCACACCTACGGGCAATTTAGAGTCCTTAATTAACCTACCATACATTTTGGGGATGTGGGCGGAAACCGGAGTACCTGGAGAAAAGCCACGCAGGCACGGGGAGAACATGCAAACTCCACACAGGCGAGGCCAGATTGGAACCGGGGTCCTCAGAACTGTGACGCAGATGTGCCTTACGAATGCCTGTGTGTGTGCGTGCGTGCGTGCGCGCGCGCGTGCCAGGCAGTAGTTGACTTCAGCAAACCCATTTTCAGCGTCATTGGATTGACAGGTGAAGGTTTCACATTAGAGTCCAGCAGGTCGAGGGCAGGCCTTATTTTATATTTATTTATTATATTTATTTAACCAGGTTAAAGCTTGTTGAGAGAGAAAATCTCTCTTTCAAAAGCCAAGAGGCAGCAGAAATTATACATGCAGCAGAAATTAACCAGTACATAACACGACAACATTCATGCAAAAAATATCAACAAAGACTAAAAAAAAACAATAGTGATAGTACAATGTGTGGCGTCTGATTCAAAAACGGTGACAAAGCCCAAATGGTTTCAAGTCCATACAGTTTTTTTGTTTTTATTCATATTTAGAGTTGCTGTGGGCTCGGCGAGAGAGTAATACTGCAGGAATCTGCTAGTTATATCTCGACTTGGCATCGGTAGAACGAACCGGGGAAGAGTGCTTCAACCCATCACACAGTACAACCTCAGTAGAAAGCAGAAGAGTCTGCAATGCATTCGTAGGCAGTGGGTCCGAATGTCCAGTATGCACTCGAATCTACATATCGGACTATGTGTGTTGTTAGAGTCCAGCGTAGCGCTAGTTAGCCTTAACCAGCGGTGGGGTGAGTAGCCAAATATTGTACTCAAGTAAGAGTACTGCTACTTTAGAATAATATGACTCTAGTAAAAGTAAAAAGGAGTCATCCAAATATTTACTTGAGTAAGAGTAAGAAAGTGCTCAATGAAAAAAATACTCAAGTAAAGAGTAATTTGTGAGTAACTTCAGATTATTATTCTTAGTTTTTTTTAAATCAGAGCATCCATCCATTTTCTGTAGTGCTTTATCCTCACAAGGGTGGCGGGCGTGCCGGAGCCTATCCCAGCTATCTTCGGGCGAGAGGCGGGGCACACCCTGAACTGGTCGCCAGCCCATCGCAGGGCATTAAATCAGAGCATGAACATCAAATTCAAAAAAATAACATATGGGAGTCGACACACTCCTGCCACCATTTCTATTTTGAAGTGCCCCAAAACCGACAATACATGATTTGCTTTATATTCACTTAAATGACTTCATGACGAAGCTGTTTGCTGACCAGACTTAGCGATTGTGTGTGCGTGTACGACACCATAGGGATGCTGCTAATTTTGCCATATTCACACACAGCGTTGCGTGACTGGAGCAGTGTCTGGAGCGCCGTCTGACGTCTTTTTACTTTTTTCCAGCTGCTCCAACATTCCCCGCCCGATAACACAAAGGAGTGTACAAAAGACTTCGTCTCGTTACTGAATAAGAAAAAAAAACGGTTGTGCGTGCATATGAACCGAACGAGACACGTGCGGACTGGATCGAAACAGTCGAACTGAACGGTTTGGACAGTTTCAAAAAAAAAAAAACGTACAACACACATTGGACTTTGAACTGTGAGGCAGACATGCTAACTGCTAGGCCAGTGCAGTTCATATTCGTTGTTATGCATTTTGCTGTTCTGTAATGTTGTGGCGGCACGGTGGACGACTGGTTAGCACATCTGCCTCGCAGTTCTGAGGACCGGGGTTCAAGTCCCGGCCCCGCCTGCGTGGACTTTGCATGTTCTCCCCGTGCCTGCGTGGGTTTTCTCCGGTTTTCCGGTTTCCTCCCACATCCCAAAAAGATGCAGGCTAGGTTCATTGAAGACTCTAAATTGCCCGTAGGTACGAATGTGAGTGCGCATGGTTGTTTGTTTGGGTGTGCCCTGCGATTGGCTGGCGACCAATTCTGGGTGTACCCCGCCTCTCGCCCGAAGACAGCCACGGTCGGCTCCGGCACGCCCGCGACCCGCGTGAGGAGAAGCGAAACGGAAGATGAATGAATGAATGAATGAATGTAATGTTGCATATGAGGGCTTTGCTAATTGTTTTTCTCAATTTTGTCTTCCAGAGGACCTCAGCGAGATAAATCTTTGTACCTGAGTTAATTTCCGAGCAAAGTGACACCAAACATCGTTCACATCCTGCTTCTGCCACAGTGCGGAACCTCATTCGAACCGCCACTCGAGCGGATTTGCAGTAGAGCCCCCACAAGACACACAAAAAGTCCTCACTAAATATTTGTTTATCCAAAATGAGTTACAGTCGCATAGCAAATAAGAGAAACGAAATGGGGCATATTTATCGTGTCCTTGAGAGGGAAGAGAGGAAATGTAAAAACAGAGAGACTTCCTGGCTCTGCGCATACAGTAGATTAGTTAGACTGGTTGAATTTGATCTACTACTTAGCATTATATTGATTTGAACTGAAAGCATGTGTTCCACAAAGGTTTTCACAGGCTGGGCTCAGAAGAGTGCAGGTTGATGTATATAATGTAAAGGGATTATTCTCGCCGACCGCTACGAAGGCGTATTAGGGTCACACGCAAATGCACATTTTGGAGGAAGTTCTGACAATGTCATAAAATGTAATATTATATCGGACCATACACAGTAATAATCACTTCAGACATTTCATCCAATATTTGTAAATATTTCGACGCAAACCCAACAAACGAGGCAATTTAAGCAAACATTTGGAGAATAACAATACCTCAGTGATTATGGTGTTAATATGCAAAACAAAAAATAATAATAAACAATCTTTTTTGGTCAAAAGCAAGCAACAACTCCTCATCTCAAGTCAACAGTATGTTGAGTACAGTATGGTTATATATATTTTTCTCATTGGTTCTTTTCAGTGCGACCCAAATACTCCTTCGTAAAATTCCTAAATTCCCATTAGCCCTAAAAAAATAAATAAAATAAAACACAAAAAATCTTTCTACCTGTTTTTGTTTGTCTCTTTGTATAGTTTGGCTGGTCTACCAGTTCTAAAAAGCTCTGAAGAGCGTGTGTAAAATACTGTCATGCAATTGTTCGAGCTGTCCCCTTAGTTTTCTTTACCTCCATAGTATATTGCTGCAGCCAAAGTGAAAAGAGCACAGCACACACAAGCCCACGTTGTTCTCACACATCTGTCGGGCGCAAATCCAGTGTATTTTAGTCCTTGAAATAAGGAAATGTCAAATCATTATTTGTCGAATGCTAAGGTTTATACGATGACAGCTCCTCCTCCGTCCGTGCACACGTCTGCCTGTTTCCAAAATGAGTTTGGATCCAAAGTTACGTGTGTGCGCGAGTGAGCGAGTGTGTTGAAGAGAAAGTGGCGTGCTTGCTCGAGCTGCATGGTCTCTTTTTTTTTGTCATCTCGACTTCTCTGTGCACAGAGGCTATTTATGAACCTATAACTATTGCTCTGTTGGCTGTGTGTAAATGTTTTAATCAAGTTATGTTTTAGTGTTAATGATGAGGAGAGAGACTCTCTCTCGCTCTCTCTCTCTTGCTCGCCCTGTATCTTTTTTGTATTTTATGTGTTTTTTGGCAGATGAAAGGACTCTGGGCAACAACCATGAAGATTTTCTTATTTTTAGATTCTAAAAATGTGTTTGAGAATAAAGTCAGTGCTGCATTGATGTGCAGTCATTACTCCAAAGTCTTGATGTTGTTTTGTAGTTATTTATTTCCTATACATGACAACGATGACACAGTACCACTCATGTCTTTATTTTGGGTTTTGCATACTTCGAACACATCCATCCTCATTACAAAACAAATGTCTTGAATATATTCTGTAAAATCCCCAAAACTATTTTCTATCGCAACGCCTTCGCGGTCCGAATATTGATAAGCTCTCGACAGACTCACGATTGATTGAGTTCTTGCTGGTGTTTTCATGTCGTTAAATCTGAACAATCCCAAATCAAAAATGCAGTACAGTATTGTAATTACTGTATCTATAGCATAGGTTTTACGAATTTGCCTTTATACACGAACAGTGGGTTTAAAAATAGAGCAATCGAGGCGTGATTAAAGTGTGAGACTTTCAGTTTTCATTCAAAAGGTTTCCTAAAAATATGTTCTTTTTTTATTCCATTTTTGGGATTCGACCAATTGTGTGGCGAATACTGTCCATCCATTTCCAGGGTCTCACGAGTATTTGGAAGGCGTTGTGCAGTATATAGGGTATAACCCTTCATGAATCCAAATACAACAACACAAAGTGAAACAAAGTTACAACAAGGTGCAAACCACCGGAAGCAAAAACAGAGAAGCCAGAAAATGTGGGAAACAAGTTCTCCAATGTTCTGGAATCCTATTCTTTGGTCAACTTGTATCAGAATGATGGGAAGAGAAAAGGAGCAGCTCATGACGCAAAGAATATCAGATGCGGAGGCGGTGAGGAGAAGCTCATGAAATGCATAAAAGGCGGCTGGTCGCTTTCGAAACATGCTGCACGGTGGGCAAATGGCCTTTCGCTCAACATGAACTATCGTTTCGGATTTTTCACAACATCAACGGCGGGCAATTTTGGGGTTCTTCATGGGTCGTTCCAGAATTGGAGGAAAATGTACCATTCAGTTTACAATGTTTAGTCATGTTTGAAAGAAAAACAGATTCTGTAATAAACTACCATATAATTGGATTCGTTCAACTCAACCATCAATGGTGTACTTTTTATGACATATTTTATCGGCCGTATACATTTTTCTGTGATTGCGGCAAACCCAGATACTCGGAGACCTGAAAAACATATTTAACAAATATTGCAGAATCCATCTTTGACAATCAAATAAAGAAAGTTCGATTTTATTTGAATGCTACTTTACGATAATAACAAGGGACCCTAAACCCGTAAGTTGAAAAATCACTGCTAATGTTTGGGTTTTTGCTCGAGCGTACATGCTAGTTGTGTTAGCTTCTATGCTAACTGGTCACGAACAAACTTAGCTACAGTATATGATTTAAAAAAAAAAAAAAAAAAAAGACTAAACTTTGATATTAATATCGTTTTGTTGGTTTGATTGACAGCCACCACTATGGCAGAAAACAAAAAAATGTGAAAAGAAAGAGTGCTTACCTTGGGTCTACGGTTTGCGCTATAAGCCTGATGATGTCATTTCTGCTGAGTAGTGTTGCTCACCTCTAAATGGCTAAAAAGGTTGAAGTGACCATGTCGTGTGTATGTTGAGGACTTGAGCGACACCACTTCAGAGCATTTCAAACGTGTCTGTGATTAAACAATTACAGGGACGACATATCAACAAAATCATAACCCAACAAGATGATTTGAAACTTCATTTATCTGTTATATTTGTCATTTAAGTTCGTCATGTTAACCTTTATATTTCTGTGACTGTTTTTGGTCATGGTGATGCTCCTGTTCATAGAATACACCATGTTCCTATTTGGATTATATATTAATTAACTTAAGTACTGTACGTTGCTCCAATGAAACGGAACGGAATGTTAATATCTTAATGCGCGACATGCTACATTGGTTGTTACAATCAACGCAGACCAAATTTGATGTATCAACGTTTTGTTATCAGGATAGAAAAGTGCTGATGATGCATTTTGGGTCATTATGCTTTCCATGAAAGTCAGTGAAGCTGCAAACACTACAAATTCTTGTATCAAATTGTGCCACGGAAAGAAAGGTAAAACTACAATATTAATCACAAGCGAGGTACGCTGCATACAATAATGAAACAATATACTCTGACTTGCATATTGAAATAAAGATGGGATTCTAAAATACTGTTAAAGATTAAAATATACACCTTTAGATATTGAGGTTGGATTTGTCACTATGGGGAAAAATATTTTGATTTAGCCCCACAGCTCTATCAAGCAGATATTGTTATTCATGACTTGTGAGTGGACAGGTTTGAAATGTGAACCCATCCAGTTTTTGTACAAAGAGGTACACACTTCCTTCTAGTGGCAAAAGTAAATACTGCAACTACTCCACTGATTTCAATTTCTGCATCCAGAATGCAGCAAAAGACAATTGCTCCCAAGATAAAGCATTTTAGTGGCTTGCGTGGAGTGAGGCAGAAGAGCTTGATAACAGTATCGTATACATTTGAGGACCCCGAAATATTTTGTCACGCTTGATTCTGGGTCAGTGAACATTGGGGTTAAGGGGGGCTTCACCTAATTCTGACTTGCATTTGCCATTTGTTTTATGCAAAATGTTCTGTTTATGTCACTGAACCGGAGTCCTACACCAATTAACACACAAGCAAGAAGGAGTACAAGCAATATAAGCAGATGTTTCAAATCAGTGGCAGTTTTGGGTCGGGGGCAAGCTGGCCTCCAGGAATTCCGGCAGATGACACTGAAGTGTCTAATAATTCCCATTGTGCTTTTTTCTCTTTGTATGTTACTAAATCCAGAAAAAAACGGCTGCCATTTTCTTTCCATTTGTTTTGTACCCGGAAATAGACAACTGGTTAGAGCGTCAGCCTCACAGTTCTGAGGACCCGGGTTCAATCCCCGGCCCCGCCTGTGTGGAGTTTGCATGTTCTCCCCGTGCCTGCGTGGGTTTTCTCCGGGCACTCCGGTTTCCTCCCACATCCCCAAAACATGCATGAATTGGAGACTCTAAATTGGCCGTAGGCATGACTGTGAGTGCGAATCGTTGTTTGTTTCTATGTGCCCTGCAATTGGCTGGCAACCAGTTCAGGGTGTACCCCGCCTCCTGCCCGATGACAGCTGGGATAGGCTCCAGCACGCCCGTGACCCTATTGAGGAGAAGTGGCTCAGAAAATGGATGGATGGATGGACTGGGTGGGTTGGTGCCTCCCAAATTCTGCAATTCTGTTGCTCTGCACCAGTGATTGTCAAAGTGTGGCACGAATTCCATTAGTGCTACGCAAAAGAATCACTGCCTAAGTGAGGTTAAGTGCTAATGAATTTTTTAGTACAATAATTTGCACTTAATCTTTAACAATTGTTTTTAAACTTTATTTTATTAATTAAAGTTCCATGTGCAATATAGTTTAGACTGGTTAGCAGAGCTGCATCACAGTTCTGAGGACCCGCCTGTGTGGAGTTTGCATGTTCTTCCCGTGCCCCCCCCCCCCCTTATATATAACCGTGCATAATGTGCCTAGAATAATATTCAATGTACCTTTTAGGACTAAAACCCACTTTGTGCTTGATGAAGTCTACTACGCGACTGTACTTTGTTGGTCATGAGCATGGTACTTGAAGAGCTAAGAATATTTTTAGGTGGTACTTAGCGTCAAACGTTTGCGATCCACTTTTCTACAGTATGTTGCAGCGCTACGACGTAAGAGAAATGAACTGTACTTTATTCTATTTAAGCGGGGGAACACACCCCTAAAATGAATCCCAGTACCGCTAAGATTTTGAGGGATACATTTTTTTGGGGAAACTGTATATTGTATTTGAACAACCTAGAAGTGTCAAACCAAAGTATTTGGTTGTCATGTAAAATGTTAACAATCAGAAACCGTTTGCCGAATAAAAGGTTTACTCCACCCGATCCCTCCCAACTCTCCTGGACTGGGCTCTGGACATCCTACCTTCACAGAGCGATACGCCGTCTACCAATGATATGGTCGAAATGTGGACTTCAACCAGGATATATGGCACATTTCTTAACTTCAACCACTAAAAACCAACACACTTTTATCAACACTAGTCCTCATTTTAACTGCATTTAGTCATATGTCACTGTTTATATTGTTAGGTAGGGGGTAGATGACTTTTTTTTTTTTTCTAGCGATAAGAAACGATTCAGGCGGTTAGACAGGACCACCGTCCACTGTTTGGAATGAGAGAAATTGGTTGTTTTCACGAACATGGGATAATATGAAAGCCGCGGTGATACTGAATAACTTACTAACTGGAATCGGCATTTCTGATCAAACAGCCCTAAAATTAATGGAAGCACCCCTAAACCTCGGATCCCAGAACGGCCGGTGGGACGCGTGCAGAATTTGAGCACGTTTCCTTCCTCCGATTGTATTACTTAGTTCAAGTTTGTCAGATAAATAAATAAATAAAACAATCTATTTATTTGTTTGTTTGCAGCGCCCCCGCCCTCGCTTACACCGAGTGGTGTGCTGTGCCGGTCATCTCGAGCAGCCCATCTAAGTGGTTTGTGCCCAACATTGTTTTTTTTTTTTCACACAAACACCTCTGAGGATATTTACACCCAAACTTGATTTTAAAGGACAAAATGTTCCTTCTGACCATCAGCGTAGCTCCTGTTTTGATGCCATACTGTATGAAGTGTAACTGTGTAAAGGTTGGCGCAATTAGCGGATCTTCTTTTCCAGTGCTGTGGGTTCTCGACTGGACGTCTTCTCAGGGAGCACCAGCCTCAGCTTCCTTCTCGGGGAGGAGCCACCTTCCTCTGAAAGGTACTCCTGCTTCAGGAGAGGTGAGGCAGCCATTGAACTGCCTGAAGAGGACGTGCTCTGAGTAGATGCGGCTTGTGGAAAGATGTCTTCACCCAGCATGCTTCGTTCAGACACGGCGTGCACTTCAGTTCCAGGCCTTCCACCGTCAAATATACTCTCCACCAGACCACCTGGTACAGCCTCATTCTCGGTCTGACTGTAACGTTTTGACAAATTCTCAACAGTGTTCACTGCTTTGGGAACCTTTGTTGAGCTATCTATACTTTGAGATGCCTTAATTGGGAGAAAGGAGCTTGGAGGTTCCGATTCAGAGGAGGCTAGAGGAGTTGGTTTATCCCCGGTCCGAGGAGCTTGACCCAGGTTTGGGTCTGACGTTACGCTTTGTTCATTGGTAGAGCTGTGAAAATCCATCTGGCTTTGAGAGAGCGGTTGGTTGTGTGACGTATGAAGGGCTATGTTGGGTCCGAGTCCTACAGGCATGGAACCATGAAGTGGTGTAGTCTGTAACAAACTTGACTGCAAAGGGTTGGCATGTCCTGCATTTGCAAGAAGAGAAGTATCAGGTGATACGAAGACTTCTTGCCTACTATCTGAAGCTCCGATCAAGGACATAGACCTACTACCTACCATGCTAAGAAACATACTATTGGTAGGACCGGTGGGGACCAGTGAACCACCCGCTGGGGTTGCTGTGTTGAGTAAAAGAGCTCCTCCCTCGAGAGGGAGGTTACTGCTCATTCGTTGTGAGCCTGCTGATCCTTGCAGGAGATGGCTCGTTGAATGAATTATGTCAGTAGCAGAGAACAGAAACGGTTGCTGAGAGGAAAGCTGAGGACTCCTAGGAACCACCCCAGCTCCCTGATAAGGAACGGTCAGACCCTGCCCCATGATGGAGGCCCCATCTGCTATGGTGGGGTGAGATGGGTCTGTGGTGCTAGTAGCTGGAGTAATTGCTGTGAGTTGGGCCTCTCCTTGGTCACCTGCATTACTCTGGATATTTTGCACACTTTTGAATGCTGCCTTGACTTTCTGATCTTTTTCTCCATCCTTTTCATCCTCATCCTCGATCAATCCCTCACTGACTGATGTTTTTTTCCCTTTCTTGCTGCTTCCTTTTGATTGTTCACCCGAGCTTTCTTTACCTTCCAACTGTTCTGTATATCTTTTACCGTGCCTTCTGTCTTCGCTCTCCTTGGAGTTACTCCTCTCCTGCTCAGTTTTCCTTTTCGGATGGACTTTCGTCTTTCGGAGTAGTTTAGACTTCAGCAAGCCGCTGGACTGTAGCTTTCCTTTGTGGTTTTTCTCCACTCCTCTTTCCATGTTTCTGGAAATCTTCACCACGTCAGTCCTCCTTGCCTTTCTTTGATCCTTTCTTTCCTTATCGAATGTCACATTTCTTGTTTGCCTTCTCGTTTTCATGCTTTTCATTGCATGAAACCGGTTGTAGTCGATACTCCTCTCTCCATTGCCGATTTGAGGGACCGAGTCATCAAACAGCGAGGTGTCGCTCATGTTAGAGTGAATCCTACGTTCTCTCATATTCTGTGCTGACTTCCCATATGTTCTGTGGCAGCTCTTACAATGGAGCATCCCAGGTTGTCTACTCTTAACACCTATATCAGACCTCACGCCAATGTCGTTGTTTGCATTGTACGCAGCAAGGGTGTCTGGTGAACGACTGAAGGTGTGTTTCCATTGACGAGATGAATATCTGGAGCTACCGTTGTGAGGAATGTCTCTTTCCAGAATGTCTTGCTGGCTCTCAAGTTTCTTCCTCTCCTTCTCTTCCTCCTCCATTATGAACATCCTCATTCTCCTGTGGTCTCCCTCCTGCTCTGTCTGCATTACACCATTCATCCCGTTGTCCCACTGATTTAGCTTCGATCCTTCGACTTTGCAGTTTGGACACATGAGGTTTTCATCAGCTCTAACACGAAATCGGCTTCCATAGTTCTCGGCCCTTGTGTCCCTCGGTATGCTTTTACTGTCCAGTAGCTGGTGAGCTTGCATAAAGAGTTCCCTCTGCTTCGCACCGACATCACGGTGATTAGTGAGATAGCCGGTCACGGGTCCGCTGCCTTCTTCTGTCTCCTTCTGTTTATGACTTTCTGACGCATTCTTTCGCCGAGAAACTTGATAGTAGATCAGGACTACAAGCAGTGCCAAGCCAATGCCACCTGATAAACAGCAAAATATGTTTTATCAGTTTTTTTGTTTTTTTTTAAACACTTGTGTGGCACATTTAAAAAAATGGGATGCATGAAGTGGTGTAAATCTCATTATGCCCTCATTCATCAGGAGGTTAATATTCAGTTTCACTGTATTAAATGTATTTGGGGGGTGCAATTAAAATCCAAACAAAATGGAGGTTGACCGGATTGTGTTTGAATATTAATATCTACATATGTAGAAGTGTATATTTTGTTGTTTGTTCATATATTTACATGTAAGTTGTATTTTCACTATTGCGCTTGGAAATGTTTCATGCTCACCAGTAAAGCAGAGAACAGCTGTAATGGCCAAATCCCGAGCATATACTTGAGGTGTCACACTGTCTATTGTCTCCAGCTGCACTGTGATGTTCCGATTGGACGGGACACAGTTGGCGTCAGTCAGCTCCAGCACTGTAGTTACAGCCGGATTGTCAGCGCTTACACACACCATCCTCCGTCCATTATACAGTGTCTGCGGGCAACAGGAGAGTTGTGCGTTCAACGTTGAGCCACCTCTTAGAATCTTTTCGTGCGGACCAGACTGCACATTCATACCTTGTCAGGTTGTTGTATGAAGGCTGAAAGGAAGGTAGCTAAATCCAGCAGCTGACAGGAGCAATTCCATGAGTTGAGATCGAGGTTGAGGTTGGTCAACCAGCTGAGGTAGGAAAAAGACTGAGATGGAGCTGAACTCAGACGGTTTCTGGACATATCCAAATTGCGAAGGCGCACCAAACCATGGAAGCTAAAGGGCCACAACTCCGACTCATCATATTCCACACAATACTAATATTTGCCATTGTGACACATTCAAAAGCTCTCGATAATACTCACTAACCTGTTTGTGTCCAGGCTCTTTATGAAATTATCAGACAGATCCAGATTCTCCAGATATCTGAGCTCGTTGAAAGGGAGAGAACCAGGATCTAGACTGGAGATTCTGTTTCCTTCCAGGTTTAGAGTTCGAAGCGCCAAGGTACCTTTGAGCCAGTTGGCTTGGATCTGCACATCAATTGACAGGCTTTACTTCCATATCAAAGCTAGCTACCAGTGCTTGTCTTTTGATTCTTTATCAAGAGTGTAAATGATCCCTGGAATGGGCCCACCTGGCTGATAAGATTGTGGCCCAGTGCGAGCACCTGGAGATGGGCAAGATTGGACAGAGCTTTGTCCTCCAAAGCCTGACTCGTGAGGAGGTTGTGGTCTAGCAGTAATGTGTGCAGGAAGGGCAGATTTCTGAAGGACAGCTCATCCATCACAGAAATACAATTATGGCTCAGACCTGATGAAAGGCAAAGGGGCAAAATATTTAAAATAACTTTTTCCTGAGGACGTTTAGCCAAGAAATTGTATAATATTCAAATTTGGACACTTTTAAAAGTTAATCACCCGTAAGGGGAATTAGCTAGAAATGTCCATTATTAAAGTCAAACAAGTGACGACACAGTCTATCCATCCATCCATTTTTTTATCCTTGTTAGGGTCGCAGGTGAGCTGGAGCCTATCCCAGCTGACTTTGAGCGAGAGGCCGGGTATACGCTGCGCCGGACTGATCGCCAGTCGATCAATCGCAAACCATTCACGCTCATGGATAATTTGGGAGTCTGCAGTTAACTTAACATGCATGATTTTTGGAATGTGGGTGGAAGCCAGAGTACCTGGAAAAAAACCCATGCGAGCATCCGGAGAGCATGCAATCTCCACACAGGAGGTCCGGAGCCAACATTTGAACCCACAACCTCAGAATCCCAGAACTGTGAAACAGTAACTACTCACCCACCGTGCTGTAAAGAACCAGTTTATTGAAGTTAAATCCTGTGAATTCCCAATTTTGGAATACTTTAGAAGTGACTGATCAGTAGTACTGGTAAGTTACCTATGACCGTGATGTTGCTAAGGACCGACAGTGAGGCGGACTGGACTGTGGCGATGGAGCCCTGTGTGAGAAGGAGAGCCTCAGTCGTGTCTGGAGCATCTGGTCATACGTACAAACATACATTTGTCATTTCAAACCAGGACTCCATCAAATGTGTTTGCACCACAACAATAAGCACGACATTAATCGGACAGTTTTCCGGGGTCATGTGCCTGCACAAACTCAGTGGCAATGCAAATTACTGCAACACACTCGTTGGTGCTTTGCACTACTATAGTTTGTTCAATACATTAACTACAGCCAGAAATATGTTCACTTTACTGTACATTATTACATAGCATCATAAACCACAATGGGTCATTTTCATGTCATTTGATCAATAACAGTAAAGACATGACCCACTGAATTTCCTTTTGGATCTGTCTGTGCCACGTCTTAGTCACCAGTCATGTTTTGTTTCCAGTTTTAGGTTTATTCAAGGTTTATTCAACCTTTGTTTAGGTTGCTTTTTCAATGTTCCTTGTTTGCCCTTTTTTGGAAATTAAATCTAATGTTTTGTGACTCCTGCCTTGCCTCCCTGCTTCCCTCCACGTCTTTGCCTTTTTCAAAACCTCCCCTCGTGACAGAATGAACCGACCAGAACACGACGGCCCCGATTTAGTCTACTCTAGTCGATTTTTCTGGTTCCTTCCCTAGTTTTTCCCGTCTTAGTCAGTTTTTGTCACGTTTTCCCTTTTCCAAGCCAGAGTCCTTTTCCTCTGACCTTTACTTGGGCACCCGTTCGGCCATTTATCCGGGACCGCCGCGTGGTGGCCAACGAAGGCGCCCAAGTAAAGGTCATATTTTGTCCTCCCGTTTTTTTCCCCCTGTTCCGAAGTCACTTAATTTTTCACCATTTTCCACACCTTGTTTCACGCCTAAGTCACGTCCATCCAAACCAGCCCCCAAGAGACCTTGTTCCGTACCACCTGTTTTTCCTAGTTCACCTTCCCGAGTCCCTGTGCACTCCGCCCATCTCATACCCTCTACTCCCAAACCTCAATGGCGGCAGGCTGAGGAAGCGACTGCAGCCCCCGTTCCCGCTCCTCGGCGCTCGTACAGCGGAGGCCACCCGACCCCATTGCCTGGCCCCTGCATTGCCATCGGGTTCCGCATCATGGCCGTGCGCCTGAATAGCCCTGCGAAGACCCCGGTACTTGGCGTCCTGGCCGACCTCCTGAACTGCCCGCCCGAGCACCTCACCTTGGGTGGCTTGGACGGCCGCCGGACTGACCCTGAGGGGCGGACTCATTTTTGGATTTACAGGGTTTTTCTCCTATTGCTAAATATGCTTTTTCTCTGGAAGCTAACACAAATGCATCTGGACAGAGACTTGCGATACACCAGAGGGATCTGTGAGCTGAAGTGCCAGGGTGAGGCAGCCATTTTGCATTCACGCAATAGCAGACAGCAAAATAAATGGCGTTATTGCTGAGATACGATTGAATTTGTATGAATTTGTTAAAGTGTGAAACTACGGCATGTCTATATAGCCATTACGATTTTGATGAAGCTGTTTGTCTTTACTGTTATATAAAGTGTACTTCAATGAACCACCACCATTCACTCTTGTCAATAAGCATTGCCTTTACTATGAATACCATCCATCCATCCATCGTCTGTACCGCTTTATCCTCACGCGGGTCGCGGGCGTGCTGGAGCCCATCCCAGCTATCTTCGGGCGAGAGGCGGTGTACACCCTGAACCGGTCGCCAGCCAATCGCAGGGCACAGAGAAACAAACACCCGTTCGCGCTCACATTCACACCTACGGGCAATTTAAAGTCTTCAATCAACCTACCACGCATGTTTTTGGGAAGTGGGAGGAAACCGGAGTGCCCGGAGAAAACCCACGCAGGCACGGGGAGAACATGCAAACTCCACACAGGCGGGGCCGGGATTTGAACCCCGGTCCTCAGAACTGTGAGGCGGATGTGCTAACCAGTTGTCCACCATGCCGCCACTATGAATACCTAAAATCTTTAATCATAACTTTTGTGATATAGGACTTTAAGCGTGGCTGTTTCCACATGGGAGAGACATTTATCCATATAAAACCATGGTGGCATAAAAAAAAATGCTTAATTAGAAATGTTATAGTTTATAGCTCGAGGCGGAAAGAACACCTCCACTGAGGGTTAGCCACAGCTGCATGTACAGTGAAGTATGTTACCTATGATATGAGCCAGTCTGTGACAGATGACAGCATTGTGGGAACAAACCATACACGAAGCCGGGCATGATGATACAGGAAAGCGCCGCTGGACAATGATGAGTAATAACATCAGCAAGATACCTGGAAACATTTGATTTCAATTCTTTGGAAGATTACCTTCTAAGATTTGAATAATAAACAAATAGTGATTTGCAGAACATTTCAATGATGTTTTTGATCATGACACTGGATAACGCAGGACACTTACTTGCCATTTTGTGTTACAGAGGTGATGAGGTAACATCTCTTCAATCAACATCATTACATGTTTGGGCTGTTAAAACAAAGCTTTACATTAGCATCACCTTTCTTTGTTCTTTAGCAGTGTTCAATCCAGCTCCCCGAGAGGCTGAATAGAAATAAGTGGACATCAAAAATGGAGAGAATGAATTCTGATTGCAATGAATATCATCAGCAGCATGATCAGCATCAGAATTCCCAGCAGCATTATCAGAGGGTGTTACTTTTAGGTGCGGTTAAGTGCGTCAGACCACAAAGTGTTTTGGGATTCAATTCCAAAAGCAACCCCAAGAATAAGAAGAGAGTTTCTATCTTGGAGCCTGTGTGTTTGCTTTTCCCCGAGAATGAAAAACAAACGTGGTATGATTTCTTGATATTATCCCATCCTCAGTGCACTACGTTATTAATTGCGTTTTGGGTTAGACTTGTTTTCTATGCTGGTGTGTATCACGTTTTTCTGTCAAGATTTCATGTTGCACCAAGTGTTAGCTGGCCGGGGTCAGGGTCAGCGATCACGGTCTGTTGCTTTTGACTTAACAACAAAGGTCATTCATTGCCCTCAACAGTACTGCCCTATTCTCATCAAGAGTGCTCCCTGCTGCTCGCCACAGTGTGGTCAGACAAACACACTAAAAGCTTTTATGTCCAATATCACACTTTTCTAGTCACTCTTGCTGGGAAAGCACAGTAACAGCGCTCTACATGATGCATTCACTGCCATTGACGGCTTTAGAAGTAAAATATCCATGTTTACTGGGAAGGCTGGCAGTTAATGCATACAATGTCAATATGTAGCTGTAGAGAAATCTGCTGACTGACTACCTATCTGATGATGTCAACTCTTATTGGAGTTGACATTCATAAAAATAATGTGCCATTTAATAACATTAAACCAAAGCTAGGCGGCACGGTGGCCGACTGGTTAGAGCGTCAGCCTCACAGTTCTGAGGACCGGGGTTCAATCCCCGGCCCCGTTTGTGTGGAGTTTGCATGTTCTCCCCGTGCCTGCGTGGGTTTCCTCCCACATCCCAAAAACATGCATTAATTGGTGACCCTAAATTGCCCATAGGTGTGAATGTGAGTGCGAATGGTTGTTTGTTTGTATGTGCCCTGCGATTGGCTGGCAACCAGTTCAGGGTGTACCCCGCCTCCTGCCCGATGATGGCTGGGATAGGCTCCAGCACGCCCGCGACCCGCGTGAGGAGAAGCGGCTCAGAAAATGGATGGATGGATAAACCAAAGCTACTGTATGCACTTAAAACTGCGATGTGGCTGTGCTCAGAATCACATCACATTCAAACTCATGCTAAATGGGAGTCAGCACCCACCTGTCACCATTTAAAGTGCCTCTGATTAGTAATCCCAAATCAAGTTCAGTTGTTCTAGTAGGCTTTTCCTGACATTGTTTTTCTTTCTAACAGAACCCTGAAGGTTTTGTGCAAACTCTAACTGCTATTTCAAACTTTTAATTAGTTGTATAGTTGACCTTGAAGCCACTGTTGCACATTCAATTCAAAATAAATAAATAAAATTACTGCTCCATCTCAATAAATTAGTGTCAAAAGCTTAATTTAGTTAGGTAGTTCAGTTCAAAATGTGAAACTCATTATAGAGCTGCACAACACACAGTTCAAATTTTTCCGGGACTTGCCCACCTTATTCTAAAACCACCTCTTGGTCCTAATTGGCTAGAAGCAAGTTTCCCTAAAATGGTACTGTTTCTAATTGTGTCACAGCAGATTCAATATCACGTTTCCCCAAGTTGTTGGTTTATAATCGTGTCTCAGCATCCTTATTGATGTTTTTTAATATAAAGTGGGGCAGTGGGATTGTTTTTTTAGTGTCTATACTGTCATATACTGCCCTGCAGTACCGTTTTTGGAGCCTGGATGGCGTTTTGTGCCCTCTCGTCCCCCCTCTCTCTTTCAGCACCTTCCTCAAGCCACGTACCTGTCTACAATCAGCCCTCATCAGCACCTACATTTAAGCCTGCCTGTTCCCGGAAATCCTCGCCACGGTATTGCAGCTTAATCCAGCGGTACCACGGCCCACTTACCTCACGTAAGTCACACTGTTCCTTGTTTCCCTTGTTGACTCCTGTGTCTCATTACCTTTCCTAAATAAACTGTTCATCACAATTTATCTGCCTCCGCCTGCTCTGGGGTCCAGCTGCTCTCCATACGTGACAGAACCCTTTGGCCGTTATGGACCCAGCAACCCCGGAGGCGCTTAAGAATGCACTCACCATCCAAGGTGCCCACATGGGAAGACAAGAAATCATAGAATGCCTAAACTCTCTCACGCAACAAGTCTCCCTCCGTTCCTCGAAGATGCAATCTGAACTTCCTCCTGTAAGTACTCCTTCCGAGCCCGCAGACTGCAAATAAACTGTTCATCACAATCTATCTGCCTCCCCCTGCTCTCGGGTCCAGCCCCTCTCCATATGTGACATAAACACCTGTAAGGACTTGTGAATTGATATGTTAGTATAACCTGTGTTGTTATTAGGGATCCTCCCACAAGTAATTAACGTCTATAGTGTTTCTATTGAACTTATTAGGGAATGAACCCCGTATCACATGCATGTTAGTCAACTGGTGTACGGAGTTGCTGAGCCGGCACATCGAGGGAGGGTGAGCCCCACAAGGGGGGGTCAGCGAGACCGTCCAGCCAGGGCCAGGGAGGTCCTGAGCCCGACCGAAGTGCCCCAACCAGTCCCGAGGAGAGGGGCACGGGCACGGGCACCCCCCCCCCCACAAGAGCAATGGATAACACAAAAATATTGTACACAGTATAAAAAAAAAAATAGAGTAACAACTGCAATAAAAATCTGCAATATAGCGGGACCGCGAAGAAAGACCCATGGTATAGCCTAGGATTACTGTATCTGCACTCCGTGACGATAAGTTGCTGGGACTCATTGTTCCAGGGTTGGGACTCATTTTTTCGATGGAATGTGCATCCTGAGACTCACATAGTCTCAAGTGTAAAAGGATCTATGACACTAATGAGTGATTTTATTCACCAAAACCTTATGTTTTGACCCTGATGTTAAGCTAATATAACTGAACTTTTATGTGAGGGAGTTTGAGGTCATCCCCATAGGATGCTCACTGATTTGACAGACATTCAGACATATCAAGACTGTTTTCTGGGCTTGTGACCTAATCTTCTCTAATTAACAAATGAGTCATGGATTTGTTAATTAGAGAAGATTAACAACAGCTTTTTTTTAAGCACAGGATGTTGTTTTTTTTACATTTTCACATAAAAGCAAAAACAAAAATAAAAACACTTGCTTGAGACTGAAAAGAAATGTCAAACAATAAAAATCAAAAGGAAATTGTGATATTGAAGTCACAGGCATTATGGGGGCAAAATAAACACTAACGTGGTACCGTACTATATCAGGATATCTAAACCAACCATTTTCCACTCCAATTAAATTATATGATTTTGCTTTTCACAGTTACAGAATTTGGTTGGTGAACTGAATGCTAAAAAACAAAGAAACATCTGAGTATGTTCGAATTTCTTGATTAAGACATTCATTCTCAATAAAAACAGAAACACGATAGAGGAGGACCCACCCAGCACAGATCTGTTAGCAATCTGCGCTGGGTGGAAATGAATGGAACCGTTTCAAAGTAACTTCTATGCATCCAGCAACGATGTGTAAATGTGTCGAACAGTCTGCATTGTTCATCTCGATATTATTTATTCAACCTTTATGGACTGGATGCTTCTGTGCCATTAGTGCCCCATAATGTTTCAAGGCAAAATATTTGTATGTATATCATCTACAACTGAAAACCGGTTTCATTTTTAATTTGCCATTTTGTTTCAGGCCATTAGGTCAAGATTGAGTTATTTTAAAGAATATGTAGCAGCATCTGGGGAAAGGAACTTTAATATGATGAATGGTATATCTGTGAAATGTGGCTGCTATCTTTTATTCCCTTAACACAAAAGACCTGTCCTAAAACAAACAGAACCACTTGGGTGAGCAAAGAAGTAAACTCACCTGGTGATCGGACCGCGTATCCCTGGTGATTATGTTCTACAAACACCTGTAATAAATAACTAGGATATCTGTCACTAAGGATCAGGAAGGAAGAGTGGGCCTCATCTCCGTGTATATTGTGCTGTGTACAGAGTATGTAACCTAGGTTACCGAAGCCACTGTGGCGCACGCTCAGTAGCATCAGCTGCCACCCGAGAAGAGAGGATGTAATGTCCGACCGACGCAGTCACAAAAGCAAAGCTAACCATTTTTTGCTACTAAGATGTATTGAAAACATGAACAGAATGATCGTAAAAGGATATTAGCGCAATTTTAGGCACTGATTAAAACAATCATCATCATCATCATCATCAATCAACTCCCCTTGGAAGTAGGGGACAGTCTTAACATGCTGTCCAACGACCAGTTCAATTGGATTTGCGTGTAAATAGCACAATACTTCTTGATTTGTTTTTCCATTGCAACCCGTCCCTATAGTTCGGTTACATGATCACATGGTCAGCACAATCTTTCCAGTGGCCCCCCGAGATTCGATTATGTCCTGGTGGGCCTGAGCGGCCTTGTCCAGTTGATACCGGTCACCGACAATTGGACGCAGCCAACCGGCTTCCATCCCGGCAACGAGCAGGGCTGCACACTCCTTCCTCTCCGCCTGAGTGACGACAAAATTCTACTCAGCGGACTATTCAATAATTAAGTCTCGTGAAGCTCGTACCCGAGTGGAAGAAAATGGTTTGAAGGAGATGCATTTTGTATCCTTGTACAGTGCTTGAAAAATTATTTGTCCCCTTCTGAAATTCTTTTTTTTTTTTTTTTTGCAACGTTGCTCCACTTTGTTTAAGATCATCAAACAAATGATGTAAATATCAGACAAAGATAAGCCAAATAAACAGAAAATGCAGTTAAGATTTTATTTATGAGGGAAAATAAAAATGCAAAGCTACCTGGCTCCCTGTGGAAAAGTAATTGCGCCCCTTGCTAATCAGGAATTTACTGTGGCTAATAAAAATTCAGTGAAAACTGCACCACTGCACTTACACTTGACAACAACGATATGAGAATACGTATACCTGACTCAGGTATACTCGGTAGCTAACGATATAGTCTAGGTAGCAATTGATCTGGCCCTGGGGCTTTCAAGATGTGCCATGAATTCAGCCCAACAACAAACGTCAAAGCAAATGTGTAATGTTAGCTGTAAAAAACAGTTTAAAAAAATATTTTCAACTAGTGTACATTGCGCGGCACGGTGGCCGACTGGTTAGAGCGTCAGCCTCACAGTTCTGAGGACCCGGGTTCAATCCCCGGCCCTGCCTGTGTGGAGTTTGCATGTTCTCCCCGTGCCTGCGTGGGTTTTCTCCGGGCACTCCAGTTTCCTCCCACATCCCAAAAACATGCATTAATTGGAGACTCTAAATTGCCCGTAGGCATGACTGTGACCGCGAATGGTTGTTTGTTTCTATGTGCCCTGTGATTGGCTGGCAACCAGTTCAGGGTGTACCCCGCCTCCTGCCCGATGACAGCTGGGATAGGCTCCAGCACGCCCGCGACCCTAGTGAGGAGAAGCGGCTCAGAAAATGGATGGATGGATAGTGTACATTGGTCTGCCTGCGAGAAAGGTAACATTTGGTTGCATTTTAGTTGATGGAAGTGGTTTTTAGAATGAATCAATTATTAAACCAGTTCTCGTCTATGCAATTGAGTAGCTTGCTGTTCGAAGAGAACTGGAATTAAAAAGAAAAAAGAAAAAAACATTGGACAATATGCTTTAACTTAAAATCTTATACAGTAAATATGTCACAGTGGCATGCTATATGTGTTTCTTTTAGTCCCTTTTTGCTATTTTCTGTTTTAAACCTTTCGGTGTTGAGGTTAGATCTGATATTCGTTTACCGGTGTGGCAGCGAAGAGGGCAACTCCTATGATGCTGGTCTCTTTGGCCATCGTGTCTCTGGGGTTCAATTCTATGGAGCCTCTGGAGCCTACAACCTAAAGAAAAGAGAACATGTTCATACATGTTGCTGAATGGGAAAACAACTGTACATAAAGCAAGACATAGGAACAACTCTTTTGTGAGCTACGGCTACTACTGTGATGACCGATAATACTAGACTTTACACCGATCTGATTGGCCTGATCGGTTATGGCCGATAATGAGCATATTATGCCGATCGGCTTTAATGTCATCAATTCGCCGATTCGATCAATGACCTCATTGATCAGCTCCGCAAAAGACATTTACTCCGCGTCAGCATCGTGCACAGTATATTTGAATCCAAAAGCTAGTTTATTTTTCGCCTTGTTGCGTCTCTTTTGACGTAGTACTGT
The DNA here is from genome assembly GCF_024500385.1 of Phyllopteryx taeniolatus. Taxonomy (NCBI): domain Eukaryota; kingdom Metazoa; phylum Chordata; class Actinopteri; order Syngnathiformes; family Syngnathidae; genus Phyllopteryx; species Phyllopteryx taeniolatus. The sequence goes on along the minus strand of NC_084515.1, from coordinate 21,872,637 downwards.
ACATATCTGACAACCAATAAAGTTATATAGAAAAAATTAACTAACACGTAATGCCCGGCCGGATCAGACTACAAGACAAATTTGGTCTTTCACGATTGCACTATGTCAGACTACAGCAATAAAATCCTGTATTGCGATACCACCGTGAACACCCTGAACCGGTCGCCAGCCAATCGCAAGGGACATAGAAACAAACAACCATTTGCACTCATATTCACACCTACGGGCAATTTAGAGTCTTCAGTTAACCAACCGCGCATATTTTGGGGATGGGGGAGGAAACCACCGGAGTGCTGGAGAAAACCCACGCAGGCACGAGGAGAACATCCAAATTCCAAACAGGCGGGGCCCGGGATTTGAACCTCGGTCCTCAGAACTGTGAGGCAGATGAGCTAACCAGTCGGCACATATTTTACAAATGGAAAATCTCACGGCACACCAACAAACAAAAATTTCCCAAAAAGTAGCTACCCAGTTATTACTGTATGTACTTCCTGCCATCTAATAGAAGCGCATTCATTTGTTCTGTGTGTCACTATGCCTCACTGGTATAAATAGAGGAACAAAGATACATTATTTCTTTTAAAGGAATCATTTTTGGAGCAGTTTGTAAAATTTGAGAATTTCCCACGGCACACATGAAGATTGCTCATGGCAGCCTGACGTGCCAAGGCACAATGGTTGGGAATCACTGGACTAGAGAAAGAATACTTGTGAAGAAACTCATATCCGGGACACAAGTATATCCAGTAAATGAACAAGTCATTTAAATAGACACATTGCTCCATCTTGCGATCGGTTATCGTTTTTTTTTAAACTCGCTGATAGGTGATAGGCCTCAGAAATCCTGCCCGTGTAAATCCTAGATCATACTGACCGCAACACGTCCTCCAAATGCCATCATTTGGAGATCTTTGTTGAGGTTGACGTTAGACAACATCTCCACAATCACATCAACTCCCTGGCCTCCTGTGGCTTCCTGCAACAATATAACACGCTCTTAAAATACAAAGCCCACAATCCAACGGAAGATCTGTATCAAAAGTTGTGCTTTTAACAATATAGTGTAGTAGTTTTGTGTGAAACCTCCGCATCATGCTGCCGTCTGTTTCTCATTTGACTACAGAGTCATAATATTAGAAACAGGTGTCAGAGTGCAAAGCGAGTGTAAGATAAAGTTAAGGTTATGAAATGACACCATTATTTTGCCAGTATAGTCCTCCTCCCTGTGATTGAATGCCATGTGAGCTCCATTTTTGGCCGCAAGCTCCATTCCCTCTTTGGTCCCGGCGGTCCCCAGCACCTTGAGGCCCAACATGCGGGAGAGCTGACATGCTGCCAGACCAACCTAATGCACACAAAATGAAATTTTTTTATTAAAAAAAACAAAAAAAAAACATATATATACATATATATATACATATATATATATATATATATATATATAATACATCACTCTTACCCCTCCACTGGCTCCATGGATAAGAACAGTCTCTCCAGGCTTTACATGGGCCCTTCAACACAAAAAACATTGAATTTGTCAATTTCGATGCAAGTAATAATCCACCTATTAGGGGTAGCAGATAAAACGAAACCCACCCTAGCTGACTTTGGGCCAGTGGCGGGGTGCAGCCTGGACTGCGTGCTGGCCAATCGGCGTGCACAAATAGACAATTTAGAGTCTTCGAATAATCTAAAATGCGTGTTTTTTCGAAATGTGGGAGGAAGTCAGAATACCTGGAGAAATTTCACACGAACACATGACAAGTACAAATACAGCTATGTAGAATTATTTTCGTCGTAGTAATTAGTCACCGGAGCATTCTTTTTGTTACAGGTAATACAACCCCAAATCTAATGAAGTTGGGAGGGTTGTAGTTTGAATATTTTACACATTGCTTCCTTGTGCCTTCAGATAACGTCTGTTGTGAATTACTGCAATAGAACTCCTTTTTTTTTGCTGGAAAGATATTGAGATCTGCAGCTTCAATGTTGCCGTTGTGTCTTACTTGTGAACGAGAGCTCTGTAGGCCGTGAAGTACGGGATGCCGATGGCCGCCCCCTGGCTGAAGTCTAAAGTGTCGGGCAGTTTGTGGACGCTTTCTTCTGTGGTTACAGCAAATTCTGCATAACCTCCGGACTGAGTGGATGTGGTAAAAACGCGATCCCCTGCCTGGAAAGCAACCACACAGGAACACATGAAATGACACAGACTTCACATTTAATAGCGCTGTGAATCTGTGGTGAGGTGTCACTTTCAAATTTCACTGAATTTGCTTTTGAAAATGTTTCATTTTGAGTTTAGCCGAATGTTCACAGGACTTTCCTTCTGATTCAAACTTCGCTACTTGCTTGCATCTTGCGGTTCCTTTTATGTAATACGGAACAAGGTTGTGACCTGGCTGCGCCGTAATTTCCATTGCGACTAATCCAGCCCTCACTAATCCATCGCTTTTAGACCTTGGACATTTGGACTGTCAACAATCAGTCGAAAGTGGTTGCAGCCATATTTGTCTTTGAGCAAAAAGAGACTGAACTCAACAAAAGTGTCCTGCGCAAACATGTGAAGAGCTACAAATGGCGACCGCAACATAAATCAGGTTGACTTTAATGACGACGAAGTCTGTTCCATGTGGTCGATGATGTATGCAGTCAATAGCGACTGGAATGTTGCTCCGGCTTCCGTCTCAGTACTGTAGCGCACATTTCAAAATGAAGGTACGATCAAACACTTAACGTTTGATTGTTGAAGCTCGTGTTCAATAAATTCAGCCCTACCCCAACAGAGAGCGAGCAGTATGCCAATCAGCCAGGAGGGAGTATTTGTTATTATCATAAGTAACAATATGAATTGGGCATTTCTTGAAATTGGAATCTATGTTGTCTACGGTTTTCATGTTAAAAGTTAAAGGTCGAGTTATTGCAAATAGGTGCAGCTTCCCCACTTGAAAGAGATTTTAGTCAATGACCAAGAAACATTTTCTTTTAGCATTCAGCAGTTTGACAGCTGAGAAAGACGTTTAATTCTTTACATGTGTGTCTAGCAATGAGGTGCTTAAAGTGCTCTGGCATCTGCAAAAGTGAGTGCGAACAGTTGTTTGTGTATATGTGCTCTGCGATTGGCTGGCGACCTGTTCAGGGTGTACCCCGCCTTTCTCAACATATATTGAAGATGTAAAAAAAAAAAGCCTTTTAAATGTTCCCCCAATTTTTGGTGCCCCATTGAGGCCACAGCACCCGTAGCATTTGCTAACCCTGCCCTATGGGTGTGCCAGCCCTGACTTCACTTATGAATCAAACTTCTTGATCGCATCTTCCAGGTACCTTTATGCAATTCAAAAAAAATCTAATCAAAGTTGGAGCCTTGTCCAGCCGTAATTTTTACTGCTACTTATCCATCCATCACTTTTAGACCTTCCACATTTGGATTGTCAACAGCAGTCCAAAATGCGCTGAGCGTCCTGCGCAAAGACACGAACGGCTAGACGAACGCCCGCTCACGCCGACGTGGATGACTAATGTGCTTTCAACCTTGACTGCTGCGACGCCCTCGCCGACACATTCCACCACGCCAGCTGCATCAGTGCCAGGCGTGTACGGGAGCGACGGCTTCCGGCCGTACGTCCCGGCTCGGATGTATGTTTCCACGGGGTTCACGCCGCAGGCATGGACACGGATTAGCACCTACGCCAAAGCACATGCAAGCACACGAGCATGTAAAGGAAGTGATTTTTTTGTTACCAAAAACCATTGCTCTGCTGCCCCAAAGAAATAAAGAAAGAAATAAAATGAAAAAAGCTATTAAGGTGTTCTGCACTGAACAGCAAATTAACTTATTCAAAATCATTATTAAGTATTTACCCAGCACCTAGACAGCAACATTGCTCAGTTTTTTATATACACTAGTTCAATGTGATGTTCTTTTCTATGAAAGGTAGAGATAAAGATAAATTGATGCTTATTTTTTTAGATTACAATTAAGATTTCAAATCTCGTTGCTTGGTAAGTACTCAACAGAAGATTTCTTTTTCTTTTGCTGTATACACTTTCAATATATTCATTCAATGATTATTAGTCAATTATATACACTTGTGACTCAAACCTTTTTTTCTTAATCTGTCTGCCTTGTTATGATCATGCCATGACTGTCTAAAAAAAAATACATGGATTTATGACTTGGGCTCATACATACAGGTACAATATGTTTAAAAAAAATATTATTATTATTTTACAATCTTTATCCTTGTGCTGCTGTAAAACAATTTTCCCTCTGCTGTGCCTGCTCTGCAGACTCACCTGTCCGCTTCCGGGCTGTGGAACTTTCACATCGTCGCAAAGTTTGAGGACGGACGGAGCTCCGAACTCCTTTACTCGGATTGCCCTCATCAGTTTAAGACCCGACATACTGCACCGCGCTACTCCAACTACTGCCAAAAATGAGTAGTAACCTACTTCTCTATTAACTGTTGTTATTAACTGACTGTACGGTTTTCTTCTTCTTCTCTTGATATTTGAGTCATTCATGTACATAGTAGCGCCACCCTATGGACAAAACTGTACACTTTATCTATTATGCCACGAACCGAATTTGACAAAGCAAAAGCCTCCTGTTAACTATATTATCTGTATCAACCAACCAATGTTGTTTAATGCCAATTAATCTCTTTAAATGTACGTTCCGGCGGCTGCATGTCAAACCATCCGTTACCAGTTGGTGGCGCTGTAGACTGTCATTGCGAATACACTCCAGCGAAGAAGACATTGGACGAAACCATATTTGGTCGGATGGGGATCCACAACTCTGCGCAACGTTATGGCGCTTTCGAAGGATAGTACAGTATTTGACGGGAGCACTTAAAAAGCGTGGCTAAAATAATAATAATCTTTTTTTTTTAAATGAAACTTGGGCTATTGAATTTAGCTTCGCTAAGGTAATGCCGTGACAACGACCGATCCGGTATAAGACAGGAAGTAATGGCTGGCTGAAACCGACCGGTGTTCATTCCGTACACAGGTCGCCTTTTACCTTATAAAATAAAGTAAAAAAGAGGACTCAATCAGAAATGGCTAATAATGTGATAGCAAACAGTTTGTACAACCCCTTCTGAGCAGGTATGCTCGTTTTTGCTGCAGGACTTCACCAAGGAAACGATCCGTTCCAGGAACGAGGCTCATCCCTCGCAGCAAATGACCTTAGTGGACAGATAGCTCCATAATGGCGACAACATGCAGATACATGGTGCTCAGAACACTCTTTGCACTTGGAGCTCGCAGAGTTTGTTCTCGGCACTTAACCTCGACTTCAAGTCAAGGACGCCTCATTCGGAGACCTCAAGTCAGACACCTGAGCTGCCCTGACAATTCCCATTTGTCCGACTCTTCTATTAGTGGTACTCGCATGCAAATTTTTGTGTTCGGGTCTGATACAGCGCATCAGGTTTAGCTGCAGTGCATCAAAACAGCAAATGTTTGTCCCACCTTTATAAATGTCTTGTGCGTCTTCTTTTAATGAGTCAAAAGAAATAACGAGATAGTGTTGGAGGACATGATAGCTTTGCAACGACAACATAGTGATCGGCCAAGGACTTTTATATAGTACTGTCCTTACATTCAATCATTTTCAGTAGTAGTAATTCTTATAAATGAGAATGTCAATTGCGTCACCATGACTTGTTTTTGTCCTCAGGGAGCAGCTCCTTGTCTTTTCGGAGTCACACATGTGGACAACTGCGATGTGAGCATGTTGGAGAGAAGGTCACATTGTGTGGATGGCTCCAGTACCTGAGGTGCTTTACTTAAAACAACAAAACACTGAAGCCATCACAAATGGCTCATTTCTGAAAATAGCATTACAACTAGCACATCAAAGAAGGCGCATGAGTGTGGAAATATGTTTTTTGTTTCTTAAACAGGCAAGACCTGTTTGTCATTCTACGAGACTTTAGCGGCCTAACTCAAGTACTTATACCTCAGCAGGAAGTAAGCGTTCCACATGATCGGATTTGGTATTGTCTTCATTGTATGGCGATGGGCTTTGGATTCTCGCTATGTCAAGCACTTAAAGAAACAAATCTAGACTCAAATTGTTAATGTTAAACTAAGGTCTTCTCTGTTGTTTGCAAGTCTGCACGCCGTCTTAAAGAAGTACTGTGCAATCTGACCGCTGAGTCTGTCATCAAAGTTACTGGGACAGTTAGGCAACGGCCAGCGGGACAGGAAAACAAGGTGTGTTAAATACACTGTAGTCAACAATCTGCATTTTTTATTTTATTTTTTAAAATCATGCTGTCATTATGATCCCTCAAAGGTAATTTTACACTGCGCCGTGTTTTTTTGATGCACATTACACTGAAGCAAGCATGCAAGGAGAGATGTCCGAGTGATGTGTGCAAACACTGACCGTTCTCCTGAGTTGAGTTTCGTGGAGGCTCGCTAGGTGCTCAAGGGCACTTCGGCAGTAGTCAGGGTGCAAAGCTAGCATCTCTCCAACCACTAGTTGCAAGTCCTTACAGATGAGCGACAGCCGCCCCCCCCCCCGCCCCCCTCAAACTCAAAATAATAATTCAGTAATTCATATGACAGCCATGTGTCACAGGTAATTTAATTTGTGCTGTTTAATTGTAATTGTTTGTAGAAATGCTCTAGTGATCATGTGTTTATAACAGGGGATGCCAACAGGAGACATTGAAGTCCTTGCTGAGAATGTGGAAGTTTTCAATGTGTGCCGGAAGTTGCCATTTGAAATTAAAGACTTTGTTAAAGTAAGCGGTTACACATTTCGCCTTACACTGCCAATGACGTTAATGATGTTCATGTAAATCATTGCAATACATTTTTTGTACCCAGAAATCCGAGTCTTTACGCATGCAGTTTCGCTACCTGGACCTGAGATCTTCTCGTTTACAGAAAAATCTCCGACTGAGGTCCAGACTCGTGATGAAGATGAGAGAATATCTCTGTAATACGCATGGTATGGAAAGTGACTGCCATTTTCTTTTCATCTATCCATTTTATATTCTGCTTAGCCAGTAGTGGGCTCCCATCCCAGCTGACGTCAGGTGTAAGGCGGACTGCACCCTGGATCGGTGGCCAGTCAATGACAGGGCACATATAAAGACAGACAACCATTCACAGCCTCACTGAGTGGGAACTGTACCCGCGCTGCCTGTCCCGAAGTCAGGCGATTGTTCCCCAACGCCAGCAGTGACTGTGCCTGTATTTTCATGTCCCAATTCAGAGTTTACATTCTCTTTTTGTTTGTATTTCTTCCACTTTGTAGGTTTTGTTGATGTAGAAACTCCAACATTGTTTAAAAGAACACCAGGGGTAAGTATCATTTGTGTAAACAGGCATGAACTACGCTCTCCTCCATATAGGAATAGTGAGGGCAAGGCCTTCATATTTCTGTCGAGTGAAAAAAGAGTTTTCACATCAATACATTTTCATCTACCTCACGTGTACTAGCCACTACAGCTCCGTGCGGCACCAGTGAAACATTTCAAATAAAATCACAGACTGCTTGTGTGGTGTGCCGACTTTGGCTTATTTGCATGATGGCTTTGCTACAATTTGCTATTTTATTATTTGTGCTTTTCTGTTCAATGAAGAGAGCGCATTTGTTTATTATGGAGCCAAAGATCACAGTGACTTTGCAAATGATTTGAACGACTTTATAGAAATGACGAGTTATACATCCCAGAACCTGACAAACCAAGTGAATTTGATGACTAAGCTTGATCTGTAATTGACCATTCGCATAAACTCCCATTAGGCAAGCTTGACAGGCAGCCAGTGTATCTGGCTCAAGCTGTTTAGGTGAAGAGTAGAATCATCCTTTCTAAGCAAAAACATCTGTTGTCATTGAGACTTCACAGATGCTGATTCCCTTACACAATGCCCAAATGCGGTCTGCAGCTTTGCTCGACTTGTAATCTTACAAATCTGAATGCTTGTCTAACACCGCTGTTTCTGCTGCTATCAGGGGGCCAAAGAGTTTGTGGTTCCATCCAGAGACCCAGGTCGTTTCTATTCCCTCCCTCAGAGTCCTCAGCAGTTCAAGCAGCTTCTCATGGTGGCTGGTATTGACAGGTGGGACAATGGAGTAACTCGACTTGTGTGTTCATTTGGCTGCAGAGATTGTTTTCATGGTCCGCTTTCCCAGCATTTATTAAGTAATGAGTGGGAAAACTTACAATGTCTCACTTAAATGAAGAGAAAATATGTTTGTGGGGGCTTGTGTGACTTTTAGCATTTTGCTGTCACTTTTTTAGAATCGGTGCTCAAAGTACAGCCACTCGTAGCTCGGCCTTTAGTCACCGTTGTAGCAAAATCCGTAGCTGCCATTGGCTCAGCAGTCACTTGCATGAGACGGGACCCCCCTTACAAAACAGGCTAATTTCAGCAAGAGAAAATGTAGAGTGTGTAAAGTATCGGCTGTGTCGCAATCCTCGGGTATTTTGATAAAAGTCAGGCGTGTGTGACACCAGGTGACTGTTTTAAATTGTGTGTGTGGGTGGGGGAGCGGCGAGGGGTGCACAATACGGCTCATTTAAAACTAGACCAGTCACTTTGGATAATATGTACTGATGAGGCTGAGATACAGTAAATCTGACATTTGAATCTAACGTGTTATGTTTCACTTCACATTGACTGATGTGGTTTCATTCATCACTGTTGCAGGTACTTCCAGGTTGCTCGGTGCTATCGAGATGAAGGCTCCAAACCAGATCGGCAGCCCGAGTTCACCCAGGTAATGTCTCGCCTACTAGGTATGTTATGATTTCCATGGCTGCAAACAATATATTGAGTGGGTTTTCCTCAGCCTTATTGTGAATGTGGCCCTACAGGTCGACATAGAAATGTCTTTTGTGGACCAGGCAGGCATCATGTCCCTCGTGGAGGGTTTGTTGCAATACTCCTGGCCTGCAGAGAAAGGCCCCCTCACAGTTCCTTTCCATATCATGACATACGAAGAGGCCATGAGGGACTATGGGGTGGACAAACCTGATACCAGAATCGCCATGAAGGTGGGCATTTTAGTCTCCCAAGATGACAGGATTAAAACACAAACCAATAATGAATTTGTTGAATTTGTCAAATCTTTTGAACTGCTTGTAGTCAGTCAATTAACTGTAGACATTTGAGCGTTTTGATAATTACACTCATCATAATAGTGTTTGGTTTTGTCCAGATTTCCTTTTTGGCTTTAAAATTGGCTCCATAAATGTGTGAATGAATCTGAACACTTCACTTTTGCTAAAATGATCAAACCACTGAACACGGGAAATACTGTACATTTAAGCCCAAAATTATTCACTCATACCAATATATTTTGACAAAAAAATGCAATGAATAATTATGAGGTTAACTGCATATCCACATGCTTGTCAGAAAGCTCAATTATTATTAACGTGTGCCTTGCACTGTTCGTCATGAAGATGTGCTGTGCTTACATGTGAATTTCTCAACATGGATTTTGGAAATCACCTACTTTGTGTTGCATATTTATGTTTAGTGGAATATCATCAAGTCATCAGACAGTAAGACACCTGTCCTGACTTTGCAGAGAATGTCCACAGTGCACACAATAAGGGCTGCACTGTGTTTGTCCAATGAAACGTTCCAAAATTCTTTACGATCATATTCCTGCTGCACAACTAGCTTATGTTGAATCTCTATCATTTCGTTTGTGTTTAGCTGATGGACCTCAGAGAGGTTTTCCTGTCCACAGACATTGATTTCTTCAAATCAGCTGTTAGCCGACCAGGTAGCTCTGTTTTGGCCATCTGTGTCCCCAGTGGAGCTGTAAGAGCAAATCTTTTTTCTTTTGGGAGAAAGTCATCCCTTTCTTTTGTTGTTGTCTTTGCCTTTTTCATGCTTTTTTCAAATTAATTTCAGAAACTGTTGACTGGAAAAGATTTAGAAGGACTGAAACAATCATCTCAGACCCATTTTAACCAGGTAAGAGGATGACTGGCTGCTTGCACTTTTCTTTGCTTTTTAGCAGTAAGTCACATACAGTGGCTACGGAAAGTATTCAGACCCCCTTACATTTTTTACTCTTTGTTACATTGCAGCCATTTGCCAAACTCATTTAAGTTCATTTTTTTCCTCATTCATTTTGATTCAGTCAAGCACATGAAAACAAGCACACACATTTAAAATAAATGTATATGCGTACACATACATATCATTCCCTGTGTCTCTAATGCAATTACTTAATTTTCCTGTTATTTTGCTCTTCAAAGTTGATTACTCTGCACAAAAACGCATTTCCAGCCAGACCTCTGTGACAAGCGTACTGTACCACCCAATCACTTATTTTGGTGTTTTGTGACTTAATTTCACGATAGCTTGGCGCTTAGCATGGCATCCTTGTCTTACTCTTCATTCTCCACTTGTGATAACGATACTTGTTAGTAGTGTCGCTTTTTTGGAACTCTGGAGGCGATGATTAGTTGACTTATGCTGCTTTGACACATTCACCTCCGCAGCTCGGCATCGTATTTAGCTCCATTAGCTGTAACTCGTAGATAGCTGGAACAGCGCATAATAGCATGCAACATGCCCTTAGTACCTGAACAGTAGAAAGCAGTGAGGTTGGGCGACTGTTCCATGTGGATGTGGCGTTTTGTTAATATTACAATATTACGTCCATGATGAGTTTAAATTCCCTTCTCTCAAGGAGATGAGTTTGGTACTGGTCAGAGCAGACGGAACGCTGAAGTCTCCGCTGAAGAAGCTGTTGTCGGCCTCTACCGCTGATGCTTTAGTGGAGAAGACTGGAGCCAAACCAGGAGACCTGCTACTGATTGCTGCTGGTCCCTATGACATTCTGGTATGAAATGCACGCCACATGAAACAATTCTTGAGTAGCCCTGGAAAGGTTAATCTATAAAAAGTATTATTGCTGTATAGAGCCTCTGTTCTTAACCATAATGTATGTTTTGCACTTAGCGCCCAATGCTAGGTAAACTTCGTTTGCAGTGTGCAGAGCTCCTGGAGTGTCATGGCATGACAGTCCGTGACTCTTCGGCCTTCCATTTTCTGTGGGTGGTGGATTTCCCTCTCTTCTTGCCTAAAGAGGACGAGCCAAAGCAGCTTGAGTCAGCTCATCATCCATTTACTGCTCCGGTGCCAGAGGACACACAGTTACTATACACAGAGCCAGAAAAAGTATGTTACTGATACTATTGTCTTTGAATTAACATGTGGATGATGAACAAAATATGTTTTTGTATGGGATGTGTGTACACTTTCTTTTTTTTTTTTTTTTTGTCATTTCAGGTTCGTGGTCAGCACTATGATCTCGTGTTGAACGGATGTGAGATTGGAGGAGGTTCAATCCGTATCCACAAGGCTTCAGAGCAACTTCATGTTTTAAAGAATATCCTCAAGGTGAAGAACTTGGAATCACCCACGCATATTCAGCTGATATGGAAAACTTGCTCTTGTTTTCTTGCAGAAGCAGCAGTAACACAATCACAACAATTTGTTGGGCTTTTTCCCACTTGTTCAATGTGAAATATATCCAGTTTTCTTGTAGAACTCTTTTTACTCTTCTGGGAAATGTCTATTGCTTGTTGTGTGTTGTATAATTGGGAACATGTGCAAACTGATGAGAAGACACTTGGTGAGGAGAAAAACTCAGTTGACACTGGGTGTGACATTTTTCTTCTCAGGAGGATCCCACTGTTCTTTCTCACCTGCTGGAGGCTCTGGACTGCGGCGCGCCACCACATGGTGGTATTGCGCTTGGTAAGATTCCATGCAACCGTGTGTTTACAAAGTAAAAAAATAAAAACCGTACTTCAATGCAGTTTTATTTGCTTTTTTTTTTTTTTGCCTTGACTTGTTTAGTGGATGAAACTGGAGAAGGAACGTGACTTTAATTCGTTTTATAAAATTAAAATATGTAGAAATATAAATGCAATATTAAAGCATAGTTGAAGAAAAATATTCTATTGGCAATGTGGAGCTGTCAAAGAAAACTAACATTTAATCCTTCTTCTTCAATAATTGATTACCGAATACCTGTTAACTAATCTGATTAATATATGATTTGTATTGTAGTACAGAAGTATATAAATGTAATGTATGTGCAATCTGTTAACATTACTGCTAACAAAATAAGAAATGTTGGGAAAAACTAAAGAGTATCGTAAATACCTTTTTGACCAACACCACCTCAGTTTTGTGTGTACTCATTAAAATCAATCAAATACATGTCGATGAATGAAATCCACATGCATTTCCACATAATAAGGAGGAAGGGGGAAAACAACTGAAATGCAACTAAAAAATACAATACTTTTATTTTAGGTTTGGATCGGCTGGTTTCCATCATGGTGGGTGCTTCCAGCATACGTGATGTCATAGCCTTCCCCAAGTCATTCCGTGGTCATGACCTTATGAGTCACGCCCCAGACTTTGTTTCAGAGGAGGAACTAAAGTCCTACCATGTTACAGTCAAGTGGCCAGAAGAGACGGGAGGAGGACAAGATGAGAAGTGTGGAGATATAAAAGGAACATAGAATGACACTCAAGAGGAAGCGGCCTTCTGCACCCTTTTTTATCACGTTAACAGAGGGGCACAAAGAAGAAATCATGGTCTCATCCTGACACTGTTCATGCTGAACTACACAAAACAAATTGTGGAATGAAAAGAACACGGATTTATAGAAAATGGCATCGTACATTATTGGTCATGACCATTCAAATGAGCTTTTTTTAAAGCTTCAATAACTGCAATCATTTGAGATTAAATAAATTGCTTTTCAAGGCAATGTGAACATTAGACACTAAAAATAGTCACCAACCATAGATGGCAAGATATACTGTATGCATGTACAATGCTTAACAAATGTAATTAAATACACCTTGTCTCAAACTCGAGGCCCAAGGGCCAGATCGGGCTCGCCACATATTCTTTTGTGGGCCACTAAAGCAGATAAAGTGTCTACTTGTTTCTTTGTAAATGGATTTGTTGTTTTTATTTTGTTAGAAAATCTGTAGGCTCTAAAAATTGCAATTTTCTTGATTTTATTTTTTTTTTCCCGCTATTACAAACTTTGTATTTATTGATTTTACCAAATCCGGTAACATAAATTAAACATTACTGGTATTTATATTTGCTTGTCACTATTTTCCATGACTTATGATTTAAAATTAAGTTAGTTAATATAATATTATTATAATAATAATATAGTTAATATAAAGAAATGCAGGTGCAATTATATGTACAGCAGCTGAAATAAGTGTCTGAACGTCACCATTTTTCTCACTAAATATATTTCCAAAGGTGCTATTGACATGAACATTTCACCAGATGTTGGGAACAACCCAAGTAATCCACACATACAAAGAAAGTAGAACAAATAAGATCAGAAATTAAGTTTTGTGTACTAATGTGAAATGACACAGGGGAAAAGTATTGAACACGTCATATGGTATTTATTTAATACTTTGTACAAAAGGTTTTGTTTGCAATGACAGCTTCAAGATGCCTCATGTATGGAGAAACTAGTCACATGCATTGCTGTGGTGTGATTTTGACCCATTCCTCCACACAAGCAGTCTTCAAATCTTGAAGGTTCCGTGTGTTTCTTTTATGGAACTTAAGTTTCAGTTCTTTCCATAGATTTTCGATTGGATTCAAGTCAGATGATAGGCTGGGCCATCCTAGCAGCTTTATTGTTTTTCATTGAGAGTTTCCTCGGCAGTATGTTTTGGATCATTATCCTGCTGAAATGTCCAGCCTCCTTTCATTTTCATCATCCTTGTAGATGGCAGCAGATTTTTGTCAAAAATGTCTCTGTATATTTGCCCATTCATCCTTCCTTCAATAATGTGGTTTACCAGTACCATTTGTTGAGAAGCAGCTCCACACCATCATGTTCCCACCTCCGAACTTCACTGTTGGTATGGTGTTTTTAGGGTGATGTGCAGTGCCATTTCTCCCCCAAACGTGGTGTGCATTATGGCATCCCAAACAGTTCAATTTTGCTCTCATCCGACCTGACTATATTCTCCCAGTATTTAACATGCTTGTCCAAATGTTGTTCAGCAAACTTTAAATGAGCTTTGACAGGCCTTTTCTTTTCAGCAATGGGGTCTTGCGTGGTGAGCGTGGATGCAGGCCGTGGCGGCGGAGTGCGTTACTCACCGTTTTCTTTGTGACAACAGTACCTGCTAATTCCAGTTCTTTTTGAAGCTCTCCACAGGCGGTCCTTGGCTCTTGGAAAGAGAAGGCCCAGAGTCTTGACTTTGGGTACACAAAGATGAATCCAGTTTCAAATTCCTCATTCCTGTTCGAAATGGGAAAACATCTGGCTAATGATGCTTGATAGTCTCTTATATTTTTTTATTCTGGTTTTGTTAATGTATTAAGCACTGTATGCATTTGAGAATGTTATTTCATGTGGAACACTGTGATTGTAAATACTGAACAGCGTGAGAAAAAAATGGATTAGAACATTAGTGCGATATTTTCTTTTCACTCTGGCATTAAATGTGGCACTTGAAATTAATTAGCTCAATATTGGAGTATTAATTTAAAGCTAGTACGAATACTTTAAAGTTTTTTTTTAAATATATAAAGTATGCGGTTTGTTGTTTCTACTACACTTGTCTCACAGTGATGACGACATCAATGAACCCGGAAGAGATGTGCGCAGCTGACCCTAGTGTTCGTTGAGAACATGAGTTGAGTGAACAGAGACAGGATTGTTCAGGTCTACATTCGGCACTCGAGAAACCATGGCTAGCTTCTTCGGCTTTCGCAGTCAGAAAAAGGTGCAATGAAAGGGAAATCGATTCTATCGAAAGACACGGTCGGAAGTTAGTATAATTTAGTCGGTTTAGCGCTGAACGACCGAACCTTTAAATAAAATAAGCCCTCGTCTATTTTGACATCCCTGAATTGACAGTGTATTGGAAATGTTCAACTATATGGCGACTGGCATGTGTATCACTCCATTTTAGCCCGTTCGTGTAGAAGCCGTTGTTGGCCATTTAAAGGTTCTGCATAGGTGACGACAGCCACGTCACGCAGCGTGTGAACGCTGAACGCATGAATTGGGCTGCCAAGTTTTCGCCGATCACCAAGTGAAGACCACGGATATTGGCAGTTATGGCTCCAATGGGTATCCGCCTGTCCCCTTTCGGTGTGGCCGTATTCTGCCTTCTAGCACTCGGCATCTTATATCACCTTTACGCCGGGGTCATCTCCAGCCGACTGGCTGCTTTCAGGTGAGTCTCTTATCCACCGGTGTAATACAAGTAACTGTGGATGGATGACTTGGTGTAGTTATGCAATCTTGGGAGGCATATTAAGACAATTACAAAATCAGCTTACTGTCGTTTAAAAAAAATCATCTACCATTAAAAAGGTTAATGTCTCAACAGGATCTGGCAAAACTTGCCCATGCATTTGTCTTTAGGCTTGATTATTGTAACACAATCTTTACAGGGTTGACAAAAAAAATAAAATCCCTCAAAATCTGCAGCTAATTCAAAACGCCGCTGAAAACCAAGACAATGGACCACATCACTCCAGTCCTGAGATCCTACACTAGATACCTGTCTGTCAGAGAATAGATTTTGAAAATAGACCTGCTAGTGCATAAAGGGTGCATCTCTTCCAGGATGTCAGTTCCACTCCCAAGTACACATTACCCTTTGTTTGTCATGAATTTACTGTGACAATTACGTAAAACGTACACGAATAGCTCATAGCAGTTCATGGTGTTATGAAATACAGTGCTTTCTCAATCTAGTTCCAGCAGCTTTTGTGCAGCGGAGATGATTGAATTTTTATTTGTTAATTTGTCTTTGCAGCCAGAGGAGGAATGTAAATCTCAGAGAACTTTTGGCGGTATCGGTGGAGGCTGCAGCTCTTGGAGGCAAAGAGGTTAAGAAATAAATAAATGTGTGTGGGTGTGTGCGTCCGCGATGAAAATTAGAATATCATGGAAATGTTTATTTAAGTTAAACTTTCATAATTATAGATTCGGGGCCTACAATTTAAACAATTTCGAGTATTTATGTGTTTATTTTTACGTAATTTGGAGCTCCAGCTCCTGAAACCCACGTAAACAGGAATTCCAAAAATGTGAATACTCTGAAGAAATCACCGTTCACTTTTTGTAGGAAAAAATAATGAGGGTCACATTAAATCAATCAAAATATGTTACTTTCAAAATGATATGTTCATCTTCAATACTAGGTTGGGAATCCCTTTGCTAGAATGACTGCCTCGATGTGCCGTGGCATTGAGGTAGTCAGCGTGTGGCATTGCCTGGGAGTTATGGAAGCCCAGATTTCTTCTTTGTTTTTGGGTCTGGTGTCCCTCATTTTCCTCTTGATAAAAAGTATTTAGGCGGCCACCAATTGTGCAAGTTCTCCCACTTAAAAGGATGAGAGAGGCCTGTAATTTGCATCGTAGGTATACCTCACCTATGAGAGAAAAAATGAGAGGAAAACAAATCCAGAAAATCACATTGTCTGATTTTTAAATAATTTATTAGCAAATTATGGTGGAAAGTATTTTGTCACCAACAAACAAGCAAGATTTCTGGTTCTCACAGACCTGTAACTTCTTCTTGAAGAGGCTCCTCTGTCCTCCACTCGTTACCTGTATTAATGGCACCTGTTTGAACTTTTTATCAGTGTAAAAGACACCTGTCCACAATCTCAAACAGTCACATTCCAAACTATGGCCAAGACCAAAGAGCTGTCAAAGGACACCAGAAACAAAATTGTAGACCTGCGCCAGACTGGGAAGACTGAATCTGCAATAGGTAAGCAGCTCGTTGTGAAGAAATCAACTGTGGGTTCCCACAATTATTAGAAAATGGAAGACATACAAGACCACTGATAATCTCCCTCGATCTGGGGCTCTACGCAAGATCTCACCCCGTGGGGTCAAAATGAGCACAGGAATGGTGGGCAGAACCACAGGGGGGGACCTAGTGAACGACCTGCAGAAAGCTGGGACCAAAGTAACAAAGGCTACAATCAGTAACACACTACGCCGCCAGGGACTCAAATCCTGCAGTGCCGGACGTGTCCCCCTGCTGAACCCAGTACATGTCCAGGCCCGTCTGAAGTTTGCTGGAGAGCATTTGGTTCCATAACTCCCTGGCAATGCAACACGCTGATTGCTTCAATGCCACGGCGCAACGAGGCAGTGATTCAAGCAAAGGGATTCCCAACCAAGTATTAAAGATGAACATATTGTTTTGAAAGTACCATATTTTGATTGACTTAAGGTGACCCTTATTTCTTTCTTTTTTTTCTACAAAAACTGAAAAGTAAATGGTAAAAATAAAAGTAAAATCACAGTATTCTAATTTTTGAATTCCCGAATTTGTGGGTTTTATGAGCTAAAGCCCAACTTATGTAAAAATAAACAAATACTTTAAATTGTTTAAATTGTGGACCCTCAATCAATAATCTATGGAAGTTTAACTTTTTGAGTGGAATTATGGAAATAAAAAAAATTTCCCATGATATTCTATTTTTTGGAAAGTGTGTGTGTCTGTCTTCCCTTCTTTCGTTATTTTTTTCTTTCTTTCAGCAAACAAGCATCAGTACCGCCAACCCGTTGGTTTTGACAGTGGTAAAAATGATGGGCAGTATTGTTCTCTTTCTTAGGTGAAGAAGGTGCGTGACGAAAACAGTCTGAAGGAGAAGTCAAAGGGGAAGACAAAGGAGGGAGCCAATGAGCCTCTGACCATGGGTGACCTGCTGTCACATAGAAAAATGTACAACCTTTTTAGGAACACTTTCCCAGAGATCACCGTAAGCAGCCACAAGCCTTGCATTCCGCACATTACATCATAGTCAGGATTACATCAAAGGGAACATACAGTAATATGCTTTTATTTTAAATGTAATTTCAACTCCCAGTTCTCCCGAGACCCAACTATTTATACAAACAATTTAAAAAGTACATTTTCCCCAATATGTTCCCTTCTGTGTCAGTCTCCCTCCGGATGTGACTCTCTTCTTTTTTTTTTTTCTTTCTATATTGTATGTGTTTTATGATTAACGCAGATTGTCTGTGAATAAAATTGTCACGACCAAGAAAAAAAGGTTTGCAGTTCTGTTGCTCTGCAGCTGCTACAGAGTTAAAATTTTATTTAAGTTGACAAATTGTATAATGAATTATGAATGATTTGTATTTTTTTTTTTTCCCATCATACTTAGTCTGCTGCGGCAGAATTTTATTTTGTCCACAGAACAAAGGTCACACCTTTTGGGGATCATGTTGAAATTGTGTGTTAGTAAACAGTACTTGAGTTTTTCTATTTGGGCCAAATGTATGTTTCCCCCCTCATATGATTCTGTTATTCAAAATTCAGTTCACAGTTTCATTTGACCTCCCCTTTTATTGTTTTGATGAACAACTCTTATGGATAGTATAAAGAATCAAAAATAACTGTAATAATGTAGATTATTGATAAACTTAAACTACTGGAACCAAAATAGGAATGTTGCTCCATTTCACAGGACACAGTAAACTTGGTTTGTGTGTGTCCCCCTCGCCCCAGGTGAATAGCGAGGAACATGACAACATGGCGGACAGGACTGCCTTATGGAGTCGGGACATTCCAGCAGACATACTAGAAAAGATCGAAGGACACAAGGAAGTTCCTGCTGACAGCGTCACTGTGTGGATTGATCCTTTAGATGCCACGCAGGAATATACAGGTAGACATTTCCGTGTCTTCAATGTTTTTAAGCACTGGTTCTCAAACTGGGGTCCGCGGAGCCCGGGTATCCGCGAGCAGTAACTTGCGGGGTCTGCAAAATAATTTGCTTTAAATTATTGTGTCGTGTTAACTTTTTCAAAGGTCATACCTATATACATTATTGTATGGTAGCTACTTACCTGAGTTTTGGGCTCTGATATGATTGTGAGGTGTCACATACATGTACAGTAAATCTGCATCTCTGCTTGTGTGCAGCATTTCTAGCTCTTTCAGAAAAGTTTGACAACCCCTGCTTTAGAGAACATATCTGATTTTTTTGGGGGGGTTGGGAACCTGTGATACTTTGAGTTTGAGTTGTAATTCATGAACTACCAGTATATGATCAAAAATAAAGTGCAAAAACATGCACTTTTTCAAGTGGAGCTACATGCTATTAATTAACATGCTAATGCTTGTTAATTAATCTTGAGAAAATTTTGAAAAGGACTGTATAGTTAAGTCAATCTTTAAAAGTTGTAGTTTGCACAAAATATATAGTTTCTTCTTTCGCTCTCTTCACTTTATCTTGAACGTAGTTATTGTTTTGGCTGATATCCTAGCATCACTTTTAATATCTTCTTCACCCTTTTGTATCGGTTGTATTTATTTGTTGATTTTTGTTCTTCTCTCCAGAGACCTTGGTCAAGTACGTGACGACGATGGTATGCGTGGCTGTCGCCGGCAAACCGGTCATTGGTGTCATACACCAGCCATTCACTGGCTTTACTGGTAAGTGTTTTGTGTAAACTATCCAGCCTATCCCAGCTGACTTTGAAAGGGAGGTGAAGCACACCCCGAGGACCTTTGGGTAGTCAAAAACTGTACGCAAGTCAGAGTGCTGTTACTTTCGAATAGTCGGACTCCACTAAAAGTAAAAAGTAGTGCTGCAAATAAGAGTCTATTGCAGCTGACTTCGGGTTGCCAGTCAATCGCAGGGAATACTTACATTGTATTCAAATTTATGGCCAATTCAGATTCTTCAGGTGAACTAAGAAGCATGTTTTGGGGATGTGTGCGGAAACTGGTGTATCTGGAGAAAACCCAAGCACAGGAAGAACGTGCAAACCATGAGGCAGACACGCTAATCACTATTCCACCTTCCTGCCGAATCCAAAAAACAACTTTGTATATTAGCTTAGATATTTGGTGACAAAAAGGATGTTTAAGTGTCTCAATCTTTTGTTCTATCTCATCTCTCTCTCAGCCTGGGCGGTTGTGAATCAGGGATCCAATATGAGTCCCCGCTCGTCCTATAGTGTGAGCCCTCCTAAAGTAATTGTGTCCCGTTCCCACTCTGGGAAAGTTAAAAGCTTTATTCATGATGCTTTTGGAAACGGCACCACAATTATCGAAGCAGGAGGGGCAGGTGAGTTGGACATTATTTCATACCTAGGTTAGCATTACCAGTGATACATTTGTTTTTCTTGTTTTTCACAAGCTTCACATTTTACAGCCTTATTCCAAAACATAAAACGGTTAATAATGACAACATTAAAATATGTCTTTTGACATTATTGCTGATTTATATTAAAAACAACTGAGAAATCACGCGTCTATAAGTATTCATAGCCTTTCTGGTTGACTGTGACATTGGGTCATGAATTAGTCTTTTGACTAATCAGCAGCTGAATCAGCTGAAGTACTATATTAGAGGGCAGTGGTACGTGAAGTATAATTTAAATTTTTGTTGGATTTGATTTTCTTACTGCAACAAAGGTCTTCTTCTCTCCCCTCAGGGTATAAAGTCCTGTCACTCTTGCAGATGCCTTCAGGTGATAAAGAGCCTATCGACCAAGCAGATGTTTACGTCCACATCACCTTCATTAAGAAATGGGACATCTGTGCTGGTGCAGCACTACTGTCTGCCCACGGTAATCTCTTAACTCGCAGTCTCCCTTTTCAAATTCTCTATTGCACTGTATGTGTACAGCAAAAACAGATACAATTAGTTAATGACTACATTTTTTTACCCTTAATATCCAAAGCACTCCATTCAGAAATGCAGGTTGCGCTCCAGATGCTTCAGCTGTATAATTTTTGCCATCATAAAACCTTGATTCCCGGTACAGGCATTTTTGAATAGTATTATTTACTGTAATACCGACATAAAACTAAGTTAATATTAAGTAAGACTTTAAACAATAAGAGTCTTCATTAATGGATAATGATGGTGTAATGCAAAGGTCATTTGTGTCACAGATTTGCATTAAGCTTCCAACCTTTTAACCTTAGTTGTGATACGCCATGAAAGTTAATTGACTGTAAAATGTAAAATATATATATATATATATATATATATATATATATATATATATATATATATATATATATATATATATATATATATATATATATTCTGCCCTAACTGTGACATCATGCTACGCTGTGGGACTCACAGCGTAATATGAAGTCCCAAATGACATCATCCATGATAATGGTTGAAAGTCAAAAGCAGAAGAAGAGCTATTTGACTACTTTTTTGGGTCGCTTTCAGAGTTGTTTGACCATGTTACTTTAGAGCTTCCATTGTATTGCATTGTGGCTTTCTTATGTGTCTTCCAGTTTTCACCACAACACTGACATTTAACCATGGTTTCTAGGGGGCCACATGACAACTCTTAAGGGAGAGGACATTGACTACAGTGGGAATCCTCTCAACAAAGGAGGACTAGTGGCCAGTGTAGGTGTCGACCATCACGCCATACTGGAGAGGCTGCCAAACTGGGACCCCGATAAGCAGTGAAAGCCTGACGCACTGGTAATTTGGTCAGGCTTTTGTACAGCCATCCTTCGACAGGCCTGCTTTTCTTGAGAAGAGTTGACGACAAACATAACAGACCTCAGGAGGGGACAAGCCTCTCTCAGCCACAATTCAATACCAGGACAGCAGAGCCAACATGGCTGCCACGGGAGCCACACTCCTACATTAAGTTAGTGTATAGTTACTATACTTACTATTTATGTGCATATGTCAGGGTGGAATGGTTTAGAAAGAATACACTCTTCTATGTTAATTCAGTCTTGGAGGATCAGAAGTGCTGCATTGTTTTTAAACTTCCCATGCTATAGTGATTGAGTTTGTCCTCCTTGGATTTGCATGAATATGAATGTTGCTCTTCCCCACTGTCTCCTCCTCCATTAACAACGGACACACTGGCAAAATATCTTAAAGGTCCCATATTTTGGCTATTTAGACCTCCATAGAGTGACTCTCTTAACATGGAGTTAGTATAAAAGTGTCAGTTTCATTAAAAAAAAAAAAAAAACCTGGATTTTGTCATACGTGTGTCTAGAAAAGGCCCTCTGACGGCTACTTCTGTTTGACCCAGTTTTGTATCTGCTTTGTCTGACTGCCCCCTTTCCTCTGATTTGGTTGCCTCCATGTAGAAGACCCACTTGTGAGAGCACACTTATGTTGACAGCACTGGCTCGGTCGAGAGCAGAAAGGGAAGGCGTAGATCTTCGCTAGTGACATAGATAAGCTCGAGAAATTCAAAAAACCTGATTTCAGGCCTCTCTGCAGAAAAACATCTGGATCTCAGGAATGCGTGGATGATTTTTTTTATTCATATTTCCCATGTTTACTGAGGCACCATAGAGCTACTATAACTCACAAATACTAGAAAAAGTTGGTTTGGTAAAATATGGGACCTTTAAATGGTTTATCACGTTGCAGAAACACTGATGGCAAGTTACGTCTTGTGCAGTCCTTGTTTGTTTTTTCTGATTGTTTTTAATCTGCAGCTTTGTGATGTCATCATCCTAAACATTGCGTCCACGACGTGATGTTTTTACTTGAAGTGTTTTACCCCTAAATAACACACTGTCCGGATCCTTTGAACATTGGCTACGACTAGCTCGCCTCTCAACCGCTGTTTGGGATTGAGCTGCTGTCACACACAGTTTTGTTCTAAAACGGCAGTTGATAGGCGAATGGGAGTAATGGTGGCACAAGGCGTGGCACAGACTTGAAATACCACAATGGAGGTGAACTTCTTTGGAATTGTGCTCACAATAGATGGCGCTCCATCCTCAAGCAAACCTCCAGACTGTTGAGTGTATTGGATATTCTACCAGCCACTCCAAAATGATAGGATTTTGGCATGAAAAATCATATCATCTTTGCTTTGAACTGGAGTTACGTATATCTGTTGATGTCTAGTTAAAAGTGCTTTTTGTCCCCAATTTGGTTTCTATTCATATTAAAAGAATGTCTTGTGATTTTTTTCTTTTTCTTTTTCTTTTTCATTTCTGTAAAAAAAAAAAAAAGTTACAAAAGTACTTTGTTTAATGTTGTTTCATGATGAAACATGCTTAAAATAAATCTGCCACAATTGTTTGCGTCTGACAATACATGTCATGCACCCACATATAAATATATTTTTTTAAATATACAGTAAAGAAGTCAGATTGTTCTTGTGCGTCAGTGCATGAAACCGACATATTTCTCATGAAAGTTAAATGCAGGTGTGTGAATTTGGGAACGGCACTTGAAGTAATGAACAACATCTGCCAAAACATTGCTGCATAATGTAGTGGGACCATTGCTGCAAGCAACTGGATGACAATGTGATCTTGATTAGGGGTCGCCAACCTCTTAAAACAGACAGCTACTTCTTGGGTACTGATTAATGTGGAGCGCTACCAGTTAGATAGATTTTTCTTTTTTGTGAAGAAAAAAGAAACGTTTTCACTTTTCTTACCACAAATGTTATACAGTTGGAAAGCCAACTCATTTTCCTTTCAAATAAGTTCCCATTTGTTAAAACAAAAACAAACAAAAAAGCAGCACAATTGAGCCTGTGTTTATTCTGTCCGTGAACTGTAGGTAAAATGTGGTAAATCTTCACTGCCTCTGCCAAACAGCTTCTTGTGGTAATCCTACTGATGTGCTGGTGTTCTATGTTGAAATAGGATGACTATCAGTAAATTGGTTGACCAAACAATGTGGAGGCTTGACCAGTTGTTGGGGAGACATTGAATACCTTCCTCAGTGCCATGATGTGATGCGCCCTTGAGCACAGCAACTTGAGCCTAGTTCAAGATCAGATCAGGAGCGGTGAAGGTCCTGAGAGGTCGTTCTCAGGAACTTGAAAGTCTAAATGGTTGCTAGATGCCTCCTGAAGTCAAATTTCCGTTCAACGCGACAGACTGTTATCATTGAAAACAATCTCCCCCCCCTGACCTTTTTGTCTATTTTAGCTTCTCTTTAACTCATCCAAATTGTGTTGACTGTTCATGTTTTTGATGAGCTCAATGTCGAAGTGTTATCTCTTCACATTTTTATATGAAATCTGTGCACACTGAAACAGTGGGATCGGCGTTCAGATCCGCTCTGCTCTTGACTCTCAAACTTAAGAGGTATCTTTTTGCTCAGGCTCTAACATTTATGGCTGTGCTTTCGGGTTTCTCCCAGGATTCACGGAGTCGTCACTGTGGTGACACGAAGCCATTCTCACGGGACTGGGGTGAGTAGTGGATCCTTTTCACAAGACATTATTATTTGATTTTATTATTTTTTTTTTTTAAACGTTGTCCAGTGGTAACCCCCACGAACCACAAGATGTCTCCCAGGGTCCCCCTACACAGCTACTCGAAATACTGTATCACGTTTGCCTCGCAGTTCTGAGGTTCGGGGTTCGAATCTTGGCTCCAGCCTTCTTGTGTGAGGTTTGTATGCTCTCCCCATGCTCGTGTCAGCTTTCTCCCGCATTCCAAATAATGCATGGCAGTAGTTACTAATGGGTGTCAATCACATTTTAATTTTAATTTTTTTTTAAGGGACAACTACTCTCAGGTCAACTCGAATATTTTTATTGGGTGAATAAAGATTCCTCATGTTGCCAAAACGTTCACTGTTAAAATCGCCTCTTTGGTGCTTGCTGTTCTGCTCCAATACTCTAGGTGTCAGCATGTCATTTAATAATACTAAAAAACATGAGGCATACCGGAAGTGCCAAAGCAGCCTTGTACGGAAAATAAACCACCAGTCGAGTTAATTTTCGAACAAAAGCTGGCATTTGGAACGCCACCAAACTTTTACAGACTTTCCCCTCCCAATTCTGTTAACAAGATGTTTAACAGACAAACGAGTCTATGGATGGGTGATGTATGCTTGAAGTCCTTTCATTTTTGTTTTTGCGTTAGCTTAGTTTTAATTTTAGCTCATTCTAGAACGTTACACTAGCGAAAGTGATACGTTTACTTTTACAGTACACGATTATGCTACGTTCTAATTGCTTCAGCTGTGTGTATGAGACAAATCACTTCAACCAGTTTGCGGGATGTGTTTTTTCATGTTTTCTTTTTTTTTTGGTACTGTACATGGCTGTTAAGTATCAAAGCACCTTGCAAACGTCTGTATTTTTACCTATCAAGACGCATCACCCCTTCATAACGACCCTTGGCTATGCGAAATCAGAGTTTTGCTACGCATTGTAATGTTAACTAAAATATTTGTTTGCATGACGCGAAGAGTTCTTGTTCTTGATGGAATTCTTGTGTATTCCCCCCCCCACCTGTGTTTAGTTGGACCCATACATGGATGAGAACTTCGTCAAACAGGCCTTTAGTACAATGGGAGAATCACCGTTTGGAGTCAAAATAATAACTCACAAGATAACAGGGTAGGCTACATACAAAGATTCATATTACAGTATACACTATGGCAGCGGTTCTCAAACGTTTTACACCAAGTACCATCCATCCATTTTCCATACCGCTTATCCTCACTTAAGTCATTGGACATGACTTAAACACATACATACCACACCCTTTGAGAGTCACGCTGGCTTTGTGGAAGTGTGGATGTGCACCCACCACCTCCACAAGATGTCTTCTGTATTGCCTCAACAGATTACATTTTCTTTCCACATGTCCTTAACATTTGTGTCCTGTTGTGCAGCGTTTCTGCAGGATACTGCTTTGTGGAGATGGCAGATGAAGCAAGCGTCGACCGTTGTGTTCAAAGACTTAATGGAAAACTGGTTCCTGGATCAAACCCGGTACGTCCTCATTGCAAGAGACTTACTTTTAACTCTTTAAAATATAATGAAAATAATAATTTCTCCGTTATGTATGTGAATGCTACTGACCTTCCTTTTTTCTGCAGTATTCATTCATCTTCCATTCCGCTTATCCTCACTAGGGTCGCAGTAGTAGTCTCTAAATTACCAAGCAATACTTCCTTGTCACACTTGAGTGTGGATAGTGGAGCTCAATTAATAAATGTCCTCCTTTTGTTGTATTAGAAACAAAATACTTGCCGATAAGATCATGTAATATGGTTTATGTTTTGCTTGATTAAAAATAGACCTGAATTCATTTAGGACCCCTAGGTACAGTATTAAGTGTACTATTTCCTTTTCCGCCGGCAATTATAACACATTTATGCATTTACATGTGTTGGCATATGTTCACCATGGCTATAGTGAGTACATTTGACTGTGAATTAAGTGGAATTTTAGAAAAAATAGTGTCTAGTGGTGCATGAAAGTTATGCTACCAATTACTGTTGGCCCTGTGAGCTGGCCAAGCTACTGGGCTCTGCTCTCCACTGGCCTTTACCTGCAGAGAGGCTTGTTGTACATGAATAAGCTTTGTTTGAAGCCGGTGAATAGAGTCTCTGGTAGCAACTAACTGAGGAATGGGCTAAAGGCTGGCCTGGGTGGAGGAGGTATGTAAACCTAAATAACCATGATAACATCTCTCTTTATTCCCAGCAATATCAGTGCTGTACTACAGGACTATGCTGAGAGTGTGGTTGTCTTAGTGTGTGTTCTCTCTTCCATTCACAGCCTCGGAAGTTTAAGCTAAACTTTGCCACCTATGGGAAACGGCTGGAGGCCGGGTAAGTTTGGCGAATCCTAGACTGCATACGTCCTTCTTGTGTATCGAGTAATTAATTTTTCTGCAACAATTCATACTGAGAATAGGTAGAAAATAGTTCGTGTGTGTCACTCAACATTTGCAAAGTCAAAGAAATGTCGGAAATATATTAACAGTGGTCCCAAAATTGTAAGTAATTGACAAACCCCCTGCCCCCAGGCAGTTTGACACTGAAGCTTCGATGCGTGCGTCAAACCCCGAGCTCCAATTCCATAGAACCACTGCTTCGAAGCTTGCGGGTGACACATGACTCAAGAAGCAGCAACTGCTTCATTGCCTGTATGAACCACCTGACCGGTTAGCCATCCAATCAGGTGATTATAAATTGACTCGTTGGCGCGTGATTAGTTTGGTGGTTCGTAACTGCGTTATGTCAAAGCAGGTTTTTCCGTATCCCTGGCTATGGCTCTACAATCGGTAGAGCGTTGTCTTGTAATTTTGGGATCTTAGGATCTTCAATTCCTGTAACAAACCGGGACTTTCTTTTGTTACTCATATTGATATCTATTCATATATGGTAAGGATAATCCTAATCCTTTACTCTCATCTGTTTCAAGTAACGGAACATTTTTGTATGGACGCCAGCATCAGCTGTCCCTCCTGAGCGAGTATGTTTCAAATTTGGAGAAGTGAACAAAAAAAGAAATGGGTTCAATCAAAAAAGTATGAAAAAATGTTGTACCTCGATAAAAATCTGTTTTCCCCATTCCACATAATCACCCCCTGCCATAGTTACACAAGCACACCCAAACTATGAAATTCTTCCCTCAATACTCTCATCAATAACACAATACGTAGACATCCATCTTTATTTGCAAATAAAATACGATCGGTCTTAGTGTGTGGGCACCAAGGATTTTTTAAAATCCACTGCAGACGTGCGTCACTGTTAAGTCTTCGTTATTCTCGCGCGGGCGGCGACTGCGCTGACGTCACTGCGGCTATCCCGCACGCAGTTTGCCTTTATACTCGAGCGCAATCCACGCGCGCAGTTTAGAAAATGTACTGCAGTTCTCCTCCAAGTCGGGGGTGTTCTCGCTAAGGCCGGTATTGGCTGGGACACTACAGGGTGGAGTTTCCTCTGCATTTTTTGGTCTTTTCCGGTAGCCGTTTTTACTGTCCTTGCCGGAACAAGGAACAAAGCAACAACAATGGCGACTGTGGAACAGTGTCTGCTATCAAAAAATGGCCCTAAATGACCAGATGATATGTTTAATTAAGCTGCAAAATCGATCAAGAAGGCAGCGGCGTAGATGATACGTAGAACCAAGCGGAACGCTGAGTACGTCATCACAGCATGTGAGTAAAACGGACCAATCACGAGATGATCTCCGCGGCATTCTACGTGCAGCAACAATTTCTGCTGTGCGCGCGTCAAGTGACGTGCGGCCCAATGCATCGGTCACGAGATGCAATGCGGGTGCCGCCGCCCGCACAAGCGCTGGAATATAAAGAGGCCTTTACTGATGCATCAAATAATGGAACCATTTTTGAAACAGTTGGCCCAGGTGGTTCACAAAAGCTGCATTTGCCCATCACTCGTTTAAACTGTAAATATACCACAAACTCTGAGCCCAAAACCCTTCAATGTAATTTCAAACTCTTACAACTATCGTACAACTTTGCTGCACCATTAAAAATCAACTGCATGCACGACAGCACAGGTACTGTAATGTATGTCGGTGCACAACAAATAAGAGTAGCGTGTGTCTTTTTACTTCTCCAAAGGCCTGATTTCTCAGTGTTTGTGGGAGACTTGGCCTCTGAGGTGGATGACTTCCAGCTCCACCAAGTCTTTAAGAGCTTTCCCTCCTGCAAGGGAGCCAAAGTAGTCACTGACCAGTACGGCTACTCCAGGTACATCAGCTTACAGTCAGAACCAACAGCAACTCCATGTGGATGAAATCTGTACTTGGTTATGGTGTATTCTATTTTGATATAAGTAATGAGTATTGTAGCAAATCTTACACAATAATCTTGTTTCTGTTGTCTAGTAGCTACTGGATAGCATCACAAGGGACCTTGATCCATTTTCACAAGAAGCCTGAAGAAATGTGTTTTTGCCATTTTATGCTAAAACTATTGTTTTCCCCATATAGGCTAAGCAAGAGCAACTCACAATTCAAGTGATGCTACTTCATGTTAAAAGTAAAACCACAAGTTTCAGTTCTACCATAATAATACCCATCTATATACCCTTCTCAATATGTTGTTTTTCATTTTGAAAGTATGGAATGTACAGAAGCATGGAGACGTGTTCTGACTGTTGTTTGCTTGCAGAGGTTATGGCTTTGTCAAGTTTGGCGATGAAAATGAGCAGAAGAAGGCTATCGAGGAATGCCAGGGCACAGTGCTCGGGGGAAAGCCACTCCGGCTCAGTTATGCTGTGGCAAAGATGTAAGATATGCGTTCATCCTCGGCAGCATCATCATTAGACATTTGAAGAGCCAAAGCTCTGCTTTTTGAGTCACAGTATTTCATCTAACTTGTCACAAAAAAGTTGACAGCCGTACTTCCTGTAGCTTGCTCTACTGTTTTAGGACATAAAATGTTTTGGCACAGTATCCAGTTTGTTGCCACCCTCTCATGACAAGTCTAATATTAGCAGCCAAAGTGGACGGGAGCGGCACGACGGAACAATTATAAAACATCCAATAGTATTTACAGTTGAAACCAGAAGTTTACATACACTCTATGAAAAGATGTATGCCTTTTTTTTTTCTCTCTCACTGTCTGACATGAAATCAGACTAAACATTTTCTGTTTTAGGTCAATTAATATCACAATTATTTCTATTTGCTAAATGCTGATTTGCTTAAATAATAAAAATACGACAATCTAACGGGAGAGTTGAATGGAGGACTGCAGCTATTGAAATAACTTAGTTCTCAAGTGTCTATCGAATAATCTAGTATTTGGATAAACTGTTTTTGCTTGGTTGAAGAACAATTATGAAAACAAAAGAGAAAAGACCTTTCTCTTAACAAACAACCAATCGGTTTCCTTTTTTATGGAATCAACAGTTTTTATTTCAAAATTTCTGTTTGGGTACATGACCCATTTTACCTTTGCCACGTTTTCACCTACATGACTCAAAGTTTAGCAACTTACAGTTCAAATGTTCGTACACACTGGTGAGCAAAACCTACAAGCACCCTGTATGAGGTAATGTTGTGGTTGCATTATACTGTATTTATCACCTTAGTAATAAACAAGCCACACATTCGTCGGTAGTCATAATTAACAGAAACTAGCCCTCCGCAAGGCACGGTGGTTAGCACATCTCCCTCACAGTTCTGAGGTCCCGGGTTCAAATCCGGCCTCGCCTGTGTGGCATTTCCATGTTCTCCCTGTGCCTGCGTGGGTTTTCTCTGGGTACTCCGGTTTCCTCCCACATTCCAACAACATGCATGGTAGGTTAATTGAAGACTCAAAATTGCTCGTAGGTGTAAATGTGAGTGTGAATGGTCCTTTGTCTATGTGTGCTCTGTGATTGGCCGGCAACCAGTTCAGGGTGTACCCCGCCTCTCGCCCAGAGTCGGCTGAGGTAGGCTCCAGCACGCCCGCGGCCTTAGTGAGGATAAGCGGTTTGGAAAATGGATAGCCCTATGTTAGTAAGGTAGACCAACGTTATGTTAGTAAGGTAGACAACCTCGTCTTGGGTCCCACGGCGCGGCTTTATATCGGCATGTTCGGCGGAGAGAACGGTCCGTGTTACGATGACATGCCATGGGTCCTCGCCTTACATTTCATTATGAAATGCTCCCACACTTTCGCCATTTTCTGTCTTTTGCGCTCGCATTTTCTTCTTCGTTTATTTCTTCCTGCGTCACCCGGGGCCTTCGCTTGGTTTCTGCCTTGGTCACGTAAGCGCATTGTGTCCGCTATTCGCAGTTCTGCTTTTCAATGTGTTTCATGAGGCGCAAAATGCACATTTTGACTCGCAAATTGCGTTGGGAAACCGTTTATTTTGAGCCTTGTTTATTGTGGATTCTCTCTTTGAAATTAACATTACATTCCATTTTTTATTCATCTGCTCTGCAGCCCGAAGACTAGCACCTGGGTGGGGCCGAGTCAGAATTACCAGAGCAACTACAGCCAGCCGCCATCAAGTTATTATGGGAACCCCAATGGTGGGGGTCAAGGTTACTACCCTCAGTGGGGCAACTATGATCAATACAACAGTTATAACAATGGTGGCTACAACAGCGGCTATAATAGCGGCTACAACAGTGGCTATAACTACAACTATGGCCACTACGGTTACACCCCACCCAACCATATGGTGCCGCCGCCCCCTATTGGGTTGCCGCCCCCGTCGTCTCATGTAACAGGAGATGTACAGGTATGTGAGATTCAGTGACACTGCTTCCCAAATGAAAAGCCATCAAAGTTTTTGGATAGTGTTTCCTGAAGTTCAGTCTTGGCTGAATTTTGCTTAGTTCATTACAAGGACTTCAAGCCAGGGACAAATACCTAACCAGTATCGCCCTCTGACTTAGCAATAAATAAGCACGCCACGATAATTAGGATATCGACGTAGAGTTCGATAAATACAATGTACACTATAGTTTTTCCGGACTCGATAAATTGTTATTGTTGTGGAGAGCCCTTGTGCAGCTTAACCAGGGAGCGGACGGCGAGTTGGACGGCTGTCACTAGCCGCTAGCGAGTTCGTGGAACGTCGGTGGACTGTCCAATATTCTACAGCCCTGCTCCCTGTGCAGCGCGTAGCACCCACTTAGGGAAAGTTAACTCTTTATTACGTTTATTACTATCCTAGGAGTAAAGAGCTGGTGGGCTAAGGAGATAAACCGCTCGCTCCACTGTGGCGACATCGTTTAAAATGTCAGCGCCCCGCTCCGAGTTGTTTTGTGCGCTAGTCGCCAATCAACAGACACGGGAAAGTTAACTGTTTATTAAGCATAACTTCATTGGGAAACATTATTTCGCCAGTAGTTAACTACAGTGAATGTATTTTGACAGGTGAAGGGTTCTTCTCCAGTGCCTTCAGCAGACCAACCAGACAAGTCTGCGGCTCGAGGGCGGGCCTTATTTTTCATGATTTCAGAGGCATAAAAAAAAAAAAATCCATATTTATATTTTGGAAAATATATCGTCCTAAAAATTTAGCGTGACAGGCCGAGCAATAAATATGTTCATAACTTAATGTCTTGATATTCTTTGTCCATTGGCCCTCAGCAGAGCCCAGAAGAGACTGGAGATGGTGAGGATAGTACCGAAGGTAATAAACACTTTTGTCGCTCACTTTTACTGTGCAATGTAACAGATAAATATGTCTGATTACAACCTTGTTAGACTTTTTCAAGGAGACATTATGCACTTAGTCACTGATGGTGACTTCAGTTCCCTCTCAGTGACAGTGTGAATGTGAGTGCGAGCGGTTGTCCGTGTCAATATGTGCCCTGCGACTGACTGCCGACCGGTTCAGGGTGTCGTACGCCCTTCGCCCGAAATCAGCTGGGATAGGCTCCATCACCCCGCTACCCAGAACAGGATAAGCTGTATTGAGATTGGATGGATGGATATTAATGCATTTTTTTCACAATTTAAAAACCTTCCCTTTTCTGAACAGTCATCAAAACAGTTCAAGATTCCAGAATGATCACAGTTATAATTTTTCTTGCCTTGCTGAAATGAAGCGATTTTAGAGGCTTGCTCTTGCTTGCAAGTAAGCCAGCCAGCCCCATGTACTGCTGGGCCATTGGTTCGCATGGCTTTTGTTTCACTGACTACCTGTGTGCTGAATCTCACCGGCACGTTCCAGCCAGTGGTTGGCTGTCTCTTTCATGCTGCTTTTTTTCTACTTATGGAAGCAGAGTCTAGAGCAGGGGTGTCAAAGTCATTTTTGTCACGGTGTAGTTATGACTTCCCTCGGAGGGCCGTTATGACTGTGAACCCGTATGAAGGAATTATCACCTCATATAATTAGATATACACAACAAATTGATGAACAACTAGTTTTGAAATCAGAAGTCTCTAAAAACATGTTTTTAACTACTGCGTTTCTTTTCAAAGCGGGATTGGAAACAAAAATGCTTGCAATATCTCAACATCATTACATTGGAACAGTATTAGCCGTTTCGATTTGCTTTCGCGGGCCACATAAAATGAGACGGCGGGCCGGATCTGACCCCCGGGCCACCAGTTTGACAAGTGTGGTCTGAGTGTAGAGAAACAGCGAGTGCCCTTAAAGACAATAAAAGCATTTGAACTCCAAGGTAGCGGTTTGTACACATAGTACACCAAGTACCACCACAAAAACGTGTCGGTACCGTGCGACCCCAAAAATAAACTCCTGTGAACATCCAAGGCATCCATTAAAAGGACACACAGCCATGTCTGACCCAAAGCTTACACAGCAATCGCCAGTGGTGGTCCTAGCTTGAACGGCACCCTGTGTGTGAGACCCCCTTTCTTATAGTAGTAAGTGTCATTTAATAAAAAAAAAATTTGGGTTAAGACAAGGTTTTATGATTACCGTCTACATCAACAAATGTTAACTATCACATCGTTTTTGAATCGTATCGCGACCACACTGAAACACATTGTATCGATCAGAATCATGCCGGAGATTCCCAACCCTAATAAAATACAGTCAAAAGAAATACAGAGGTTGAGGTATTTAGTCCTAAAAAGGGCATTTCCGGTACTTAAGTTAAATACAGCTGAACTGCACTTAAATAACTGTCCTGTACTTGATAAATAAATAAAAAAATGCACTCTGCATGAAAGGTAAACATTACTGAACTGGATTGGAAAAAAAGATTTAAGCCGTTGCAAAGCTAGAAGCTCCATTCTGTTTGATTGTATTTCATGTTTTAAATGTAGGTTTATATTGTATTTACTTGAGTGATTGTTTCGCATATCACTAGAGAGAGCCTGCGTACCACACTGAGAATCGCTGCGACGTTATACTATACTATACTATACTATACTGTATGTATGCGGTGCACGGACACATCGCCAAACGCAAACCTCCCCTCGCTACGCAAGAGCGAACGGACTCATAACACAGTAAGCCGCTTGTCGTTATTTAAATGTAATAATCCAAGTACTGTGTTCGTAACATTAACTATTGAATGTTACGTTTTTAGCTTATTTTGGGGTAAGGGATCGGTGCACATAGAATGAAGATGTTGCTAATTTAGCCATTGTCCCTTGAGTTATATATATGTATTATATATACATTCTTTATTGCATACAAGATAGTAAACATGCATATCCAACATACAGTGATGACTGTTAAATGCTAGCTTCATATTTCTGCTACTAACTCTGACCGCAAGAGTGATCAGCAACAACCCATGTCATTAACCCCTCGAGGAAAGGATTCATATTTATACACAAAATCAAAGTTGAAACATCTGCTTATGCCGGAAGAGCGTTTCTACAGCCCCCTTCCCCACTTCTGGCGTCCATGTTCTTGGCGCAGTCGGGAGACACGGCAAACCATGCCGCAGCATGTTGGATGTTCTATCTTGGAGGAGTGTGCGCTCGATTTGGATTGTGATGATTAGTTGTGTTCAGAATATTCGTGTGTATATCAATGAAATTGTACAAAAAATTAGCCTTTTTTTCTTTACCGACATGTAACTATATAAACATTGACTCAACTGAAGGTGCTTTCCTGCCTGAACTAATATTTTGTTGTGTAACTGCAGTTTCTGAGAACTGCTTCACCTCTGTGTTGCATGGAATTGACTTGAACTGCTAGGACGATTGGATTACATTCCACAATTGGTCTGCATTTCCAGAAGGTGCATATGTGAAGCCAAGCAATCAGGATTTTGAGCTTTACTCTCAATTAAAAACTTTTTTTGTATTTTTTTTTTGAACACCACACTACTCGTTTTGTTTGTCCTCTCCTGCTTCTGAAGAAATGGTAATGTGATGTACGTGGTTGTTGTTGGACAGTGTCTGTTAGTTTTTAGCATAACAAACATGCAGTACTCAGAGATCAACTGTGTTTAGTTCAATAATTCTGTCCTTGGTTGCTTATTCTTTGGTGGGGTTTTGCAGTGCCCTTCCAAGGATGTGACGTGGACCAGTGGAACACAGATTTTATGCAACGCAGCGAGGAGCTCTATAATGCCTTGATGGACTGTCACTGGGAGCCACTGGACTCCTTTGACTCTGCTATACCTTTACTCTCTTGATAAATGAAATTAGTCCTCAGGTCCTTCCTCAAACTTGACCCACAATCTCTTCTAATTGGTTGTTCAGGATCTCTGTACTTGTCTTTGCCTGCCCAAACACTGAGCCCACATACAGCTCTGAATTGTCATCATCAGACAGTACAAGTTGATTTTTATTCTTTACGATTGAGAGAGTCTCACAATAAGGAGTGACATTCCCCCTCATGACAGAGGGTGTGGGTCGTTTGGGCACAAAGTACTGAGGGCACCTTGTCTGATGTTCACATTCGTTGTTGCAGTGCACACAGAACATAGAAGTACAACTGAAGTTGTGTTCATGTTGAAATGGTCACCACAGAAAATTCTAGATGTTCCCATTGATACTTGGATGTTCACTCCGGGATGGTACTTATTTGGTATGTATATGCAGTCCATAGAATTATTCTTCATTCAATTTGTGAAGGAGCTGTGGTAATTGTGGGGGAGGTTCTCTGGATGTGATTGTAAAGTAGCTAAGCAGTGTTGCAGTGTAAATCCCTTCGGCGTACGAGAGACTTCGGAGCGCTGTCATTCTCTTTCTTTGATCATTTCCGAAGGTCCCGGCTAAGTTATTGTAGGATGTCACAGCATCATCTATAACTGTTATTTCGGGTGACTATTTTGTAAACTGTATATAGATGTATCTTTTCTGGAAGTGTTTGGTCAATAAAAACATTTAAAAATGATCTCTTGGCCTCGTCATTTAAGATGGAGTTGATGGTAAAATGGGTAACCATGTGGGTCACCGCTAGCGCTTAATGTACTTGTACAGTGGGTACGGAAAGTATTCACACCCCCTTAAAATTGTCACAGTTATATTGCAGCCATTTGCTAAAATCAGTTCATTTTTTTTTGCTCATTAATGTACACACAGCATCCCATATTGACAGGAAACTGACTGACTGTGAGCTGTAAGGTCTTCTATACACAGGCGTGTGGCTGTCCTAATCAAGTCCAATCAGCATAACCAAACACATCTGGACTCCAATGAAGGTGTAGAACCATCTCCAGGATGAGCAGAAGAGATGGACAGCACCCCAGTTCAATATGTGAGTGCCGCAGCAAAGGGTCTGAATACTTATGGCTGTGTGATATTTCACTTTTTCTTTTTTAATAAATCAGTAAAAATGTAAACAATTGTTTTTTTCCCCCCTGTCAATATGGGGTGTGCTGTGTGTACATTAATGAGGGGAAAAAAAGAACAATGAACAATATAACAAAGAGTGAAAATTTTCAGGGGTCTGAATACTGTACATTTAGGCATCAAATATATTCAATTCCTTGCCAAATTTGCGCTTTAATTTGGGGAATTGTTATATTGCGTGTAAATGACACAAAGTCAGATGTTTGAAGAGATATTGATAAACAAGTTTAGCAGGTGTATGTTTTTTATTTATTTATTTTTTTTACATTTAAAGGTCCCACAATTCTTAGCTTCAGTACAGACACACCAATTGTTTTAAATTTTTAGTAGATTAAAATGTTAATCAGAACCCTTTACAATATTGTATTGTTCCCTCAACAATGTCAGATAAGTGGAGAGCAATGATAGCCCACATAACACAATTTAAATGACCTCCAGAGTGACAGAGAAACCTCAAACAATGTTTCACTCGTACTTAGCATCAATAATTGTTTTTAGTTGTGGGATGTTAAGCACACGACACTTTTGTCTCAAATTGTGTATTTAGATTCGCTAGACAAAACGTTTGCTCTCACACAGCAGCAGAAAGTCAAGGCACATCCACCATGATGATGCAGTGTGCAAATGGGAAACAATGTTTTATTTAAAACATTTTACATATTCAATCTTTTTTCCTGACAATTCTTTGCTGAGGTTATTTTATCTACTCGCACTCCCTTTCTTACAGCCACACTATATGATATGAAATACAAGAGATGGAAAATTCAGCCTCGAAGTAGATTCGGTGGGACCTACAAAGCCAAGTTGGTCTAATTACAGTACATCTCTGTCCACAATATAGATGTAGCCACTTCTGACATTTTCATTGTAATATTCCTAATCATGTTGTCGCCCATGTACGACAGACAGAGTTTATTTATTTTATTTAATTACACTAGTATTTGCAAACAATGTTAAATTATTTGGTCAGAAATGAACCAATTTGACATGAAAGTCTTGACGAGTTGTTGAAGCTGTGGTAAAGGAGCTTTATTTGTGAAGCGCTTTTCTACCGTCAAGATACTCAAAGCCCTTTTATACCCGATTTCACCCACAAGAATTCATGAAAGATGAACAGTCTGATGGGAAAGTAACATCACACACCGATAAAGCAGCACTCGGATCAACTCGGGGTAAACTGAGGGGGCATCCTGGGATGAAACCCACAACCCCCTACCACCCAAGCACCCAGATCTCTGTGTTCCATGTCAGTCTTGGTTTTTGAGGAGTCCAAATCCAGGTCTCCCGGGACAGTACCA
Organism: Phyllopteryx taeniolatus; assembly: GCF_024500385.1. Classification (NCBI taxonomy): domain Eukaryota; kingdom Metazoa; phylum Chordata; class Actinopteri; order Syngnathiformes; family Syngnathidae; genus Phyllopteryx; species Phyllopteryx taeniolatus. Next base: position 21,835,355 of record NC_084515.1, on the reverse strand, counting down.
GCAGGGACCCTGACAGTACCACCCTTGATACAATCCCCTCCAACTCAAACAACCAAGAGCCCCTCCTATCAGCTGGGTGGGGAATTGAGGGAAGTAGGCGAGGAGACAGAGGAGCAGGAAGAGCCAGAGGCTGAGCAGGAGAACACAGAACAGGAAGAGGATCCTAAGCGGGGCGTCAGAACATCCACCGAGGCTCAGATAAGGGCCGAACACCGCTGTTTCCTCGGCGAGCAGCAGGCAGCAGAGACACAGGAGGAAGACATCCTCTGAAACCTCATATCCTCTCCACAGCATCCCAGCTTTGAGGCATTCCGCCTTGCTCTCGCCTTCTCGCAACACTAACAGAGGCTGACTGTCGTCGATCTCCGGGTTGCCCGGTAGGGGCTCGTAGCAGCTTCCTGTTGCGTTTTCGAGAACGTCGAGAAGTTTGCAGAAGACGAACCACAGTCCACCAGCGACTCCGAGCCGGGAGAGATGACGGAAGGACAGTGAGAGGGAACGACGGGTGGAGAATGACAGGAGGAAGACAAAGGATCCAACGAAAATGCACGTCCATCCCCAACCAGATCGCAAAAACATCCTGGAAGAACAAGTAGTGAATAAGTAGCAATAGCATTTCGATAGAGTAGCCTCTACAGTGTCAGTACTGTGTACTACCGGTTAGCCTCACAGTTCTGAGGTTTTGGCTTTGAAATTTTGCCTCTGGTCTCTCTTATGTGGCGTTAGCATGTTCTCCCTATGCTAGCTTGGGATTTCCCCAGGTACTTCCTCCCACACTTCAAGAACATGCATGTTCGGGACATTGAGGAGTCTAAATTGTCCGTAGATGTTAATGTTTCTAGATGAATGGAAGGTGACCAGTCCAGGGTGTACCCCATTGTTCAAATGTTTCTGTAATCCAACAAACTAGATCAAGGTAATACCACCAGTGTGGAGATAATCCAAAGGTTATTGTGTTGGTGTCAATCACATTCACAACATCTTCACTCTAATGCATCACACTCGGGAAAACGGGAGCAGCCTCACCTGTACAGGAAGTGGCTTCTCTTGGCAAATATGCTGTGCTGGGACACCCAGAGACTGAGCGCCGGGCCGAACACCACTGTGGCAGACAACGCGAGGTGGAAGTGCCGACGGAACAAAGGGTTTCCCAACAGGTGGGCGGCCAGGTCCGTCAAGACCACCAGCACTGCGTTGAGGATCATCTCTACCCGCAGCTAAACTTCTGACTGGGTCACGAGAAATTTCCTGTTGCTGTCTTGAATGTAGTCCTTCACAGTCCTATCAGCATGGACTAATTCACCTGATGAGATTTGAATCCACGCTAGAATTCCCTTGATGCCAGACAAATTATTTGCATAGTAAAGATAGTTAACCTAGACACATACAATCCCGGTTGACCAAATACTTAGCTATGATTCCTTGCCGCAGATAGATGATAGAAAACAAATGAAGATCCTGCAGAGATTCAAAGCTCCCGTGGCTCAGTTAGCTGCCTCTGTGCGGGACAACAGGAACCAGCCAACTGGTTTGTGGCACTTCGGACTCCAAATATGTGCACGCTTAAATCCACCCGTGAAATTCTTCAGTCCCGGTAAGAAGGCCTGACTCCCGGCGGTATCAAGTGTCTGCGGGCAGTTTGAACTGCAGGAGAAACTCGAGATGCTGTCCATCTTCTCGGACATTGTACAGCAATTTCCCACGAGTCAATTGCTGTGTGAGAGCTGACCCGAATCCCTCAGCAAACTGCACCCTTGACAGCTCCTACTCCAAGATCCCATGCTAAACACAAAACAATGCACAACATGGTCTGGACCTGCGGATGTCGTAGCGTTTGAAAATCAAAGAACTGTCAAACAAAGTGGACTGATTATTTGTTGACGTTATTTGACCTGATGTACAAGCATAAGAAAAAAAAGAACACATGAAGTCATGAATTCAACATTTGCAAATTCTGTGTAATAATATGAATGTTTGTGTGTGTGCGTGTGTATTAATAGCACTAACCTTTAAACTGAATCCAGGCTAAAGCTCAACAGCTGCGACAGTCCATCTGGTTGGCTTTGTGGGTGGGTGATCTGGGCTGAATATTATAGCTCAATATTTTAAGAAATGTAAATTGTTACTATTTAAGGTACAATTTTACAGTGATTGCATCTTGCAGTCAGCATTTATTAATGCAAACTACCTTTATCTACCTCATCTATACCCAACAAATTACATCTTGATTGAAGTTACGTTTCTTGTCAGCTGGTTCAACACAGCTTTTCTCACCTTTCCCAAAAAAAGGGCATGTTAGCTGTTAATAATAATAATACAAAATGTTAAGAACCTTTTAGTAGACAAGAGACAGTAGAAGCACTTTAAGAATAATTTGAGATAGTATTTACAAAAGCGGCATGATGGTTGAGCGGTTGGCACGGTGCTTCCCAATTCTGAGCTCGAGGCTAAGAGCACGCCCTGAAACCGGAGGGTCTCCGCTTCATATCCCCGAGCGTGTCGTCGTCGTCGTCATCTGCCTGGGCGAGACACTTAAACCGCATCGCCTATGGATGAATGTGGTTTGATGTTTGATGTTGGGCGGAGGGGCTGTAGGTGCAGAATGGCAGCCACGCTTCTGTCAGACTGCCCCAGGGCTAAAGGTTGTAGGAGGCTATACAAGTAATGAACCTAGAATACATTTCATCAGTGAAAGGTTCTATATTTTAACATTACATTAGCTTAAATTAAGACTAAATTATAGAAGTGAATGTGAGTGCGGATGGCTGTTTATCACGTGCCCTGCGAATGACCGGGGACCAGTCCAGGGGAAACACCGCCTCTCATTCAAAGTCAGCCGGGATAGGCTCCATCTCGCCTGCGACCCTCACGAGGACAAGCGCTATAGAAATGGAGAAACGTTTTAAGGATCCGCACGCTGTACACCAGCATCTTAGGGATTTAGTCACTCTTGCAACATCAGAACTGCTTTTCCAATCTGAATGCTTAATGCTCACATTTGGACAAGTAGCATCACAGTCGCTGCATATTTGTGGACATCACTCCCAGGATCGGAGTTCTCCCGCATTCCCAAGGTGCTGTATTGGGCTGAGACCTGTTGACGGGGCAGACCATTTCAAGACCGTTTCCTGCAGGGTGTAGGATGAGGAGAGGAGTGCACTTCGCTGAGCTCATAAACGGATGGACATGGTCAGGAGTGCCCTCTTGTGTGCTCTTCTGCTGTGGCAGTCCATCTTTCTTCACATTTGACATGCGCTGTGAGACCTTCCCTTAGGCCCGGATCAGACTCCAAGACAAATTTGGTCTTTCACAATTGTCACTATGTCAGACTACTGCCGTAAAATCTTGCCGTATCTCGCTCAGACAGTGGCAACACAACACCGCCCTGTCCCATCTTTTACAATCACTGGGCTTTTTTATGCACGCCTCCCTTGTGATATGTAGTTATTCACTCCATCCTCAGACCGCCCAATGTCAGACCACATCTAATTAGGTTGACATAGGGGGCACATTCTGATACTCAAACAATCTTTGATAATATGAGGTTTCTGTCAACAAATACTACACTAATCAGTCTCACGTAGCAAAACTTTCACTCGCACTGCCAGAAAATGCAACTGTGCGCTCTGTCTGTCTGTCTGTCTCTCTCTCTCTCTCTCTCTCTCTATCCATCTCTTACACACACATTCAACATTACGCCACTGTGGGAGTGTTTACAGCTGACTTCCGTCACCGCCAGCCAGCCAGTTAAAGGGGCTCATCTCATTCCCTTTAAACGTGCGTAAGATGCGTGAATGGAGCATTGTCACGGTCATTGTCTAACACGGTGTGGAAACAGACAATGTGAGCGGGTATACAGAATGAGCTGGTGATAACACTGCTGACTTAAATATGTCTGAACTCAGTATCTGTCGGTCTGTGCCCTGATCAAATTCACCCAAATCGCATTGGACCAGCGGTCTATCTTGCACCGGTATTTCGGTGTGGTCTGAGCAGGCGTAAATTTAGATTGATTTTCTGCCGCCAAATTGTCACTCTGCCAAGGACACACCCTCTGCTGTGTCGAAACGCCCATCTTGGTGCAGACTAGTCTGGCAAACTAGCAACTACGCAGCAAGCCTAGCACTGGCATGAAAATCAGGATACGCACCCCGCTACAGATGCGCCGTCTGCGAAAATATATCATGAAACATTTGCGCTCCTGTGGTCTAAAAACATATTTCTCAGAGTGGAGAATGAATTCTCGCACATTGTCGTGGAAGCGCCAAATGTCAGGCACTTTTGAAAGAAGTCTGCTCACTTGGCATCGCCTTCACATTCGTGCGGTACAGTACTTTGACAGGAAGTGATGTGGCCATATGCAATTGAGCAACACTGTTTTTCTTCTTTTAGATTTTGTTTTTATTCTTCTTTATCTTTATCGCACTGTTAGTGATTTGAATATATGGATTGAGACAGATTACAATAAAATAAATTCCGCCCCCTAATTCGAGTCGCTGGAAGATAATTGTGTGCAGTTCTACAGGTGTACGGACATCAATGAGGTCGATGGATCAGCACGATGGAGGTTAACAATTGCATCATTCGGAGCTCGTGTTTATTATATATACAAGTCTGCCTCAGAGGGGAGAGGTTCTGGTTTAGAATCTTGGCTCTGCCGTTCCTTTGTGGCGCTTTCACGTTGTCACTGGGGTTTCGCGTTGACAGATGAAGTCACCAATCAAAATGCAGCTTCATGCTCCACAGCATTTCATAGCAATCCCAAACTACACCAACATACAAACACGAGTATTCGGACCCATTTATTATCGATTATTCTATCAACCAAAAGCTACTCTAACTTCTTATATTTTGGTACGACACAAATGATACCAAGCAAATCATTCTTATGTTATCTTAGCATTCAACAGCCATCCCTGTATTGTCCTTTTTGTTTCTCTTGATTCATTAATTTATGAGCTTCCCTTAATAGTTTGACAGCGACCGTTCCCCCCCCCCCCCCAGCGATGTTTGATGCATCAGCTGTCAGGCAATCGACTGCGCGCATGACCACTTACATGTCCGTCCAAGTATGATAACGTAAGGGCATATCAAGTGATATTGTTGAGGGATGCGCATGCCCCGACAGCAACGTCCTGGGGGGTGAGAGTGGATGGAAAAGGGGCGTCCGGACGGTGATGACTGGTAGTTGGCACAGTCGCCTTACTGGTTTAAAATGAGTCACCTTGGATCTTTTAGGGGTTCTCCAGCTTTGGTCCACAGCCCCCAAATGCATGTTATGTTCATTGAAGACTCCAAGTTGTGAATGGCTGTCCGTCTCCATGTGTCAGCCCGATGATTGACACGTGTCAATGCCCCAGCAGCTAACATTTTCAGTTCACTCTGTAAGAGATGCTGCTGACCCTGGGAACTCACTGTTTCCTTCTTCTTTTTGTTCGAAGCAAACATGAACGTTTTTAGCTACATTGACATTTTGGAAAACTTCATTTCCTGTTGAAAACTTTATTTGTTTTAGTTTCCATTTAACGTCTTAAGACACGCTGCTGACCCTTCGAGCTCCCTGCACGTTTTGTTTGCTCTATTGTTTGAGTTGGAAAAAACAACAACAACCTTTGTTGCAAAGCTGAAAGCAAATGAACACATTTAGCAGGAATTTAAACCATCACATTTTTGAATAATACAAAAATTCTATGCCAATATTTTCCCTTTTACTCCAAATAAATAGCTTCTAATATCGATTATCTGCCTCCCCTTGACCACCAATAATGGTTATCGGTGTCTGCTCTGAAAAAAAAAACATTGAGTTGGTCTATCTCGCCAATTTTCATTTTTACATTGTAAAACAGGAGGACATGTTAGCAATGACATTAATGATCGGTTCCTGCCATCGCTCAAGTTAGGGAGAAGTAATATTAATATGATTAACTTGCTCGCCGAAGCTGTTTTTCTGACTTTTCCCCTTTTTTAATTTTCAGGTTGTATTATAAAGAGACTGGATATATACATCTGACTTGGAGCACTGCTAAAAGGAAATGTAGTCATGGCCTAGAATATTTACGGAAAGCGCATGTTAGGGTTGATCCAAATGATTATTTCAGCAATGGCAAAGTTTTCCTGATTTGACAGACCGCCACTACTGATTCGGCACCTCCTGGGAAAATGTTCGCCAATAGCGAGCGGTTGGCACAGTGGTTGGCAATTCTGAGCTTGGGGCAAACTGCAAAAGCTGCAAACCACAGTTCACGTTGAAGACTGCCTGGTTAGACTTTGCTAGAAAACATATGCGTTTATAAGGTTCATCTTAATCCTTTGCTTATTCCCTATTTAAAAATGGACGCTCAGGCACATGCCGTGGCCCTCACACTTCAGATCTATTCAAGATCATGTGTGGCGGTGTGGTCACAGCAACTGTCGGCGCTCTAATCTTACCACTAATCCTACGAAAGCATTGACGGACAACGCAGGCAGCTGCCTGCTCAATCCGAATCGGCTCTGCCTTTTCCTGCTGCTGAATATATTCCGTAGGGTGGAGCCAAAAAAAAAACGTAGGCTCATAAAAAAAGACGAGATGGAAGTATTGACTGCAAGTCGGAAATGCAAGCTGATCTGAATTCCAATCATATCGTGCAGTACCATGACAGTACATGCCTGTGGGCAAAAGTCCAATATTCTAAAAAGCAATCATAATTTCAGCGACGCAGGATATCAAATCAATAACTGGTAAATAACAACATCAATAATAATAATAATATCGGGAGCAATGTCAGGATAGTTGCCAGGTCTGCCAGTCAGCTGTCGTTTTGCCTGTGCATGGTTGGGATCAACTACTCGAGGAGCGACCTCATCTGCTATCAGGTGTAAATGCCATTGAGAAGTGAAGCCTTTCAAATAGTATCTGTATCGTGTCTATGCTGCGGAATAGTGAGGTCGGGAACCATATCCAAGTGGAAGGTTTATAAATATCAATCAGACGTGCTGCAATAATAACCAAAGAGAACAACGTACGGTGCAGTGCTGTTTTGAGACAAAGACAAGACATCTCACCAATCATTTTGGGAGTGGAGAACGAGACACGGCGACACCGTCACAAGCCCAACACCGACTATAGTAAATGTCTGCTGGTCCTAAATTGTCTTTGGTGGCAGGTTTATGTGTTTCATATTTTTGGTAATATGATGACAGCGTTTGTAAAAACCCATACGTGTTATCGTGTGAGTCGGGGAGTGTAAAGCTAGTTTGCGAGTTCTACTCGATGTTGCAAAGACTGAAAAAATAGCCAATTTAGTTCATTTGGCATACGCTACAGCCAAAGTGTAATAGACAATTTACAAAATAGACTTTCCCGTTTGATGAATTTGACTGAGAAGCCAGGAGAAACTTGTTGCTGCCGCAATTTTGCAAAGACACATTTGTGGTGGTGCAATCCGGTCATGATCCTATATTTCCTTTGTCCTCATTTTTGTGGTGGCATTACAAAAAGTAAAAGAAAAAAACACTTAATCTTTCGACATGTATTGTGCTACAGTCGCCCAAGATTTGCTGTGTGACGTCATACAATAAGATGGTTTCACCTCAATTCTAAAGTAAATTCTTCCCAAAGTTTTCCCATTTTCCAACCTTTATGGTGTCAAATTTTGAGGTTCTCAATCTATTTCGTCATAGTGAGAAGATGATTATTATGATTTAGCAACATGAGTTCATATCACCTAGTGTGGTGAGTTTGCAAAAAAAAGAAATCTGTCAACCGGAAGCAGTCGCATCCTTGACTGCAAGTTGCTGAGTGCCCCCACGTGGCCGCTTGGAGTATGTGTCAAAAATCAGTGTTTAGGGTCAAAAGAGGAGGATGGGCAAGTGAGAGGTGTCAGTTAACCTAACGTGAATGTTTTAGGATTGTGGGAAGAATCATCACATCATCACAGATGTGCAGGAGGACTGCCAACAGTCCAAAGCGTCATAAACTCTTGCTTCTAGATGTCAGTTTCTTTGCATTTTGACTGTGTGCATTCCACACAAGAATGGACACTTACACTCAAAATGACTCATATCCTCCACACATACGCTACCAACCCAAAGTTTTAGAAGGCGGCAATTCTTTTGTTTTGTTTTAAATTGAAACTCAAGCAGATCAAGTCCAAAAAATAGCTTGAAATTTTACAAAGATATGCGTTGAACTACCAGAGGCAAACAAAACAAACACACAAACAAACAAACAAACAACAGGTAAGGTCACCCAAAAATGAAATGTACATTTCAGAAGAAACCAAAAGGCAGACTTTATGTCCAGAGTGGAAGAAAATGCAACCAAGCAGTGCCACGCATCAACGGGAATTGGAAAGAACCCTCGGAAGAATATTCGATTTCCATTCACAATGTGTGTCGAACGTGGCTATTTCAATTTGGAATACGTTTTCCTTAGTCATTGATTCCAACCTTTCTTTTGAAACTTGAATTATTTGCTTTTATTTGAGAATACGACGAGACACTCAAGCACATGAATTTGTATTTTAAAAAAGCTGCAAAAGTTGGTGTGCTCCAATTGATTGTGGAGGTAAGAGTTACATAGTAGGAATCTTTATGAGGTTTTTTTCTGAACAACTCATAATGCCGATACATTTCATAGGGATACAAACGTACGATTACACAAGCGATCTCATATATGCCGTCAATGTTAAAGGTGAGCTCACGCGAGGAGTCCAGCTGCACGAATTGCCGTTCAGCTGCTCTTGAACAGCTGAGCGCATGTCATGACGTTCGACAGAGGGACAAATTAAAACGTGTATCATTCACGATTCATCCCTTTCAAGTATGTCCACGCGTTATATTTCTTTCATCGGTGCGAGAGGCCGCACAGCTGATGACAGAGGAACTGTCAGCTGTAAACAATAACAGAAAGGAGCCCTGCACCGAGGGTACGGCGGAAGGCCGTGCTCATTTGCCGCTGACCAACCGCTTAAGTCTGTCACGGCGCTGTCACTCGGGGGGTCAATTAGCACACGACAACACCTGGCTCTTTAAAGCAACGAAGAACAAACAGATACTCTTCACTTACTTGTAGTGTCAACATTTACCCTCACATCCTCTCTCGCAGATGAGAATAGGAGCGCCGGCTGAGATTTGAGCTCCGATGAACTAAAGCCATTCGGGCCGCTCCACTTGAATTGTTGTAGAACTGGCATCCTTTTTCATCCACTATTTATTTTTTTATTTTTTTGAATATTAACAGTAGAAAGCTCAGCGAGGACTTCTCCTCTAGTTTATGCCAATGGTGTTTGATGGATTCCAGGTTTCCACACCAAACTTTCTGGACCTATATGCTGCATTTTATATATATTCTATATTATATATTCTCCCCGTGCCTGTGTTGGGTTTCTACCCCCCCAAAAAAAAACCCAGTAGGTGTGAATGTGAGTGTGAATGGTTGTTTGTTTATGTGTGCCCTGCGATTGGCTGGCAACCAGTTCAGGGCGTACCCCGGCTGTCGCCCGAAGATAGCTGGGATGGGCTCCAGCACGCCCGCGACCCGAGTGAGGAGAAGCGGAACAGAAAATGGATAGATGGATTGATGGATATATAGTGGGTACGGAAAGTTTTCAGACCCCCTTCCTTTTTTCACTCTCTGTTATATTGCAGCCATTTGTTAAAATCATTGAAGTTCATTTTTTTCCTCATTAACGCACACACAGCACCCCATAGACAGAAAAAAAATTCAATTGTTGACATTTTTGCAGATTTATTAAAAAAAGAAAAACTGAAATATCACACAGCCATAAGTATTCAAACCCTTTGCTGTGACACTCATATATTGAACTCGGGTGCTGTCCATTTCTTCTGATCATCGTTGAGATGGTTCTACACCTTCATTGGAGTGCAGCTGTGTTTGATTGTACTGATTGGACTTGATTAGGAAAGCCACACCCCTGTCTATATAAGACCTTACAGCTCACAGTGCATGTCAGAGCAAATGAGAATCATGAGGTCAGAGGAACTACCTGAAGGGCTCCAAGATGGTGAGAAATAAAATTCTCTGGTCTGATGAGACCAAGACAGAAATGTTTGGTCTTAATTCTAAGCGGTATGTGTGGAGAAAACCAGGCACTGCTCATCACCTGTCCAAGCATGAAGCATGGTGATGGCAGCATCATGCTGTGGGGGTGTTTTTCAGCTGCAGGGACAGGACGACTGGTTGCAATCGAAGGAAAGATGAATGCGGCCAAATACAGGGATATCCTGGATGAAGACCTTCTCCAGAGTGCTCAGGACCTCAGACTGGGCCAACCAAACAATGACCCTAAGCACACAGCTAAAATACCGAAGGAGTGGCTTCAGAACAACTCCGTGACTGTTTTCTAATGGCCCAGCCAGAGCCCTGACTTAAACCCAATTGAGCATCTCTGGCAGCCCACCAACATTCACCATCCAACCTGACAGAACTGGAGGATCTGCAAGAAGGAATGGCAGAGGATCCCCAAATCCAGGTGTGAAAAACTTGCTGCATCATTCCCAAAAAGACTCATGGCTGTATTAGCTCAAAAGGGGGCTTCTACTAAATACTGAGCAACGGGTCTGAATACTTATGGCTGTGTGATATTTCAGTTTTTTTTTTAATAAATTGCAAAAATGTCAACAATTCTGTTTTTTTTCTGTCAGTATGGGATGCTGTGTACATTAATGAGCAAAAAAAAAAAGAAATGATTTTAGCAAATGGCTGCAATATAACAGTGACAATTTTAAGGGGGTGTGAATACTTTCCGTACCCACTGTACATGTACATTAAGCGCTAGCGGTGACCCACATGGTTACCCATTTTACCATCAACTCCATCTTAAATGACGAGGCCAAGAGATCATTTTTAAATGTTTTTATTGACCAAACACTTCCAGAAAAGATACATCTATATACAGTTTACAAAATAGTCACCCGAAATAACAGTTATAGATGATGCTGTGACATCCTACAATAACTTAGCCGGGACCTTCGGAAATGATCAAAGATGAATCCATTCCGTTTTCTTCTGTCAATATGGAGTGCTGAGTGTACATTAATGAGCAGAAAAATGAAATTAAATGATTTTAACAAATGGCTGCAATATAAAAAAAAAAAGAGTGAAAAATTTAAGGGGGTCTGAATACTTTCCGTACCCACTGTATATATATATATATATATATATATACACACATATACATGCACAGACACACACAGTGTATCTGTTCTCATAGGCATCTTCATAGGCATTTCTATTCTCTCTCAGTCTCACTTGGAAAAATGATTTCGCAGAACAGTTGACAGACAAACGTGGTCAAAACAAAGATAGTGGCGAGTCTGTGCTTTATGTGACTCACAGATGAGTTATGTGGGAGAAAGTTCCTGGCGCTGTTCCCAATAAGTCACATTATTTGGGCAGGAGGGGTCCGCAGCTCCAGACCAACAGGCACAGTGGGCAGCCAAACATGAAAGCTGCAGAGAGCCATGTCACAAGTGATGAAAGTGATGGGGAGCTGTTGTGTGTGTGTGTATTTGGAAATTAGGGTGGTGGCCTATTAAGGCAGGGTTAGCAGGCTTTATAAATGTGATCCCAGAAGGTTGCACAGCTGCTTCCTCCTCACCTGCATCTTGTAAGTCTGCTCAACTTTCAATTATTCATCATTTTTCCTGCAATGTGCCTCATCTTATAACAAAATAGTAATTAGATATAATTTGGGATTTGTGACAACTGCTATAAGTATCTTACACATGAATCAAACAAACATTTAGACATGATAATAAAACCCTGATATCTATTCTCTTTGCTTTCTTTCTTGCTGAAGGGCTTCGCTTTCATACTCTCAAGTCTTCTGAGTTCTTCTGAGTTGAACGTACTGGTAAATTCCACACAAAGTCGAAATGGTTATGCTGTTAATTCACAAAATAATCAATTCAGTATTGATGAAAACGATGGATGGCCGGTTGGAGTTGTTCCACATTTTAAAAATGGTTTCCTAATTACAGTGTATATAAACAAAAATGAGCTTGTGATTCCCATCCATAATGGTCCTCATTCTCTCCGTTTCCAGTGCAGCCATGGGAGACGCAGAGATGTCTACGTATGGGATAGCTGCCCCGTACCTGCGGAAGTCGGAGAAGGAACGTATGGAGGCTTCCACTCGTCCCTTCGACATAAAGAAGGAATGTTTTGTCCCTGATGCGGCGGAAGAGTTTGTGAAGGCTTCCATCACAAGTCGAGATGGGGCCAGTGTTACTGTGGAGACGCAGCATGGAAAGGTCAGTGGTCAATTACCTTTTAGGCACCAACAGCATATAGAACATATGATACATGATGGGTTAAGTGTGTTATTGTGTGGGTTTTATCATGGGCAGTTAAATACTAACACTAACTTCACGTTCCATAGACGGTGACTGTCAAAGACTCCCAGGTTCTGCAACAGAATCCTCCAAAATTTGACAAGCTCGAGGACATGGCCATGTTGACGTTCCTCCACGAGCCCGCTGTGCTGTTCAACCTCAAAGAGCGTTATGCAGCATGGATGATCTATGTGAGCAAAAGCGCAATATAAGCAGACAAGTACAATTTGTCAATATTAACGTATACAACGTTTGGAGGACAGAAACCTTATAAGGGATCGGAGATACGTGTATTCCAAAACGAAAGCAGTAAAACAAATTATTTTCACTGTGATTCCATCTGTTGTTATTCTTCTTTTTTTTTTTGCAAGACCTACTCTGGGCTGTTCTGTGTCACTGTCAACCCCTACAAGTGGCTGCCAGTCTACAACCAAGAGGTGGTTGTTGCCTACAGGGGAAAGAAGAGGAGTGAAGCTCCTCCTCACATCTTCTCCATCTCTGACAACGCCTACCAGTACATGCTGGCAGGTACCAACTGTGTACAAATCTAGATTTATTAACAGACAGTATACAGTATCTAAGTCCGATTTGAATACCGTAACTGTTCTTCTTTGAAATCCTGTTTTGCAGATCGTGAAAATCAGTCAATTTTGATCACGTAAGTATTTAACCTCATAAACCCATGGATCATCATGTTGACCGCAATATTATTTCTCATTTATTGGAATCAAACCTTCGGCATTTATTGCTCCATTTGAATTGAAACTCACAGAGGTATTCATGTAACAATGTTTGCATGGTCTAAAACCCCACTACTCTTTCTAATATTTTGGTTACCTTATATATGACATTGGAAAACATAGTTTTACTTTGCACTTATTATCTTATTAAAATATAGAGATGTGTGAGCACTACAATCAAAATAGTAAACATATTTTTGAATACCTCCTGAAATTCAATCATTAGTCAGTCAAAACTGAACATTATTAGCTCCTTGTATTTCATCTCCTAAGATTGTGCATGTGATATGGACAAATGACGTGGATGGGGATTTTTCCAGCTGTATATTGTATATTGACAACTAACTCTGTAATTACAGCGGAGAATCTGGGGCAGGAAAAACCGTCAACACAAAGCGAGTCATCCAGTATTTTGCAAGCATTGCGGCTGGAAGCGTTAAGAAAGATGGCAATGCCAAAGACAAGGTACACGCATGGTGATGTGACAAAGGCGTGAGGTGTCGGGTCCCTGGCCACTCTATACTAAATTGATTAGGTTAGAATATCACAAGACAATCTAGTGTTAGACAAGGGAAGTCTTCTACAGGCATTACAATAGATACATAAAAGAGACGGATGGATAGCTAGAGCTCTCTTTTTCAGCACATACAATATTCCTTTTCAACAGGGTAGTCTGGAGGATCAAATCATCCAGGCTAATCCTGCTCTGGAGGCCTTTGGAAATGCCAAAACCATTCGGAATGACAACTCCTCTCGATTCGTAAGTTATTTGATCGCTTTATGTTTTGTTATAACAATATATAGCAATACTCTATTCGATATCTATATAGAGCTCTTCATGACTACCAACTACATCCCCCAGGGTAAATTCATCCGGATTCACTTTGATACTCGAGGAAAGTTGGCCTCTGCTGATATTGAAACATGTAAGAAGAAAGACTCCGCTCAAGTTACACCAATAATGCTCTGGCGCTACCTCACAGTATTGCCGACTTGACCAAAGGGATATTCGTCTCCTTTTCAACTTGTTAGACCTTCTGGAAAAATCTCGAGTGACCTTCCAGCTCAAGGCTGAGCGAGATTACCACATTTTCTACCAGATTCTGTCCAACAAGAAGCCCGAAATTCTGGGTCAGTATTCTGTGAACACTGAATCCTGCTATGTTTCTTTTCTTTCATGCACTCTGATGTCCACTGGTCTGATCTTTGTGCCCTGTCTCACGCTCTCTCATCCAGAGATGCTGTTGATCACAAACAATCCTTATGACTACGCCTTCATCTCTCAGGGGGAAACACAAGTGGCCTCCATTGATGATGCAGATGAACTGATGGCAACAGATGTAGGGCTTTTACTTTTTTAAGATACAAGGATGTTATTACTTGTGTATTGACCTAGCATCGTACAAAGGATCTACAATTAAAAGAGTTATCCTGTATTCTCTGACAGAGTGCATTTGATGTGCTTGGCTTCACGCAAGAGGAAAAGAACTCTGCGTACAAGCTGACGGGTGCCATCATGCACTATGGTAACATGAAGTTTAAGCAGAAGCAGCGTGAGGAACAGGCAGAGGCGGATGGCACGGAAGGTCAGACGAATCCCGTGTCACGTCAGCTCAATCTCAGGCAGCAGTAGGTCGTTTGACTTCATTGAATTTTCTTCTTCAGATGCTGACAAATCAGCTTATCTGATGGGCCTGAACTCTGCTGACCTCATCAAAGGTCTCTGTCACCCAAGAGTGAAAGTGGGAAATGAGTGGGTCACCAAGGGACAAAATGTTGCCCAGGTGAGACATGATAATATTCAACTTCTTCTTTTTCTATTGAAGAAAAAAAGAGATAATTCGTGTTAACCACAAAATTATAATCAGCGGCACAATCAAACGAAATCCAATACAAGAGTTTCCCTTTACAGGGGCAACTTAAAAAGTACTCAACCAAGCTCAGAACCTCCGCCAAATTCTGTCAACAAAAGCACAAAAACCTGCCCAGCCGTGCATTTGTGCATTTTTTCCCCCATTGTGACTCAAATCTTCAAATCTTATGTCATTTTCCACTCTGAAAGGGTTTCTTGCTCGCCACGTGTGTCACCTGACCACCTCACCACAAAGCCATAGAAATAGGCTGTGTTTTGGCGTCATCGTGAACTATTTCAAACACATTAGCATTTGGCTAAATGAAAGTGTCAAAATATTAGACATTACTTTCATGGTGCCACATTTTTTTTTACAGCTCTTATTCTGGTTCACATTAGATTGTGAAAGTTATCAAAATGTTGTGGCCGTTTGGTGTTTATTGTTCCTGTCTTGAAGGTCTACTATGCTGTTGGAGCTCTATCCAAGGCCGTTTATGAGAAGATGTTTCTGTGGATGGTGATCAGGATCAACCAGTCATTGGAGACCAAGCAGCCTCGCCAGTACTTCATTGGTGTTTTAGATATTGCTGGATTTGAGATCTTTGATGTGAGCTCTGTCTATTTTTTGTTGGAGCCACCAATATGGCTTTATATACTGTACATACACAAGTATTGGAACAGTGTGTTTCAATACTTCAACCAGTCGCTTTATATTTGCTGCAGACTGAAAACAATTGGATTTGACATCAAAATATAAATATTTAAATTTGTACTTCCATGTATTTAAAATGATAAGAAAATGCGTATCCACTTTCTATTACAGTTCAACACCTTTGAGCAGCTGTGTATCAACTTCACCAATGAAAAGCTGCAACAGTTTTTCAACCATCATATGTTTGTGCTGGAGCAGGAAGAGTACAAGAAGGAAGGCATTGAATGGACTTTCATAGATTTTGGTATGGACTTGCAGGCCTGTATTGACCTGATTGAAAAGGTGAGAGACTGGTTATAACAAGTTCCTCAGCTTTTTACAAAAAAGCTTGAGCAAAGAAATTTTCACTCCATCTCTTTATTTCTCCCTAGCCCATGGGTATCATGTCCATCCTTGAAGAAGAGTGCATGTTCCCCAAAGCCAGTGATACAACCTTCAAAGCTAAGCTGTACGACAACCACCTGGGGAAATCCAGCAACTTCCAGAAGCCCAGAATAGTCAAAGGGAAACCAGAGGCCCATTTTGCCCTGATGCATTATGCTGGGACTGTTGATTACAATATCAACAACTGGCTGGTGAAGAACAAGGATCCTCTAAATGAGACTGTTGTTGGACTTTACCAGAAGTCTAATCTGAAACTATTGGCATTACTCTTTGCAAATTATGCTGGAGCAGATTCAGGTACCATCTATGAGAATTCAGATTTGCTTTGTGAATTTGTCCAACTCCAACATTATTTTATAATCTCATAATTTGCCTTGAACAGCGATGGGTGAAGCCGGTGAAGGCAAGAAGGAGAAGAAGAGAAAGGGTTCATCTTTTCAGACTGTGTCTGCCCTTCATAGGGTATTCTTCTTCTTAATTTGGTCCTTAATAATCATTCTGCATGAAAAGTATTTGTTGCTACAACCCATAATTAATTCATTATCATTGGAAGGAGAATCTGAACAAGCTGATGACCAACTTGAGGTCTACTCATCCCCACTTTGTACGCTGCATCATCCCCAATGAGACCAAGACTCCTGGAGCCATGGAGAACCCGCTGGTGATGCACCAGCTGCGCTGTAACGGTGTGCTGGAAGGCATCAGAATCTGCAGAAAGGGATTCCCAAATAGGATCCTCTATGGGGATTTCAAACAAAGGTATTACACAGTGTTCACTACACACACACACACACACACAGCGATGTGAATATGTGAATAAGTGTTGGTCCCCTGCCTGATTTTTTTTTTTGGGGACGTTTGACACACTTAAATGTTTCCCATCATCGATGAAGGTTTTTTTCGTTATTAAGGGAGAACAAAAATCCAAACCTACGTGGCCGTGTGTGAAAAAATTACTGCCTCCTAAACCTCATAACTGGTTGGGCCACCCTTAGGAGCATCAACTGCAATCAAGCGTTTTGCCCAACTCATCCTAACCAGATGCCCCAGCCACCTCATCTGGTTCCTCTGCAGCGGCTCAACTCTGAGCCCCTCCCGGATGACCGAGCTTCTCACCTTATCTCAAAGGAGAGGCCGGACACCCTGTGGAGTAAACTCATTTTGGCCGCTTGTATCCGCGATCTTGTTCTTTTGGTCACGACCCACAGCTCGTGACCATAGGTGAGGGTATGAACGTAGATCGATCGGTATATTGAGAGCTTTGCCTTTTGGCTCAGCTCCTTCTTCACCACGACTGACCGATACATCCCACAGGTGAACAGGCAATTAGCCTGTTCACCTGTGGGATGTTCCAAACAGGTGTTTGATGAGCATTCCTCAACTTTCTCAGTCTTTTTTGCCACCTGTCCCAACTTTTTTGGAACGTGTTGCATCCATAAAATTCCAAGTTAATTATTATTTGCTAAAAACAATAAAGTTGAGCAGTTTGAACATTAAATATCTTGTCTTTGTAGTGTATTCAATTAAATATAGGTCGAACATGATTTGCAAATCATTGTATTCTGTTTTTATTTATGTTTAACACAACGTCCAACTTCATTGGAATTGGGGTTGTACATGTGTATCTAATGGGCTAATGGAGAATGAAAGTTTCGTAATTAAGGGAATAATACATGACGTGAAAATGTTGCCATCTTTAAAAAAAAGTAATGTGAACAAAATCTGCATTACTCCTGTGTTCTCTACTTTAATTTTTGTTTGTTAATTTATTTAGAAGCACTGACTCTGGACAATTGACAGTTGTCATTAGATTAAAGGTTATGTTTCATATGCTGTGGTCTCAATTTTGAAAACATAGTGCAGACAGCTTTATCACAGAGCCAACACAACAGATGACATTTTGATGGTGACACTTTCATAAACACGTTCAGTAGTATGAAAATTATATTCACCTGCAGTTTCTCACAATTGATAGTGTACTTAATAATAGTGGAATGGACTTTTGTCAATGACTTTTTTATCGCCGTGATCGTAATACAAAGTGATCCGATACAGCAGATGCCTTGGCATCTTTTAGTCCAGACTCTGTCATCATGCCTGCCAAAAATGCCCGATAGGACTCTTTCCTCTTTCCTCAGCTTCATGACATCCCTTACCGCTGGTGTCCACCAACAGGTTCGGGGATTGCCGCCACAACAGGAACCAACAACCTTATGGCTAAGGGTTGGGCATCAAGAATCAAGAACTGATTGGAACCGGGACTAACATTCCGGTTCTCCCGGAATTGTTGAAATTAAAAATTTTTGGTTCCCAGTTTCGATGCCTACAATCCACCGACCAGAAAGTATTGAAAACAAACAAAGAAAAACATGCATGAAGATGTGCTTGTGCCCAACAGCAGCGGTGAACAAAAGTGTCTCTTAACTTAGTTAAAATAATTGACACAACCACAAAGTCGAACTGTGGCCTCGGGTGTCGTGGTGCTAAGTGCACATGTGGACACCCTTATATCTGAACATGGCGTTCGTTATGGACAACCCATGACGAGCAAAGAAGTCCAATAACAGACACCACTTAATAAATGTTGTCTGCAGTAAAGTGGTCTAATTTTCAATAAATACTTGCCTAATATATAAAAAACATCGACTTTGGTTATGAATACTCATGACTAAAATGGACCTAATTTGCTCTCAAAGGTATCGCATTTTGAATCCTGCTGCCATCCCTGAGGGACAGTTCATTGACAGCAGAAAGGGAGCTGAGAAGCTCCTTGCTTCTTTGGATATTGATCACAACCAATACAAATTTGGTCATACTAAGGTACTACTTGTTGTTCTTCTGGGTCATACGGATCATTAAACATTATTTCTATAGATCAGGAGGAAATAAAATGAATGTACTGTTCATGCTGACATTGACAGGTCTTCTTCAAAGCTGGACTGTTGGGTCTACTTGAGGAAATGAGAGATGAGCGTCTCTCCAAAATTATTACTGCCATTCAAGCTCGATCTCGTGGTCTTTTGTCTCGTATTGAGTATCAGAAGATGGTGGAACGCAGGTATTTTCTCTCTCAATATTGGCACAATGTACATAATACCATAAATTATTACATTGTATTATTTAATATTGTATTAACATAGCTTGTACTTCTGCTAAAAAAAAAAAAAAAAAAACATTCAGAGATGCTTTATTAGTGATCCAGTGGAATATCCGTTCATTCATGGGGGTCAAAAATTGGCCTTGGATGAAGCTGTTCTTCAAGATCAAACCTCTTTTGAGATCTGCCGAAGCAGAAAAGGAAATGGCCAACATGAAGGAAGAATTCCTGAAGTTGAAAGAAGCTTATGCAAAGTCTGAAGCACGTAGAAAGGAATTGGAGGAGAAAATGGTTTCTCTTCTCCAAGAGAAGAATGACCTGCAGCTTCAAGTTCAAGCAGTGAGTACAGCGTACATATTAACCACTCCTAAATGTTGTTGTTAAACACAATTATGATCTGGCAGGAACAAGATAATCTTTGTGATGCTGAGGAAAGATGTGAGGGGCTGATTAAAAACAAAATCCAGATGGAAGCAAAAGCCAAAGAGCTAACTGAAAGATTGGAAGATGAGGAAGAGATGAATGCTGAATTAACAGCAAAGAAGAGGAAGCTGGAGGACGAGTGTTCTGAGCTGAAGAAGGACATTGATGACTTGGAGTTAACGCTGGCTAAAGTGGAGAAAGAGAAGCATGCCACTGAGAACAAGGTATGCGCTGTTTGTTTATTTTATTCTCCTACTGTTGGTTCTCTTGTGTGAGAAGCATGGTCCTATATCTACTCCATATACAGGGTGTATAGGTGAGAGAGACTTTGTTGTTTGTAGGTGTAATAGTTGAGGGTTAAAATTGAACTCAAATCAAAAGTACATAAATCACGCCAACTTTAAATTCAGGTTACTGTTTTTTTATATTTCAGGTGAAGAACCTGACAGAGGAAATGGCAGCTTTGGAGGAAATCATCGCTAAGCTGACCAAAGAGAAGAAAGCCTTACAAGAAGCTCATCAGCAAACCTTGGATGACCTTCAGAGTGAGGAAGACAAAGTCAACACTCTGACTAAGGCCAAGTCAAAACTCGAGCAGCAAGTGGATGATGTATGTATTCCTTTCAAATTTTGTAATATTACCATTATTAGGTATAAAACACCATTTGTTACTTTCATTCACTTTGTTTAAGCTTGAAGGGTCTCTCGAACAAGAGAAGAAGGTTCGAATGGACCTTGAGAGAGCAAAGAGGAAGCTGGAGGGAGACTTAAAGATAAGCCAAGAAACTCTGATGGACCTCGAGAATGATAAACAGCAACTGGATGAGCGTTTGAAAAAGTACAAATCCATAGGCCCATTGCTTGATCAATGTAATTAATAAGCAGCCTTACTCATCATTCTCTATGTTCCAGGAAAGACTTTGAAATTAGTCAGCTGCATGGGAAAATTGAAGATGAGCAAGCCATAATAATGCAGCTACAGAAGAAGCTGAAAGAGCTACAGGTGAAAAGTGCACAACTACACAGACAAAATAATTGCTGAAATTTACTATGAAAGTTTCACTGTTTTTACCAACAGGCTCGTGTCGAGGAGCTGGAGGAAGAGCTTGAGGCAGAGCGAACTGCCCGAGCCAAGGTGGAGAAGCAGAGAGCAGACTTGGCCAGAGAGCTGGAGGAGATCAGTGAGAGGCTGGAGGAGGCTGGTGGAGCAACATCTGCCCAAATTGAGATGAACAAGAAGAGGGAGGCTGAGTTCCAGAAACTCCGCAGAGACTTGGAAGAGGCCACGCTGCAGCATGAAGCCACTGCGGCCACACTGAGAAAGAAACAAGCTGACAGCGTTGCTGACCTGGGAGAGCAGATAGACAACCTACAGAGAGTCAAGCAGAAACTGGAGAAGGAGAAGAGTGAACTTAGACTGGAACTGGATGATGTCGTCTCCAATATGGAACACATTGTGAAATCTAAGGTAAGTCATGTTTCAGCAGTAAGAGAGCCAACAACATATTTATTGAATACTTTTGACCATAAGGCACATCCTGTTTGACAAGAATTTGGTTTTCTGACTGTTAGCCTGATTCTAAAAATAAAGTAAGAGCATTTTTACTCAGCTATATTTTTTTGTTCACCGAATCAACAATGATAAACAATGACTGTGGCGTATGGTATCTTCTAATAGGTTTATTTAGAGAAGACGAACAGAACTCTGGAGGATCAAATGAATGAATACAGGAATAAGTGTGATGAACATCAAAGATCCCTGAATGACTTTAGCACACAGAAAGCAAAGCTTCAAGCTGAGAACGGTCAGTAAATGTAGCATATAGGAAGAAATAGAAATTGTTGAATCGAGAATTAAGAAATGCAGCAAACCTTTCGATAGATGAGTATTTCAGACAGCTAGAGGAGAAAGGAGCTCTCATTTCCCAGCTGACAAGAGGAAAGAATTCTTACAACCAGCAACTTGAAGATCTGAAACGACAACTGGAGGAAGAAATAAAGGCATGACTGTACAAAATGTAAATAATGTCACCGTGTGTTTCAAAAAGAACCACTTTTAAATGGTCTATTCATTCAGGCCAAGAATGCATTAGCCCATGCTGTGCAGTCCTCTCGCCATGACTGTGACCTGCTCAGAGAGCAGTATGAGGAGGAGCAGGAGGCCAAGGCTGAACTGCAGCGCGGCATGTCCAAAGCCAACTCGGAGGTGGCTCAGTGGAGGACTAAGTATGAAACCGATGCCATCCAGAGGACTGAAGAACTGGAAGAGGCTAAGTAAGTGAAATATACATCACTTGAACGCAACTGAAACATGCCACGAAAACTAAATAAATAAAAATGACAGCAGTGTGTCATCCCATCCATTGATCATTGATTGGCTCAAACTGCTGAAAATGACAATGAATTATTTTCTCTTTAGAAAATGAAAAGTATTAAGATCAAGTATTTAGGTCCAAATACTTTGTTACCGTACTTAAGTTGATTCTTCAGGTATCTGGTTCTTTACTTGATTTTATGAATTTATTTTTTTTGACAACGTTTTACTTGTACTCCGCACATTTGAAAACAGATATCCAGACTTTCTACTCCTTATTTTGTCAGAATAGGCTTGTTACTTTTTTCAACACCTGAGGATGATGGTAAAAATGTAAAAAGGACTTGAAGAGGTAAAGATTGATTAAGATCTTGGGGATTTATAAGGCAGAAAAAACAGGAACAGTAGCGACATGGAGGAATTACAACCCGATGATAGCTGGGATAGGCTCCAGCACGCCCGCGACCCTAGATGTCAGTAGAACGCTGACAAGTAAAATCTTACCCCCTGCGGAGGCAGCCAATCGAGATCTCTTAGCAATGATTCCAATTAAAAACAAACATCAACCTGTGTATCCAGGAAGAAGCTGGCTCAGCGTCTGCAGGATGCTGAGGAGGCTGTGGAAGCAGTGAATGCTAAATGTTCCTCCCTGGAGAAAACCAAACACAGACTGCAAAATGAGATTGAAGATCTCATGGTGGATTTGGAGAGGTCAAATGCTGCTGCTGCTGCTCTGGACAAGAAGCAAAGAAACTTCGACAAGGTCAATCCTATTTATTTATTTTCCCCCCTCATTCCAATATCTTGTTTATTCTGCTCAATTCGGACCCATACAACGGTGGAGTCACAATAAGATGAATAAATGTAAACAGTTGCAAGACAAAGTATCTGAAGCCTTTGAAGTTACCTGGATTTGTGCATAAATTGGTCACAAAATGTTAACTGATCTCCATCTAAGCCACAACAATAGACAAACACAGTCTGCTTCAATTATGAAGTTCAAATCACATTTTATGACCAATTTATGCACAAATACAGGTCATTCCAAATGGTTCAAATACCTTTTCTTGCAACAGTACATATAAATTGCAATTGTGTTTTATATCTTTGTTTCCAGGTTCTTTCCGAATGGAAACAGAAGTATGAGGAATCTCAGTGTGAGCTGGAGGGCTCCCAGAAAGAAGCCAGAAGCTTGAGCACTGAACTCTTCAAGTTAAAGAATTCCTACGAAGAGTCCCTCGATCAACTAGAAACGGTCAAGAGAGAGAACAAGAATTTACAGGGTAATACAAGAAAATGTACCTGGCACAGAATGTATTTAATTGGGTTTCCTAATTAACCAACTTATTGTCGACAACTCCCATCAATAGAGGAGATCTCTGACCTCACTGAGCAACTTAGTGAGGGGGGAAAGAGTATTCATGAGTTGGAGAAAGCTCGCAAAATACTGGAGCAGGAAAAGGGTGACATTCAGTCTGGTCTTGAGGAAGCTGAGGTACAAGATTATCTAACCTTTAGTTTGTTTGTGGTGTTTGCAACCATTTTAAAACTGTACAAATGATTCCACAACTTGGTATCTATCACAGGCCTCCTTGGAGCATGAGGAAGGCAAGATTTTGAGAGCTCATCTTGAGTTCAACCAGATTAAGGCAGAGATGGAGCGCAAAATTGCTGAGAAAGAAGAGGAGATGGAACAGTGCAAGAGGAACCTGCAGAGGACTATCGACACCCTGCAGAGTTCTCTAGAAGTTGAGTGTCGAAGCAGGAATGAGGCTCTCCGCTTGAAGAAGAAGATGGAGGGAGACCTCAATGAGATGGAGATTCAGCTAAGTCAGGCCAACAGGCAGGCAGCTGAGGCTCAGAAGCAACTCAAATCTGTTCATGCACATTTGAAGGTAAACTAGTAAGAATATACTAATGACGTACTGTAGATCACAGTCTGGATACTGATATTATATGGTTGATGTCATCCCATGAAGGATTGCCAACTTCAACTTGATGAGTCTCTTCGTGCTAATGACGACCTTAAAGAGAACATTGCCATTGTGGAGAGACGTAACAACCTCATCCAGGCTGAGCTGGAGGAACTGAGGGCTGCTCTCGAGCAAACTGAAAGAAGTCGCAAACTTGCTGAGCAGGAGTTGTTGGACGTTACTGAGCGAGTGCAGCTACTGCACTCACAGGTGAGGGCCCATTATTATTGCACAGCATGAACACAGATGGTTTATACAAATATGAAACATTTATCAACATCTGTAGATTTGAAGTGCTTTGTAACCTGAAATACAATTTATGATATTTAGAACACTGCTCTTATAAACCAAAAGAAAAAATTGGAAGCGGATACTTCCCAGCTTCAGACAGAAGTAGAAGATGCAGTCCAGGAGTGCAGAAACGCTGAAGAGAAGGCCAAGAAGGCCATCACTGATGCCGCCATGATGGCGGAAGAGCTGAAGAAAGAGCAGGACACCAGTGCTCACCTGGAGCGTATGAAGAAGAACATGGAGCAAACCATCAAAGACCTGCAGCACCGTCTGGATGAAGCTGAACAAATTGCAATGAAGGGAGGCAAGAAGCAGATGCAGAAGCTCGAGGCCAGGGTAAGTGGAAGAACATTTCTAATTTGTCTTACTTCCCTCAGGTAGGCACTATCAAAAAATAAATAAAAATCCAACATTCCACTGAAGAGTAACTTTTCACTTGGTTCGTTAGTATGGCGCTAAAATTTTCGACAATTTGAGTCAGAATTCGCTATGTTACTAGACTACAAAATGCCATTTTTTTTCCTCAACATCCTTCATTTTATTATCTTCAAGCATGCACATAATTTCTTTGCAAAATATTTTTTTGATTCCTGTTGTAATCAACCCCTAATAATTGTGTTATGGCAACAAGTTGTATAAAATTTGAATGCTTGTAAAAGTTGTGATCCTCAACTGGCTGAAAATATTGGAGAAACACTATTCTGAGGCAACGTTACTGAAACAAACTTGTTGTTGTACGTTCCAATAGTTTTTTTTCTTGATTAGGTTAAAGAGCTGGAGAATGAGGTGGAAATGGAACAGAAGAGGAGCAGTGAAGCTGTGAAGGGTGTCCGGAAATATGAACGTCGTATCAAGGAACTCACTTATCAGGTTCGATGCTTAGGGAACTTATCTTTACCAGAGGGACACATTATTTTTTATTTCTCTGATTTCAACAGACTGAGGAAGATCGCAAAAACCTTGCCCGTCTTCAAGATTTGGTAGAGAAGCTACAACTGAAAGTTAAAGCCTACAAGAGATCTGCTGAGGAGGCTGTATGTGTGAATACATTTGAAGAAAAGGATGGCGTGCTTGTGCCCCTTCCACCATCCCATGAATGTCCATTTTTTTTTTTTAATACTCATCAAAACAGGAGGAACAGGCTAATGTTCATCTGGGAAAGTCCCGGAAGCTGCAGCATGAACTGGGTGAGGCTGAAGAGCGTGCTGACATTGCTGAGTCTCAGGTCAACAAGCTGCGCGCTAAGAGCCGTGATGCTGGCACCAAGGTTGGCGCATGATGCACCCCGAAGCAGATACACAAAACCTGATCTTTACACAAGCTGCGCTTGCCTGCATTTAATGTCCATGCTGCTTTGAAATGTTGTCATTGCTACAAAACCTGTTATTTCAGCACTTCAGATGATTGTAATTAATTGTTGAATATATTGCTAAGGACCACTAATCTGATGACCTAAAATCTGTTTCTTTTGTCCCCCCACCCACCCCCAACTTGCCGGGCTGCAACAGAAAGGCTTTGAGGAAGAGTGAAGTTCCGAGTCTTCAGAAAACCTTTTGCTTGCTGTTTGAAGTCGACCCCCTCAAATATCACGTATTCACTACCTGTAGTGTCTAATAAAAGCTTATCGAGCAGTGCACCACCCTTGTACTCGTCATTTTCTTGCTGTCCGTGCAGTTTACAGTTTTTTTTATTTGTTTTTATTTATTTGGTGATATTCTAGTCTAGGCAGTCAAAAGGTAATGAGCCTAATTTAATTTAACCCACAAATAACAGAATTTTCTTTTCAGAAATTTTCACGGTTTGTAGTTGAAAGACTTGTTTGAAGGTTTATTTTAAAAAATAAGTTTTGTTTAAGTCTGTCCTCTTCCTGTCAGCCATTTTGGAAACTTAGTCCTTGTTGGACGCCCGTCAGCTGCAGAGAGCTGTGACTGAATGCCTTGCTTTGAAAAGGCAACCACCACTAAACCTTTTCAAAAGGTTGCAAAATTTGTACGGCAACCTATAATAGGCTACAGTATCGTCAAATAGTGGGTGTCCAGGCTCAAAGGCAGAGAACAAGAGCCTGCTTTGAGTGACCTCCGTGACAGGCAAAGGAGTAGCAGACCATCTTCAGCGCTTAATTTAGGAAAATTGAGCCCTCAGGAAAAGCTAATCGGATCTATATGAAACTGTTTTTAAGTGAAGTGTCAAAAAACAAGTAACTTTTTAAGTGATGAGTCTTATTTTAAGCGTAATCAGATTAGTTTTGACGAGAAAGACATTCTTGGTAAGATTTTGAGTTTTTGCAGTGAAAGATGAAATGATATAATCGGGCATTTTGGTTGCATCGCATCGTAGACCCCCGCGCAATACGTGACACCACTCGCTTGCGATTTGACGTGGAATCGCAGCCAAACGGTCAGCAACTAGATTCAGCTTCACACAAAGTGTCAAGGCTGAACTCGGCGGAGCCGGACAATCGCAAACAAATCACAAATTACATTGAGGGACTGACCCTCGCACACTTACCAACGTGCTGAAACAAAAAGTAATAAAACCCCTGGAGTTATCATGGGGAAAAAAAACATGTTTTGTAGCTCTACTTATACATTAAACCTCTGCTCTTCGCAGGGGATAGGGACCAGGCGTTGCTGCGAATAGCGAATTGAGGTACTAATACCCCTCCAAAAAGGTTTATAATTGCTTATAGATGCCACAAGATGGTGACAAAGCACACCATTTGTCTTAGTGAAGCTCCTCAATCAATTTCAGCTAAAGCACCAATACGCAGGGGTTCAGCGTATGATTTTATTGAGCCACAAACAACATGCTGCAATTGCCCTGTCTGCTGTGTCAGCAGAGACTACGAAGAGACGACAGGACAGACTTTGGAAAGCCCCGTGTAGGTTTTCATGACAATGAAGCGGCATTTTTCAATCTTGTCACCGGGTTTCAAGACAGTAATCACGCATCCTTTACAAATTCCTCCCGGATATACCTGGAGCTGTTGAAAAGGCTGCTGGCAATGATGGCCCTATTTATTGACGGCATAAACACAAACTTGCGTGGATCCATTTCAGAGACTGAAATGGATATTGCTTCACTTTTTGGCCACAGGTACCAGTCATTACTTGTGTGATCAACACCCACGTCCCTTATGTTGAAGTATCCTTCAATTACATTATCCATAATCACTCTGTGACAGGTTGAATGAAGTGACGGAAAAAAAAACACTGTCCACGTTGGTATAATGAGTTGTGCAATTCAGAAAGTGATTTCTAATTTTAACATGAAGACAATCTGCGTAGTTGCTGCTCATCTCGCACCCCAGAAGTTCAGAAATAACAAATTGCATTCGGGATAATATGGACATTAGGTTTTGGTTGAGAAGGGTCTAACTGTTGCATCAGTTGTTATTCCATTTTCTAAAGCCTGAATGGAAAAACACAGCTCTCACGGTGTTGGGACGTCTGAGTTTAAGTAAGGGGGAGCACGAATCTCCTGATCTTAAAATAGAGTTCATGAAATCCCATCAGTAAGGGCCTCAAGGTCAACAATAAGGCACAGATAATCCCGAGCAGCTGCTCACATTGAAGTCTGCCCGTTTCTCCAAATGGCTATCAGTTCCCCTTTCTACATTTACATCTAATAATCATACTATGATGATACTTTTCATGTCTTTTACCAATAGGTTAAACAGATATCAATTTATATGTGGTTGTAGTTATTTTATTTATTGATATTTTTTGATAAGACTAAAATATGTCAGTATGCTATGTCGGTCTGGAGTGTTAATTATTGACCTTTTTACATTAGTGTCACGTCTCGTTCATTTTAATTTCTACTGGAGACTGAATAATGATTTGATGGACAATGCAGGAGAGGGAGGCCCCAGACACACTGAGTTTTTTTTTTTTTTGTCAAGCAGAATGGAAAATGGGAAATCTGTATCCCTTCATGCAGGAACAGTTTCACTGACACAGACACAGACGCACTTAGTGTGAAATTGTAGGAGCCCTTAGTCTTCTCTTATTAGACGACACGTCCTTACGTCCCTCAGGAAGCAATCAGGTATCTAAGAGCTAATGAAAGACAATTCCCACATCTGCATAAAGAGGTGAATTGTGCTCCAGTGTTGGGACATCTGAAACTTGGCCCAAGTGAAGAACCCCTGAACAAGACTGTCCTCTCACTTGCACCTCTGAAATGATACATCTGTATCCCAGGAGATAAAAGTCATGATACTGTCACATGACATTTGATGCCAAAAGATTAAATGTATCACTATTATCAATCAGTGTTTACATTGTCTTATATTGTTTTTCTGCAATCCAATTAATTTCTCAGCAAAACAAAATATGTTGTGCTTTAAATATCCAACAGCAACAGTGATTAGCTGGAATTAGAACATGAGAATAAAAACAAGTTTATTTTATTTTAAGCTAAACAAGCTAAGTTTATTTTATTTTAAGCTAAACATTACTCTCATGTCTCCTTCAACAAGTAGAAAATTGACCTATGCTCAGACATATATTCACTCGGTCTTTAGCAGTGGCAAAGAATTTCTAGCTTCCATTTGGCAACCTGACGCCGGCTGTCAGCGGGAGGGCCGCTCACTTATTCAAAAGGAAATCATCTTAGCGCTTGTCAGCAGTTGTTGACCTTTTTTATCTCGTAACCTCTGAAGGGACTGTGATCAGTGGTGCTCAGGACTGTCTAACTCCTGTCACACATCCAGGAGGCATGCTAGTTTCAAGGTTGGTTTGAAAAGTTGGAAGAGACAGTTTTTGCTTTTTTTTTTTTTTTTTTGCATGCCAGGCGGTTAGTTGGCAACGCCCCCTGCAAAGAAACAATAAATGACGTGCACGCTTGGTAACAGTTTGTCCTTCCAGGTCTTTCCTGAATCCACATTTGGAATACCATTCATTGGTCTATGCATTGGATCTAGAATTTAGAATTTGACATTTGACAAATACTACGACAGCACAGCGGTCTATCGTTGTTGTTTTGGTTGTGACATACATGCCCATGCCTACACTTTAACATGCGTTCCTCTGCTTTCACGACAACGGTGTCATTTTGAAAAACATTCACTTTGAGTGTCAAACGTTTGCATTTTCACGTTGAAAAGTGCTGCCGTCGTGTCATTGAATGGCCAAGCTTTTTTCAGTTCAAAACAATCTTGTGTAACCTGTTCCTGAGGAAAGTCGAGCAGGGGCGATTCGAGGAGCCGAGGTTTCGGGGTGCTGGAATGCATCTTAAATGGGTGAGCTACAAACACCTATATGCCACTCAGTAAACTATTCATTAGCACCTTGGCTTGAATATTATCACATGTTCATATGACACAACAACCACCTTCTCTCATTCCAATTCAAACAGAGGACAGTCGTACTGTCAGACCACCTGAATTGTTTCCTAGCTACATAGAGTGACCTACGATTAAAAATGCAGCCAAAATGTGAGGCCCAATGGCATATACAGTACCTGCCACTCTTGGTGGATTTATGTGAAACAGGCAGCGTGCGAGGCCGACATGTGCCGCTCTTGATCCTTGACGCAGGCTGAGCCTTTGTGGCTGTTCTCCTCAATCAGTGCAAGGTTTTTGAAGGCATTTCACACCGTTATCTTTGTCCTCAAAGACACAAAGCCACATCAACAGGCCTGTTAGGGACCAGCGTTTTAATGGTAGATGGCTACTCTACTGTGACCTTGGCATTCATTACATTGGAGTTTGTCATACTGGCACAGCCCACTGTTATTTGTCATCATTACTGCCTTTCAGTGAATCTCAGGCATGTCTCCTGCTGAAGATCTTTGTCTGTGTCGCCTCACACTTGTCGCCTGCATAATCTCACAAACCAACGTTCTTTATTTAGACCTCCCCACTTACCATCTCATGCCGTTTATATTTCAGCCACAGCCCTCCTATGATAACTCAACACAATATGTTACCGACAGCACTTAAGCCCCATAAGTAACTGAGACCCCTTCATAGCAAAACACGTTTTGAAAATCTACTCAGTTACTTTCTGTCGCTTCTTTTTTTTTTGTACGTATGAAATGATGCAAATGAAATAACACATTTGATTAGCTACACGTATTGTCTAGTCCAATTTTCCCAGATTAAAAGTAAACAATAAATTGCAAAGGTGTTAGTCTCGAGGATGCTTGTTTTCTCCCCAACATCCATTGTTCCCAAGCAGCAGTTCCACGGTGGGATGATGACAAAAGAATTCCTCCCTGTCTATTTACGGATCGAGTCGTGTTTCCTCGGCTGCTTAAGGATACCTATGATTAATCACCACCCTGCAATGAGCTCCTAATATGGCCTCGTCAGGAGACCCCATCACTGATAAGAGTCGGACCCGCTGATTTCTATATTGCTCTCTGCCACTCGGTTAACCCCCACCCTCCCTTCACTTGCCCCCAAACTGGCCAACCCAACTCAGACACAATAGCATTCTTGGGTCTTACAAGCATCCTCCATATATGGTGGAGGGGCTTCCTTTATAAAGGGAACTGATTGTGAAACCCGCAATAGGTCATCATTCTATCACAAGGTAAGGTGTGTGGACGTTGGCTATTGTACTGTCATCATGTTCACTGTAAGTCACTTTCAACCATGTACTTCTCCACACAGTGCCGTAACACCTCAGTCTTCTCTGTAGGGATTGGAGAGGTAAGAATGAATCTTAATAGAACATTTTTTTATAAACACACATTCAATGCTGAACTGCATTTTTCTTGTCTAATTTATTTATTTTTTTTGTTGTTGCTTAGAACGTTTAAAAATGGGCGACGCCGCCATGAAAGAATTTGGGGCAGCGGCCTCCTACTTGAGGAAATCAGACAGGGAGCGTTTGGAGGCTCAGACTCGTCCATTTGATATGAAGAAAGAATGCTTTGTTCCTGACAACGATGAGGAGTTTGTGAAGGCTTCCGTCACCAGCCGTGAGGGGGACAAAGTCACCGCTCAAACTGCAAAGGGGAAGGTCAGTGATCTGGCAGGGTGCTTCCTAACTATAAGTGTCAGAAGTGCAGACAACAAACTATTTAGTCCGAAATAACCAACATATGACACCAACACAAGAAGGCAGAACGTTGCCTACTTCTATGCTCCAACTACGTAGTATTCAGGGATGTGCACACATAGCCACTAGGCGGTGTTCAAGCACATGCCTTTTGCCCTGAACGAAAATTATTTTCATTTATCAATATTTACAAATAAATATAAAAATTATCCCAGCAGCCATCAATTTTAGCCCAAGTGTTTTGAAATCTGACGGACATTTTTTGATTCCTTGGGAGAATTGCACATTGCCCCTGCCTCCCTTTCTTCTGTCATTTGAACAGGGGGGTGTTGACTTTTAAATCCACTGTTGCCTCACTTCAACTCCTTTGTTAATAGTTGTATTATTGACTGTGTTGATTGTGCTAACAGAAATAAACAAGTTAAACATACTTCAGTTTTTTCTAAATTATATGAGATAATTTTGACATGTGCCCTGTTTTTGGGCTAGAGCACTTGCCCCCAAAACTGTCTGTGCATGCGCCTGATAGTATTTATTTATGTACATTATATTGTATATGTATACAGTACAAATGCTCAACAACTACACTGCCACTAATGTCTATTGGGTCTACTTAAACATAGTCCACACAATAAAGTGTTTGTTCACAATGAATGAAATTGCAGTCCAGTAATTGCTTCCAAATAATGAGCGGCTCACTTTCTTCACACTGATGTGTATGAATGGTATGCACAAAGAAGTGTGGCTATAAAAACCAAAGGGAAAAAAACCCGAAGAACTTTCAGTTCCAAATCAATGTGAGCAATGTCAGAAATACACCGATAGGCATAGTACAATCGTTGTTGTTGTTAATGATATTAAAAATGGACTAAAAACATGGCATCTTCTTTGTTTTCAGACTGTGACAGTGAAGGATTGTGACGTGCATCCTCAGAACCCGCCAAAGTTTGATAAAATTGAAGACATGGCCATGTTCACCTTCCTCCACGAGCCCGCTGTGCTGTTTAACCTCAAAGAGCGTTATGCAGCATGGATGATCTATGTGCGTTAGGATCTTTCGAAACCACGTTAATGATGTTTCCTGAGAATGATCGGAAGCAGAGTCTAAGTGCCACTTATACCAGAGCATCGCTATGCTTTTTTTTCCCTTTGCTAGACCTACTCTGGGCTGTTCTGTGTCACTGTCAACCCCTACAAGTGGCTGCCAGTCTACAACCAAGAGGTGGTTGTTGCCTACCGGGGAAAGAAGAGGAGTGAAGCTCCTCCTCACATCTTCTCCATCTCTGACAACGCCTACCAGTACATGCTAACTGGTAATTATACAGCAGCTTTATAGACTGTATTCTCACATTAAAGTGATCAATACGAATTATGGAGGTTGTGCATACAGTTCTTAAAGTCGTTCTTGCCTTTCCTTTCCAGACAGAGAAAATCAGTCGATTCTCATCACGTGAGTTGGATTTTAGTCCAAGAATGATGCTTGAACCTAACCTACAGTTATAATCATCCATGTTAATACCATTATTGCTAATATTATCACGAAGTCCGTTGGAGGACACGACTAAACATTATTGATCGAATGCCAGTGTCATTACACATTTTCCCTTCCTGTATTTACCGCAATAATGCAGTTGATCATTGAGAAACTTTGATCTTTTTTAATATCTGTAGCTAAGCAAATCACTTTGTTTCCACAGTGGAGAATCCGGTGCTGGGAAAACTGTCAACACCAAGAGAGTCATCCAATATTTTGCCAGCATTGCAGCTGGCAGTGGAAAGAAAGACGTAGGCTCTGAGAAAAAGGTGTTTATCATGATTCGAAATCCAAATTGTAAATTGCTTTCCTGGTTTTAGGGGTTACATTTGAATAAATACCTGTGTTTTCAGGGTACCTTGGAGGATCAAATCATCCAGGCTAACCCAGCTTTAGAGGCCTTTGGAAATGCCAAAACCATCAGAAATGACAACTCCTCCAGATTTGTAAGCTTCACTTATACAAAAAAATTATAATAATAATAGTAAATTATGTTTCAGTTTGTGGATTGTATTCTAACACTTTTTTTTTCCTTTTTTTTTTAACCAGGGCAAATTCATCCGAATTCACTTCGCTGCCAGTGGAAAGCTTGCATCGGCTGATATTGAGACATGTTGGTAACATTTCAGAAATGTAATCGGTTAAGGCAATGGCCCAGCATTTTTTATTTTTGGTATTTGTATTTGTTCGTTTGTTTGTGTATGTATGTATGTCTGTATGTAGTATGTATGTACAGTATGTATGTATTTGACCACCAATTTTTTAATATATGTCTACAGATCTGCTGGAGAAGTCCCGTGTCACCTTTCAGCTTAAGGCTGAAAGAGACTACCACATCTTCTATCAGATTCTCTCTCAGAAAAAACCAGAGCTTTTAGGTAAATGAAAAGCAGCTAACATTCAGATCGCTGATTAAGGCTTGTTTCATTGTGTGCGACGCACAAAGTAACATATTCGTTGTACTCTTTCAGAGATGCTGCTCATCACCAACAACCCCTACGATTATGCGTTCATCTCCCAAGGAGAGACAACCGTCGCCTCCATCAATGATGCTGAGGAGCTCATGGCCACGGATGTGAGGATGTCAAATGTTTTGCTTGTTAGACATGAGATGCACTGCAAAAGTCACAATAATGAGTCACGGCAGTCAGACTAATAGTATAGTCGTTATTGAAATATGACTTTACTTCTTTTTCCGTGTAGTGTACATCATCATACAAATGTTGATGACAGTTATTAATCAATATCATCCGTACGTTGAACGCAGGATGCCTTTGATGTGTTGGGCTTCACCCAAGAGGAAAAGAATGGCATTTACAAACTGACAGGTGCCGTCATGCACTATGGGAACATGAGGTTCAAGAACAAGCAGCGTGAGGAGCAGGCAGAGGCGGATGGCACTGAAGGCGAGATGGGCTCTCTGGATTTTCAAAACTTGTCCATAAAGACACAAAAATATGATCCTGATCATTTTTTCCTGTCCTCATCATTTTTTAGATGCTGACAAAGTTGCTTATCTAATGGGCATGAACTCTGCTGACCTCATAAAAGGTCTCTGTCATCCAAGAGTTAAAGTGGGAAATGAGTGGGTCACCAAGGGACAAAATGTTCAGCAGGTTGGTAAATGTTACCAAAGTGGTATGAATGTTATTGATTTTGTAACACATGATAATACTTGTTGCACACATACCACATAGAAATAGAGTTTATTGACCAATGGAATAAAACCAAGAAGTCGGTTGCATTAGGACAACACACTGTAGTTTATCCATTACAAGATTTGATGATTTCCATGACTACTACTACAGTAGCCTGCAGTGTAGAGCCAACCCACTAACAACAAGACATCATCATACGTTGATTCATTTCTTGTTTCTTTTGTAGGTCTACTATGCAGTCGGTGCCTTGTCCAAGTCAGTGTATGAGAAGATGTTTCTGTGGATGGTGATCCGTATTAACCAATCTCTGGACACTAGGCAGCCTCGCCAGTACTTCATTGGAGTTCTGGATATTGCTGGATTTGAGATCTTTGATGTGAGCTTAGTCTATTATTGCTTTATGCAAAGATAAAATTCAGTTAGATTTTATTTTTAGGCAAATAATGACGATATGGGTGAGTAAATAAATGTTTATCCAGACTGAAAGCAATTGGATTTGACATCAAAATATATATATAATTAAATTTGTACTTCCATGTATTTAAAATGAAAATAAAATGCTTATCCACTTTCTATTACAGTTCAACACCTTTGAGCAGTTGTGTATCAACTTCACCAATGAAAAACTGCAACAGTTTTTCAACCATCACATGTTTGTGCTGGAGCAAGAAGAATACAAGAAAGAGGGCATTGAATGGACGTTCATAGATTTTGGTATGGACTTGCAGGCCTGTATTGACCTAATTGAAAAGGTGAGAAACACTTTTGTGAGAGGCTTTGATTGATCAGACACAAAATTCAAACCTACCATCTAATGTTCTCCCCAGCCCATGGGTATCATGTCCATCCTTGAAGAAGAGTGCATGTTCCCCAAAGCCAGTGATGCGACCTTCAAAGCTAAGCTGTACGACAACCACCTGGGGAAATCCAGCAACTTCCAGAAGCCCAGAATAGTCAAAGGGAAACCAGAAGCTCATTTTGCCCTGATGCACTATGCTGGCACTGTTGATTACAATATCAACAACTGGCTGGTGAAGAACAAGGATCCTCTAAATGAGACTGTTGTTGGACTTTACCAGAAGTCTAATTTGAAACTATTGGCATTACTCTTTGCAAATTATGCTGGAACAGATTCACCAGGTAAGAATGAACTAAATGCACACAGTGAGTGCATCCATTTCTTTCCCTACTTGTGCGCTATAAATGGTCTATACTGTACTTGAGCTCTACTCTTGTTAACTGGCAGATGCCGGAAAGGGAAAAGGCAGCAAGAAGAAGGGTTCGTCCTTCCAGACCGTGTCAGCCTTGCACAGGGTTAGTACAGGCACGTGATCATGTAATGGATCACTGGATCGAATGGAATTTGACGAAAACTTGATTTTCAGCGTAAAAATGTATCGCAATTATCACCCAGGTAAGGTGTTGTATACAGCGTATCACTACCTTCACAGGAGAATCTCAACAAGCTAATGACCAACTTGAGGTCTACTCACCCCCACTTTGTACGCTGCATCATCCCCAATGAGACCAAGACTCCTGGAGCCATGGAGAACCCGCTGGTCATGCACCAGCTGCGCTGTAACGGTGTGCTGGAAGGCATCAGAATCTGCAGGAAGGGCTTCCCCAACAGGATCCTCTATGGAGATTTCAAACAGAGGCAGGACATCTAAATAAATGTCTTTACACAAAAAACTCATTTGTGTATTAATTGGGATTTTTTGTTGTTGTTAAATATTTGATCCATCAATTTTCAGATATCGTATCCTGAATCCTGCCGCTATCCCTGAGGGTCAGTTTATCGACAGCAAGAAGGGAGCAGAAAAACTCCTTGGGTCTTTGGATATTGACCACAATCAATACAAGTTTGGACACACAAAGGCAAGTTATAAAGGGACTCATATAAACTAAAGTATCTACTTTGTGAATTCTAAATTCATGCAAAATATCTTAACTTGTGTAGTATTTATCTAATATTTGAGGTCATACGATAATAACACAGAAGGTAGTTGTTATGATCATGATTTGAATATAGTTTAATAAAAATGAACATCTCTCTATTTGTTCACTTTAGTAATAATAAAGGTTAGTTATTACAGCACCAGTACACCAAGCATAACTTTCTGAAACTTAAAATAAACTCCGTAAGATGCCTCATTTTGTTTCCAAGCTGATCCAAAAAAGCTAGTAGATAATAACATTGATGTACAATTTTCTAAAGGTGTTCTTCAAAGCTGGTCTCCTTGGGCAACTCGAGGAGATGAGGGACGACCGCTTGTCTCTCATCATTACTGGAATCCAGTCTAGATCGAGAGGTCTCCTGGCAAGAATGGAATTCCAGAAGATTGTTGAAAGGAGGTTAGAGGAAATAGGCCTACAAAATAGATTTTAGGACAAACAACTGTAATTGTTTTATTTCTTTTCTGCATATTTTTTAACAAACAGTTAAAACAATGGATGATATTTGACAGGGATGCATTATTAGTAATCCAGTGGAATATTCGTGCGTTCATGGGGGTTAAGAATTGGCCATGGATGAAGCTGTTCTTCAAGATCAAACCTCTTTTGAGATCTGCTGAAGCAGAAAAGGAAATGGCCAACATGAAGGAAGAATTCCTGAAGTTGAAAGAAGCTTATGCAAAGTCAGAATCCCGCAGGAAGGAACTGGAGGAAAAAATGGTTTCTCTTCTCCAAGAGAAAAACGACCTGCAGCTCCAAGTTCAGGCTGTAAGTTTAATGATATCATTATTCAGTAATTAAGCACTTATTTATATGAATTATATAATTACATAAATGAACATGTATAAAATTGTGTTTGCAAATTAGGAACAAGATAATCTTGCTGATGCTGAAGAAAGATGTGAGGGGTTGATCAAACACAAAATCCAGATGGAAGCAAAAGCCAAAGAGTTATCCGAAAGACTGGAGGATGAGGAGGAGATGAATGCTGAATTAACGGCAAAGAAAAGGAAGTTAGAGGATGAAAGTTCTGAGCTGAAGAAGGACATTGATGACTTGGAGTTAACGCTGGCTAAAGTGGAGAAAGAGAAGCATGCCACTGAGAACAAGGTATGACAACTACTTGGTTGTTGTTGTGTCCTAAAAGAAAGAATTAATAGGAAGTACACTAGACTTAACTGAACTATCACGATGCTTTCCAGGTGAAGAACCTGGTTGAAGAAATGGCGGCTTTGGATGAAATCATTGCCAAGTTAACCAAGGAAAAGAAAGCCTTACAAGAAGCTCATCAGCAAACACTGGATGACCTTCAGAGTGAGGAAGACAAAGTCAACACTCTGACCAAGGCCAAGTCAAAACTAGAGCAGCAAGTAGATGATGTATGTGTTTCAGTACTATTTGTTTGAAAAGTATGTTACTAGTCTAGGCACTTTTGAGCTAAAAGTTTTGAACAATTTTTTTTCTAGCTTGAAGGGTCCCTTGAACAAGAGAAGAAGATTCGAATGGATCTTGAGAGAGCAAAGAGGAAGCTGGAGGGAGACTTAAAGTTGACCCAGGAGAGCCTAATGGATCTGGAGAATGACAAGCAGCAACTGGAAGAGCATCTAAAAAAGTAAACACTATAACCACTATTCTTTCAAGGAATATATAGTGAAGGCATAAACAGGAAAAGGTAAAGAAAAGATTTCCGTTAATGGCTACTTTTTGATTGCAGGAAGGACTTTGAAGTCAACCAGCTCACCAATAGAATAGAGGATGAGCAGGCAATTGCCATTCAGCTTCAAAAGAAACTGAAAGAGCTTCAGGTAACAAATGGTTCAAGTAATGGTTTGAAATGTGTAACTTATCAAACAGCGACTAATTAATAGCATCTGACCAGGCCCGCATCGAGGAGCTGGAAGAAGAGCTTGAGGCAGAGCGAGCTGCTCGAGCCAAAGTGGAGAAGCAGAGAGCAGACTTGGCCAGAGAACTAGAAGAGATCAGTGAGAGACTGGAGGAGGCTGGTGGAGCAACATCTGTACAAATTGAGATGAACAAGAAGAGGGAGGCTGAGTTCCAGAAACTCCGCAGAGACTTGGAAGAGGCCACTCTCCAGCATGAAGCCACTGCAGCCACTCTGAGAAAGAAACAAGCTGACAGTGTTGCTGACCTGGGAGAGCAGATAGACAACCTGCAGAGAGTCAAGCAGAAACTTGAGAAGGAGAAGAGTGAACTTAGGCTGGAATTGGATGATGTCATCTCCAATATGGAACATATCGTCAAAACAAAAGTTAGCTCAACGTTTGTTTGTCTTTAGCTTGGAGTTGATTCAATTTAGCCTGATACGGAATATTGATATAAATATTCCGACTGCAGACAACTCTTGAGAAGACATGCAGAACTGTAGAAGATCAGATGAATGAATACAAGACCAAGTTTGAAGAAGCCCAGCGGTGCATCAATGACTTCAACATGCAGAAAGCCAAGCTTCAAACTGAAAATGGTATGTAATGTGTTACTTTAATTTAAAGTTGTTCAACACCACTATGTCCAGACATGAATAAAATATGGCCAAAATGCTAGGTGAGCTCTCAAGACAACTTGAGGATAAAGACTCTCTAGTGTCTCAACTCACCAGAGGGAAAATGTCATACACTCAACAAATTGAAGACCTGAAACGACAATTGGAGGAGGAGACCAAAGTAAGATCAACGCTGCTTTGAGGCAGGTGCCTCACCATTTGATGTTTAGTAGAAAAGTATTGTGTGTTTCATATACATATACAATATTTTCCTGACAGGCCAAGAATGCATTAGCCCATGCTGTGCAGTCCTCTCGCCATGACTGTGACCTGCTCAGAGAGCAGTATGAGGAGGAGCAGGAGGCCAAGGCTGAACTGCAGCGCGGCATGTCCAAAGCCAACTCGGAGGTGGCTCAGTGGAGGACTAAGTATGAAACCGATGCCATCCAGAGGACTGAAGAACTGGAAGAGGCTAAGTAAGAGATTGAGATTTGATAATTTACCATGACTAATTGAGACACGTTACTGTGTCTGTCAGCTCAGCTTTTTGTTGGCTAAATGAGCAGCCATTTATTGAATAGTTTTACTGTAAGTGAAAAATGTAACTGGGGGAACGTTAAAAGTTTTAAATGATGTTTCCAAAGGAAGAAGCTGGCTCAGCGTCTACAGGATGCCGAGGAAGCTGTGGAAGCAGTGAATGCTAAATGTTCCTCTCTCGAGAAGACTAAACACAGGCTGCAGAATGAGATCGAAGATCTAATGGTGGATGTCGAGAGGTCAAATGCTGCTGCTGCTGCTCTGGACAAGAAGCAAAGAAACTTTGACAAGGTGAAGTGTGCATGCAACATTTGTACTGGTAGACCACAAAATTGATTGCACCATTGTGTACATGGCAGTTCGATGGATTATGATAGAGAGTTAAATAACTCAGAGGCTCATTAGGGAGATCACAATATTTGCGGATTTACATCATGCACCGACATTCATTGATATGATTTGATGAGGGGGAAAGGACTTAATTAACAATGCATTGCTTCAAAGATATGGCTGAGGTCTGGATAGGTTTACATGAAAAAAAAAAAAACTGGGACTAGGGAAACAACATTTTGAAAATCTGGATCATAATTACAGTATTTCAAAATGCAAGAATGGCTGTGAAACCAGAAACCTGAAATTTCAATGGTCAACCAATATAAGCCGAGCATCGAGCTCATTATACAAAATTACATTACCAGACCTGCAGCTTTGTGTTAATTAATTTCTCACATGTAATCAATCATTTGTGCCTTTTTATGCCTGATAGGTCTTATCTGAGTGGAAACAGAAATATGAGGAATCTCAATGTGAGCTGGAAGGCTCCCAGAAGGAAGCCAGAGCACTGAGCACAGAGCTATTCAAATTGAAGAACTCCTATGAAGAGTCTCTGGATCAGTTGGAGACCATGAAAAGGGAAAACAAGAACTTACAGGGTATGCTCTACTGCTGATGTGTACATCGCAGTTGTATTGAAGCTCCAGAGTTTATCCCTTTATCCCTAATGCTGCTTGATATTCTACAGAGGAGATTTCTGATCTCACTGAGCAACTTGGTGAGAGTGGAAAGAATATTCATGAGCTGGAGAAATTAAGAAAACAATTGGACCAGGAGAAAAATGAGATCCAGTCTGCTCTTGAGGAAGCAGAGGTTAGGAAATATTATCCGTGAAAAATCCATTACTGTTTTAATCCAAATCATTTCAGTGAAACCTTGTCTCTGCCAGGCTTCCTTGGAGCATGAGGAGGGTAAGATTCTAAGAGCTCAGCTTGAGTTCAACCAGATCAAAGCTGACATTGAACGGAAACTAGCTGAGAAAGATGAAGAGATGGAGCAGTGCAAGAGGAACATGCAGAGGACAATCGAAACTCTTCAGAGTTCTCTAGAAGCTGAGTGTCGAAGCAGGAATGAGGCTCTCCGCTTGAAGAAGAAGATGGAGGGAGACCTCAATGAGATGGAGATTCAGCTAAGTCAGGCCAACAGGCAGGCAGCTGAGGCTCAGAAGCAACTCAAATCTGTTCATGCACATCTGAAGGTAATCTACAAGCAACACATTTTTACAAGATAGTAGAGTGATAACTAACAATATTATGGTTCAATGTCATCCCATGAAGGATTGCCAAATTCAGCTGGATGAGTCTGTCCGTGCCAATGATGATCTTAAAGAGAACATTGCCATTGTGGAGAGACGTAACAACCTCATTCAGGCTGAGCTGGAAGAACTGAGGGCTGCTCTCGAACAAACTGAAAGAAGTCGCAAACTTGCGGAGCAAGAGTTGCTGGATGTTAGCGAGAGGGTCCAGCTACTGCACTCACAGGTGAGAGACATTTATACAGCATAATCATAAAGGTTAACAGATGGATTTTTCCAGCAGCACTTTCTTACTTTCTGAAATCTCTCATCTGAATAAATGCAGAACACCGGTCTGATTAATCAGAAAAAGAAACTTGAAATTGACGCATCCCAGCTTCAGAATGAAGTAGAAGAAGCAGTCCAGGAGTCTAGGAACGCTGAGGAGAAAGCCAAGAAGGCCATCACCGATGCCGCCATGATGGCAGAAGAGCTGAAGAAAGAGCAGGACACCAGTGCTCACCTGGAGCGTATGAAGAAAAACATGGAGCAAACCATCAAAGACCTGCAGCACCGCCTGGATGAAGCTGAACAAATTGCAATGAAGGGAGGCAAGAAGCAGGTGCAGAAGCTCGAGGCCAGGGTAAGAGTTAAAACTATATCAGAAATTTCTCCCAAACGCATAAATGGGGCAAAAATCTGCACGGTCAGTAGAAAAATACAACAGAATGCCGCTGTGGGACCAAAATTCAAAGGTTAATTTAACATTGGCAGCATTGATGATAATCCTGGTTGTGGCCCAGATGGTGTCTCAACTGTAATGTTTCACATTTAATGATGTGCTCACCTGCAGCCCTGTGGATCATTTAACATGATACAGACTCCTATTTACCAATTCTGCTGTATCATTACAGTAGAATGATACATTCATTTACTTCTATGGGAATAAATAGCTGATATTGTAATCAACAGTCACAGCAAAGTGTATCAAGGGCAAAATTGGCCTCTGGGAGGATGAAAGAAGTGACATTTTTAACTCTTAAATTTAAACCGGATAATCCAGTTAATTTCCCATGGTGAGAGGATTCAAATGTAAAAAATCTTTGTTATCTTGAGAGACGTTCAACACAATCAACAACCGTTTGTTGGATTAACGGTACGTTGTGGTGTTAGTTTGAACCACTGCAGTTCAGCCAAATTGCACATCAGCCACAAAGAACTTACTCATATTAACTCGCGAAGTTACAAGTTTTTTCTTTATTTATTGGCTTTCAGGTGAAGGACCTTGAAAATGAGGTGGAGTCTGAGCAAAAGAAGAGCAGCGAAGCAATAAAGGGAATCCGTAAATATGAGAGACGCATCAAGGAACTCACCTATCAGGTGGGAATTTTTCATTTTTTTTCAGGTAGTGGAAATGTTATGAACACAAATAGTATGTATGCCTCTTTAGACACTGTCCACATCTTAAGTGATTGATAATCGTAAAATATATTCCATCATTGAGGTATGCCACACACAGCTTTCAATGTGTCTTATCATATTAACGTTAAGGAGCTGAGAGAATATCTCCCTTGAACTTGTGTGTGTTACCTCCTCTTTATAATGACAGACTGAGGAAGATCGCAAGAATGTTGTGCGTCTCCAGGATCTGGTTGACAAACTGCAACTGAAAGTCAAAGCATACAAAAGAGCTGCGGAGGAGGCTGTAAGTAGCTTTCAAAGTGTGCGGCATTAAACTTCCCCTCCTTTACGGTTAAATTGTGGGTTACTTCTACAATATACAGTACTCCCTTACTAACATTATTTCGTATTTAAGGTTTGTACATTACGTGAATGTGCGTGTAGCTGCAACAAGTTACCGTCACGTGTAAACAAGTACATCCTTTTACTTTGTGATTTGTTTTGGATTCAACTACCAAAAACAAAACAGTTCAAATCAACTGCACACTCAAGAAGTCTAAATTCCTTCATCAAATCCTTTATATAACTTTGTGTTGTATGGTTTTCTGTAGGAAGAGCAGGCCAATACTAATCTGAGCAAGTTCCGTAAACTGCAGCACGAACTTGATGAGGCTGAAGAGAGAGCTGACATTGCTGAATCTCAGGTCAACAAGCTGCGCGCTAAAAGCCGTGATGTTGGCGCCAAGGTAAATGACGGTTCTACTCTATATTGCAGACAAACTTACCAGACCACTGTCTTTTATTGTATTTTCTAGGGCTAGCAGCTAACACACGTGCCTTGCTGTGTCGAGTTTGTACGCTCTCCACTGCTTCAGTGGATTTTCTCTGGCTATTTCGCCGTCCTCCTCATATTCCAAAAACATGAACGTTAGGTTAATTGAAGACTCTAAATTGTCCATAGGTGTGAATGGCTGCTTGTGTCACGGGATTGACTGGCCGTCAGCCTAGTCCTCTCACTCAAAGTCAGATGGGATAGGCTTCAGGTCACCTGCAACACTAATGAAGACAAACCCGAAAATGGATGGAAGGATTTTCTCGGGCCGCTGTCAGTCAAGGGCCCAATCGTCATCACTTTTCTCCCTGTTTACAACAGAACACATTTACCGAGACTTTTCAAACATTATTTATTATTGCGTGTTGTTAATTTTGTTATCTGTCCCTAAATAATCTCACTTTGTCACTCTTCATTACAGAAAGGGCTCGATGAGGAGTGAAACCTACAGACAGCCATGCAAGAACTTTGAGATCATCTGTAGTTGACTGTTTCCAAAGTATCCGTAGAATAAAGCAAATGTGCAATAAAATGTATGCTCATTGTTTTTTCTTTTATTTCCAGCGAATACACTATATACCTGTGACATAAAGTCTGAAATACCTTTTCAGTCAATAGCACGAGGTAGTGTGTCCAAACCTTTGAGTGGTATTTATACATTTGTGTAAGAAAGAGAGAATATTTCTTGATGTTAGACCATTTCATAGCAACCAAGAGCTACCACTGTGAACTTCATACTGATTTTGGACTATTATTGAAACGGTGTGCTGTGTTCTTTTCTGACTCTGAGAGGCAAAATATTAGAAATAGAAAGATTGGTCCACTAAATCAATTTATTATCTTCAATTGTCTGCGCCAAAAGGGGGCATTGATGGATTTCACTACAGCACTTGCAGGAACCAGCTGTGTGCAAGTAATTCAGGCCCCGCC
Organism: Phyllopteryx taeniolatus; assembly: GCF_024500385.1. Taxonomy (NCBI): domain Eukaryota; kingdom Metazoa; phylum Chordata; class Actinopteri; order Syngnathiformes; family Syngnathidae; genus Phyllopteryx; species Phyllopteryx taeniolatus. The sequence goes on along the minus strand of NC_084515.1, from coordinate 21,791,302 downwards.
CCAACTGCTTTGCTGCCTTAACGGCCTGCATGTTTTTAATCGCACTTAAGCGTCACAAAAGGACCATTGCCAGACCAGAAAATGCATGCAGATTGATAAATGAGCACCATGCAGGCAGAAAACAAGTTAAGTAGTTATTACATGAACTCATTTGTTTTATTTTAGCAAAATGCATTGTTAGTAGGCTCCAGCACGTCCGCGACCCTAGTGAGGGTAAGCGGTACAGAAAATGGAAGGATGGATGCATAGTTGGTGCAACTCATAAGCAGAAAACATCTTCAAGTGATACATTATTGCTTTCATTTTAAATACAAACTAAATTGGACTGGTCGTCAGTCAATGTTAATCACAAAACACAACCATTCAGACTAGAATTTACAGCTATGGGCAATGTAGGGTGTTCATTTAACTTAGCAAGCACATGCCGAGGGCGGTGGAGGTGCTTGCATATGGTCAAATGAGTGTAAAAACTACAATAATACAGTCATCGAATATACATGATGAACACACATATCGAAACATATAACTGTCCATTGAATACTACACACATATAGTTTAAAAATGTACAATATATTAAACAAGGGAATATAAAAATGTTTTGTGTCCAAATTACTCAAAGGTAAATATAGTACATTTTGGTCATAAATTAGCTCTATACTTGAATGAATAAGTGGGTTACTGACTGTACTGCACTGTAATCAGCTGTAAATCTCACTCTGCCTGTTGATCTTAATCTTGATCTTAATTAAGTACAGGTATCCCTTCTTAGTTTCTAACAAAACATGCGCAAAACTAAGTCAATCTGCTTAGATTTGGAATATTATTATATCTTTAAGCTTCTTCGACAAGTTGCTTTAAATTGAGGGAGTCTGCTCTCGTCCTGACACAGCAGCAGGAAGGGAACCAAAGCCTGAAGGTTCGATTTCGGCGGTGAAGATGAGTAAGACAGCTGAGAATGAGTGCTGCGATGTGAAATCAAAGTCAAATCAGGTTTTAGCCGATTGGTATACATTACTGCATGATAACGCACCATACGGTGAAGAAGAAATTCATTCACTAAGATGGGAGGTTAGCTGGTCTAATAATCTAAAATTCTGCACTTACTGTGAATGGGTGTGTCATACAACCAGATTTAGAGAAGGTGTGAAAAGAGTGGTATTGATTTTTACATTTGTATTATGTTGATAGAATACGGTGTAAATACAAGTGTAGCCATCAGTTTAAGATATTGATAACAAAAAGAAAAATAACGATACGTGTGGTTTCAATAAAAGGAGACGTAATTTCAAAATGCTTTGCACCTGTCGACCGTCACCCACTATGAGGCCTGACAGCTGTTGCGCTTTTCAATCAGGGAGAAACAATCCCGGCAAGAATTTCACACCGTTATCTTTGTCGTCAAGGCCAAAGGAAAGAGAACAATGCTATGACGACACCACAAGATAAAGGCTTGGAGACCTCTCGGGGATCAGCTGTTGTGTGAGTGAAGTAAGTACATGACCTTCGCTCTCACTCAACAACAGCTGCAACAACTCAGCCTCACAAGGTGTGTCACAGATATGCTGCTGCTACCTTAACAACTGACCTTCATTGAACTTTTGGAGTAGGTGACCACAGCTGAGTGTTTGAAACGTTGTCATTTACGGGAAGATTTCAAATTCTAAAGATGATACAATAGCAGTGTTCTTGTTTTTTTTTTTTTTAATATATATTCAACTTAGAAAATAACAAAAACAAAAAAAGGAAGTAATTCCATTGGCAAAAAATCATTCATTGGATCTCACTAGAGATACAGTGGGTACGGAAAGTGTTCAGACCCCCGAAAGTTTCTCACTCTTTATTTATCAGTAACACTCGTATATTGAACTCTGGTGCTGTCCATTTCTTCTGCTCATCCTTGAGATGGTTCTCCACCTTCACTGGAGTCCAGCTGTGTTTGATTCTACCGATTGGACTTGATTAGGAAAGCCACGCCCCTGTGTATAGAAGACCTCACAGCACACAGTGCATGTCCGAGCAAATGAGAATCAGGAGGTCAGAGGAACTGCGTGAAGAGCTTCAGAACAACTCCGTGACTGTTTTTGAATGGCCCAGCCAGAGCCCTGACTTAAACCCAATTGAGCATCTCTGACATCTATGATTAAATGTTTCGCTTTAAAAAAAAATAATGTATAGGAAATAATTACACCGTAGAAATTGCAATGTTTCATAATTTCTTCTCATGCGAAGAAAACCCACATGCCACAAACATATATATTACTTACTGACGTCAGTAACTACTGTATATAATGAATAATGTAAAGTGTAAGGTTATTAACAATGGCTGTAAAACAGGCAATGGTTTGAAACCAGTCTGTGATCACCACCTCACCTCTCACCATCCCCGACGGCCTTGTTGATCACAACGAATGGCAGCAATGCAACCTGCCCAATGAGAAGAAAGCTCTTTATATTGTGCAACCTTTATCCAAAATTGTATCCCATATTTGGCAGACAAACAACCTTTAATAATGGAAGGAGGGCTGCTGTAAGGTACATGCATCCTCGCTTCACTGAGTGAACAGGTAAGCGAAGAATGATATGAAGTTAAAAATATTCTTCTCATATTGCTTTGCTTATTATAACATAAGTTGATTGGCTAAGTTTATCATGTTGGACAGTTGGAAACGGATCCTGGACTCAAACCAAACCACCCAAGGTGAGGGTGATTTACAGTATTTTTTATTTTTTACATGTACATTTTAAACAAAATGTCATTATTGACATGTAATGTTTGGCACACAGATCAGTACATGTAATCTCAATTTGCAGGGACATGCATTTATCTGATTTGCATGTAGATTATGTAACTACTGTACTGTTTTAAATTAAGATATTCTGACCCCTGCTGCAATAAATAATCTAACAGTGGTCATTAGTATCACGTCACATAGTTACTATGTACAGTATTTGGTGTCTAATTTGTTGAATAAGCCAGCATGATATATGGACACTATATTATTTATAGATGTATTGATCTTAGGTTGAAATGGGCGATTCTGTCACGAATGAGTTTTGGTCGGGTGCTCCTTTTTTTTTTTTTAAGAATAGGAAGCGTTTGGATGAGCAGACTTGTGAATTTGATATGAAGAAGGGATGCTTCGTTCCTGACCCTGAGGTTAAGTACGTAAAGGCATCTATCACAAGTTGAGATGGTGACAAGGTCACCGCTGACACCGAATTTGGGAAGGCACTTTCGTCAAAGCCATTTCTTGCAGAAAGTAACCCAGGTTTTGGTATTACATATAAATTCATTATTATCTGTCGACAGACTTTTGCAGTGAAGGAGACTGACACATGTCCTCAGAATCCACCAGTTTTAATGAACATTGACGACATGGCCATGTTCACGTTCCCCCATAAGCCCACTGCACTATTGAACCTCGTCTGACGAGTCCACATTTTAAATTGTTTTTAGAAAACATGGACATCCAGGCCAAAGAGGAAAAAGACCATCTGGATTGTTATCAGCGCAAAGTGCAAAAGCCAGAACCTGTGATGGTATGGGATGTGTTAGTGCCCATGTCTTGGGTAACTCGCTCATGTGTGTCATTCAGAGTGCAAGGTACATACTGTCATGTTTGTATGTCTTGTGGTTGTTAGCATCCCCCTGCCTTGTGCACACCTGCTCCAAAGTGCATCTAGCATCCACCTGCACCTCATTGACACTTATTACCCCATGCATATAACCTTGTGTCTCATTCTATCTGGTCGCCAGTTCGTTGTACCATTGTTTATATTCCACGTCACTGACAGTAACAAGGCCCTTTGCGTAAAGACGATGGAGGGAGACTTCAGTGAGATCGAGATTCAGCTAATGAATAGACTGCACAACTCCAAACGATGTCGCTCACTAATTCTAATTGTCGACATTCAAGTATTCCCAACTTCAACTTGATGAGTCTGTCCATAGCATTGACGCGGTCTTCAAGAGAATGTTGCCATTATGGAGAAATGTAACAACCTCAATCAGGGTGAGCTGGAAGAAATGAGGGCGACTCTCGAGCAAACTGAGGGAAGTCGCAAGAGTTGTGGTATGTTAGTGAGAGGGTGCAGCTACTGCATTCACAGGTGAGAGAAACACTTGCCATCTACAAATATACGACCTCTCTCTTTGGTAGTAGATAATTGCCTGATGTGTTTGAAATAGTTTTTTTTCTTAAATTAGAACACGACTGGTTAGCACATCTGCCTCACAATTATGGGGACCCGGGTTCAATTCCCGCCTCGCCTGTGTGACGTTTGCATGTTTGCATGGAGGATGAAGGAAACCAGAAAGTTACATTTGAGAGGCTGAAATCAGAGGATTTTGACTTTTGAAAATAAGAATAAAAACCTTTTCACTTCCTTTCCATTTTACTGTATGTGCAATAAGCTCGCTGGCAAAACAAAAAGTGTATTCAATTTGTGTTGTTTTCTCCGAGTATTCCGGTTTCTTCCCACATCCCAACAACATGCATGGTAGGTTAATTGAAGACTCTGAATTTCCCGTCGATGTGAGTGCGAATGGTTGTTTGCTTATACGTGCCCTGTGATTGGCTGGCGACCGGTTCAGGCTGTACCCCGCCTCTCGCCCAAAGATAGCTGGGTTAGACTCCAGCATGCCCGCGACCCTCGTGACCCCCTTATACGCCTCGAAGTAGGTCTACTGACTGATTTGAAGATTGAAGACACCAGTGACTCTAATTAGAGGGCACACCTTGTTTGAACATGTCACGATGGTCAAATTATTTTCAATCTTTCCTCGGGCTACCATCATTGCTGTCCAGGCCTGTTTCATGAGTTCCATTTCCATTTCCTGTACCGCTTCCCCTCACTAGGCTCGCAAGCGTGCCGCAGCTTACCCAAGAGGCAGGGTACACCCTGAACTGGTCGCCAGCCAATCGCAGGTCTTGCATGAGTTTGTTTTGTAAAATGAATCTGTGGAACCACAATTCAAAATCAATCTCTGATTTTCATTGGTTAATTTTCATTACATTTTTATTTCTTATTAATTTTGTCAGATTGAACACACACACATACAGTACATCATATTACATTGACCCTACCCCTATAAGAGCGCCACCTGAAGGTTTCAGTATAAAGAGGCCGTGTTTTGGAATGCCTGCACATTTTTTGTAATTACATTTAATTGCAAAGAATCACAATAAATAAACATACATAAGGAATTGATATTTTGCTACACTTCCAATGTACTATCCCTTGGTACAATTAATATGAAACTGTATAATATCATAGTAGAATTCTGTGCCACTGCAGCTTGTATATTGTTAAAATAATAAACCCCTGACAATTACAACTCAAAAATATTTTCCTTGTTGTAACACCATATTTTTTACTTAAAGCACTTAAAGCATTACATTAAAATATATTTTCTAGGTGTAGAAGACACCCTATTTTCACTCCTATTTGAGTTCAGTTGTCATTCGGCTGGTGTTGCAAAATTCAATCAGCAGAGGGCACTTGCCAACTCTGATAAGATGCTACTTGTTAAAACACTGTTTGGTCTTCGTGATTGGTTTCCCTCTGGTTTGCTGAATAAAACATGTAGGATAATAAACTGGAACTACTAACCATTAAATCAGAGGTGATTTATTATTATTATTTTTTGGTCTTTTTGGAGCGTCTGAAGAGTGCTGAAGGGAAAAGACAGACTTTTGAATTAAATTATGCGTATCGCGTCAAAGCAGACCATTCGGCTGCCAAAATATGACACATTCACATCACTGCACGATTTTCGTCATCCGAGGAATTGAATACGCTCGCATTTCCTGGACACATCTTAAGTCCACACAGAGGACCACAGACTGAGTGAGTGAGGAGGAGAAAAAAAACCCAATCAACTCCAGCGAGCCTCGATCTGAATTCAACACCCCCTTGAAAGTGACATTTCACAGTTGTGAAGAACAAATACTATTAATAACTTTGTGGGCTCGTGTTTCGTATTCAAGTCAGGCAAGGTGCCTCACACCTTCCTTTATGTGCGCATTATAAATCTCAGACATAGAAGGACTGTGGACAGCTGAGTATGAGAACTTTGGTGGAAGGCAGCATGTGCTAAAGTGTGGCTACAGGCTAAGACCGATGAGCAACAAATCCAAACCTTTAAGGATGCAAAGATGCTGCTGAAAAGTTGCGGTTTTGGTGTGAATTTCACTTTCTGGTTGCCATTTTCCATGGTCGTGGTTATTTTAACAAATGATCTGACAGTATATTTCAGAATTCTTTTGCATATGACTGCTTGTGTATGATAAGGAATACGATGCAACGTTTCATGAGCTCAAACACGCTGTACATTGTTGTTTGCTTGTGGCCTTGTCACCTGTCACTGCTAATCAAAGAAGAAATTAAAATACGTCCTGGAAACTTGCATCACCAAGCAGTCCTTTTGAATTAACAAAATCCCAGGGGTAGCCAGGAGAATTTAACAAGTTATCTTTGTACTGAAGTATACATACAAGACAACAATGCTGTGTGAAAAAGAAAGACAAAGGCTTTTGTACTCTGCCCCTTTTGCATAGAAGGTTGTAGTATAGGTCATAATGGCTTCAATATACATTGGTATGTTTTTTTTAATTACTGTGAAAGCAACATAAATTGCATTAAACAATTAGTTTTGTTTTTTTTTTTTTTTTTTTTTAGAATAAAGCTAACCTTAGAAAGGGTCAAACAATTCTATATTTATTGATTATTTTGCTTATTAATTAATTATAAAGACCTAGTGAATTACACTCAGTCGAGGGATGAGATAATCGCAATAAGCACTACTTGGCTGCCACCAATTAAGACTAGGCTTTACGCGATCAGGATTTTTGGAACCGATCAGCGAGTTTAAAAAAAACGATAACCGATCATCGATCCGATCACATGATAGAGGAACGTGTCTATTTAAATGACCTGTTCATTTACTGTATATACTTGTGTACCTAATTGCTCCAAAAATATATTGACAATAAATTATGTATCTTTGTTCCTCTATTTGTGCCAGTGAGGCATAGTGACAGACAGAACAAATGATAAATGGTCTTCTATTAGATGGCAGGAAGTAAATACAATAATTCATGTCTCCACTTTTTGTGACATTTTTGTTTGTTGGTGTGCCGTGAGATTTTTCAATTGTAAAATATTTTCCTTGGCTCCATAAAGGTTGGAAATCACTGCTCTAGTCCGATTGTGTATTCTAATCAGCCAGTTCAAACCAACATTACAACGTGACAAAAATAATCGGTGCTAACTTACTGTAATTAAATTACTTTATTTTTAATTAAATTACTTCACCCACACCGAAACTTTAGAGCATGATTCGACAGCATGTTTATGTCCAACCGTTCGTGCTAGCACTAGCTTGCTGGGCTACATAACGTTTTGTTGCCTGCTTGCGAGCCGCAACTGTCCTGAGCACCGGTGACCACCAACACACATTTTTCCCCATTTTGTTCTTACAAACACACGGCGCGATCCACTCTTGTAGTCGTCGCCACGGTAACGAGTGTATCTGGCCGCATTTGAGTCGACAAGATAAAAGTCCACTGATCGTAAAAAACGGGATGTGGTGGTATTGGAAGACAAGATTTTATTGCAGTAGTCTGACATAGAGCAAATTTGTCTTGTAGTCTGATCCGGGCATTACGTGTTGTCTGTTCCACACCGCCGACATTTTTATTTATTTTTTTAAATAGCTTTATTGGGCGAATTATGACATTAAAGCCAATCAGCATAAAATGCTAATTATCGTCCGATACCGATAAGGCCGATAAAATCGGTGTAAAATACTGATATGGAAACAAATTCAGATAAATTCGAGAGATTCTCCAATCTCATTAAAATACTGTATGTATTGAAAATACAACAATTACTTGTTTAATCGATTGTTTATTTACACAGTAGATCGAGGAAATGAACCCCTTGTCCTCATTAGTGTCGTGGGTAACCGGAGCCTATTCGAGCTGACTTAGGGCGAGAGACGCTTTGCACCCAGAATTGGTCGCCAATCGATTGCAGGTCACATATGGACAAAAAAAACTCGGACTCACATTTATACCGATGGACAATAATATGGAGTTTTCAATTAACCTGAGAAGAACGTTTTGGCCATGTGAGGGGAGACCATAAAAAACAAAAACGTAAAGGGGATAAGGTGTGTTAACCACGGTTTGAACTCAGATCTCCTGATTGTTACGCAGGCAATGATAAGCACTATTTTTTATCATCCTCCGTGGTCAATAAAACATCATTTCTTACACCTTACAAGTTTAGTCTGGAAGTAAGATGAACTTGCCAAATATTTGGAGAACACGTTTTGCTGAAAACCAGTGTCAGTATCACTGTTAATTTATTTTAAACTTATTGAATGGAAGAATCACAATGTGCAAGTAAAATGCATTCCAGGTACTAACACAACCCAAATCTTTTACCAAGTTACCTCTAATAGACTGCGTGTAAGTAAGTTGCAGTGCTTTTAATTGGATTTGCATCTGTAACAGCATCCACTGAAGGGGTAACGAGTTCTCAAAGCTGTATACAAAAAATAAATTTGGACAATTTTAAGAGCCTTGGGACCGAGGGTATAGATCTACAGTAACTGTAAACGGTGATGAGTGATGATCATAAAGCGATGCCACAGCTGTGACCTTGGCCCTGTCTTGTCCCCTTGTAGACAGCAGCTGCAACTCTCTGTTCTACCTCTTGAAATGTATTTCACACCACATCACTTGACAGACTATAGTTGATCTCGATGTGTTTGGGGTCTCATAAATCTGGTTGCTTACAAGCAGGCGATACCTCATTTAGAATAGCAACAGAGCCAATGTATGTACAACGCAATCAGGCATTCATTCTCCTATAATACAATGAAAACTGTGCAGTATATCCATTATTTGTCATCTGTTTTGTCCCTGCTATTTTCTGAGTCATGACGATAACAAAATAAAAAGTTGTAATTAAAGCAACACATTTATAGCCTGAATAAAGACGAACCCAGTATCACAACAATTATGTTCCACTTTGCATTCTTTAATTAAACTGTTATTACAAGTTGCTGTTAAAGCAGTACTGTACTTGATAGAGAGTGGTCTGCGCCCCCCCCCCACCTACTACCACCCCTTCCTTTGTCATGTCCAGTCTGGCTTCTTGTTTTGTTGTGCACAAGGTGATAGCAACAAATAGCAGCACTAGACTCTACCCAATTTGGGGGATGTCTTTTTTCTGATATGCAAATGAGATGCCATTTCGCTCATATCCACCACCTTATTTGGCGGAGTAGCAACCTTTATTAATGGAGAGGACACCTGGCGCCAGCTACCAGAACTATCATTCTGCTTGGCAGAGGTTGACAGTTTAAGGTAAGCACAAGACTACACTACATATTCACTACGTCAGTTAAGTTTACTTAAATAAAGATCTTTTTCTTCACTTAACTGTTTTTTTCTTTTTTTTTTTTGACCATTTCTATTTTTTGTTCATTCTGGTAGGTACTCGTTTCTTTCAGGTAGGCACTTGATGAAATTGATTGATGTGGTATAGACCTTTGAAAGAATGAGACATTCAAAGTTTAGAAACTAATAGCTTGCTTCTGTGTCGATACGATCAAAAGACAATGTAAATACACGTGAATTGCCATGGTTTAAAAAATGTGGAGCAAAAAGCAACTGGAACATCGTTTATTGATTGTCTCTTCTCAGAAGAAAAAGAAAAAGCAGCAAAATGGGTGATGCAGCAATGGCAGCGTTTGGGCCAGCTGCTCCTTTTCTTAGGAAGTCAGATAAGGAGCGTTTGGAAGCCCAAACTCGGCAATTCGATATGAAGAAGGAATGCTTCGTTGCTGACCCTGAGGTTGAGTACGTCAAGGCATCCGTCACTAATCGAGATGGTGACAAAGTTACTGCTCACACTGAGTTTGGAAAGGTATACGGTTCATAGTCATTTAGTTGAAACCCTAAGAAACACCTATGCACGTTCATCTTTAAGAAGCTATCATTTGATTTCTACAGACTGTGACGGTGAAGGATTGTGACGTGCATCCTCAGAACCCGCCAAAGTTTGATAAAATTGAAGACATGGCCATGTTCACCTTCCTCCACGAGCCCGCTGTGCTGTTTAACCTCAAAGAACGTTACGCAGCATGGATGATCTATGTAAGAAAATCATTGCGATTTCCTGTCATTCTTTATGTCTCAGAATTTTTGTCTTTTTTTTAAATGTATCGTTTCATTTTTATTATGGCAGACCTACTCTGGGCTGTTCTGTGTCACTGTCAACCCCTACAAGTGGCTGCCAGTCTACAACCAAGAGGTGGTTGTTGCCTACAGGGGAAAGAAGAGGAGTGAAGCTCCTCCTCACATCTTCTCCATCTCTGACAACGCCTACCAGTACATGCTGGCAGGTACAGAATCTAGTCAAATACTCACTTTTAATATTAAATTCGAATGTAAAACACATGATTGATGTACACTTTCTTTGATTTACAGATCGAGAAAACCAGTCCATTCTCATCACGTAAGAAAGGCAGGAAAACACTTTTGAGCACTTAATGTTATGCTTGATCTAACCACGAACTTGTTTTAACACAGAGGAGAATCTGGTGCTGGAAAGACTGTCAACACCAAGCGAGTCATTCAATACTTTGCCAGCATTGCTGCAGTTCCAAGTGGTAAAAAAGAGCAAGCAATTGAAAAGAAGGTGACACATTTCAGAAGGGAGTGGGAACCTCCATCGTTGAACATCGTTCCGATTTAGAATCAATCACGAATCAATGAAGCCATCCGGGTCAAACTGTCACCAGTATCAAACGTTCATTTATAGAAATGAAAAGGGGTATGAAAAGAATTGAACGCTTGAAAAAAATAAAACATACAAACAAAATGTTTTGTTTTTTAATATTTTGGCAACAACTGGCATACAAAAGTATAAAGAAGTAAAGAAATTGTGTCCTCACAATTAACTTTGATGACAAGTGACAGACATGTAGGGGAAGATAACTGCTTTGAGTGTCGTCACATTAAAACTTAAAATGCAGCTCACCTTTTGGTGTCCAATCCAATCTCCTGCTAGTGTTATTGTCAAATTTGTCTTATTTTTCAGAGGAGGAAGGAAAGTGTTCCATTTTGGGCTCTATGGTTATCACTGCATTGTTTTCCCCTTTGCCATCGATGCCACTCTTCTGTGATGACTTAACAAAAATTGAAAAAAAAACAACAACTAAAAAGTCCTATTTTACCTGAAACGTTTTGGTCAATTACAAATTATAAAACCTTAACGGTGTTGGATCTTTGAGCTATCAGCGAATGAAAATAATTACAGCCATGTTTATTTCCCGATAAAGACATCAAGTCATATATTTTCTCTTCAGGGTACCCTGGAGGATCAAATCATCCAGGCTAACCCTGCTCTGGAGGCCTTTGGTAATGCCAAGACTATCAGAAATGACAACTCTTCCAGATTTGTGAGTATATTATTGAGTAACTGAAGCTGATTTTCAACATCAACATCAAGCGTTTATTTCCCCATTGCCGTTATGAATGTTCATCACTGTTCTTTTCAGGGAAAATTCATCAGAATTCATTTTGACAACCGAGGGAAGTTGGCTTCTGCGGACATTGAGACCTGTAAGTGAAGCTTTATCTCCCCGCGTGAATTTTTATAGGGCTGTCACTATCGAATCTTTTCAGAATCTATTCTCCTATTGTTATTGATCAAATAATTGAATAATAACCAGATATATCTATATATATAGATAATTTTTTCTACTACAACAATATTCCATAAATATACATCAAACAGATCTTCTGGAAAAGTCTCGCGTGACCTACCAGCTCAAAGCAGAGAGGGACTACCACATTTTCTACCAGATCTTGTCTCAGGTGAAACCTGAACTTCTCGGTAAGTACAGTAATTGACAGCAAGTGATAGGGATTATTACAAAATCAATACTTGCCCAAAGTAACTGCCCAACTTGCCCTTTTTTAATTGTTTTATTCTATGCAACATCATTTTAGAAATGCTGCTTATTACCAACAACCCCTATGACTACGCCTTCATCTCCCAAGGAGAGACGACTGTGGCCTCCATCAACGACTCCGAGGAGCTTATGGCTACTGATGTGAGCTAAGAACTGATTGGATTGTAGTTTTAAATCCAACAATGTAATTCCTGTTTTTGATCGATAGTTTTGTCATTTTCAGGAGGCCTTTGATGTTTTGGGCTTCACTCAAGAAGAGAAGAACAGCATTTACAAGTTGACCGGCACCATCATGCACTACGGTAACATGAAGTTTAAGCAGAAGCAGCGCGAAGAGCAGGCAGAGGCTGATGGCACTGAAGGTAGGAATTCATTCAGTAATCTGTTAGCATGGCACATCCTATAATGACAATATTGGCCCACTTATCCTTGTCAAAAATGCATCGGAAAATAATGTACGGAGGTGGTGTTGAAAGGTCAAAGGTCTTATGGTCAAATCCAAAGATTCTCTAAGAGCTATTAATTACATCTAGGTTCTAGTTATTATGTGTGGAAAAAAATCTGAAATTATTTTTCTTGGTCTCATTTCATTTCAACAAAGACTTGGCATTTTTAGGTTTTTAGACCTTCCGACTACACTATATACACACAGGTACACACGAGGAGTAAACTGTAAGTTGTCAAAGTATCACTAACAGAAACATCAGAGATGCAGACAAACGATGTCTGATGCCAAGTTGAATAAAGACAGACTATATGCAAATATTCTCCCTTCAGATGCTGACAAAGTCGCTTATCTAATGGGCCTGAACTCAGCTGACCTCATTAAAGGTCTCTGTCATCCAAGAGTTAAAGTGGGAAATGAGTGGGTCACCAAGGGACAAAATGTTGCCCAGGTAAGTATTCGTGGGGAATCTTTTGAGGAAAAGATAGGATTCCATTTTATAGGAATATCTTTTTTTTTTTTTCCCCAGGTTTACTATGCTATTGGTGCATTGTCCAAGTCAGTGTATGAGAAGATGTTTCTGTGGATGGTGATCCGTATTAACCAATCTCTGGCCACCAAGCAGCCTCGCCAATACTTCATTGGTGTTTTGGATATTGCTGGATTTGAGATCTTTGATGTGAGCTGTGTTTATTATTCGTGGAGTAAAATAATATTTCCTGACTTATATTGGTTGGTATAATCTACATAAGAGGATAGAGGTAAAAATTAGGCAACTGTATCCACTTTCTATTACAGTTCAACACCTTTGAGCAGCTGTGTATCAACTTCACCAATGAAAAACTGCAACAGTTTTTCAACCATCATATGTTTGTGCTGGAGCAGGAAGAGTACAAGAAGGAAGGCATTGAATGGACTTTCATAGATTTTGGTATGGATTTGCAAGCCTGTATCGACTTGATTGAAAAGGTGGGAGACTAGTTGTAACGTGTTAATCAGATTTTCCAAAACGTTTGAGCAATATAGAATTACTCCACATCATCGTTTGTTCTTCTCAGCCCATGGGTATCATGTCCATCCTTGAAGAAGAGTGCATGTTCCCCAAAGCCAGTGATGCGACCTTCAAAGCTAAGCTGTACGACAACCACCTGGGGAAATCCAGCAACTTCCAGAAGCCCAGAATAGTCAAAGGGAAACCAGAGGCCCATTTTGCCCTGATGCATTATGCTGGGACTGTTGATTACAATATCAACAACTGGCTGGTGAAGAACAAGGATCCTCTAAATGAGACTGTTGTTGGACTTTACCAGAAGTCTAATCTGAAACTACTGGCGATACTCTTTGCAAATTATGCTGGAGATGATTCTGGTATGTTCAGCATTTAGAAATAATCATTGTGACTAAATCAAATGTTGCAAGAATACAAACCTAAAATGTAATGGCTTCCAGTGCACTGTATTTTACAATCCAGTTATGTTCATTTTAGCTCAAGTGTCTGGCGGTAAGGGTAAAGGTGCCAAGAAGAAAGGGTCCTCCTTCCAAACTGTATCTGCATTACACAGGGTAAGAAATGATCTTTTTAAAAGATTTTTTGTGGAAGAAGAGTTATGCAACTTCACGATTGTTACAGGCTCACTGATTATATAGCAACATCAGGGACAGCAGCACCAAGCGTGCACCAATAATTCCCAATAACGCTTACTAACAAATGATCAAATTAGGGATCATCTATCCAAAATGGCTACAGCTGCATGAGCGTCTGTCACAGGCCATAGACTGCTTTTGTAGTTTCAGCTGCTGCGCAATGTGTGAGATAAGATGATGATTGAAATGTTTAACAGTCAAATGCTATTTGAAAAATAGGAAAAATATAATTACAAGTTGTATTTAAAGGGCACAGTGATCAAACAGATATATTTATGGAGTGGATGGAGATATTTTTTTTATATATAAATAGCCATAAGGACATGTTGAAATGTGGTGTACTAATGTACACCTTTTGAATGTTAAAAATCATAAAGTGGCCGAAGAATTCATTGCTACAATGTACATACTGTATTACGAAACAAGCAGGATAAGCTCTCATACTGCTGATCAATAATAATTTCCCCATCAATTAAAAATAATATAGTGAGTGGGCTACTGCGTCATGGTGCCAGTGAACCAGTCAAGTCATTAAGGTATATAACATTGCAACACTGTGTACAGTGGGGATGGGGCACTGCTGACCTCGACTTGGGACGTTGTGAGTTGGTGGGGAGAATACTTTGTAGACCTCCTCAATTCCACCGACACGCCTTCCCATGAGGAAGCAGATTATGGGGTCTTTGAGGTGAGCTCTCCTATCTCTGGGGTTGAGGTCACCGAGGTGGTTAAAAAGCTCCTCGGTGGCAAGGATGGTGGATGAGATTCGCCCGGAGTTCCTAAAGGCTCTGGATGTTGTGCAGCTGTCCGTTGACATGCCTCTACAACATCGCGTGGACATCGAGGACAGCGCCTCTGGATTGGCAGACTGGGGTGGTGGTCCCCCTTTTTAAGAAAGGGGACCGGAGAATGTGTTCCAACTTCAGGGGGATCACACTCCTCAGCCTCAATGGTGCTGGAGAGGAGGGTCTGTCGGGAAGTCAAATCTCAGATTCAGGAGGAGCAGTGTGGTTTTTGTTCTGGCCGTGAAACTATGGACTAGCTCTACACCCTCGGCATGGTCCTCGAGATGCATGGGAGTTCGCCCAACCAGTCTACATTTGTTTTGTAGACTTGGAGATGGAGTTCGACCATGTACCTCAGGGACACAGGGGTGCTTCAGGAGTATGAGGTACCAGACTTTCTGATACAGGCTGTTCGGTCCCTGTATGACCAGTGTCTGAGTTTGGTCCGCATTGATGGCAGTAAGTCGGACTCTCAATCTTCGTAGCCAACTACGACTTTGGATTTCAGAGGAGAGCAATAAGTATGGGCTCCTTTTTCCTCCGTCCCCATTTTGAAACAAGCTTGCTGTTTTGTTTGGTATTTTGTTTGTTTTTGCTATGTTTTGTCAGTTGGTATTATTCGTTATGTTTGAAATTAAATGTTATTTGTTGATTGGTAGAATCAGTAGTGGTCACAGTTGAAAATTGTGACCAGTTGATTAAACATTTGATGGTTGTCCTCAACATCCTGTTGTATAAGCACTAAATTCAAAACAGTTCATGTTTTAACAGTTTGGCAGCGTACAGAAAGAATATACAGTACCTACGGTATACTTACACAAAAACTAAATGCTGTCCATATCTAAGCAAATGCTTCATAGATTTAACAAACGATGAAAACCTTGTCAAAAACTTGCAGGAGAATCTGAACAAGCTGATGACCAACTTGAGGTCTACTCACCCCCATTTTGTACGCTGCATCATCCCCAATGAGACCAAGACTCCTGGAACCATGGAGAACCCATTGGTCATGCACCAGCTACGCTGTAACGGTGTGCTGGAAGGCATCAGAATCTGCAGAAAGGGCTTCCCCAACAGGATCCTCTATGGAGACTTCAAACAGAGGTTTGCATCTGAGTGAATTAACCCTTTAAAACACATGTAAACTGAATCAATTGGATAATTTCAAATGAGAAATGTTCCATTTTCTTTTAAGATACCGTATTCTGAACCCCAACGCAATTCCTGAAGGACAGTTTATTGACAACAAGAAGGCTGCGGAGAAACTGTTAGGTTCTCTGGATATTGACCACAACCAGTACAAACTTGGACACACTAAGGTCAGTAGGGCCATTTTATGCCTGGCATAACAGAATATTATGTTTTTATGATTGATGCCAATCCTAAATAATGTGCCCCTACAGGTGTTCTTCAAAGCCGGACTGCTGGGTCAGCTTGAAGAGATGCGAGATGCCCGATTAGCGCTGATCATTACTGGCATCCAAGCTCGGTCAAGGGGTCTTCTGGCAAGACTTGAATTCCAGAAGATTGTCGAACGGAGGTAGATAGTGAAAGCCAAACTGCCAAAAATGAATGTTCACTGATCACGCCAAACACTATATGACAGAGACTTTTCACTGTCCAAAAACATGCATGCGAGGTTAACATAAGACTTTTAATCGACCATGTAGTTGCAGTCAAAATAATTCAATCCCCATTCCCACACAATATTACATAATTGTACCCACAAAAAAAAAAAAAAAAAAACAGAACAGTAGTTTGCAATTAACCAACAAAAAAGGAATAATAGAAATAGCTCAACACAGCTATTATAAATTGCCATTATTTTCTTTAAAGTAGACATTTTAAAACAAAATAAAAAATTGACATTTTTGACAAAAAATTGACAATCTAATTTATAATGGCGGTTAAATACTTTTCAGTATAACTGTGTAAGTGCAAGTGTGAATGGCTGTCTGTCAGTATAGTCCCTGTTATTGACTGGCAAGCAGTCTAGTGTGTAGCCCACCATCTAAAATCAGCTGGGATAGGCGAAACCTAAACCATGACCCAGTTAAGGATAAGCGTAAGAAAATGAATAGAGGAATTTCAATGTACTATACAAAGTTCGAACCTAAAATCAATTATCATCTGTTCTCAACAGGGATGCGTTACTTGTGATCCAGTGGAACATCCGGGCCTTCATGGGGGTCAAGAATTGGCCCTGGATGAAGATGTTCTTCAAGATCAAACCTCTTCTAAAGTCAGCTGAGACTGAAAAGGAAATGGCCAACATGAAGGAAGAGTTCATCAAGCTAAAAGAGGCTTATGCAAAATCAGAATCCGGGAAAAAGGAACTCGAAGAAAAAATGGTCACACTTCTCCAAGAGAAAAATGACTTACAGCTACAAGTTCAGGCTGTATGTCTAGCATCAGAAATACCAATCTTGTTAAGACTAAAAAATAACACATTTTTAAAAAGCCTGCCAACTCATCATTATGTGTCTTTGTTAATAACAGGAGCAGGATAATCTTTGTGATGTTGAAGAAAGATGTGAGGGCCTGATTAAAAACAAAATCCAGATGGAAGCAAAGTGCAAAGAGTTGACTGAAAGACTGGAGGATGAGGAGGAGATGAATGCTGAACTAACAGCTAAGAAACGAAAATTGGAGGATGAGTGTTCTGAGCTAAAGAAAGACATTGATGATTTAGAATTAACCCTTGCTAAAGTGGAGAAGGAGAAACATGCCACTGAAAACAAGGTACAACCAAAATACACTACAAGCCCTTAAGAAATTCATGCAAGAGCTGAAAATAGAAATTTCTATGAGTAGGTGAAGAACCTGACAGAGGAAACGGCTGCCTTGGAGGAAATCATCGCAAAGCTGACCAAGGAGAAGAAAGCCTTACAAGAAGCTCATCAGCAAGTGCTGGATGATCTTCAGAGTGAAGAAGACAAAGTCAACTCTCTGACCAAGGCCAAATCAAAACTAGAGCAGCAAGTGGATGACGTAAGAGTCAAGATAAAAGGTATTTAGCCAATAATCAATGCTAGATAAACAACATTATTGTAAATACCCAACAGTTGGAAGGATCCCTGGAGCAGGAGAAAAAAATGCGAATGGACCTTGAAAGAGCGAAGCGAAAGCTTGAAGGGGACTTAAAATTAGCTCAAGAGAGTCTTATGGACCTGGAAAATGACAAGCAACAACTTGAAGAGAGGCTTAAAAAGTAAGAGGTTCCAGATGTCAAAACACAAGTATGTTTTAAATAACATTTTGATTGACATATTTTGTGTCCATTCACAGGAAAGATTTTGAAATTAACCAACTTATGGGTAAAATAGAGGACGAGCAAGCCATGAGTACACAGCTACAGAAAAAATTGAAGGAGTTGCAGGTAATATTTTTTTTGAGAAAAATGTTAGTTCATACACCAATTGAAAATTAAATACATAAATGTGTTAGTTTGACAACACAATTAAAAGCAGCCTATCCAGACTTAAGGTTGGGAACCAAAAGGGCCTCAGATAATTTTTTTCTGGGTTGCCGCTGATTGACACAAAGGCATTTTGATTAATATTGGTTCTGTATTAATTAAAGTGTTCTTTACATAAAAATCCTAATGTGGCTCTTGAACTTCAAACAAATTTTGGAAATCCTTGTGATCAGCTTTTGTATTTGACTTTGCTTTGGTATAGGCCCGCATTGAGGAACTTGAGGAAGCGCTTGAGGCAGAAGGAGCTTCACGAGCCAAGGTGGAGAAGCAGAGAGCTGACTTGGCCAGAGAGCTGGAGGAGATCAGTGAGAGGCTGGAGGAGGCTGGTGGAGCAACATCTGCTCAGATTGAGATGAACAAGAAGAGGGAGGCTGAGTTCCAGAAACTCCGCAGAGACCTGGAAGAGGCCACTCTCCAGCATGAAGCCACTGCGGCCACTCTGAGAAAGAAACAAGCTGACAGTGTTGCTGACCTGGGAGAGCAGATAGACAACCTGCAGAGAGTCAAGCAGAAACTGGAGAAGGAGAAGAGTGAAATTAGACTGGAACTGGATGATGTCGTCTCCAATATGGAACATATTGTGAAGTCCAAGGTACTGTATGTCACATGTTTAATATACTGAACCTAAATACAGTGGTCTCCACCACTTTTTACAACCCCAATTCCAATTGAAGTTGGGACGTTGTGTTAAACATAAATAAAAACAGAATACAATGATTTGTAAATCATGTTCAACCTATATTTAATTGAATACACTACACTACTAAGACAAGATATTTAATGTTCAAACTGATAAACTTTATTGTTTTTAGCAAATAATCATTAACTTGGAATTTTATGGCTGCAACACGTTCCAAAAAAGCTGGGACCGGTGGCAAAAAAGACTTAGAAAGTTGAGGAATGCTCATGTTCACTGGTGAACAGGCTAATTGGGAACAGGTGCGTGCCATGATTGGGTAGAAAAGGAGCTTCCCTGTGGCCCATTATGAAGCGTAAAATACGACAACGGAGACCCTGGACTGCTGAACAGCTGAAGCTGTACATCAAGCCAGAATGGGAAAGAATTCCACCTACAAAGCTTCAACAATTAGCGTCCTCAGTTCCCCAAACGTTTATTGAATGTTGTTATAAGAAAAGGTGATGTAACACAGTGGTAAACATGACCCTGTCCCAGCTTTTTTGGAACGTGTTGCAGCCGTAAAATTCTAAGTCAATGATTATTTGCTAAAAACAATCAAGTTTATCAGTTTGAACATTAAATATCTTGTCTTTGTAGTGTATTCAATTAAATATAGGTTGAACATGATTTGCAAATCATTGTATTCTGTTTTTATTTATGTTTAACACAGCATCCCAACTTCATTGGAATTGGGGTTGTACAACTGTTGCCAACAGCATGGGCAATCTGTTAGAGCGCGTGAACACAATATTTAGCGCCCGCTATTTGGATCTCAGTAAAAGATCGCAATCCTAGTAAATCACAAGCAACACACCTACTAACAACACAAGCAATCTGTTAGCGGGAACATGCAATATAGCGCCCACTATTTAGGATCTAAAATAAATCTGGCCCACAGTCAAAGGTCAGAGCCAAACATGGCAAACACATTTTAATTCTATTGATAGTTTCTTGATCCAGTTGTCTCCAAATACTGTGGAGATACAGTAGATCGTTCACCACTCTACTACCAGTTACACCTGTTGCACATTTGAATATCAATCACTGTTTTCTTCTTGGCAGAATCATTTAGAGAAAATGTGCAGGTCCCTGGAAGACCAGATGAGTGAATATAAAACAAAGGCAGAAGAGGGACAGCGTACCATCAATGACTTCACCACACACAAAGCCAAACTTCAAACTGAAAATGGTATTGTACGTTCAAATTAATTTGCATTATGTCAAATGTACCAACAAAAATGTGTATTATTGCTCTCTGAAAATTAGGTGAACTTGCAAGGCAACTTGAAGAGAAGGATTCCCTGGTGTCGCAACTCACTAGAGGAAAACAATCCTATACTCAACAAAGTGAAGACCTTAAAAGGCAACTGGAAGAGGAAGTCAAGGTAGCACATGACTTTGCGATGAAAATCGTATACATAAGTGTTATTACTAAATGAGGCACCGCCAAATATATTTCATTGCAGGCCAAGAATGCTTTAGCCCATGCTGTGCAGTCCTCTCGCCATGACTGTGACCTGCTCAGAGAGCAGTATGAGGAGGAGCAGGAGGCCAAGGCTGAACTGCAGCGCAGCATGTCCAAGGCCAACTCTGAGGTGGCTCAGTGGAGAACTAAGTATGAAACTGATGCCGTCCAGAGGACTGAAGAACTGGAAGATGCTAAGTGAGTAAACTGTACTATATCCAATAGTGACGAAGACAGTGTCACAGTAAACTAAAGACCATGATTCATAATGCAGGAAGAAGCTGGCTCAGCATCTACAGGATGCTGAGGAAGCTGTGGAAGCAGTCAATGCTAAATGTTCCTCTCTGGAGAAAACCAAACACAGACTGCAGAATGAGATTGAAGATCTGATGGTGGATGTCGAGAGGTCAAACGCTGCTGCTGCTGCTCTGGACAAGAAGCAAAGGAACTTTGACAAGGTTTGAATCGTTAGCTATCGACTGCCAGTAATTGTTGTCTTAATGCAGGAACACAATAAAAATGATCCACAAATCATGGACTGTCTTTCAGGTCTTGGCAGAGTGTAAACAGAAATATGAGGAGTCTCAATCAGAGCTGGAAAGCTCACAAAAGGAGGCAAGGACTTTGAGCACAGAGCTTTTCAAACTGAAGAACTCCTATGAAGAAGCTCTCGAGCACCTAGAGACTATGAAGAGAGAAAACAAGAACCTACAAGGTCAGTTAAAGTAAATATATTGTTTTTATAAATTGCAATATAATATGTACATCCATAGAACTGGTGTATTTACAATATGTTTCATTTCAATGCAAAGAGGAAATATCTGACCTCACTGAACAAATCAGTGAGGGAGGAAAGAGTATTCATGAGCTTGAAAAAATACGAAAGCAGTTGGAACAGGAAAAGTCTGACATTCAAACTGCTTTGGAAGAGGCAGAGGTAGGTTGTGTTGTCTAATAAAGAACTACATCCAATTCAGTCTGCATCATTAATAAAGCTAGTGCAACTAATATACATTATTTGATCTTTATAGACCACGTTGGAGCACGAGGAAGGAAAAATTCTCAGAGCCCAGCTTGAGTTCAGTCAGGTGAAGGCCGATTTTGAGCGCAAGCTGGCTGAAAAAGATGAGGAGCTGGAGCAAGCAAAGAGAAACCAACAGAGAATTGTAGACAACCTTCAGTGCTCCCTTGAGGCGGAGACCCGAAGCAGGAATGAGGCCCTTCGTTTGAAGAAGAAGATGGAGGGAGACCTCAATGAGATGGAGATTCAGCTAAGTCAGGCCAACAGGCAGGCAACTGAAACTCAGAAACAACTCAAATCTGTTCATGCACACCTAAAGGTATGAAAGGATTGGGGAAGGGGGGGAGGGTCTCTAAGCTATCTCTAAAAACATGCTTTAACATTTGGGTTTTAATTTTCAAGGATTCCCAACTTCAACTTGATGAGTCTCTTCGTGCTAATGATGAGCTCAAAGAGAACATCCTCATGGTGGAGAGACGTAACAGTCTAATTCAAGCTGAGCTGGAAGAACTTCGGTCTGCTCTTGACCAATCCGAGAGAGGACGCAAACTTGCTGAGCAAGAGCTGCTGGATATTAGCGAGAGGGTGCAGCTCCTGCACTCACAGGTAGAAATGCAGTTCTAGTAAATGTAAATTCATCTGAAATTATGTTTGGTGTCAGGGGCAATTCTAAGAGCAGAGGATTCTGTACATTTCACTGTTTTCTACATTTTAAGGCAATTTCATTCCCACATGGCTGAAAGAAAAGCATAACACTTGTTGGAAAAGTCTGTGAGCAACAGAAAGGGATGAATTGATTGAGGCGAAGGTAGCTTATTGCTCTGTGCAGGTATAATGCTAGCGTTCAGAACCCAGTCCGAGAGACGTTTGGGAGGGATTGTGTGGAGCAAATCATTTTTGAGGCAATAGGAGGGGTGCTGTCTTTTTGTTGTTGAAATATTATGTTCCAACCGAGTACTGTATGATTTTACACTTTTCTAAGTTGTTTAAAAAGGACAGAATTCTTTTTTGATCTCTCAAATCTCTCTTTAGGGGTTCTTGGACTCATTTTAGCGGTGTTTCAGCATCCCCAAAATAGGCTAGAAAAACCTATGGTTGATGTGATTTTTTTTTTCTCTCTTTCAATAAGAACACCTCCCTGCTAAACCAGAAGAAAAAACTGGAAGCTGATACATCCCAACTTCAGAGTGAGGTTGAAGATGCAGTTCAGGAGTGCAGAAATGCTGAAGAGAAGGCCAAGAAGGCTATTACTGATGCTGCCATGATGGCAGAAGAGCTGAAGAAAGAGCAGGACACCAGTGCTCACCTGGAGCGTATGAAGAAGAACATGGAGCAGACCGTCAAAGACCTGCAGCACCGTCTGGATGAAGCTGAACAACTTGCAATGAAGGGAGGCAAGAAGCAGGTGCAGAAGCTCGAGGCCAGGGTAAGAGTCAATAAATCTCACAAAATCATAACACTGACCACATTGCAAATCTCCAGTGGACATTCAAAGTCTTCGCAACCCTGTTCAAATGCAGTTTTTTTTATTACAAAAAATTAGACCAAAATCAAACATTTCAAAATGAATTTCACCTATAACGTGCAACTCAATTGAAAAACAAGAATTCATCTTTTCGAGAGCAGAAGTCAAAATGACCAACAATGAGGTTGCACAAGTGTGCACACCCTTTTATAACAGAGGATGGGGTCGTGTTCAAAGTTAACCAATCACAATCAAACTCATGTTAACGAGGGGTCAGCACACACCTGCCACAAGTACCTCTAATTACCTCCAAATAACGTTTTTCTCTTCTAGTATGCTTTTCCAGACATTTTATGCTTTTTAGTAGAAGCCTGAAGGTGTTGTGCTAACACTGAGCGGTATTTTGAACTGTTCAAAATTCCTTCCACCTTGAATGAGGCGCAAGTTCGAGCCTTAGAAAAAAAAGCCCCAAAGCCAGCACCATGCTTCATTGTGGGTATGGAGTTTTTGGTTTTTGGTCATGAGGAGTTTTATGTTTATGCCAAACATACCGTTTGGAATTATTGCCAATTATGGAATTATGGTTTCATCAGACAACAACCCATTGCTTTTCTCGCATGCGTTTGGGAGATTTTAAGTTTTTTTTTTTTTCTTCTTAGTAAAATCAGGCTGTTGTCTTGCCAAATGATCCCCTTGCCCAGACATGAAAATTGAGGAGGAAATCCTTCAATGTTGCTGTCAGCCTCCCTGACCAGTTTACTTCTGGTCTTTTCATCAATTTAGGCGAGATGTCCAGTTCTTGATAATGCCACTGCTGTGACAAAATTTCTCCACTTGATAATGACCGTCTTCACTGTGTTCCGCGGTATATTTTATTCCTTGGACATTCCTTTGTATCCTTTTCCTGATTGATGCCTTTGAACAATTGGATCCCTCTGATGCCGTGAAAGCCCTTTGCGAACCATGGCTTGTGCTGTAAGATTTGACTACAAAAATGTCAGGAAACGCCTCCTCTAACATCTAAATATTATTTGGGGTGAATCAGAGGAACTTTCAATGGTGGCCGATGTGTGCTGACTCTCATTTAACATGAGTGTGAATGTGATTGGTTGAACACATCCATCCATTTTCTGTGCCGCTTATCCTCACGCGGACATGCTGGAGCCAATCTTCGGGCGAGAGGCGGGGTACACGCTGAACCGGTCGCCAGCCAATCGCAGGCCACATAGAAACAAACAACCATTCGCACTCACATTCACACCTACGGGCAATTTAGAGTCTTCAATCAACCTTTGAAATGATTAACCTTGGTCTGATTTTTCGCCAAAACCTGGAATTTGAACAGGGATGTGTAGACATTTTATATCCCCTGTCGCATTGAAAATAAGACAACACTGTGTTTCACTTCAAATCAACTTCAAACATTCCATTCCATATATAATTTTTTTTTTTTCCGCTTCACATTATCCTCCTAACAGATCAAAGAGCTGGAAAGTGAAGTTGAAATGGAACAAAGAAAGTCAAGCGACGCTGTCAAGGGTGCACGGAAGTATGAGAGACGCATCAAAGAGCTAACATACCAAGTGAGGTTAAAACAAGGACAGAATGGATATCAATGCTTGCATTGTGAAAAATATGGGTTGCTTTCTTTATTCATATTTATTTCAGACAGAAGAGGATCGTAAGAACCTAGCCCGTCTGCGAGACCTCGTGGATAAACTCCAGTTAAAAGTCAAATCCTATAAGAGGACTGCCGAGGAAGCTGTAAGCGCTCATCATATATTACTGTCGAGTCTTACTGTCGTCCAACCCTGGAACAGTAACGGCTATGTGGAACGACCACGCAAAAACGTTATATCAAGTCTGAACGCCTCACAGCGCACAAAAACTAAAAACGTTTCATGGAAATTACTGCTGAACGTAATGATGACTGACAATCCCACTTAAAATGTGACGATAATCATAATGCTGCGTCTATAGGAAGAACAAGCCGACAGTAACATGGTGAAGTTCCGTAAGATTCAGCATGAGCTTGATGAAGCGGAGGAGAGAGCTGACATTGCCGAGTCTCAGGTCGACAAGCTGCGTGCCAAGAGTCGGGATGTTGGCCCAAAGGTCAGTTCCTAATGTTGGCTTCATGTTTTAAACACACCAAATGCGTCTTGGGTTCATATAGCTCCAAGCTGTGTTGTCATATGGATGTCATTGTAATCCAATTATACGGTATATTATAAATAAAACCGAAAGATTTACTAAATACTGTAGATACCGGTTGTTGCTACAGTCGACAGAGCAACGACTATCATGAATTCTGCCTTGGCACATTCGATCAAAATAGAGCAATTGCTTAGTAAGAAATGGCTTGATTTATTTTTTTTTTTTTACGAATAATCCTTGACCAAAGGAAATGTCTAAATAAGGCAAGTCAGAAAATATAACTTGGATAGAAATTCTAAGGGAATTGTCTGATTTCCAGTCTTTTGTCTGTTGTTGAAGAAAGGACAGAATGAAGAATGAAGCTCCATGATCCTCTTCTTGCGCCGGAGTTAGCTGTGGTCAAACTCATGCTGATTCCCTCAGTGTGTTATCCAATAGAATAAAGAAATCTGCATCTCACACTGTGCTCTGCCTTTTTTTTTGGTCATTATTCCCACTCCACCGACATTCTATCTATATATATATATATATTTATTTTTCACTACTAACATGCATTTTATTCTCATTTATGAGGGATGGACCTCAATCCTTAAAGCGCATGTTGACCATTTAGGTCACTCATACTTATCATGTTATGTGTACATTAAACTAACAGTGTCTTCAGAATCACTTACAGATGTTAAAAAAAAAAATAAAATCAAATGGTTAAAAACAGTTTAACGCTATATACAGCATCCACAATTGAGTACGACATAGTTCCGTCTTTGCATTTTTGTCAGCAATTATCTTCAATATTTGAAGTATAATCTCTTATTTCACTCGAAAGGGTCTTTAAAGTGAATGGAAAGTGATAGTTTTTCAAATGTGATGCAAATGAAGGGTATGACTCAAATATATGGCCCGGTCTTTTCTAACACACAAACACGCCAACAACTACATACACTGCACAATATATACAGTAAAGAGATCTAAATATCAGAAATCTTAAATACAAATCATCTCTTGTCAATGATGACTTAAGTCCAACACAGTCATCTTTATATAACTTATTACACTTGAATATTAGTTTTATACATTTAGTGTTTTTTTTTGTTTTTTTTTACAAAAACAATAAACATTTTAAAGTGCATTAGTATTACAATATATTCAATTACGCAATGAATATTGCAGGTGTGACGATATAAACACGGATGTGTTAAAGAAACCTTTTTGTATACTGAATTGTTTGTGCGAAAAGTCATAAATGTCTCACCTGCATGTTGTTTCTCCATTACGTGCAACGCTCAAGTGCACTTTTCCTCGGCAGGAGAGTCCTTCTGCGTTTCAGATCTGGGTCCCAATGCATCGTCTGAATGGTCGCCGGCATAAAGGACAAGACGAGAAAAGGACCCACGCAGGGCAAGGTCCAATACTCAACACCTCCTCAAGTGTCTGTCTCTAAATAAGCATTCTAACAATAGCGCCTTCATCGGACGCACTTCAAACTTAAGACGCACGTGCTGCCTCACTCCTTTCCTTTTTGCACATGCACGATGCGACCGCATAAGTGGAAGGTACAAAGACCGTGAACAGCTGAGAATGGCACACTTAACGAGAGGCTTACAGTTCATCCTTCTCCTCGCTCACCAGGAATAGATTAAGAATAAGTTTCAGAAATCTAAGAAGTCAAACATGAACATGAACTGTAAAGGATGTGAGATGGTCTAAGATTCCCATACCCTCCCCGATGAAAGACTGACAAATCTGACATCTCTGTAAGAAATACAGTATATCGTGTTGGGCCACTCGGAGATTTTGTATGACTTTTGAGGCCTTCTTTTCCTGACACATTTTGTCAAATTCCAAATTGTGCGACGTAAGCGACATTTGTCTTCAGAGTTGCTACTGTCTCGCATTTGCAGAATGGTTAAAGGCTTGACTTTTTTCTCATTGAATACTGGAGGCCTACCAGGCAGATAACTAAAAACAGAAACAAGGCTGCAGTGTATATAAAAAGTATACACACCCCTGTTCAAATGCCAGCTTTTTGTGTTGGAAAATAATTTGTTTCCACCAGTAATGTGACCTAGAATTTCTACAACTCAATTGATTTATTTATTATTGATAAAATTGCATGTGTGTAGGTGAGAGAGAAATTATTGATAAATGAAACTAGCGAGCGGCTTATAGATTATTGTAAGGAGTAAAAGGAAATATTCTTCTTAACATAAATACTTGAGTAATAAGAAGCTTCATGAAAACTACTCTGACAAGTACAATTTATCCAAAATGTTACTTGAGTTAATGTAACGGAGTAAATGTCGCGCATTCCTACCCACCTCGGATCATTTTACACATCATGGAAACATTGAGTCCTAGCCCTGAAACAATGAGTCCTAGCCCTGACACAATGAGTCCTAGCCCTGGAACAATGAGTCTCTGCAACTTATCATCACGGAATACAGATATAGTAATCCTCCTCTACATTGCATTACATTTTTTTTTTTTACAGTTGTTAATCTTTTATACTGTTTGTACAATATTTTTGTGTTATCCATTGCTCTCGCTCTCTCTCAATATATTACGTGTTTCGGCCTGCCACGATAGCACACTTTTTTTAGTACAATATATTTTCCCAAAAACCTTCAAGATAAACGATAGTATCAGTTTTTTTTTTTTTTATGCCAGATATAACGATATTAGAACATAATAAAGAATTGTACACATCTTACAAATACTGTCCTGGTAATCGTACATATGAGGACAACTGCATAATGTTCTCTCATTTCTTATATAAAAGCAGGGCTGCATTTCATAATACGAGCAAGTAAATAAAAAGAGAACATTATATGTGTTCAAATAAAGTGCTGAACTTAAGAAAAATGAAGTTTGAGTTTCCCCTTTTCTGTTTGGCATCTTGACACAACAATGACGTCTCAAACATCCATCCACCCATCCATGTGTGAGGGAAAAAAATCAGGTAAGCGTGTGAAAGTTTCACTAGAGTGTGTCAAAGTGTTTCACTTGTGTATTGGGGGGGGGGGGGGGAGGAAGCATCCATTTTGTGTATGCTAGCGATTCAGTCTAACCCTGGGGGAGCGTGGCCAAGAAATGACAACCGTGTTGACGTCTGCTCTTTTCTTCATCTTTTTATTACATGATGAACGTTCACATCACTGGTTGACAATCACAACGAACATCTCTTTCATACCAAAGATTCAGAATTGGAGGGGAAGCTAAACTGTAGCTAAAAGATGGATGTCTCTAATCAGCAGTTAGTTTGTTGTCTTTTGCATGCTCTCTTACTCTGGTGTCGTGCCCTACACAATAACTGCACACACGACAGTGGGCCCACTTAGCAGCACTGAAAAGCAGTTTCTTTTTTGTGTTACACGGTAAATGTGACTGCGGCACGCACTTGTGCACAGATCGACGTACAGTATATAATTGCACAATAAAACAGTATACTTATACAACAAGGTATACAGTCAATTAAGCAGGTTTGAATCTTTTCCATTCACAAATGGACTATTTTTTTCTGACGAGCATTCAAGATCTACATTTCAGTGCTGAAATGCTGACAAGGCTTTTGTAAGTGAGGCATAACCTTTAATTTCTCACATACCTTTCAAAATGTATTCTAGTTAAATAGAAACGATTGTTTGACCAAATGGAACAAATCCTTTTAACAGTGCAAATTGGTCCATAACAGTCCAATATTTAGAGTCAAGTTTTGAGTATTTTGATTATACCTGCCGTACGTCAGCATTTGTCGTCACTAATGGGCGGTCGAATAAAGAGCAAGAACTATAAATAAGACGCCAAAAAGACGATCATTGTTCACACTCATGTTTGGGGAATGGGAGTCACCGGAAGAAAGGGCTGGCCAGTGCGTGTCCTACCGTCCTGCAAGAAATGCTGAAAAAAGTAGACGTCCTATTTCAGCTTAAATATAGATAACATCTTTAAGTCTACTTTGATTCCAGGTTCTAATGATTTCATGTCTGTTTGTAAGCGTACTAAAACATCACACTTTGCTGCCCTTTCAACAGGTCCTACAATTGCATTTTTCATCCATCGTGCAGAGCAGAACAAGAACAGACCTCATACATAAATTCCGCAGCTTACGTCTTTAATACATTGGAAAACATTCTTGAAATTTCAGAAGTCCCCAAAGGGGAACTCTGCGCAAAAAAAAAAAAAAAGAACCTTTCTCACACTGTTAATTTAATAATAATGGCATTTAAAGTTGTAACAGGTTTATGAGCAAAAATGTTCATCTGTCGACATCCACAACACGCCGCGAAGCATGATTTTTGTTTTTAATTACATCAGGAGTGATAAAAAGGTGGTGCTATCAATATACAGGGGATAGTGAAATCCTCGTGGGAAAGGTAGAATTCCAGTGACATAATTGGACACAAACACGCATGGGTGGACATCATCTAATTATCACCTGTAGTGCAAGTTGCAGAGCTGCAACATTAACTCAGTCCTCCTCGCGCTGAATTCCAAAAGTGCAAACGGAACGTGAAGCCAATATTAGATTGTTTGCAAAATCACTGGTTAACCTGACTAACTTTTGTTCAGTGTAGAGCATGTCAAGTTCGGGTGTGCGTTGCAGGGCTGCTGCCAGGGATTTGGTTCCTCATGAAGCAACATCGCATTGGGCCCCACCAATTCAATGTCCGTGTCTGTCATCATCACGTGACAATTACGGTATGCTTAAAGGTAGACACTAAAATAAAAAGACTCGTCGAGGTTTGCTCAGGGCACACTAGAGTGCTGCTTTTTAGAAGTGGTTACAGCCACTAGCACAACAGCAATGACCGAAGTTTGGCCAGAATCCACCAAACTGACAAGAATTAAGGTGAGACCATTCAAAGCCATCAAATATTCACATCTTCTTCACGCTTAACCAAGACATTAAACCGACTACATGTTCATATGGCCATACACATGAGCAACTTACTATTTCTATCAAAGTGCTTTTATCCCTTTGCTGAGTTTTGGAAGTGAAGCAGTATGCCCAATTTAGTTTTGCGCACGATCCACATATTTTACGCATAGGCATCCCATGGATATGTTTTGGAGGGTGCAGTACAATAGCGAATATGATCATATGCTGCTGTTACTGTCTAGTCTTCCTTGTTACTTAATCATACATTTAGCTACATAGTCTGGTTGGTTCCCCAAAAACACAGATGTACAGTACACAGCCGACTTTATCCATTCCTAGTACTGTAAAAACAAAAGTTTCTATCAGTTTAGCGCCTCAAGAAACGAACGAGACTTTTGACATTCTGAGGGGAGCTGTACACCATAAACATGATTTGAATAGTATTTAATTCACGTATATATAAATAGCATGAGACACAGCTCAGCTTTGTGAGACAGCCTTAAGGTTTCCCAGCCAGACTATCAGTGTTCCAAACGCTAAGCGGCGCTCTACAAGATGGATGTGGAGGCAACACTTCACACATCCGACGACAGTCACAAATACCTTCACTGTTTAAGTGCATGACACTTGAGCGGGAAATTCGTGAACTAAAGGCCCTTCCGTAAGTTGATGGTGGGCTGAACCACACAAAAAAGATTCTGTTGGTGTATCACAGTGTAAAATGCAATAATGTTGTGAACTCTTCTTTAAGTTCAGCGAAAATAATGCGCCATCACAATTTGGGTTCATTCGCTAAATGCCCTTCAATAAC
This sequence comes from Phyllopteryx taeniolatus, assembly GCF_024500385.1. Lineage (NCBI taxonomy): Eukaryota > Metazoa > Chordata > Actinopteri > Syngnathiformes > Syngnathidae > Phyllopteryx > Phyllopteryx taeniolatus. The sequence continues at coordinate 21,760,478 of NC_084515.1, read as the reverse complement.
CTACTAAGAAAAAAAAAAAGAAAAAAAACCATGCGCATTTATCGCTCTCTAAAAAAAAAAAAAAAAAAAAAGAAGCGATTTTTAAAAGTATCTTTTAAATGTGTACTGAATAGGGCACAACGACAGTAAATGCAGATGACCAATGCTGAAGTGCTGCTGAAGTACTGATGGCATTCATAATGTGCAGCCAAATAGTTCTCAGTGCTTTTTAAATACTTCTTTTAGTCGTAAGAAAAGCAACGATATTCATGTTGATATTTTTTGACATGTTCTTGTGTGCTGCACAAACGCATAACATTAAGGATCTAAAGCATACCATAAACTGGGCAAAATGTTTAAAAAAGCATCTACACAAAAAACTACCGACTTCCTATTATTTACACTACAAATCCAGGCTCGAGTGAAATAAGAGATTCAGATTTGACCTCCCCCCGTTAATGTGCATTTGTTTTCTTTGTATCAGTATCTTTTGGAGCGGTTAAGCAACACATTATGTCCAAGCAGCAAAATAAATCCACATTTCAATTTATTCAAATGTAACAAACCCAGAAGACGGCACTTTAGATTCAACATTTCTCTCGTCCTGCTAAAATCGACCTTTTCTGCCCCGTGCGTCCGCATGCGTATATAATCCCAAGTGTCACCAGTTAGTATCACTGTATTGCTCTAATCAACATCTAATGAAAGACCAGAAGTGGAACTAGATGAATCCAAGGCTGGGTCGGGTACGTAAGACTACGATGAGTATGAGATATCAACATAGCTTATCATTCTTTTAATAGTATCGCCTTGCACAGTAGCAGAACACATACCATCGATAACCTGACTTGTTTGGGTCGTTATAGCTGTGCAATGTGGATCTTTCGTTGCATGCGTGCGCTTGCATGCGGATGTACTTGGGATACTTTGTGCTTTACGTGTGTGCAATTAAAACTAACGGGGTTCCAAAAGAGCACATTTTCCAAAGCAGCAAGAAGTATGCCGTCTCTTGTCACTTCACTCATTCGTAGAGCTCAGAATAACACATCTTACATCGCTTAAGGCCCAACGCACACTGAGGAATGCGGCCGAACGCGACTGAAGTGCACCGTCGCGGAAAAGCTGCAGTTGGCGACTCCTCGCCGCACACCAAGCAACCGAGCGCTGCACATCTACCCAAGCGCCGCGCCGCCAAACTATTATTTTTTGATTGACAAGACAAAAATATGGCCCGGATGTCAACGAACAAGCAGATGGCCACAAAGAAGAGGAAACGGGCAAGAATAAAGGAGAGTGTGGACATTTTGAGAGGCTATTGGCCTTACTCGCTGACTGGACTCACGCATTTCAGCAACAGAGACTTCACGCTTTGCTTTCTAAGCACAGGTACGTAGGAAATTAGAAATATAGTTGAGAATCATTTGGAAACATAATATATACATATATACTGTATTGGTACAGCTTGGCGGCTCACTTACTTACTCCGGACCCACAAACTTGTTTTTTGGTGAAAGCTTATGTGCATTTTTAATTAGCCGTTACAGCTGCGACAATGTAACACCGCTCACCAAAAGCAACGGCTGACGGTCGGCCACTCGCGAACACTCGTAGCAGAACTCTGCACACCCGCACGACAGTTCGGTCGTTTTGTCCGCGCCGCTCGGTGTGGGACGGGCCTAAGCAATGTTGATGCAGATCTGAAGAATTAAATGAATGACAAATCCATGCATTCATCCATCAATCTTCTTCCGCTTATCCGGGGTTGCGGGGGCAACCTCTTAAGACAAATGACAAAAAAACTTTATCATTAATATCTTTATGTAGTGCACTGGATTTACATTGAGCCTGAGCTAAGCTAAACATTCCTGGTATGTCGCACAGGTCTTGTGCTAAAACCACGTGACCAGAAAGTCCAAGTGCTGCACACACTTTAATCAGTAGAACGCAAGAATATACTGCGCATGAGCCAACAGTTTAGCAATGCTGAAACATGCACCAAACACAAAACAGCTGACAGTTAAGTCGTGTATCAATAGACAATTATCACATACAGCCTACTGAATATTACGGTTTCCGGTGACAATTTATATGAAATGCAGTTTTAACAAGTGCAGCAGCGAGCAGATCAACTCCGGGGTTAAACACAACTCAAATGCAGCTAAATTAGGGTGACACAGCAGTTCAATACAGATGCACAAAGTTCCACCTTTAAGTACAAGTCACGCAATTGACGACAAACTCCGTGTACCTGGTCTGTTATAGCTATGTTATACCAAAAGCGTTACGAGCAAAGGAATTCCAAAAAACGACCCTACTATTGCTTTAAAAATGACCTTTACCTCCTTGACTACTGACTGTTTTAACCTGTTCAATCCTCATCCTCGTCATCGACAGCTCTTACTCCCGTGATACTGATACCAATGAGTAACTGTGGGCATAAGGGATTCCATAGAGACGATGCTAAGCAAGCTCTCGTTACCTACAGTGATACAAAGTGCAGCGCTGGAGTTACCGTAGATTTACAAATCACAAATTGTTGGCTAAAAGGATACGTGCGTCCATTTAAAGCAGATGCGTCATTTGCTCTCCAGCAGGCTTCATAGGTAAGCCTCACCTGGTTAGGAAGGTGTGGAGCTGGCTGAATGGATGTGAACATCAAAGTCATTTGCTACTGGTTGGTGGATCAGTGGATTGGTGAGTAAATGACTAATGTAGGTGAAGTTACTTTATGGAAAATATGCCCAACTAAAAATATTTCTTTGAAGCATTGGGGTGTACAGTGATGGGATTTCAGAATGGCATTTACGTCCTCTACGTCAGTGCTATGAGACAGAAGTTTCACAGACAAACATCAAGTGCTCTTCTCTATGGTGGGGTGAGCCAAAGGTCAACCGACTGGCATCGAAGGTCAGGGTTGGTGTACTGGCAGGCAGTGGAGCCCAGAGAAACACTAAGAGGCGGACTTTCAGCTTGGTGCTGCAGGAGGCGAGATGGAGGGCAGGGCCAAGGGGAAGTGACCATGGAAGGTTGGTTGGTCAACCGGCGAGCGCTTGGTGTACCCCACCAGAACTCTTGTGCTGAGATTCAATCTGCGAGAGGGAGGAAGACAGATTCAACTTGCAGTGCACAGTCACCAGCCTGTTCACAAAGATTTACAATATTGTCATTTAATGCACTTTTGTATTCAGTTCTGTGCTTCGTGTTTGTGTCCAAAAACGGGCTAGTTCAGTTTTGGTTTTTTTCTTCTTCAGTATGTTGCTGACGGGCTGTTACCCTCAAACTACTGGCGTTTCATTTTCCCACCGTTGCCACCCATTCAGTGAACACTAGTAGCCTCCTGCAGCTTTCACCCTACAATCTCAAAAACATGTTGCTTGAATGGGTTTTTTTTAAAATGAGGAATTCAAACAAAAACACAGTATGAAAGGAACGATGGTGAAATGACATTGATAACTTTGCATTCCCAGCACAAAATATCATGCAGCCCCAACACTTACTTTTCTCAGCAATGCGCCTGTCAGTACCAAGGGGGTCTCTCAAACCGTCCGCCCCAAAAGGACGAGGCATGGGCTCCTTAACCCCATTTTCCTTTGCGACACCTCCTGGTGCCGTCGTTGCCTTGGCAACGCCCGCTGGTCCCGCGTTTGGAGGCGACGGTGTCTTTTCCTCTCCTCTCTCCTCCTGTCGCCAGACAAAGACACGCGGTAGGCAAGGAACACAAAAGCACACAAACTATGTATTACTGTCCACTGCTAATCATGCTACCACCCCATCTAGTGGTGATGACTGTGAAGAGCACAATGAGTCAGCAGAAGTCAAGTAAGTAACAGGAAACACACACGCTCCCGGCAGCCATTCATTTTCTAATCTATACCATGAGCTGGAGGCTATCCCCCGACTTTGGGCGAGAGTCAGGGTACGCACTAGACTGGTCAGCAACCAATCGCAGCGCACGTATAGACAAACAACCATTCACTCTCACATCCACACGTCATGACAGTTAAACTTAACGTATGTTGTTTTTGGAATGTGGGGGGACCCACACAAACACAGGGACACCATTCAAACTCCACACAGGAAGACCGGAGTCAAGATTTGAAACACTCGCAACCACGTACTGTGAATACATTGGGCTACTAGATTAAAATTCCACCTTGTGTCCATTTGTCTGTGCATTGCCTTGGCCCACGTTGTCCAGTGAACCAATCTTGGACTTTGCCTTAATGTTAAGCTTATGAGATTCAATCTTCACATCACCACCACCTGCGTTAAATGTGTTAATATGAGACCAGAATAGAAGAAAAGTTTTTGATTGGTTAGAGAATACGCAGGCACACGTGCGCACGGACGAGAGACAACCTGGCTTGTACTTGATGTTGTCCTTGGAGCCGCACTTGGACGTGACCTTGCTCACATCGACCTTCTTGTTCAGGATCTGCACCTGAGGAGCAGAGATTTCAATCGATGAAGATTCCATTCGTGTAAATACCCATGCTCTGACCGATCCGCCATCCGTGATGTGGCACCTGGCGCCTTTATAGAGGACCAAAACAACAACATCTCTTCCAGAGTCTCAACCTCAGTGCTGTCAACTGTATGCACAAACAACGGCCGGAATTCTTTTGAGTTCCCTACTGAAGAGCTAATTATAACAAATCATTAATAAGGCTGAATATTATTTTAATATTGATACAGTATAATTTAATTGCTTTATATTGATTGCATGAATGCATAATAACAGTGTACACACTGTATGACTGTTAACCAGTGGTAAAAAAGATTTGTTGAAGACACAAAATTTGTTAAAATCTATTTCATTCATATGCATGTCCGTGCTCATCACAAACCTGTCTTTGAACAAATTATAATGCGCACAATTTATTGTAGGTGAATACCAGTGGTGCAATTTCGCAGTCTCGGGGAAGCACACTTTGACAGCACATTAGTAAATACAGTCTTGAGATCACCAAAAGGAAAATAAATAATGGATATACTGTAAGATAAGGAGGAAAGCATGAGAACTGAAAATGAAACAAAAAATGTGGAGTTAGTTTCCCATCTCTCCTGAGGTCAGGACTCTTGGGTTCTTCAACTTTCGAAGTCATCCAACCATTCCTTCAGTTACTGGAGCCCCCAAAAGTTGTAAGATAATCAAATTAAAGTTAGGTAAATAAATGAAGGGGTCCAGTCAAACCCTTATTTGTTTAATAAAGATGTGTGACTCACTGTGTAGTTATTGACGCTAAATTACTGAATTTCTCTTACTTGCTTTAAGATATGCTTCCCCCCCCCCCCCCCCCCTCCCCCTCCGGGGTGAGGCCATTTTGATGCCTTTATTGATGGCTGCAAGCCTCGGAAAACTGCTCAACGACAGGAATATTCACGAAATTAACTAATTTAAATCAGGTAATTTATGAACATAAAAAAAAAACAAAAAACGCATGAGATAGAACTGCAATATTCCAAAGGGTTAGCATGAAGACTTGCCATCAATTTGGGGATTATCAACACAGTATGATTGTATTTATTGCCACTAACATCTTGTTGTTTTGTCAGGGTAGATACAAAACATGCAACCAAAAATTAATAACGAATGAATTCTTCTTTTAAGATCCCATTCAAAAATTGTCAACAGCACCGGGATTGGTTGTATACTAGTTGTGATGGAACACATCATGCTTTTGGATACATGCATTAAGGCACAGATTAACTCGAAAGATGATGAATGCTAAACGTTCACATTCATCACAGTGAAGGCCAAACATCCATAAAGCAACGACAGAAAACATACCTTTGAGAATGCGGGGAATTTAAAACAGCAGTGTGAAGAACACTAAGGTAAAGATCAGTCTTATAAGGTGCAGAGATTTTGTCTCAATACAGCCCAGTCAGGTCTACATGCTAAAATATGCACACAGCCACGTAGCTTTTCATAACCCAAACTTCTTTCAGAAAGCAATGTAGGCTTTTCGTGGCTGCTACAGGAGGGAAATGGATTCTTAGTACGCCACAAATTTGGAATTTGCTTCAAAATGTTATCTCAGTCTCATGCCAAACCAATCTACTCTCACCAGCAGCAGCTTTACTTACATTGCCACCTCCAGGGACATGTTTGATATTGTCCTTGGAGCCACAGCGAGACGTGACATGGCTGAAGTCCAGCTTTTTGTGCACTATCTGAACCTAAAGACAGGTAGGGAGACACATAGGCAAGCAAGAAAAGGATAGGTATCAGAAAGAGGTGTTCAAAATATAGACAGAAAGAGAAAGAGAGTTGAGAGCAGCAGAAAAGAGCAGGTCAGCTGGCAGCTTGAAGTTAACAGGAAACTTGCACTGTTATGGAAGTGTTTCTGTCATCCAAATCAAATGCTTCCTCTTTCATTAGCTCAGTGTTGGAATAGCAGGTAAATGGAGCTGACGCATGAGGCTGTACTTTTTGTTGCTGTTGCAACAACCACTAGGCAGTTTTAAATAGAATAATAAAGTAAAATAAACAAATTTAAATCCAGTTTCCAAGACGAATGTTGACATGAAAAAGATGAGGATACTGACTTAATAACAAAGTTCTTCCATTGACAGCATAAGAGAAAGCAAGCAAAAGGACAGGTGAGACAGAGCACATGCATCACAATATTATACTGCACAAAACATGCAGGGCAGTTGTGTCAGCGCATGCCATTCTACACAGAAATTCAAAGGTTGTTCGACTTTCACCGGGTTTGCGCACAAACTACCACGATGTTTTTTGTTTTAAAGGATGGATCACAGACAAAAGAAGAACGCTGACTTCTATTACAGTGGTCAGGTCGAGGTCAAGCCATCATCATGCGTGATGTCACCTGAGACATCGGCAGATCTTGCGAGACTTCAGTCAGTATTAACTACTGCGTGTTTTGCTTTTTTTTTTTTTTTTTTTTTTTAGATATTCCAGAAGACCAGCTTCATCGATGTATTAAGATACGAACATGAATAAATAGCAGAATTTTCATGAAATAAGCCGATTGACAACTGAGTGTCAAGTATTACACAGTATTTTAGTGCAAATGCCCCCTGGAGAAGATGCAATGACGAACCAGGAGTTGATTGCTGGTAGCCATGTGCATGAGTCAGCAGAAGTCCAGGAAGGGTCGCTCGCTAACTACTGAACCGAGCACCATCACCTGTCATTTGAGGGTTTTGTGGTTGGAACATATAGCAATACGTTGAAACTAAACTCCCCCATTTTGGGGGGGTTTTGCAAGAATACATTGCATGTGCCTTCACTAGTCTAAACACGGTATTTAGATGAATATTGCATTAGTGGAATACGAATTTAACAGTTTACTCCATCATCCTGTATTATTAAAATAAATGTAAAAGATTCATACATGCAATTCAATGTCAATATGTGATCATTTAGAGAGGTGCAAGTATTATATATGTCCACATGAAGTCCACATCTACACAAGGACATTCCTGTAAAAGGTGGGTGCGCTCTGCTTGAGAGACTTGAACTTTAACACACGTGGCCGTGCTAAAGTTGGGCGAACATTATGTGTTGTGCTTCACATTGTTGGTCCCGGGTGGCGTAGGCAGCGCAAAGCTTCATGGGAAGTAGGGCCGGCAGATTCTGCGGCTTCCCAAGATTCTTTGGGGGGCTCTTTCCAACTACAGGTTGGTTGACTATGGCTTGTGTGTTAAATAGTGGCATTCCGGTTGTGTTCGCTGCATCACTAAGCAACTTGGTAACTTACCAAATGTACCAGCTGAAATTGCTCAGTAAGAGTCAATGTGAGTCATTTCTGCCACATTATAGTCAAATAGCCAATAATGTACCAGAGATGTGCATGTGTGTAACAGCAGTACACTGATAAATAAAACATAAAAACAAAACCTGCGATGCACTGAATATGCAATAAGTGGACCGGGCCCGATATGGCGAGTGACTATCTTATACATTACATTTGAAAACTTTAATTCTTCACAGTGTTTTCCATTCTTTATACTGTATTTCCTAATTTTGTGTCTGGGGGTATTTATATACTCAACCAGGTGTAAGGCATTTATTAAGGGGCTGGCTTTTATTTAAAAAGACTCATTTTAAAATAATATTTAATTACGATATATATTGTTTATGTCATGGATGCAGCCCTATGGGGGGCACAAGCCAGTGCAAACGGTAGGCCGGTCCCAAGCCCGGATAAATGCAGAGGGTTGCGTCAGGAAGGGCAACCGGCTTAAAACTTTGCCAAACAAATATTAGCGTTCATCCAAAGAATTCCATACCGGATCGGTCGTGGCCCGGGTTAACAACGTCTGCCACCGGCGCCGTCAACCTGCGGGGCGCCGGTGGAAATTCAGCTACTGTGGGTCGAAGTCGAAGAAGAGGTGGAAAGCGGGTTCTTTGGCAGAAAGAGGAGAGGAAAGCACAGCGCCTAGAACTGAATGTGGGGACTTTGAATGTTGGGACTATGACAGGAAAATCTCGGGAGTTGGTTGACATTATGATTAGGAGAAAGGTTGATATATTGCGTGTCCAGGAGAGCAGGTGGAAAGGAAAGATGACTCTGGCGGTGGGGAGAAAGATTAAGAAGACAAAGGTAGAGCAGAGAACAATGTGGTGGAAGCTGAGAAAGGAAGAATGGTGTGCAGCTTTTCGGGAAGAGGTGAAACAGGCTCTCGGTGGACAGGAGGAGCTTCCAGAAGACTGGACCACTGCAGCCAAGGTGATCAGAGAGGCAGGCAGGAGAGTACTTGGTGTATCTTCTGGCAGGAAAGGAGAGAAGGAGACTTGGTGGTGGAACCTCACAGTACAGGAAATCATACAAGGAAAAAGGTTAGCTAAGAAGAAGTGGGACACTGAGAGGACCGAAGAGAGGCGAAAGGAATACATTGAGATATGACACAGGGCAAAGGTAGAGGTGGTAAAGGCCAAACAAGAGGCATATGTATGCCAGGTTGGACACTAAAGAAGGCGAAAAGGATCTATACAGGTTGGCCAGACAGGCAACCTGTATAGCAGCAGGTTAGGGTGATTAAGGACAGAGATGGAAATATGTTGACTGGTGCCAGTAGTGTGCTAGATAGATGGAAAGAATACTTCGAGGAGTTGATGAATGAGGAAAATGAGAGAGAAGGGAGGGTAGAAGAGCCAAGTGTGGTGGCCCGAATGGTTGTCGTTATTTGCCCTGTGACTGAATGGCGACCAGTTCAGGGTGTAGTCCGCCTTTCACACGAAGTCAACTGGGACAGACTCCAGCAACCCCCCACCCTGAACAGGAAAAGTGGTATTGAGAACGGATGGATGGAAATCGTATTATAGAGAAAATCAAGTCAGGCTACCAGTATAATGAATTCTAAATAAAAATTGTTAAAAAGCCAAAACAGAAGCAGACTGGGGATAAGTAATAAGAAGCAGTGTGGCGGCACCAATCATAAAATGGACAAATACATCACTGGCGAGCGAGCACAGAAGCTACTCCAATTGTTCTGACAAAACAATTGAACTGAAGTCTAAACAAAAACCCGGGCCAATTATCTGAGAACCGCACCAAAACACTTTTGTGCACACCACATGGCAGCAACAAGTGGCACTTTATTAGTTTAGCAGTATTAGTTCCCTGCATCATTGAATATTATTTCAGTGAAGTTTTAGAATCCATCACAAATGAGTTGAGTAGCCTGTATGCGTAACAACATTGCCATGGAAAGACAAAAATGGTACTTCAAACAAAACACCGCAGGCAGTTAAGAGTACTGTAGTTGTCCTGGTTTAGAGACTGTGCTCCACTTTTTTTTTTTTTTACTTTTACCAAAGCTCTGACGCATGGTGTGACTTCTTGTCATCCGTGCATTCACAAGCGATACTTCTTCCTACAGCACCACAGCAGGCAGGCATGAGATGCCTACTCCCATTCTCGAGCTTCAACTCTTTCTCCAGGATGCAAACGGATTGCTGACGTGAGTGGCGCGGCAACAGCAGAGAATGACTCACTGAGAAGCGTGTGCGCGCGCGCGAAGAAGGATGCTACTGGCATCATGCATAACAGTTATTAGCTATCACTGAGGTCTAATATCATGTGATCATCTGCAAACATAAATTTTTTGTTTACAATACACCGTGGTCTGCCATTAGCGGCATAGGGACGTTTGCCCCCACACATTTACGTCTGCGTTGCTGCCGGCTCACTTCGCACAATTAAATGAACATCTCTCTCTTGGCTACTCCAACATCCCTAAGTGATATTTGAGTGAGGAAAAAATAGGACTAAGTCATTCAGTCCGAAATTTCCAGTGCAACCTTCTGCCATGTGCATTTCATCTGCTTGTAATGTATTTTGGGGCAGGCGCCCTTCTTGTTCACTTCGATGTCCATCTTCAGTTCAAAGGACCGCTCAAAAACACAGGAATTTGAAAATTACTGTACATAGTGAGAGAATCGACCCAATTTACTGCCCCCCCCCCCAAAAAAAAACAACAACAACACAATAAACAAACACACTAGTGCTTGTATTAACATACTGTAGATATTGTGATGTGTATTATTTCTGTGTACTGTATTATGGGTTGTGAAATCAGTGCAAGTTTATTCTAAGAAACAAGACTAGTTAAAATATGTGTGACTACCTACACACGTCAGTGTGACTTACGGATAAAGAGGACATAAGGAGGATGTTTAAAGTAGTTCGGTTTGGATATGTTTGACATTTTCTGAACTAAGAAGTGTGATTGTGGAATGGAAATGGATGTGAAAATGAAAGTGTGGAATTTTAACACTGTCGAATCCATGAATTGTTACGTTAAATTAAATACTGTCCGTATAGACGCAGGATCCACAGCACAAGGGAGGAGATGATCTTTGAGCTAATGCCAGAGGTATTCCTCATGCAGCGATAAGGACATGATTCTCTTCAAACAAATGTTGCTTTCAAGCGACATAAAAAGGAAAATTGCAAATAGTTGGAACATTCAGCTAGGGAACTGAACTGAATTGATTTCTAGGCAGCCAAAGATACAGTAATTTGAAGTAAACGGTTTGGATTAGTTGTATAAATGGTGGTACTCCGATAGCCTCACTTCTGCAGTTTTTTCAGTTATCATCATCATCAAATGATGAACGAAAAGGAAAGATTTTGTTCTCATTAGTGTGTACTTAGGGGAAGCATAATAACTGGTTGGTTGATTCTTACCAATTCTGTGGACTCCTAGTGAAACTATTATTGATTAATTGCTTCTTCGCTGCAAGCAGCAGTGGTGCTGTTCATTTCGTTCCAGCTAGTTTGTGGCCTTAAAAGCATCACCGTGATGTCAATTTAGGCTAATCCTCGCAGACCTCTGCTATATGGCACAGCAATTGCATAATTACGGTCATAGAAATAGAAGTTCAGAACATTCAAATGGAAATTCTTCAATCGTTTGATTGCAACCCTGCACAATGTTTCAAGCGTATTCTTGAAATAAAGACATCTTTGTGGAAAATAATTTCCTTTCCAAGGAATTCGGATAACTGCCCATCCCTGGTGTTGACACTAATGTGTTTTTTTTTAACCTTACTCAAACTTACTGCATTTTCTCTGGCCATGTGACACGGTGGTGTATGTGGTCAATGTAAAGAGGAGCAGGGAGGATGGTACCGGTGTGTAGAAGTGAATATGTGGAGCCCGGCCGGGGACTCACTCTGGCCTTGGTGGAAGGATTGGAGGGGTCTGCTGTCTTGTTGTTCTGTATGGAAGAAACCTGGGGAGACACCCACAACCTTGGTCAGTAAATCTTGCTCTGTTGCAGGTATGTACATGATCATTACCTTCATTATGAAACATGGCTCTAGCAGTTTTGTAGTATTTGGCTGAAATGTGAGCCGAAGGTATGGCCCTATACATTTCGTCTGGTTACTTCTGCCAACAGTCATGTAATCAATACAGTTGAAACCAATAGTTTACATACACTGTATAAGAAGACACCTACACATTTTTCCCTCCCTGTCTGACAAGAAATCTGACTAAACATTTACTGTTTTAAGTCAATTAGGATTACCAAAATTATTTATATTTGCCAGAATAATGATAGAAGTATTTATTTTGACATTTCTTTGAATTTTACATACATTTTATTTGTATTTGTTACCTTTGCTTTTAAACTGCATGACCTGGGTCCAACATTTTGGATATCCTTCCACAAGTTGGCAGGAATTTTGACCTCCTGACAGAACTGATGTAACTGAGCCAAGCTTTTAGGCCACTTTGCTGGCATATGCCTATTCAGGTCTGCCCATAAATTTCCAATAGGATTGATATCAGGGCATTGCGATGGCCACTCCAAAAGATTGACTTTGATTCTTAAGCGACTTTGTCACCACTTTGGCAGTATGCTTCGGGTCATCGTTCATTTGGAAGACCCATTTGCACCTCAGCTTTAACTTCCTGGCTGATGTCTGAAATGTTGCTTCAGTATTTGCGCATAATGTTCTTTACTTATGAGGCCATCTATTTTGTGAAGTGCACCAGTCCCTTCTGTAGGAAAAGCAACACTACACCATGATGCTGCCACCCCTGTATTTCAAAGTTGGGATGGTGTTCGCAGGCTGGCAAGCTTCCCTCTTTTACCTCCAAATGTAAAGACGTTCATTATGGCCAAACAATTTTAGTTTTGTCAGACCACAGGACATGTCTCCAAACATTATGATCTTTGTCTTTGCATACCATAGGAGGAAAAACTAATGATTTGCACAAAGGGGAATATGCAAAATGGGATTTTATTGTACCAGCCCTCCTTTACAGGTATCATCTTTGGGCCAGCATAACTCCCCCAGAATTAGCTTTAACCCAATTTCCACTATTTAAATATTAGTTTTATATTTGCTAATATTAGTTTTAAAGTTGGAGTTTGTTTTGTTCTATGCTTGTAACTTCGGAAAATGATCACAATTAGGCTTTTGCAGCGCAAGGATATAGGAAATGAATTAGTCATTGGGGAATTTGCTGCTTTATGCAGGAATACTGTATAAGCCTAATGCCTCGATATAAGGACATATACGTATATTTTCTAAATACTTACTGTTAAAAAGATAATTTGTGAAGTGAAGAAGTCGAACTGACCCCATCCTACCAAGAATAAATTAAAGGTTACCAGAAATGAGGTCTCAGGTGATTGAACAACGATTACAGTACAAACACCTGCAGTAACCAATCCGAGTGGAATCCACATCAAAACATGATGAGGTGGATAAAAAAATGGTGATATGAAAAAACCCTTCTAAACGCATTTCCCCAAGAAACCCCCAAAAAACGAGGTACGCATGAGGTATGGTAGCAATGAAAAAGGCTGCACCTTTGCCACTGTAAATATAGCATGCGTCCACAGAAACAGTGTGGACGTGTCACTGAGAATGTGATACCGTAAGGAACAGGATGGTGGTTGGAACTGTACAAATGGGAGCATCTACAAAGCATGTACAGCAAGTGTACAGAACACGTTATTTAAGACAACATTGGTGCAAGGATGGTATGTAATTGTATTTTTACCCCATTGTTGGTTTAGCTGTGGCAAATCACCGATCATACGAAGTTGGAGCATAATCTATAAATACAAATTAGTCTTGCACAGCATGAGGGGCAGTCAAAAAGTAATGAGCCCAATTTTATTTAACCTACTGATAAGTGAATTTAGTTTAAGTTTTAGTATATTACAAGTTCACAATACTCAGAAAAAGAAATTTGCAAAATGTAGATGCAAAATGAGCCCTTAGATTAGCAATTTGTGAAGAAATCATCGCCTCATGATTTGCAAACCCCAAATTTAGCCCATTTGGTTGTCCTACCTTTCCTCCGCCAGGCTGGTACTTAATGTTGTCAGTGGACCCGATCTTGGAACGGACGTTCTTCAGGTCTGGTGTTGGCGCGTTGATGGGCCTGAGGGTTCGAGGAGCACGGGGCACCGCTGGCTTCTTTTCCAGAGCGCTTTGCTTCGGAACAGGAGGCTTGGTGATGACCCTGCGACGTTGGGTGGGAGCGGCTTCACCGTTGGCTGTGTTAGCTGGAGTCATCAGGGATGTGGTGGAAACGGGACGTGGACGAGCTACAGAGATAAGACCACCTTAAATCTCTTAAATGATGTACTGAACCATTATGGTGACACCTGTTGTGTCAATTTAAGAGACATCCCGTCAATGTAATTTTTCAGGCTTATTGAACATCACAAAGTTATTTTGTGTCAATGGAGAGTACAATTTTGGAACATTTTAAACCAGTAACTGACCATTCACATCCATAAAAAGTATGTATTTTTTCATTGTAAATGAGGACAAACACTGTGCTATTGTGTTGACCATGTTTTGTATTAGTATGAGTTAAGTTTCTCACCTGTAGGTTTGGTTTTCTTGGCCTCTCCTGACTTGTTCTCAGTCTTGTCATTCTTGTTTGCTGCAAGAAGAAAACGGCAAACAAAGGTTACAGCGGTGCTTGGACAATGGCGAACCAATGGGAACATTGTGGGCTATACCACTTATCCTCATGAAGTCGCAGGTGAGCTGGAACCTATCTCGGCTGACTTTGCGTGAGCGGCGTGGGACAGCAAGGGCACATATAGACAAACAACCATTCAAACTCACACTTCACACAGGAAAGTGAGAACCCAGATTCAAAACCCTACCCTCAAAACAATGCGCTAAGTATTTCAAAAAAAACCAAAATTAGAGGTCAACTAGCATTCCAGAATGGATAGTGTTACCTCAGCGGTTCCACTGTAGTTGACTTTTGGGTTAAGTCCTGCCATGGAGACTGAAGCATCTACATAACCAAATATTTGTTTTCAGTTGTGTGTGTGTTTTCATTTACCAGCGGTTTTGGTCCCAGTAGAAGCAGAGGAATTGTTCTTATTGGCAACTGAACGGGGAGTAGGACTAGTCTTTTGTGCAGCTGGGCGTTTCTCAGCTGCTCCACTTTCTGGAATCTGAAAGTCAAACCAAAATAAATGTAAATTTATGTGTGTGTGTGTCCATCTGTCTAAAAGGATTATGAAAGTAGCTGAGTGCATAAATGCTGTTTTCCCGCCTCTTTATATTCAAAGGTCACAGAAGGGAGAGTACAAAGACAAAATTAGTTGACAGGAGTTGTTAAAAGGAAGTGAAGCGACAAGATAAATGTGTTTCCAAATAACGTTCGCTGACATAAAGCAAAGAAAAGAAGAGTGTCTTGATTTTCTCTTTCAGTTTTACAAAAGAACATTTGGCAGTGAGATACAGTGCATCTCAGTAGCCGGGTTTACATGCAGACTTTTTTGTCCTCCGATTGAAATCATTCCCATTGAAGATCCCTGGTCAACCTTTTACGTCACGTGGTGTATAAACGTGCACCGCATTTAATCGGAACAGCCGTGTGACATGCGCACATTGATGTAAATGTAATTTATCAAGATGGACATCAGGTGTCTATTTAGCCCAGTAGTTGGGATTGTTTTTATACTTTATACAGATTCGAATCAGAATACAAGGTTTCCATGTAAACCGCCCTAGTGTTTCACTTTTTCCACATTTCATTACGTTACAGCCAGTAATCCAAAATAGAGTAAATTGATTTTCCCCTCAGAATTTTGCACACAACACCTTATAATGACAATATGAAATCATAAAACTAAAAAATAATAACTAAGAAGTACGAAACCACATGCACTCAAGTATTCACAGCCTTTGCCTTGAATCTCAGAATCTGTGTCCACGGATCATCCTTGAGATGCTTCTACAGCTTAAGAACCTGTAATGGACCTCTGGTCCATACAGTTGATTGGACATGATTTGGAAAGGTACACACCTGTCTATGTAAGGTCCCACAGTTGTCAGTGCATGTCAGAGCACAATCCAAGCATGAATTCAAAGGTATTGTCTTTTGACCTCCAAGACACGATGGTCTCGAAGCACAGATCTAGGGAAGGCTAGAAAAATGTCTACAGCTTTGCTGGTCCCAAATAGAAGATGTTTGGAACCACAGGGAGTTAGCTGCCTCTCCAAACTGAGCGACCAGGGGAAGTATGAAAATGGGCGTTGCACCAGCTGCATCGTATATGGTGCAGAACTTCAAATTAAATAATCTTTTATTTTTGTCATGCCTTCATTGTTTTATTTGAATAATCAGTACCCTCCAAAAGTATTGAAAAGGCAACGTCAATTCCTTTGTTTTTGTTGTATACGTAAGACGGGTGGGATGAAGGTATTACAATCCACTGTTCGAAGAAGACTTCAAGAGAAGAAATATACAGGCCATCCCACAAGATACAAACCACTCATCAGCAAAAAGAATGATGGAAAGGCCAAAGTATGGAGAAAGAAAGGATCTGCTTATGATCCAAAACGCACAAGCTCATCTGTGAAGCATGGTGGAGGTCATATCATGGCTTGGGCTTGCATGGCTGCTTCTGGAGCAGGCTCACTCGTCTTTATTGATGATGTAACTCATGATGGTAGCAGCAGAATAAACTCTGAAGTCTACAAAACCATTTTGTCTGGCAATTTACAGAAATATTGATCCAAACTAATCGGGAGGAGCTTCATCTTGCAACAACACAATGACCCAAAACACACTGCCAACACAACAAAGGACTTCATTAGGGGAAAAAAGTGGAAGGTCTTAGTAAGTCAATCACCGGACCTTAACCCAATGGAGCATGCATTTTACCTGCTGAAGAGGAGACTGAAGGGAGAAACCCCCAGACACAAACAAGAACTGAAAGAGGCTGCAGTAAAAGCTTGTAAAAGCATTTCAATTGAAGAAGGCAACAGTCAGGTGAAGTCAATGGGTCGCAGTAATTCTGTCGCAGTAATTTTGTCAAATGCATTAGGCTACATAAAGAAAAGAAAAACATGTTTTTGCACTCAAAGTAATACATAAGCAACACATCAACACCTTAAATATGCAGGAGTCACTTCAAAAACGGTATGCACTGTGCTCAGTGTGAGTGTAGACATACTTGGGATAGACTTATCACGATCGTCTTTGCATCTCCAAATTTGTAAGTAACAGTGTATTATATTTGACTTTAATTTAATCCCGCTTGAAACATAATGCACAAAGTGGAAATTTGTGGTGATAGTAATAATTCAGCCACGCAGATGGTTCACTTGTGATGCGTCAATGACGTGATGCCATCTTTTGTAGATATCCCCGTGAAATGACATCATTGAGGAAGGAATGTCTCAATTCCCCCAAACATCGCTACCTCCTGCCGCCTGGCTCCTCCATCAATGGCCTCGCTCCGCAATGGATTTTCTGGTGGGAGGAGCTAGCGTGGGAACTGAGGAGTGAGGAAGTTGCAAATACAGAAGTGAGATGGGCCCTTTGTTTTCCAGATGTCATTCTCGGGTTCTCGGAACTGTGAGGCAGATGTACTAACGAGGTCACCGTGCCGCCCACTTCCATACATGTGACATTATTTTTATTTTTAACCGCTAAACACCTTTTTCATCTCATCATCATGGAATGTTGCATTTAGAATTGAGGGGAAACAAATAATTTGTAAAATTTTGGAATGAGGCTGTAACATAGCAAAATGTGGAAAAGTGCTGCACTGTAAATACATTCCAGATGTACTGTAAATATGACAATACTCTTACAATAATGTCTTTCTTACTTTTGCAGATCCAGGTGCAATTGGAGGGCTCTTAGCAGCAGTGGGGGTTGCCGCCTTGGGCAGAGGGCTTTTTTTACTGGCTGGAGTCATGGTTGGGGAGGGGCGTTTGACTGAGGTGGCTTCACCATTGGTGTGGAGGGTGGATGGGCGAGATTTAAATGAGTTTGTTTTGGTCGAAACCACCTCAGTCTAACGGTTCAATGAAAATAAGCCACAAGAACACAATTGGAAATAAGGAAAAACAAGATACAGGGAGGAAGAAATGAATAGGTTTTGATCAAATAAAACAGGGAGAGAAATAGAAAAAGAACAAGCAGAAATGGAGTGAGCAATGTCATAGCACAGGAACAATCACAACAGCACATCAATTTTTCGATACCGTTTATCCTCATTAAGGTTGCAGGTGGGCCGGAGCCTATCCCGGCTGACTTAGGGTGAGAGGCGCGGTACACCCTGGAGTGGCATGGCATACTCAACAAGCATTTGCACCTGCTGGCAATTTACAGTCTTCAATGAACCTAGCGTGCATGTTTTTGGAATGTGGCAGGAAGCTGGAGTACCCGCAGAAAACCCATGCAAGCACGGGGAGAACATGTGAACTCCACACAGGAAGGCCTGGGCCAAGATTCCAACAGCAAACCTCTTGACTGTAAGGCAGATGTGCTAACCCACTTAGACACTCCAATCAGAACAGTCACAAGTTAAGTAAAAACATATTCCTCAAAATACTGTACTATATGTTAGCAAATTGTCATCATGCTCCAGTTCATGTGACCAGTAACGTATAAAAGCGAATGCTGAATATGCAGCACTCCAAATGCAGATTAAAGGTAAAATCAGATCTTCGAAAGTGGATGTGTACATGCACTGACAATGAAACAATATTGTACTTACTTGTATGTATTAACTGTTATCATTTGCATATTGTTATCATGGGGCTTAAGAAGTAAATTATTGTCAGAGAACATTTGGTGAATAACAGTCAACTGCTTTGAAGAATTTATTTAATCATCTGACAGGACTCTCTACATTTAAGTATGCGAAAAACGGTCAATGAGCTCCAACTCGACCTATGATGCTGGATTGTAAAAAAAAATAAAAAATGGCCAAAAGCAGCAAGAGTAGCTTACATGGCTCCGCATTTCATAGCGCACGCCTAATAATTAAGGAAATTTAAAAGAACTGTAGTAGTTTAAATCATTGCTTTTATAATAAATATATAATAAAGGGCTACATTAAATAGTACTAGTATGTATTTTTCATTGTTTAAATGTACACTAAAATGAAATGTTTTGTTTTTAACTCTTTCTGATAGATGGACACGAGGGGCCTGCTAAATCAGAAGTACATCGACTTTGACAGAAGACCAACCGCAGATCTTTGTTTGTGTGTAAAACCAAGTGTTTGTGTCTCGCTATTTCTAGATCTGTCATCTTGAGTGTGTGAGAAAATACCGAATGTGTTATATATATGTGTGTGTGTGTGTGTGTGTGTGTCTGTGTGTGTGTGTGTAAGATCCACCTTGCTCTTGCTGTCAGGGCTTTGCAGGGTCTTGCTGCCATTGCCTGTTGGAGACTTGGCAACCCCTTTTTTCTCATCCTTTTTCTCAGTCGGCTTCTTTTCCTCTTCTTTCTTATCTTCTTTGTTCGTTTTCTCTGGCTTGTCTGTCTTCTCTGCCTTCTCACTGACCTTGTTGTTTTTCTCAGCATTCATCTTGTCCGTCTTTCCTTCATCTTTGAAAATCTTGTCAGGCTTCAGGTTCTTGTCAGGGCAATTGTCTTTGTTCTGCTGCTCCGCTTTCTCCTTCTTGTCAAAGGCATCCATCTTCTCTGTCTTGCTGGACAAGATGTCTTTCTTCTCCTGCTTGTCCTTGTCAACTTTCACTGAGAGAGTAACAATAACAAAAATTAATGTGAGCCTATTTTCCCCCAATCCCTGAAGACTGAATTCTGACGTAAATAGAAAACCAATTCCCAAAAACTCATCCATCCATCCATTTTCTGTTCCGCTTATCCTCACTAGGGTCACGGCCGTGCTGGAGCCTATCTCAGCTAACTCTGGGCGGGTGGCGGGGTACACCCTGAACTGGTTGCCAGCCAATCACAGGGCACATATAGACAAACAATTATTCACGCTCACATTCACACCTACGGGCAATTTAGAGTCTTCAATAAACCTCGCGTGCATGTTTTTGGAACGTGGGAGCAAACCGGTGAAAACCCACGCAGGTACTAGGAGAACATGCAAACTCCACACAGGCGAGGGAGATGTGCTAACCAGTCGTCCACCATGCCACCCTCCCAATAACCCAAATGTGATTCTTTGAGGTCATTTTATACTGGCCCTGTCAAATAACCGCTAATGGAAGGTGATGGGTAAGGTAATAATCTGTAGGCCACCAATCTACAGTTGCAGTCAGACATTTACATTGACTTATCATAGATACAAATTTTCATTTTAGGCTTTTAAGGCTTTGAACCGTTCTTTTTCTTCAGTAGAATGACCACATATATCTTCAATGATCTTTTCAACAAGAATGGGTGCACAAATTAGAATTTATTTGGGATTTTACTTAATCTACATTGAATCAACCATGGCAAACCTAGGTGAGGGACCAAACAATACACGGCTCAAATGGCCCCCTATGATGAATAAAATAAATGGACTTCAGTTTCCTGCCTAGACGAGGGTCAAAGGGGCATCTGGTTAGGATGACCGCCTATCGCCCTCCTGGTGAGGTTTTCCGGGCACGTCCCACCAGAAGGAAGGATGACCCAGGACACGCTGGAGAGACTAAGTCTCTCGGCTGACAAGGGAACGCCTCAGGTTCCCCACGGAAGAGCTGGACGAAGTGGCTTGGGAGAGGGAAGTCTGGGCTTCCCGGCTTAAGCTGCTGCCCTTGCAATCTGACCTCGCAAAAGAAGAAAATGGATGGATGGATGGATGAATACATTGAATCAAAATTATACATACAGTCTCAAATCCACACCAATATCTGTTAAATGTCCCTTAACAAGACTGAGGTCCTCCTGCAGTTGTGAATTGCGACATATTTTAAAGACTCCAATCAATACAAATGCTGTTAATAACCAACAGATTGTCCGAAACTATAAAAAAATAAAAATAAAATCCCTATACCACTTCTGCTCAACACTAACAAAACTTATAACAGTGACTATTAACTATTTCCGTGACTGGTGCAAATCCGGTGCCGTGCATGGCGTAACTCTACGAGGGGGCGGGTTAGACCGAGTTGTTAAAACCATGTTAGCTCCCATGCACCACAACTTAAACGTGGTATGAGCAGGCCTAAGTTTAGACTGACTTTCTGTGCTCCAAGATTTCACTCTGCCAAGCGCATCTCCAAGGGCACACCCTCCCTGCGCTGACACTGAACAGCTTGGCACAGACTGGTTTGCCAAACAGGCAAACATGCGCAGCGAGCCTTGTGCTGGCCTGAATGTCAAGATGCGTACCATTTGCACTCCGGCGCACATTGCGCAGTCTACAAACTTAAGAGTCCCATGTGTTGAAATGAAAATGTGTGTGCTGCAAAGATTGTACAGAAGTACACACAACTCTGAACACTAACGTGAAACTATAGGAGGACAACAGTCATACTTCATACAGCATTTTTCCATTTCCATTTGTGCTATGCTAATCATGCGTGCTTAGAAGGGCCATGCTTTCTGCTTCTGCTTCTAGTATCATATCTTACATAACAGTGATACCGGACATCTGGTTATGCTCAGTCTTTAATGTCCCACCATTTTCCCAAGTGCTCATCTTTTCCCAATGATTACTGCGCCATCCACTTGCCATTTTATTTTTGTTGTGCTATCCCAATAATGAGGCAGATTATTTGACACCTTCCACAACTCTACCTACCTTCAAAAAAAAAAAAAAAAAAAAAAAAAAGAGAGTTTGTTAGTTTAAAATGTATCTTTCAATTAGGTCAGCCTGGAGCCTAAATCGGAAACAGGCTTTGCTGATGAACATCGATCACTGTTACGTGTGTGGTCAGGCAGTAATTGATCACCTAATTAATGAGCCTTTTTTGGAGTACAATTCCTCTCTTACAACAGATGCCATAAGGCCTTTTGAATTTTTCCTCTGACAAAATGTGCGGTGTACCAACAAATTCGTACAATACACCTTTTCAGCTCTACTAGTGTACTCAGCCCATCGATAGAGAAATTCAGTCTAGAGCCATTTCTCTTTCCAGTTTTTTTCCAAATGACTTACTCGATATACCTTCAAAAAGATTTGGGTGAAAAACAATGGCAGAAATGGTGTGTGTATTTAGTGGAACCGAATTGAAATTTGCTTGAAAACTGATCATCCCTGGACCTTTTTATTTAGTATTTAGATTTTCTTTTTGTTTTACACATGTACCGGTAAGTTTGGATTTTCTCACTCTCTGTATATTAACAAACTAAACTAAAATAAAGCTGCGATTGGCTGTCAACCAGTTCAGGGTGTACCCCGCCTCCTGCCCGATGATAGCTGGGATAGGCTCCAGCACGCCCGCGACCCGCGTGAGGAGAAGCGGCTCAGAAAATGGATGGATGAACTAAAATAGTTTCAGAAAAAAATATGCAGCCTATGTCTTCTTTCTGTTCATATTCCCTTCACACACTCACACAAACGCATGCACAATTTTACTCCGTTGCTGCCAAAAACATGCAGGTAGCTAGTTCTTTGCGCTGTTGTGATGACTTGCTCAGTTGGCGATTGTTGTGTTAACTTTGGGAAACATCTGAAAATGTGTCCTTAAATTTGTGTTGTACTTTGTGGATGCTAACAGGAGGTTCCCTTTGGGGCTGCACAGGCAACATAGGAACGTATAACTGTTCAGTGACTTTCAGGACTCCATAAGTAACAGGAATTTGTTAAGGTGTGGTCATGGGGATTCACGAGAAGTACATCTTTGTAGGCACCATCTAGCGAGGGTAGGTACGTGACGTGTCAAATGGAAAAGATGCATTTAAGCTTTAGAACTGCCTGGGGAATTGGAGCTTCTGTGGACGCTACCACGCTACATATGATTTCACACTTGTTTTTTTTTTTTTTTTTTTTACATTTCCTAACCCAAATTCACATGCAAACCAATGTTCCTTAGTCATGTCTAGAAATCCGATTAAGGCCCAAGTATGTAGAATATTCAGGGAAGGCTATTTAACAACCGGATTATTTTTGGTGAGACTGCAGTGAGGAGCTTGTTAGCGCAAACGCAGATCTAAAAGACAGATACAGTTCCTGCTATCAGTGAAGCTGTGTCTGAAAAATCTTGAAGATCACGTCATTTGAAGGGCTTCATCTAGACACACATACAGTACCTTGTGTGTAGGTGTGTGTGTGTGTGTGAGAGAAAGTGTTTGCCTGCACAGGCACAGCTCAAAATAGCTGCTCTATATTTGAATGAGCGCAGTCAATGTCTAATCAATGTTCTAGCTTTTCGCTGATAATTGCTTGCTCTAAAGAGATCTGGATGCTACAGAATTTTGTATACTCATGAAAAGAGTATTGGAATAGACTACAACAGAGGAAATAAAAATACATACATGGCTTATCTTTGATTAATTTGATATTTTGCTCTGACTTTTATATCACGGAAAAATTCAATTTTTATTTTTATATAATATATGTAGTGCAACCAATACAAAGATGCGGATATAACTGTGAGAGTGAAAAATGACAAGGGATACAGTAATTGAATTACGATATACAGTGGAACCTCAGGTTACGAATTGAATCCATTCTGTTACTCAATTTGCGACCCAGCACGTTTCCCATTTAGGTGAATGAAAATTAATCAGTTTCATCCCACAACAAAGTTATAGTTACCATATTTTTATCGGTGTGCCGTTAAAAACAAATACCAATCGATTTCGAAATCATTGAAAATAGCACAGTGTCTTCGCTAGCAAATCACTGCACAAAATCTTAGTCTTAACTTTTTCAAAAACACTATGCTTTGGGAACCACATTGCATTGTGCGGTGTGGTGGCCATTTTGGGCACGTGAACGCAAACAAAGCTGAAGCCTCGCAAACGGTATCGCCAGGGAGCTCTCGTACCGTGGCCAAAACTGAAACCCGTGGAGTCTTGCACCTCTCTCGATGCGGTTAACACTCGCAGCCCAGGACCGGTTTCCCTGCTTGTCTCTTTCTTCTTTGTTTCGTCGGCAAGATCACACCCGAAAAAAAGATGTTCAAAGCGGCTTGCCAACGTGGAGACCCACGGAGTGTTAGGCACGAATGTGTGATGCATGGAGCCATTGATGTTTACGCGGCGAGAAAAAAAAGCACAAATCAGCCTTCTGTGGCCATGGCAAGACTGTTCTTGAACTGAGCTCATTTTTCTTCAAAAGTTCTGTTCGTAAACCAAATTGTCAACTAGGTGGTTCGTAAATCAGTGAAAGCCCTTCTTTAAAATAATGCACTGGTAAGAAAAAAAACAAAAACAGTACTGTACATACTGTCTCCAGTTATATACAGAAACATTTTTGCATAGTTTCCCCACTTTATTTAAGATCATCAAAAAAATATAAATAGACAAAGATAACTCAACTAAACATAAAATGCTGTTTTTCAATGGTTCGTTTATTTATTAGGAAAAAAAAGACATTCACAGCTACCCGTGTGAAAAGGTAATGGACCTCGTTGTTAAATCATGAATTAACTGTGGCTAATCACATGTTTTGGGTTATTTTTCACTGACCACACCCAAGCCTGATTACCTCCAAACCTGTTCAATCAAGAAATCACTTAAATGGAACCTGTTTGACAAAACAAAGTGAGCAAAAATATCTCAAAAGGGTGCAACAAAATGCCACGATGCAAAGAAATTCAAGAACAGACGAAAAATAAAGTAATTGATCGGTCTGGAAAGGGTTACAAAGCCATTCCCAAAAGCTTTGGACCGCAACGAACCAAGAAAAGAGCCATTATCCTCAAATGGAGAAAACATGAACAGTGGTAAGCCATCCATGACCTTGAAAAAAAATAAAATTAAATTAAAACAATTTGACAATGAAGAGTGGGCCAAAATATTGCTACAGAAAGTCTCATCGCCAGTTACAGAAAACATTTGATTTCAGTTGTTGCCGCTGAGAGTGCCCCAAACAGTTTTTCGTTTTTTAAATAATAATAAATAAATAAAATCACCGTTTAAAAATATTATGTCTACTTGGATCATCTTTGGCTGAGATTTACATTTGTCTGATGATCTTAAACATTTAAGTGGGAACATTTTGCCCAAAAAATTTAATAAATACAAATTTAAGAATTGGGCCAACACTTTTTGAAGGCACTGTATCGTAAAGCTTTCAGTGTGTGTATCTGATTTGATCAGGTACTACTACAGTACCTTGTATGTGTATGTTTACTTATTTTAAAATGTTCAAGCAGTCTAACAACATCGCCTTTTTTAACAATGTAACAATGGCTTCCAATGACTAAATTGGAGGCATGACCACAAGTCTTTTCACAAAGTAACATTGGAATCAGTTTACTTATTAATTAACTCAACCATGACAACCATGCATCAATTAGATATGGTTGAGCAAAACTACACCTTTAATGTAAATTATAAATCAAAACATCACATTAAATATAAGCAGTTTTTAGCATTAGTTTAATTAAAACAAACGTATAGCATCTGGTTGTATTCCCCACCATGTTGTCAGTTTCTAGGCTCTTCTGCAAGTTGAAGTACAGCGGAACCTCAACCGGCAAAAGATTATGCTTTATTATTCATTTAACATTTTATTTTTGTATTTATGGATTCTTTCAATTCTTATTATTTTTAATCCAACCCATTGGCACACTATGCTACGTGTCAACTGTCTCAAACTTTAAGTTGGACATTGATTTTGATCTCTCACCTTGGGCAACTGGAAAACGTGAAGCCCTTTCAAACAGTAAGCCATGCCTTAATCACATCACAGCTGGATTACTCTGAAGAACTTTACTTTGGAGTCAGCCAGTTCAGCCATTCAAAGGTCTCCAGTTCCTCTTAACTGTAACACGTAAGAGGGAGCATATAACTCCTATTCTGGCCTCCTTCCACCAGCTGCCTATGCACTTTAGATTTATTTTAGGGGTCTTAAATATGCTTTTAAATCTCTAAATGGTCTTGCCCCTTACCTCTCTCAGCTGCTCCATGCATACACTCCTGCCCAGTGACCAGCAACCGAAGTTAACACAGAAGCACAAAAGGGACAGAGCTTTTTCCATTTCTGATCCCAACCTATAGAACGACCTTCCGGTGCACATCAGACAAGTCCCCTTGCTGTCCATTTAAAAAACAACAATAATGTCTTAAAACCCTTTATTATTCCTTCTTTTCAACTCAACAGGAGCTTGCCCTTGTTTTAGTGTTGTATTTCTTTGCATCGTTGTTTATTGTTTTATGTTTAAATGTTTAATATTTTAATCCTCAATTTTTTTTTATTGACATACAGTACTTTGTTTCAGCAGTGTTTATAGCATTGTATATATCCATATATAGTATATAGTGTTTATAGCAATGTGCTATAAATAAGGTTGAGTTGAGTTCATGATGGTGATAGTTTAACCCTGGGCAAACTAAGATATATTCATCGACCTGACTGTATCATACAAACAAAATCTTACATTGTGTCGTGACATTCTCTACAGTAGTTTCTCAATGGACATTTTTGTAAGAGCGTGTCGGTGGACATAGATACCTGATGGGGTTGGCACAGAAATTAAAACATTGGTCTCGCAGCTCCCATGATGTCTCCTAGGTGGTGGAGATGATGGTAACCCAGGTGATATCATTAATGGAGATGACAACATCGATGCCATTGCAGCTGAAGCTTCCGTGGCATCTGTCACTGTAAGCGAGCGCCGGACCACCATGTGTGGGTAGGGCACCCTGATCGGTGCTATCTCTGATGAGCCTCGCATACTGTTCAGGAATATTTCAGCATTTAATGTGGGAACAGACAGGTGTGAGCAATCAGACATTGCTCGTCTGACCACACTTCGCTGCGGCAGCTCGTTGGCGTGACAATTTTTTGTCTCACTGTTTACAGTAACACCTGATGCTACTTTCCAGTCTTCAATACAATTTGACTCTTGTGATATTGCATCCTTACTTTCTGTGCCACCTGTGCAAGGTGGAGGGCACAACTTCACCTTTTCAGTATGATTTGAGTTTCCTTTTTCCATCACTCTGCCCTCCCCAATGATATTAGCCTGATTAGATGAGGCAGGGGCTACTGAAAGCCTTGGAAATGAGGCCATGTTGCTTCCCGTTAGGTTAGATATAGACTGAGCAGCAGGTTCTTTATCAGGATTTTTCCCTCTTAAAGGTGAAGAAGATGAAAATAAAGAAGAACAAGGAGTATTTCCCCAATTAGATTTATCTCCTGAAAGTGACCTGGCACTTGCTTCCTCAGACACAGATTCCTGTTTTGGAGGAATAGGTGTGCCCTGTTCTTGTCTAACTTCCTGGTATTGCTGAATGAAAACTCCATCTCTGCTTGGGAGAGACCAGTTCAAGTTCTGCTGTAAAAGGTTTGGTCCAAATTTAACATTTGATCCAGGCATAGGTTCCAATGCGGAGTTGAATAATTTCCCAGGTGAGACAGAAGGAGAAGTTAATGAAGAGGAAGGGGAGGAATAGGGAGAAAGAGGACTGCTGGGAGTGTCTCCTGCACTCCCTAGTGTAACTCCTTCCCTTTGTTTTCCCTCCTTCAGTCTCCCACCTGTTGATTTGTTATCCTCTACCTTCAGCACAGGCAGATTTAGACCCAGGGTCTCTGGTGTAATTCCAGAGGATGTTTTGCCACACCCTAATCTCAATTCGTCTTCAGTTAAAGTCACATCGAAAGGGGTGGTAGCAACCTTTCCTTCGGGTGCCATCTGGCCTGGATCATGCAAGCCACTATGGTGTGCAGAGGACAATGTCAAGGGTGACAGTGGAGAGGAGGCCAGGACAGCAGGGATGTTGGCAGCTGAGAGGGTAATTACAGGTGTCTGTGGCTGCTGTTGATGCCCACCCGATGGTTGTCTGCACCCGTTGTTACCAGCAATAATGCCAGGCTGCTGCCACTGTGAGCCAGATAAAAAGGACATTTTCCTCTTGGCGTCCCCGTCCTTTTCTCGAGCAGTTTTGTTGTTTAACTCCTTAGTCTTTTCTGTTGTTTGAGTCCTTCTTCGTCTTTGTCTTCTTCTTGCTTTTTAGTATCCACTTAGCGTCATTAGGATCTTGTCCAGTAGGGTGAAATGCTCTAATTGTTAGAGCTTAAAGAAAGAAGGGAAAAAAAACATCCTTTTTAAAGTGATGCCTTGAATTGGTTTGTGTGCGCGATTGTGCCAAAGGGTGAGGAGTGCGTGCATGCAATGTGTATTTGCATGTCTTAACAAGTGAGGCAGGAGGAGTCAGATAAGAGCGAATGTGTGTCTGGTTGTCTTGCCTCCTTTCTGAGCACTGCACAGATCAGCTGTGGGGATAAATTACACCTTGCTCTCTCGCTCTCTCTCTTTCCTGACATCACACGATCACATGACAACCAGGAATATTCCCTCATTCGCTGGCACTAAATTTCATCTAGTCCCTAGTGACAAACATGCTCAAGCATATGCAAGACCACACAGTTCCATACACTCACATGCATTTAATAAACAGCCATGCTCACATACAGAACAATGGCTGTCACGGTTTTTCAGCTGGCATATGACAACCGCCTTTCACATAAACGTGGAGAGATTTGCACAAGAACACTGAAGACTGCAATTACCCTGACTAGTCTGATGAGGTCGTGCCCCCTCTTGATTGGCAACATGGGGGGAAAAAAGAACATAATATATATGTATTTAAACCATGTTGATTTGCTCGTCTTAAAATGTATTTTATTCGCATTTATTTACAAAGTTGACTACATTAACACTGATCCACTCCACAAAATTATATAATGGTGGTGGTAAAATTCTGCTTCCTGAAGATATATACATATACCCTGATTGCTCGTGTATAATGCGCACTCCCAAAGTTGACCTCAAAATTCTGGACAACCCTTCAACGCATTTATACAATGTATGATTATGCTTCTGCCCATATGATCAAAACATGAAGTATTATCTGTATTTTGTTAGTTTTTTCAAAGAATTATTATGAAGCACTTTATTTGAACACATAATATAATACTACGTCTTTCGGCTGGCCTGGGAACGCTTCTGGATCCCCCGGAAGAGCTGGATGAAGTGGCTGGGGAGAGGGAAGTCTGGGCGTCCCTGCGAAAGCTACTGCCCCCATGACCCGACCTCGGATAAGCGGTAGAAAATGTATGGATGGATAATACTTGCTTTTTATTTACTTGCTCTTATTTTGAAATTCACAGCCCTACTTTTATTTAGTAAAGGAGGAAACACAAAGTTATGCTCATATGTTTGATTACCCAGGCAGAATTTATAAGATGTGAACAATTCTTTTAAGAAAACATGAAGGACCAGGCGAAACACATTTACTTTTATTTTAATGGGATTCAAATTAAACTGTCAAGCATTTCAGAAAAGCCTTATCATTAAACAAAACATAACCATAAAGAAATTAATGATGGTTGTTGTTCAGTCATCAGTCGTATTTAATAAAAATAAAAAAATAAATAATAATAATGTTTCACAAATTCTGCCTGGGTATGTAAACTTATGAGCACAATTGTACATATGTGCAGTCATATGTACCCCTGTCATATTGAAATGAAAGTGTAGTCTACACCTTTTTCATAACCTCTAGGTGACATACTAGAATGAAAGTGTAAAATGTTTTCATAACCTCTAAGGGGCGGTGGGATCGTGGAATGAAAGTGTACAGCTTTTTCATAACTTCTTGATGGTGGCATACATTTATAAAATGTGAAAGTATTTTTCATTCTCTCCTATGCCCATGTATAATGCGCACGAATGACCTTTTACAATTTTGGGGGGTAAAAAATGCGCACTATACACGAGAAATTACGGTAATAAATGCATATACTGATTCCAATTGTTTGCAAATTACAACTTTACACTAATGCAAGGTTCAGGTGACACAGCCAATCTGGATATGAGCCAAGGCAGTGTACACAAATTTGTAGAAACATAACGTGTGGAAATTTAATATAAATCCAATATCTGCTAATGCAACTGCAGAGTAAAATGTTAGCTCGAATATAATCTACCATTGAAAGTCATAAGTCATCAAATGCTGCAATTGTTGATAAACACACACACACACACACACGACCACCCAAACAACACAAGCTGAAAATCAGAGTGTGTAGCTGGCATGAGGGTGCGTAAATGACAGTTTAGACTTGACCGGAAAATTCACGCAGCTGTGCACCCTTACTGTATATAAAGGGAAGTGTATCGTTTGTTGCTCCCCCAACCTGCCTAAACAGGACACTTCTTTATGAACAGGGAGAATTTATGGG
Organism: Phyllopteryx taeniolatus; assembly: GCF_024500385.1. Taxonomy (NCBI): domain Eukaryota; kingdom Metazoa; phylum Chordata; class Actinopteri; order Syngnathiformes; family Syngnathidae; genus Phyllopteryx; species Phyllopteryx taeniolatus. The sequence goes on along the minus strand of NC_084515.1, from coordinate 21,730,457 downwards.
GTATCTTTTTTTGTAATACTCCCCATGGGAATACTGCGGTGACATGCTACGACTTGATTGGGGGAAAAAATTCATTGCCAACTATACAGACCTATACATACTGTATATTAGAATTATTACTATATAATTGAGTCATACCCGGAAAATTCACGCAGCTGTGCACCCTTACTGTATATAAAGGGAAGTGTATCGTTTGTTGCTCCCCCAACCTGCCTAAACAGGACACTTCTTTATGAACAGGGAGAATTTATGGGGTAACTTTTTTTGTAATACTCCCCATGGGAATACTGCGGTGACATGCTACGACTTGATTGGGGGAAAAAATTATATACAGACCTATACATACTGTATATTAGAATTATTACTATATAATTGAGTCATACCCGTCTTAATCCATGCTGGGTGATGTACTGACTGGTGTCCAAAGAGACTGTGTCTTAGTGTTCTCCCCTCTCCTCTCTCTCTGCACTTTTTCACATTGAGGTTCTGCTAATCTGCTGGTACGTTGTCGTCTCAAAAGTTGGTGTGCAAATTTCACTACATTACTTAATATCTCCTAAATTTTCCAATTGTCTTAACTACTGAAGTTTGACTTGTCAGTCGAGAGCTAGTGTTTACATACACAACCCTCGTACCACGGAGCTGAGATCACATCCAGCTGTCACTGATGGACGGCCAGTTTAGGACGCTAGGATGCTGTGCCCCATTTTGGTCCTATTGATTGCATTGAAGAGGAGCTACTGCACATGTCAAAACTTTGAAGGAGAGTGCGAAATACAGTGTATACTCTACCCAAACCGGAATGCGTAAAAAAAAATAAAAATCATACAAAACAAGCAAAGAGCTAAACAACTTTCCTCATCATTAACTATATTCAATTATCCTGCTCATCTAAAAATATATGTACATAGAGTGGGTACGGAAAGTTTTCAGACCCCCTTAAATTTTTCACTCTGTTATATTACAGCCATTTGTTAAAATATACATGTTCTCCCCGTGCCTGCGTGGGTCTTCTCCGGGCAATCCGGTTTCCTCCCACATCCCAAAAACGTGCGTGCTAGCTTGATTGAAGACTCTAAATTGCCCATAGGTGTGAATGTGCGTGCGAATGGTTGTTTGTTTGTATGTGCCCTGCGATTGGCTGGCAACCAGTTCAGGGTGTAGCCCACCTCCTGCCCGATGATAGCTGGGATAGGCTCCAGCACGCCCGCGACCCGCGTGAGGAGAAGCAGCTCAGAAAATGGATGGATATATCCAGAATTTGAGTGGTAATATGGAAATTGTGCAACTTACATAGTTGCTATGAAGTTGTTTATGTCTTGAGCATTTACACTTTTCTCTTTACTGTTATGCAAGATGACTATTTCAGTGGGCCACCACCATTTGCCCTGTCAATGGGTTCTGTCAACAAAGTCTTTGCATTGGACTACCATGAAATTTGTGTATTTATTTCTTGAATGGCGGCACGGTGAACGACTGGTTAGCACATCTGCCTCACAGTTCTGGGGACCGGGGTTCAAATCCCTGCCCCGCCTGTGTGGAGTTTGCATGTTCTCCCCGTGCCTGCGTGGGTTTTCTCCGGTTTCCTCCCACTTCCCCAAAACTTGTGTGATAGGTTGAAGACTCTAAATTGCCCGTAGGTGTGAATGTGAGTGCAAATGCTTGTTTGTTTCTATGTGCCCTGCGATTAGCTGGCGACCGGTTCAGGGTGTACCTCGCCTCCCGCCCGAAGATAGCCGGGATAGGCTCCAGCATGCCCACGACCCTCGTGAGGATAAGCAGTACAGAAAATGGATGGATATTTCTTGATTGTCCTTACTATTCTGGCCCAAAATTTTAAATCATCAATAAGTTTTTGAAGATAGGAATTCAAGCATGGCTTGTTTAAGCATAGGGGATATTAACCAATATTAAAAAAAAAAAAATGCTAAATTGGAAAATATTTTTTTTTTATAAGTGTCTTTACCGTTATTATTCGAATTATATGAAAAAGACCTACATGGTAAAGCATGTTTCTGTAATGGGTATAAATGTTTGTTCAATGTGCCCCATTTCAACTTTGAGCATTGTTTTTTCAGATTAGGTTTTTTTTTTTTTTTTTTTAACCACAGACAGACGGAGGTCATTGTAAATGGTCTTTTGAAGGTCAGATATTTCTGAGCGGCTGGAGACATGGAAGCCAAAAGGAGGCAGAGGATGCTACAGCTGCCTGCCTGGCTGCCTGCGGTGCTGGGAAAAGAGACAAAAAGGGTGGAGGGGGCTGTAGGAGGGGTAGTGTTGGGGATCTTGTCACAGCGTGTCTATTTTTAATCTTCAACCTCACTGACTGTCACACCCAGTCCACTCCTTCTCTATTCCTCCATCCCTCACTTGCACAGTGGCTTAGTTGCTATGGCAACCACCTCCCACGTCTCCCCGACAACGCCTTCCCCTCTCCACCAACGCCCTCGATTGCCCACCCCACCCCTGCAGTGCAGATGCAGTGATTATTGCGTTGTGACAGAGACACAGAGAATCTGGGCGGCCAACGGAAGACGTCGTGTGGTTGTAGGAGACAGAAAGGGGCAAAACGTGAGATACAGGGTAAAATAAATCAAACTGGAGGAAGGACTGCCAAGATTTATTTTATAAAAAAAATAAAAAATAAAATGTGAATTTTGACAAAAAAAAATTTCCTGATCCAGTAGAATAAATTTGGTCAGATTCTCATGCATTTCGAGGAGAAAATAAGAAATTAAATATAAAGTTGTGAAAAAATACCGAACAACAATGAAATGAACTTGCAATACAATACAAAATTATTGCTGCCTCTGTAAAACTAAAGCATCACAATAGTTTGCCAACAAACAAGTTTAACATATTTACATAAGTTAGTACAAAAATACTAAACTTTTCCTGTCATTAATGAAAACCTCATTTGTGTAACTTCTCCCCCCCCCCCCCCCCCCCTCCCAGAGGTAAGCCAGGTAAGCCATGTGTCTCTTAATTGTTCTTTAACTGATTGAGAGCAGACACAGCCCCGTTTCAGCTAAATCCTTTATTGTCAAGCCTCCCCGCAAAACATATTCAAAATCAAACGGTGTCGGAACCTGGTTCATTAAATCAAAGTAATTACATCAGCTCCAGTCAGACATTTGCACAACCACTCATCTAGTCCTATTGGTTAGTTGTTGCATGTCCTCACCGGGTGTCCACAAATAACAACGCAACTCCTTTGTAACGGTTTTTACCTCTATTCCTCTAGTCTGTTCTGTTACTTCTGTATGTCCTCTCAAACCTTTTCCTGTCCTGCTAAACTTTGAATAAACCTCACCAAAAAAAAAACACGGAGTATTTCAAACTCCCGTAACACAGCAAAATTGTTCCAACATAAAAGGCATACAGATCTACCACTCTGCATGTTCAAGCGGCTGAACAGGACAGGTTAAAAAGGAAATTGGAAAAAAAAAAAAAAAAAAAAAAAAAGTTGCCTGGTGTTAAAGTCTAAAAAAAAACCAATCAGTGTCCATTGTATTGACATAAAAACAACTTGATGCAACAACACTTAAATCCAAAAGATCACACAAGCAGCAGCAAAAAGAGTGCTGACAGATGTTGCTGCATCCTCACACTGTAATCCAATGTTAAACTCAGTCTGTCTGACGACAAATGACCGAGACTGCGTCACACAACGCTATTAGCAGCAATTAAAAGGAATCATTTCTCGTGCACGGTCTTCCGCATGTCCTCAGCAGGAACAGATTCCTCAAGATCAAGGGGAAATGAGCAGACATGCGAGAGATCATTTCTTTGAACACTATTTGAGGAGAAAGGTGCAGAAGCAGAGATTAAAAGTAGACTGGTAAATGGGACGATTAAGTGTATGCCACGAAATGGTACATCTGACAAAACAGCTCCAAACCTTGAATCTGCTAAATATTTGCAGCACATAGATCTATCTATCTATCTATCTTCAGGACAAAGTGAAACAACAACCGCAAGCTCAAAACAAGGTACAGGTATGCCTCTCTCTCTTTCTATCCCATGGAAATGTAAATACTGTTGTATTAATAAAGAAAAACATGAAAATGGAAATTGCTATATAGAACAATTAAAAAAGCAGTCCACCTTGATACAGACGACATCATTTCTTGACAGTGTCGTTTGGCAGACTTTAAGGAATGTACAGTATACTTTATGTAGTAAGCGTTTGTTTAGCCAGTTATTACAACCTATACCCAATTGTGATCGGTGTTTTCTTAAAATATAACACAATCCTATACACGAGATGCCATGACTGGTGAGTTGAGGTGCTCAATGGAATAACAATAGTCCAAGGTAGGAAGCGCAGTTCAGCTGCTTCCAAGTCAATATGTGCGGCTTTAGAAAGGCGCAGTTATGCATTTGTTCAGTTGCGATCACCATTCACACACTTCACACAAGCACATGCCTTTAAAAGGCAGGTGTGCTCTGCTTGAGTGACATGATAGTCAAGCCACCCGGACGTACAAAGGACGAGCGATTTGCTGGCTAAACCATTAGGCAATGTGCCTCACATTGACAGAGCATTGTAGGCAACAAAAAAACATCATGGTGCTTCCCAGAATTCCTTGCGGTGCTCTTTTTAAAATCAAGCTAAACATTGCTCTTTACTTGCATTTGTTTCATATTGTAAATTGGGGTTCAGTGTCTTGCCCAAGGACACTTCGACAGCGGACAGGGGGAGGGATTACTGCAGTTTAATGATTTCTATTATTTCTATGGGGGAAATTAAGCAAGCCCCCCCCAAAAAAAACTCATGATTTCTATGAGTTCTGAGAGCTCACTGTATATATACTCTTTTGCGTCAAAGATAAATTCATGATATGCACATGGAACAAACTTATTGAAATATGACTTACCTGTTGCTACTTCGATGACAGCAGTTTGAGAAAGAGGAAAAGAGAAAGACAACATTAACAATCACCATGCTTGAAAGACAATTATGACACATTAACGTACACAATTCCATTACACATTAACTGTCAAACAATATATTATCACACATTATCAATTCAAGGAAGTGCAAAAAAGTGTCCAGTAAGAAGTTGCAGTTGACAGTTTTCAGATTAGTCACAATTACACCAGAAGGGGTGGAAAAAAACACTACCCTTGAGACTTCTTTTACCATATCGAAAGTATCATTAGATGAACAGAAAATATATGAATTCAGAATATTTGCCATGTCTAATTTGAAAAAAAATATGGCTTAAAGACACACTGCCACTTACTGGTCAGATTTTAGTGATGAAACCTATATAGCACAATAAATTATGAAAATAACTTTTCATTCAAGAGAAAACAAATATAAGCAGAGCATTAAGTTGGAAGTATTATATGAGTGAATACAGTTCATGAACAAATGCATAGTATAAAACTGTTACACCTAAGATGGTTGGTGATGATGATGATGGCTGATCTAAAGTATTTCACAACTGCATCATTTTTTGAGACAATGACAAAGGGTGATCCAAATATTAATATATCAAGTAGCCTGTAAATGACACAAAAACGTACGGCAGCGTTACAGTATAAACTGCCCTTCAGTAGACATTACCGTTATGTTTAAGGTCAGAATTAAACTAATTTAAAAAAAAAAAACGTAAAGGGTATGGGGGATTTCATTTTTAGCATTAAATAGGTATAGTGGATATACTTTAAAAAGTCTTCAGGCCCCTGTTCGAATGCTAGGTTTCTGCGAGTCTTCTGCTAGAAAGCAAAAAAATTAAATGAAATAAATAATGTCAGGAAAACCCTACCAGAACATCTAAACTTGCGAGGCACTTTAAATCGTGGCAGGTATGCGCTGACTCCCGTTTAATAGGAGTTGTAATGAACTAGTTAATTCTGGACACAGCGCCATCCCACTTACAAGAGGGTGTGCACACTTGCAGAACCAACCATGTTATCTCAATTGTTTATTCCTTCCTTAGAAGATTTAAAAAAATCACGTGCGTGGTACAGGTTACAGATATCATTAATGGTGGAAAAGGTTTTGGAAAGAATTGTACCTTGGTGTCATGGCATTTGAACACAATGTAGACTTTTCATATGCACAGTAGAAACACATTTATTTTTTTACATGATGCCTAATCTTTCAAACTCTAATAAAGTCTACTTTTAATAACATAACAACAACTGTGTGCATCTCGAGGACCAGCGCAGAGACATTTTACTGCCAGCTGGCTTCACACCGCGAGGACTCGGGTAATGTTTGTTTCTCTGGCTGGAGGGCACTGAGAGACGTTAAACAAGCATTTGGCCTTAAGAGGAAGGGACGGAGAAGAAAGCATTTCAGCAATCTGATTTAGCAGTTCAAGTAATAAAGAGGTTACGGATAAGGTTATAGAGCAATACACAGTCGCAAAGCAGAGTGGAACCGTCAATCAAGGTTTGTTAATTTGGTCCAGCATTTGTGCAAGCACTTATGAAGGAATATACGTTGTCGGTATTAAGCGTTCTAGTCAAGTCATAAAGCCGAATATTGTCTTGAATATTTTTTGGTTGGTGTGCTGTTGTATGCTAACCTGCCGAACCCTTTTCATTCAAAATATGGACCAAGGACCAAGCAAGCCTGGTAATCCATCCGCAAACAAAAAGGCATGCACAGCACATGACAAATATATGCAACTTCCTGCTATACCAGCATGAACTATTTTCGATTATTAGCCCGATGTTAGTCATACTCTTCCCTGTAGTTCACCAACCTTCCAGTGGGGGGAGCACTGGCGACGCAGACTCCTGGTGCTTGGAGTGTGTGAGAGAGGGAGGGACTGCAGGTGTGGTGAACAGAGGGGGGTTGGCTGCAGCTTTGGCGGGAGTTTCTGATGATGCTGGCTTTGCAGCTTCACTGATAGTGGAAGGAAGACAACCGACTGCAGCGCCACCGATGCTTCCGGAAGAGGCTGCTGCATGAACAATAGTCGTGGACGCATTTGGACTTGGAGCTGTCACGGGGGTTATGCGCGAGGCTGAGGGGACAAAAGGCTTAGCATCAACGTTGAGAACTGACTCAAGGGCAGTTTTAGGATATTGGGTTTCTGTGACAGGTGAGGGCAGGGCCTTTGATGACACAGCAAAGGTTGGAGGGACATCTGAAGCGGTCTTGGGTGGGTAGAAACCATAGGAGGTTTGTGAAGAAGGGACAACAACATCTGCTGATGTGGACAAGGCAGCTGAAGCAAGTACGGGTGTGTTCGTAACAGGGGTGGCATTCTGTGAGTCGTGAGTAGAACCCGGTGGAGTCTGGAGGACTGAATCGAAAAAAGAGAATGTCTGGGAGACTGGGCTCAGATTGTCCCCGGTCACCAATGCTAAATTCCCACTAATGACCCCGACTGCACTACTCTTGTTGGTAGCGTTGCCGGGTGAGCGAATAGGTTGAGGTCTGCCGGTCACATCGGTAGACACAGGCCTGATATCGACACGCGTGGGTTCCACGGAGCGGGGAGATGAATCTGCTGCAAGCCTATCGTGGGAGCGAATGCTCAAACTTGTCGGTATTTGCATAGACTCACAGAAACCTTGACTGGGGCTGGACTTGAGAGCCTTGGAGTCCAAAGAGTCAAAGTCTGTTGCTGTAGCCCAGGTAGAAGCAAGTGCAGGTGGTATGGGAGACACCGGTTGCTGGGGTGCTCCCCACTCCTCTGGAAGTCTTGCCCGACTCTTCAACTTCTTGCCTTTCACTCGACCCCCTGCTCCACTCTCACGGATTTCCCACTCCCAGTTGTCTTCTTCCTCGTCATCCTCCTCCACCTCCCGTCCGCCCTTATCCTGCAAGCCGCGTTTGTCGGAATGGCCGTTATTCTCCTGACTATCCAAGAAGCCGTACGTCTCGCCACGCCCCTTCCTCTTCTTCTTCTTCCGCCTCTGCTGTTGCTTGCCAGCCTCACACGCCGATCGCTCAGGGCTGAGGGGGTCAGAAGCGGAGGAAGTGGGGCTGCTGTCATCCACCGAGCCGCTGGGAGAGAGGGTCGGAGCTGCCGAGGGGGGAAGGTTTTATAAGAGCAGGAACCAGTCACATACCGTGTCAGAAAATCAACCACCAAAAAGAAAAAATAAATAAATAATTACTGAAGGTCTTTTTGCTTTACTGGCTTTCGTCTCATTTCAGTATGTAAAAACGATTCGGGGTCTGAAGACGATTTCTGAAGCTTTGTCTCCTTTCTTTGAAAACAAAATATCACCTAGCCTATTGTATTTATATTTAAAGGTCCCCTTCCATCAAAATCCAAAGGTTTCCACTGTTTTATGCAAAACAAAGCTTATTTGCAGAGCTTCATTACATGTTGAATATTAATGATAGGCAAAAAAGACCAAATATAATAGCTTGAAAAAGGGCATCTTCAGCTTCGTTTTCAACCCTAAATATCCCACAAACCCGACAAAAGGACATTTTATCGAAAATAAAAAATACTTTTTGATGGCATGGGATCTTTCAGTGATAATATCCATGAGGCCTTTTTAGGGGGTTATGGCAAACCCTGTAGAGACAAAGAATGCCATGATGTATTTTTTTTTTCCATGTGGACAATATGTATTCTTTTGGTGTGGACAGAGACTTGTTTGACACCAGAGACGGGGAATGTCTTTGCTTGCTGCAATAAAGATGTAGGACCATGTGTGTATTCTATTTTAATTGTACTATATGGCCAAGATTAAAGATTTGACATGACTACAAAAGAATCATTTGCTTCAATAATAGATTCAAGGGACCTCAGGTGACCGTAATGTAATTGTTCACATTCTGATTGAGGATAGTAACCATGGTGTGGCTGCTTTAGACACACTCTTGAGCTTTTGCATACAGTATTATGCGAAAATGTATCCTATTTGAAATGCATCTCAGCAGTGCAGTGGAGCCTTCAAATTGTAACATCCTTCAGTTCTCGGAACTAAAGGTTCCAGGAAAACCATGCCTCAAAAGTCACAAAGAAATTTCTTGCAGGACACCATGCAAGATTTCAACAAATCGCACAAGACGTCTTGCAATACTTAGATCACATACTGTAGCTCCGTAGGACACCAGAACAGTGACCATGGGAAGTATTAACTCCACAAGTGTGCTTTTTCTTTGGACTTTGTTGTGACCAAAGAAGGGTTACAATTAGTAATCGATAATTACCAATAAGGTAACATAATCAGCATCTGAAATGGAACTGACAGATTGACCTTGGGATAGATTCATTCAATGTCCATTTCTTTTATAGTTTAAAAATATGAACAAATCAAATTGTGGACCGACTTCACAGAGTAGATTGCGGTAGATATTTAAGGTTCCACTGTACTTGTTTTCTTCAAACTTAAATAATAATTATTATTTTATATGTAATGTAATAATTTGACATTTGGTTTTTTTTACATTTTTTTAGAGGTACTGTAAAATACAATCATTCATAATAATATTCACTTTTAGTATTTCTAAATTTGTTTTAAGATTCATAGCACACTTCAGTAACCAATTACCAATTAAAGTGGGTATGGAGAAGACATAAGTTGGATTCCCATTTAATTGACATCATCATTAGCACCATGACCCAGGGTGCAAAAGGCCTTCTTTATGAAGCAGGTACACACAACATCGCAGAATAGACATACAAAGTCAATGACCGCAATAGATGACAATAAATGCAGTGCATTGCAGATACAGTATTACATGCATGGTTCCAAACAAATTCATGCGTGCTGAGAGCATCATGGAAAACAATGCGCCATTGCTACACATGCACCGACACAAAAACGCTAAAAAACAAAACTAAATAAAATCATGTTAAACAACGTTTCGGAATACGTAACACAAAAGATAGGGAATGACAAACAATGCATGCAAATTATTCCCAAAATCTACATATAATCTTGTGTGTATTAACTTGCTTGAAATTATCCAATTATTTGTTTCTTGCTATCTGTCCTGTCATTACAGACAATATAGAACTCTGCTATTTATTCATGCAGTCATTCATTTTCCGTAGCGATGATCGTCACGCGGGTCGCGGGCGTGCCGGAGCCTAACCAAGCTATGTTCGGGCGAGGTGTCGGGGTTCAACCTGAACTGGCCTCCAGTCAATCACAGCTCTGGTATTTATATATTTTTTTAAATATTACTAAATATCAATTTACCGGCTGGAACAGAACGAGAGGCAGAAATAAGAACAAATAGACCTAAACTGAAAACAGGGAATGTTAAAAACAAACTGATTTTCCATGACCTTTTCAATCTGCTTATCACATTCTCTTTTCGTCCAAAATATCTTAGGTCTTAGATCATAGGATAACATAAATCCAAATCTAGGAAAAGGTGCATTGCACCCTAAATCCGACTTTTCACTACTCATCGATTGGCTGCTATTTTATCCGCGTGGCGGGTGAATCTCCTGCGATAAACAGCTCAAAGAGGAGTTGGAGTATTAAGGCATTTAATGGATGTACTGAGTTTGGCACAGTAGCAATAGATGCATTAATGTTACAGCGCAGGCTGCCTCAAAACACAGTGTGGGCAACAATATCTCCTGTTTATAAATCAGACGGAAATATGATGATTATATAGGCTAACAGCGGTAGATGATCGTGTAATTATGATGCTTTTAATTTTCCTTTAAACTTCTAATTTGAATAGACCCCACCAGGCAATGTTATCTTTATTATCTTGTTTTTCTCTTTATGCTACAATAACTACTGAGTTGTGCACTTCCAATAAATAAACGAATAAACGTGACATAGTGTAAACACAGCACTGTAACTGCTCAGTCACGCGAAAAGGCTGCCCTCTGCTGCTCAAAGTATGTCCTCTGCGGTCACGTTACACTGCTCATGACACCGCCCACACTGGGGCTGCAAAAATGATATTTGCAGCTTTCATTTCTGGACTGATCGTAGGTAACAGAATTCTAGGCTGGGCACAGTATGACAAGCTTGATAGTGCATGCAATTTAAATATTTCATATTGTCATTTCACTGATTTTCAACTATCCTTTCTGCCCCAGCGTCACAAATGCAACCAAAGCATTTCTGTTACCTGGGCTGCGATCCAAAGAATGGATTCCTGGAGCACCAGAAGGAAATGGATCACTTGGTTTGAAAGGGTTGTTGCCACTGGTAATACTGATGTTTTGGGGCTCCGAACCAAATAGGCCGGAGGTTTTCTGTGCATCCATAGCTTTTCCCGTCCCCATCTGGCCTAGAGATGAGTTCACGTTCGTCTGGAAAGGTGGCAGGCTGGAACCCATATTCCCACTCATTCCAGACTGAGAGAATCCTGGAACAGGAAACGGTGATGTTTCTCATTTCACAGTTTCTATTTCATGGCAACTGAGGTTTGGGAATCATTTTCATAAAATTCTTACACAAAACAAATGCATAATTATTCATTTTTACACTAATCACAACCCCTCAAGGGGAAATTCAACTTACACTCAGCTGTATACATTTTGTGTTGTACACCACACAGAGAAGCAGCTCATGCATATGAGGAGAGATGTCAAAATTAAGGGGCACACAACCAGTGCAAAACATCTTCAGCGAGGGGTGCGTAAGTTCCTTCCTCAAGGTCATCTCAGCAGAAGTCAGGAAAGGGGCTAGCACCCCTCGAACAACTACTTGCCATTTTATGTGCACAGTAGACCAGAACCGTGGCTCTTTGATTCCGAAGTTCAAGTTCTTCCAGATGAGCAACTGCTGCCTACTAATTGCAACTTTCACTTGCATTATCCAAATTATCTTGTTCAAAAGACCAGATCATGTAAAAAAATAAAAATAAAATTAAAAAATTGTCATTTTTATATTAAAAGAAGTGAACTACAACTCTCAGGGAACTTGTCCCGTTAGGGGTCACCACCGCATGTAATCCTTTTGCATGTAAGCCTGCATCTGCTGCATCCTCCTCTAACACCAACTGCTCTCATGTCCTCCTCACTACATCCATCAACCTTCTTTTTGGTCGTCCTCGAGCTCTTTTGCCTGGCAGCGCCATCCTCATCATCCTTCTACCAATATACTCACTATTTCTCCTCTGGACGTGTGCAAACCATCCAAGTCTGCTCTCTCATTTTTTTTTAATTAGCAATTTTAGCTTTGAAGATTATTTCTTGAGTTCAATCATTTTGTCAGGCACTCATTGCGAATGAATGGTAGCAGCAAATTAATTTGATTTGAACCTACTGTAGATACCTTAACAATTCAGTTGTGCCAGGAATCATACAAGGTAAAAATGTTACATACAACTTAAACTTCAGATTTCCCACAATATGAACGTCACAAAATTGGAGACATTGTGACGTCAGGACGCTTTTTACAGCGCACAGACCTGCCAATTCTGTACATAGAGAAGCCTGCACATTTGGTTTTGATTATTGATGTTGAGAATTTGTGGTGGTATTTTGTTTTCAGTATTTACACCAGAAATGACACAATAACAGATCTTACGATAGACATTTTTATAGTTCGTAAATATGACCTCAACCTTATGGTATATCAAACTAAAACAATAATATAAATAATACTGACATAAACTAAATTAACACATCAATAGTCTCAAAATAGTCTGATTATTGTGTTTAAAGGTCCCATATTTTGGCTATTTAGACCTCCATAGAGTTACTTTCTAACATTGACGTAGTAGAAAAGTGTCAATTTAATTTAAAATAAACCACCTTAGTTTGGTCATACGCGTGTCCAGACAAAGCCCCTTTTGACAGTTACTTCTGTTTGACCCAGTTTTGCATCTGCTTTGCCCATATTTGGCAAAGACCACTCCCTTTCCTGTGATTGGTTGCCTCCGTGGAGAAGACCCTCTTGTGAGAGCACACGTTTGTTATGTTGATAGTGCTGGCTCGGGAGTGGAGTGGTAGGCAGAGATCTTTGCCAGTGACGTAGACAAGCTGGAGAAATTTGAATGACCGGATTTCAGGCCTCTTGGCAGACAAACATCTGGAACTCAACAATTTGAATTCATATTTCACATTTACAGACACACCATTGAACCAATATTACATCGCAAATACTAGAAAAAGTTGCTTTGGTAAAATAGGGCACCTTTAACATCAAAATGACGGTACTTCAGTCATCAAAATGAGATGGAAAAATAAGAGAACCGAGAAATGACTCAGGCATGCTGGTATCCTCTGGCTCCACTGGTCAGTCATCCCACCCATCATAGGACCTTGGAAAGGAAGAGCGAGGTAGACTGAACCAGACAGTTCGTCATTTACAATACCAGTGAGCCCCCATCAACTTTTGGTTTGGTATTCATAAAATCACATTTTTTTCAGTGGAACCCTTACGCAGCTATTTGCTGAAAAACTCACCTATTCATGTTTTTTTGTATAACACTAAAATGCCACACAACGGCAAGGAAGTATGTTGAAGTTATTCGTCGTGACTGAACAACTAACATCTTTGTATGTGGGAAGGAGCCAAGTTTAGCCTGGGTTGTTTCTGAGAGTTACAGAGAGCCTTCAGCCCTTTCTTTTCACGATTTGCTGCAGTGCTCAGTTCCTATCACGCTTATTATACTAAATGAAAATAAATGAAATAACTCAGACTAAAATTGAAAAAACAAACAAAACGAGACCCATCTTCCTGGACAACCCAGCAACACGAAGATCACTAGTGGAGAACCTCCTGACCAGGTCAGTAAGACTGAGCTGGCTGTCTGCGACTATCTGCGAATAGAAGATTACGGCTTGCTATGCGGGAAAGTGCCGCTCGGGTCTCCTTCAAAATGTAACATGCAAAAAAAACTCAAATCTTAATTTTTTTTTCAACTAAATATTTTTTTTAATTATTGTTTGTGTTTAAAAATGAAATACAAGTATAAAGCTAGTTTATGAATGCTTGTAACGGTACAAAAAAGCCAATTTCCATTTTGGATGGATGGATAGTCCCTCAGCCACAACACCGCGAAGGTTGCAGTCATTGTGAGGTTGGTGGAAGGTTAGTAATAAGGTTACATAAATTGAATTGTATTCGTTGTTTTACCAAGTGCTTCTCAATATTATCACATTATTTAAGTTGAAAAAAGATCAGTGCTGGTCTCGAGAGGTCTCAATGGAAAAATCCTCATTCCAGCCAGTCAGAAACCGAGACAAAACCAAGACTTTTGGGAGTCAAGTACGAGACAAGATCAAGACCTTCAAAATGTGGTTTCGAGACCAAGACCGGTCCCGAGTGTTACAACATTGTCTTTGTACTGCTGTTACCATTCTGAAATCACTAAAACATTGATTTCAATAAATGTAAAAGCTTAATCAAGTTTTTAGGGGAAAGAAATGGAATATTCTTCAATGGCCCAACGCAATAGAGCACTTACGACTACTTGTCTTACTAAAGACAAATGTGAAGGCGACGAGGCTCACAAAGAGGGTGAAAGCTGACTAAATAGCATAAATTCCAGTCTGCAAGAGTTCAGTGCCACACTGTGTACGGGAAATGTCCAAAAAAAATAACGGCTAAATATGACATTTAGCCTTCTTCTTCTGAGACTCTTCTATCACATAACACACCTGACACTTACCCATTCTACCCGCTCCAACCTGCTTGAATCTGTTTCTTCACCTCCTCGCCACATTCAACGTTGCTCTGGACTGTTGTATTTAAAGTTTCCCACCCTCGCTATCGCTTCCCCCTCGACCCATCTCATTCATACACACGGCGTATATTCTGTTTTACGTTGGCTAATCTGCATTCCTCTCCTTTCCAGTGCATGCCTGCACCTTAATGTTCTTCCACTTGCTCCCTGCTTTCACTGCAGATCTCAATGTCATCTGCGAGCATCAAGGTCCATGGGGATTCCAGTCTCTGTCAGCCTATCCATCACTATTGCAAAGAGGAAGGGGTTAGGAGTTGATCCCTGATTTTGGCATATAGTGAATTTGAGGCTTGAGAAGCCATCCATAGCTCTATTCACCCAAGCTGCTCTGTGCTTACCCAAAACAAGCCTATGAATATTCTCATTCATCCAGGTAATTTCTTTCTCTGGGCATTGAATCGATTGCCACTGGACTGTTCTGGTTGTCTCAGAAGAAATTTCGCCTCTCTTCCAAGCAGGCTTTATCAGTTAATGCAACAAGGCTTAGTTGGGACAGAGTAGCCTGACGACCCAAAACACATACAAAAACTCCTTGAAGGAGAGGAACTTGTACGATAACTCAACTTGGACAGACTACAGTATGTGCCACAGCCACAAAGACATAAAACCGTCATTTAGCAGTCACGCAAACAGTCAAGTTATAGTTCCTTAAGATAAAACTGCAAATTTGAGTTAGAGTAAACATTAGGTAACAAAGAAATCATTTTTCACTTGCAAACTCTTACCAGACAGGTAGTCAGAAGTGAATGCTGGTTGTCCAGGTGGGTCTTGGCGTCCACCTGGTAAAATCACTGAAGAGGTCGTCTCAAGTCCTGCCGGGGAAAAAAACACATCAGCTAAGATGATACCGTATATATAAAAATAATTATCTCCAAGTACTGACTTCACCCACTATGGAGGCCATCAGGGGCCAGTTTCCTGCAGGCATTTACTCACGGGGATCACTTGGGAAGAGGGATACATGGTCATACGCAAACACTTTTTATCCCTCTTGTTGTACTCATCCCCGAGAAAGATCTAAACATGATGTTTGTCTGTCACTTGCTGCTTGCACGTCAAACATTTCCCAAAACCGGATGCACCAGCACCAAGCGTCTCTCCCTCTCTCTCGATGCATGCGAGTATTCGTGCATCTCTGACAATGACGCATGCAGACAAAACGTGTCGTTGAAGGGGCCATCGCAACCGTTCGACCAGAAGGGAGCGACAGCATCTGTGGTTCTTCGGCCACACTTGCTCTTGGCAGTAGTGTCTTAGAATCATCACATTTGTGAGTGCCATGGAAGGACATAGAAGTGCCAATCACACTGACTCATGCGCACACTCACACAAATGGCAAAATATACAATTATTACAATATTGATGCCTAAAGCGCAAAACGTCCATCTAATCTACAGGATTTTCTGATTGACTGATTTCACTTAGAATAATGAGCCTTGCGGCACGGTGGACGACTGGTTAGAGCGTCTCCCTCACAGTTCTGAGGACCTGGGTTCAATCCCCGGCCCTGCCTGTGTGGAGTTTGCATCTTCTCCCCGTGCCTGCATGGGTTTTCTCCAGGTACTCCGGTTTCCTACCACATCCCAAAAACATGCATGGTAGGTTGATTGAAGACTCTAAATTGCCCGTAGGCGTTTCGAAGTGGGCATAAGTAGTATGTCCACATTAGATTTGGTGACAATTGATCGCGGTTTTCGCCGGTGCCGCCAGAGTCGCTGGCCTGTGGAGCTGGAAAGAAAAACGGAACCAGCCGTTCCAGTCTCGCTGGCTGTGAGAAAGAAATAAATAACTAGTTAGGGTGACATGATAGCCGTGACTCACGGAAGAGAGAAATTAAGGAACCAGCTGGCACCTATATGGAGAGGAGAGTGCAATGATATACTGTATGACAGCAGTATAAGGTATAATACCAGCTTGAACAAAGCTGTGTTTGGAAACTCAAGCAAGCTGCCATTTTTTTTTTATTTCCTGAAAGGTTGCCATTTTGGACGTGAGGGGATTGCACTAGACAGCTACGATGTATAAAAAATGAGTTAATGCTGCCACTATATATTATAGTACCGGTACCATCCTTTGTCCACACTGGCTATGCAGTGAATTGGGTCTCCACTTCTGCGATTGATGTCACACCGAGGCATGGGGGAGTGTCAATTTTGTTGATGAAAATGGGGCGTTCCAAAAGCAATTAGTTATTGACAAATTGCTCCAAAATGGATTGTTATTGGAAATGACTGCCAGTTTCCTTTTCTTGAGCGAAAATTATATGAAATCAATTTGTTGTGAAGTATGGACCCTTAAGACCCCATACTCCTTTTAAAGAAAATTGAAATCCAAGAGAATTCTGTATTTCTTCTCTTTCAGGCAACTTTCATATTTGATGCAAGAAGTTTTGCATTAAGATGATGCATTAAGTGTGTCGGTGAGCAGCAAACTCTTTGCTCCATGCTTGCATTGAGCAGTTTTTTTTTTTTTTTTTTTACTATGTATCTTGAGCATCAGTGTTATCGGTGTGCCAGAAACTTGAGCACGGAGAAAGGTGAGAAGGCAGTAAAAAGATCCATTGTGTAACGGACTCCAGAGATGTACACACATCGAATGTGGAATCCAGTCAGGCCTCTGAGGACTGCAGTCATTCTCAAGCCTGAAGGTCAAAACTTCTTCTTTTAAGCCTAACTGCGTTTCTGCATCACTAAACTGAAAGCCCTCCCTACATTTCTCGTGCAAGTAAAAGCTTCCAAAGTTGGGTATCACCCCAAAAATAGAAGTGAGTGGTTTAAAAATCAACATCATGTACTGCAGTATTTCAAAAGATGCAAAGCTGACCTTTTCCGGTTTCCTTTGTTGTGCAGGTACACATTTACTCCTCAAAGGCTTTATTATGACAAAGCCAATACAGTTGGTAATTGATGGGGCTGCATGTTTAGTGATTAAGCTGCATGGTACATCATGACATCCCGTGACATCATGACCAATCAAGTGATGTTGCAATATTGTTTAATCAACATTGTGTTTCATCCAATGACAACTGAAAAGCCAGCCAATGATGATACAGTCAGGCCTTAAACTGTGGCATCAAAGCCTGACTATGAAGTTAAGAAGTTGGCCAGATGTCGCTAAATGTAAAATTGACCTGTTGAGATTCAAGACCATCCGCTGTACTCTTCAATAAAGTGGAGTCCGGTGGAAGAGATTTCGCCACTGAGCCACTCTGGCTCAGTAATAGCCATAGACGAACTTGACTGCTGAGAGTAGTTGATTGGCTGCGGTCTGCTCTTCTTGCAATCAAATACGAAGCAACTTTCCGCACTTAAATTGATGGTGTCCACAGCCAGGTGCTTTCTTAAAGTAGTCGTGTTGGCCTTATTAACAATGTTATTTTTGCACGTTTTGCACCGGGCCTTATTTGAATCAATTTAGCAAAATTAGAGCCTCAATTTCGACCTCGTTGACAATTTCTTTCGGATTTGACGACAAGCAACTGTGGTACAGATATGCCGCAACCATGCGTAACGTTACAGCAAATCTCCGGCAGAATTATCAATCTTGATCATGTGATGAAACTCTTGGTATGACCAAAGCATTTCGGCCCAATGGTATAGAGAAAAAAACAATATAGTTATTCCACAGAACATGATGACATTGTGTTAAAAGTATATGAAATGTATGACTTATTATTATTTTAATAGACCGTGCCAGGGGCATAATTCCCCAGACAACTTAGCTCCCTGGATCACTGGGACACGAACCCCTCCACGACGATAAGGTGTAAAGTGCTCTACAAATACAATTTGAGTGAGTGAGTTGAGTTACTGTATGTAAAATAAAGAAAAAGCTTCTTTGGTAGAGGATGTCAAAGCCTTCTGTGGTAAAAAGCTTTGCTTACAGTACATCATAGTTACCTTAACATATCTGCTGAACTCAGCACACTTACAGAGCCATCTTGGGAATGGACTCTGACAGCTTAGGACAAGGTGCGTGTATGGCTGTGTGTGTTGAGTTGTTTTTGAGAGCGCACATAATAGAACCAAACACGGACAGCCTGAATGTGAGGGTGCTGATGTTGAAGCTCCGCTGTACTGAAGTCACATCTGACAGTAGCGTATAATGCGCGCAGTTAAAACTGCAGACCCACACACACACACACACACACACACAAAAGAATGCATCAGTAGCATCAGTAGCATAGTTCATGAAGTCCTTTGAACGCCTCCTGCTGGACCACCTCAAGAGCGTCACAGGTCCACTGCTGGACCCCCTGCAGTTTGCTTACTGAGCAAACAGGTCTGTGGATGACGCGGTCAGCATGGGACTGCACTTCATCCTAGAACACCTCAACGGCGCGGGGACCAACGCGAGGATCCTGTTCGTGGCCATTTGCCAGTGGATTTATAGCTTCTTGACGGGCAGGACACGGCAGGTGAGGCAGGGGGACACTACCTCATCTCCACGCACCGCCAGCACCGGGGCGCCACAAGGGTGTGTCCTCTCCCCGCTCCTCTTCTCTCTCGTCACCAACGACTGCACCTCAACGCACCCGGCATCCTTCGCCACAGCTGTCCCTCACGCTATCCAACTGCCCTGTGTTAACCGTTGAGACCTTCAAGTTCCTGGGAATTATAGTCTCTCAGGACCTGAAGTGGGAGATCAACATCAACTCCAACCTCAAAAAGGCCCAGCAGAGGATCTACTTCCTGCTGCTTCTTAGGAAGCACGGCCCGCCACAGGAGCTGTTGAGGCAGTTCTACATAGCAGTCATCGGATCAGTCCTGTGTTCATCCATCCCAGTCTGGACCCATACTGGCCACTCATGTGCTTGAGAAATATCTGCACCATTGTCCCAGATTATGCCGTTGGGTGCTGCTGGATAGGAGTGTTGGAGCGGCGCATGGAATGGACTGTTTGTACTGTATAAGAGTGGTAAAAATCTGAGATTTTAGATTCAGTCCGATCCAATCTGATACTCGGTATTTTTTCGCTGACATCGGACCAATTTCCAATCTCAAAGATCGGATCGGGATGCCCCTACTTGATGCAGTACACTAAAAAAGGTTAAAGAAAAAAGACATACACGATAGATAGCAACAAAACCAGCAGACATAAAATGAGAATGACATTTTCCTCAAAATTCCAGACAACATCCCATAACACATGGTAAGACATTTGGCGATGCCTCTCGATCACATGTATCCTCTGGCTGTATGTGACATTTTAAAGAGAGATGATGATTTTCAGTCATCTTCCAGTAAACAAACTGTTTGCATGCTCTTGGACACATTATCCTGCATGGAATTGTAAAGCATCTTTGAGTGTCTAGGCAAGCGCTATATAAGTATAATGCATTATTATTATTATTATTATTATTATCACCACCAGCCTAAAGTTATGCCTAATGACAAAGTATACTACTTATTTTATACAGCAATCAACACCTCATTACAAAAAATAATTTCCTCTTTGACTCTTAAGAGTGAAATGTTGGTAGTGACTCACCACTCTTGGCGTCCTTTCCATCCAGTAAAGGTCGGTAGTCACTCTTGGTCATTGTCTCTCCCACCTTGTCGTCATAGCTCTCTTTCTCCAGCGTACTCATAAAGTCTCTCTTCAGTAGAGCCTCGGCAGGGGCGCCACCTGGGACCCCACCTCCACCCCCACCCAGAGCATCTCGCAGGCTCAGGTCCATAGTCTTCTAACTGGAGAAATACAATAGAGACACACACCATTGTTTGTATTATTCAGAATGGAGCTCTTTCTTGTCTTCCTCCTCCCAAAGTCACTTCACTGCCTGATTGACATCTACATATGAGAGCATCACATTTATGTTACATTTAAATATGCGACTACAGTCAAGACCTATGGAGGATCTGATTGTCTCTCTCAAAAGAGACGCAATTGCTCAGTTCACAAAAAGTAAATATCCTTTTCAATGACAATCCTACACCCCATCCGTCCACGCTCTCTACCATTGGGAAACTTTAGCCTATCCCATCTGACTTTGCGTAGGATACAGACTACACACTGTGCCGATTCAATTGAAGAAGAATTGAGACCACGCCAGCTGTGTGAAAGCAGACTTAATGTACCACTACACTATTAATAGCCACACAAAACGTTTTGTGATGTTTTTTGTTGTTGTTTTGTCACCTGAAATACAATACTGTACTTACTGACTTCACAGATTAGTGATTATGTTCATTTTAACCTTATTGTATGGACAATTTGTTTTCTTGAATTTTCTACTCTCTGTTGTACTGTAGATTGAGGTCAGGTAAGGGTTCTATAACAGTTCTTCCACACCAAATCTCATTCAAGCATGTTTGTTTTGACTACTCTTGCTTTGTGTATTGGGGGACAATATTGGTGGAGCATAAAAGGACCATACCCAAACTATTCTTACAAAGTTCAAGGCATACAAATGTCCAAAAAGGTATAGGTAATAATGTAAGATTCGGGGGGGAACAAACTCGGGATTAAATACTTGATTAAGAAGCATACTTTGTCAATGTAGTGTACGTACTAATAGCTACTGTATTTGTGCTCTTCATTTTATTGTGAGTGACTGTAACATGCACCACATACCGTACTAAACATACCCAGGGATCTTGTTTGATGTGCGTCCCGCGTCTGAGACGCACAAAAATCAGCAGGGACGCATGAAGCATCTTTAATCTGCGTCCGTTGATGCGTGGTTTAAGACCCACACCACATATGTGTGTGTGTGTGTGTGTGTTGGTGAAGAGCTGCCACACGCAGCGAATCCTGTCTTGGTGCTAGCCAATCCGAGGCAGAGTAGGGCATGTTATCATTCCATAAATACTGTATATTGTACATTACGTGTTGTCCGTCCCACACTGCTGACATGTTTTTTTTTTTTTTTTTTTTTATAACTTTATTGGCTGTCAGATATTTACAGTACATCGTCAAAAGACACGCGGCAAGGCTAAAAATAAACCAGCTTTTGGATTCAAATATACTGTACACGATGGCAACGCGGAATAAATGTCTTTTGCGGAGCCAATCAATGACGTCATTGATCGGAGTGGCAAATTATGACATTAAAGAGGATCAGCATAAAATACAAATTATCGGCCAATACCGATCAGGCCTATCATACACACACATATATATATATATATATATATATATATATATATATATATATATATATATATATATATATTTCAGAGAGAGCAAGAGCAATGGATAACACAAAAATATTGTACAAATGAAAATTGGGAACGTTGCGGGACCGCAAAGCAACAACCGTCATATAGCAGAGGATTACTGTAGCTGTACTTTGTAATGATGTTGCAGGGACTCATTGTTCGAGGGCTGGGACTCATTGTTTCCAGACATGTGCATCCTGTGACTCACATAGTCTCGAGTGTAAAATGATCTGTGCATACCAGGGCTCGAGCAAAATCGTGCTGGTGCGAATGGGTCACACCACTGCTACCAGTGGAAAAGTTCACGTAGAGCCCCGCATACCCAGATGATTAATAAAGTATTGTGATGCTCATAACTACAATTTTAGTGCTCAAAATGAAATATCCCCAAAAATTATATCATAGCATATCAATTTGCAGATTTGCTAAATCAGAGAAACAGAAAGAACGGTGAAATATCCACGAAATTCAAAATAGAAACAACAATGTTCATTCATTGTCATGACACCTGTGAAATTATACAATTATTAGGCATAAATAGTGTCCTGACACTTAAGACACCATGACCTCTGAACAAACTCCTTATTCTTTCAGATCAGTTTTTGTTTTCATCCCAGTGTCCAGCTTCGCAGCACAACAAGATCTTATTGTCTCAACTACTAAAGGCACGCACGCACGCACGAACGCACACACTCTAAATGGCCAGCAGCCAGTTTTGAGGGCATGCAGTACTGTAAACACAGATCTGTAAGCCATTGTTTCAGGGAAGTGGCGCAGTAAAGTGGAGAACTTTTTTCCCAAAAATGTTTTACCCCTCTCGTCTTCGTCAGCTAAGAATGAATTAATTGCTCACTAAACCATTTCATTATTTTAACATCTAAAGGAGGTAGTCCTGAATAGGCAGTTCCTACCCTTCATAACGCTCTCAGCGTATTAGTCTCTAATAATTCATCTGTCCGTTGGAACAGTTTCATAATCCAAAATATTCAGTGGCCTCAATTTGGAGCTCTTTGTTTTCTCTCATCCATTCTGCACATATTTTTGGATTGCAATGAACATGTCTACAACAGTACTGTATTTGGAAAAAGTAATGATAGGAACATGGGCCAAAATTTTGAGTGGCAAGATAGGTTAGGATTAAAATGCATGGTCGGTTTAAAATAGCCGGCACGGTGTGACACTGGTTAGCAGATCTGCCTCACAGTTCTGAGGGCATGGGTTCAAATCCGGCCTCGCCTGTGTGGAGTTTGCATGTTCTCCCCGTGCCTGCGTGGGTTTTGTCCGGGTACTGCGGTTTCCTCCCACATCCCAAAAACATGCGTGGTAGGTTAATTGAAGACTCTAAATTGCCCGTAGGTGTGAATGGGAGCGCAAATGGTTGTTTGTTTCCACGTGACCTGCCATCGGCTGGCGGCCAGTTCAGGGTGTTCCCCGCCTCCCACCGGAATATAGCTGGGATAGGCGGTAAAGAAAATGGATGGATCGATGGACGGTTTAAAATAAAATTGGATTTGACCTCCGACCAATCCTACCTCAGTCATCATGTGTGCTTTGACATACAAGAATAAGGAGATCAACAATTGGAAATAATGCACACAGCTAGTTGGGCAATTCTAAATTGTATATCCTTGAAAAGCTAATGTTCTAACACAGAACTATACTTGAGTTGAGCAATGAATACTGATTTACTGATCTGACATTTGACCTGATGTACTTTGGCCATCCTGTGTCACATATGAAAAAAAGATGCATATAGAAAGAAAAATCACTTTTAGAACTCAGTATTGGCATTACTGATCAGTCAATTAATTGTTCAGAAATGTGGCTTGTATGAATTTATAGTGTTTTGAAGCTTGGCTACAGTCAGCCGAAAATTGTTGATTCAATCTCCACGAGTTTGTGGCCTGAAGAAGAACAACATCCTTGCACTTCCCACTCACTGCCTGACTACTGTTTGTGAGCAACAGGTTTGCGGCATTACTCCCCGGATCCTGAGGGAACCCTCCCACGCACTCTTCCAGGCAATCGAGAAGCTGCCATCCGGACGGAGGCTATCGTGTCCTTCCTTTAGGACCCCGAGGAGGGGATGCACCGTTGTCCTCCAACTGGACGCTCAGAACCCGGACCTCTAGGACCCCACATTTTACACGGTTACTTAGTCATTTAATAATTTATGTTGTTGTTGTAAACTTGTGGAAATAACTGTTCTGCTCTCTGCTCCTTTAATTAAAGACTTTTCTGTGAATCTAAATCCGAACCTGAATTCAAACATGATGTCAGCTATATCAGTGATTCCCAACAATAGCGCCATAGCACATTAGTGTGCCGTGAGAGATCTTCAACAGGAAATGATTTAATTTCACTTCATCTGTCCGAAGATTATTATATATTGATTACAAATATATCTTTAATAATTCAGCTATGCCAGCGACATAAAGTGATAGGCAGAACAATTCAATGTTCTTCCATTATAGTAGCGGGTACAATAAATACGGTGGCACTGAGCTGCAAAACCCAACAGCAAATAACTAAACACAACTGCAAATTGGAAAAAAAATGACAGCAAATAACTAAGCACAACAACAAATAACTAAACAAAACAGCAAATCAAAAAAAGATAAAAACAAACTCATCACAACAGTGAATAACTACACAACTGCAAATGAAAAAAAATAACAGCAAATAACTAATCACAACAAAGAACCAAACACAACAGCAAATGAAAAAAAATCACAACAGCAGATAATCACAATAACAAATAACTATTGTAAACACAAAAGCAAATAAAAAAACAAAACAAAATAACTAACCACAACAACAGATCAAAAAACACAACAGCAAATCACAAAACAAAATGAAATTAAGCTACTGGAAGAGCTAGGTACTGGTGGGGGAGATAAGAATTGCTGATTGGATGAGATGGAGGACTTGACTGGAAGCTTTGACGTTGGAAGTTATTCCGCGTCTGGCATGGTTGTTGAAATGAGCGTTAGCGGTGATCCAAATGTAGTTGCCACTATCAAAGAACATTTTGACTGGCGAAAACCCCTGCAGGCATGGGGAGAACATGCAAACTCCACACAGGCGGGGCTGGGATTTGAACCTCGGTCCTCAGAACTGTGATGCAGACGCTCTAACCAGTCATCCGCCGTGCCGCACCTTGTGACATATTATCACCAATTAAAATTCAAGCACCATCCCACTTCGTGGTGGCCACACCCCCACTCATCTCAGGAAAAATTACTGAGTGACAACGCACTGCATCTTGTGCAAAGCTAAAAACTTTCCATCACCTGCCAAACTCATACGAGTGAAGCAATAAATGGCTTCGATTCATTTTTGGAGGAATTCTTAAGCACTTCAGAACCAGAATTGTGCTGTGTTCAGGCCCATTTCGTGGAGGATGATTTCATAAACTTGAGCTTTCACAAACTGCTCTATACTGTATACAAAGACCATAAATTGATTGTTTTACAACAATACTTCACTATATTTAGCATGTATAATGTAACTGTGGATTAAATAGCGAAGCTTGCGGTCAATGTCACGAAAACGTGCACAAGCGATGATGCTGTTTACATTGAAGTGATTGAATGGGAGCGCAGGACCAACCTCTCAAAATATCCTCCTCTTTGATTTTCACCCACGTGCCCTCCTCTGCGAGGTTGTGAGTTGCCAACTGTTATTTCCGCTCAAGTTCCCTAATAGTAGGCGAACAATCCAAAATTATGCTTCACAATGATGGTAAGACACCATATTGAAGGATCCGTCGGTATGAATGCCTGGCTGCCGAGATATCGCCAACGGCCAATCAGAGCAAAACTGTTTTACATATTTAAATTCAGAAGATGAGCGATCCAATCAGAGCAAAGCTTATTTACATGTTGAATATTAATTGAAAGGTATTTAGTTAGTATATTTATTGACGTGTTCAACTGCCAGGAAAAAAAAAAGACCGACTAGATTAACTTGAAAAAGAGGCATTCTGGCCATTTTCAACCCAAATTATCAAGCAAACTGGATCAAAGGATATCAAAGAAATTTTAGATAAACGTTTGATGGCATGGGACCTTCAGAACCAGTAAGCTGCAGTGGCATGTATGTGAAGGCAATGTTTGCATAACATAAAGCCATCTGAGAAGACGACCATTCGAGATCCATTCGTACAGAGAAGCTTAAGTTCCTAATACAGTACATTGTACTAATCCTCTCATCAACAGGTACTTACATACCATAATATAAAATTCAAAATTCTTGTGGTATATATTACTTACGTTAGGTTAAATTAGCACCGTAGAAATATTTGGCTATAAGGAGTCTTTTTCAATAGCTGTTCTCTTCTGAGGGCAGCATTATGACGTAACTGGCGGCAACCAAAAAGCACTACATGTCTACTAAGTGTGTATGTAGAAGGGGATGAGAGAGAGGGAGGGAGAGAGAGGTGGAGTTGTGAGACAGCTGTTGAGCTCTGAGAGATTAAAAACCATCTCGGTATTCACAATCCCTGGCTTCCACCATCCGCCACCTCTGCCTCTCTGAGCCCAACCGCCCGCAACATCATCATCATCTCATCCGCCAAAACACCGGGAGCTCTCACGCAATCTACGCATCTACACCCATGAGCAAACACACACAGCATGGAGGCCAAAATAATATTCCGCTGCATCTTTGTGGACTCATTTTCTCAATTGCATGTATTTGATTCATTCGAGGGCTGTTTAAACACTCTCAAACATTTATTTCAGCGTGCAACGCGACCTTGTACGACCTGCTTATGATATGGTTGTCCTCACACTGTCAGAATACAGTCAGTCCATTCGAGATGGCATATTTACAAAACCAATTATTAGTTTGCATGAGTGCACTTAAGCATCCTCAGAGGTCAAAGTCCAAAGCATCAGGTTTAGCACTCCCCTTCATGAAAACCGTTTAGCCACAGGTTAGTCAGGCTTAGTGATGAGTCATTGTACAACATCCCTGATCTGAGCGAGTGATGTAACAGCAATGAATGGAGAGGTTAGTGGCTCACAAGAAAAAACATTTCCTGCTTTCATAGGATTATATGAGTTGGAAAAGCACGAAGAGTCATGGCAGTAATACTGATGATGGGCTATGTTAATTTGTCTAAAGTTTATGTCGGACGAATTACTGCTCGAGATGAATTTATGTGATCAAGCAGCATTCCAGGAAGTACAGTGATCCAGAGACAGAGAATAAATACATAGGATGAGGTGTTTACTGTTATAATACGAAGGAATAAGTTATCTCATCTGCATTTCAATTATAATCATAAACAATGCTTTCAATTAAATCAATTTATAAATTGCAAACTATTCATGCCTTAGTTGGAAGTCACTTGTATAAAGGAGATGGCAGCCTCTGGTAACACTCTTGTCAGCTTATTAATAACTCACAAATATGAAGGAACCCAATTCAGAAAAAGTTTTACAATTGATAATCAAACTGAATGCGATACCCTCTTTTGGTAAGGTGATTAGTCCAAATCATGAAATGTGTGCTAGGATCTTCTGTATATGTTCTTAACCAAACACACAACACTAAAAAAGGCTTTGTAAATTGTCCAAGCTACAGTATTTAAATTGTTAATTCTGTAGTAGTGTTTTCCATCGCCTACTTAATCCATTGTTAGCATTAGCAGATGGTAATGTATAGCATTACACAACATTTTATCGAGGTAAAAACAATAATCGCCTAAAAAGGTTTTTTTTTTTTTTTTTTTTTAAAACAAAACAACAATTTTTTATTTATTTTTTACTAATCAGAACTATATATTTACTGTTCTATCTATGCCTGTGGTGTATAGTGAAATGAAATGCACTTCCAGTTGATAGCAATAGGTCCAATAAACCTATGCATCCACCTGTTGCACTTCATACAACAGAACAAACAAGTCATGCTTTGTATTCAATTCAACAAGCCCCGGACTTCACACTAAGTACATTTGTAATTAAAGTGAGACAATCATTATTTCAGTATTCATACTTTGCTACTTTTATTTTTGTTTGGTGGTTTATCGTGAGTAGGCACGGTGAATGACTTTTGAATGGTTTTCTCCGGGCACTCCGGTTTCCTCCCACATCCCAAAACATGCACGGTAGATTAATTGAAGACTCTAAATTGCCCGTAGGTGTGAATGTGAGCGCGAATGGTTGTTTGTTTCTATGCGCCCTGCGATTGGCTGGCGACCAGTTCCGGGTGTACCCCGCCTCTCGTCCGAAGATAGCTGGGATGGGTTCCAGCCCGAACGCGACCCGCGTGAGGATAAGCGGTGCAGAAAATGGATGCATGCATTGTCTCTCTCTCTCTCTCCCCGATGCTGTTAGCTGTTGACTTTCATGATAAGTGATTTGATTCGGACATTTGAAACAACAAATCGAAACACATGGACAAAAAGGAAATGACAAGTTTTCCCTTTTTAAAATTGAGTGCATTAAATTGCTTCGTTAAAACTGCGCATGGTTGTCCAGGCAGTCAGTTACCAGGGTGACTCAGCACCTTGTCAATGTGTCCTTCCTGACAGGCACAAGCTCTGACACACACACGCGCACACACAGTGTGTGCTTCTGAAGAGCAGAAAGCTTGATGAGTGCTGACAACACACTGTCACCTTTATGCACACACGTGCAAACACTCACACACACGCACGCACGCACACACACACGCATCATGCATCAAGCTGTCAGTAGATGATAACTCTGCAGAGATTGGATTCAACCTGCCCGACGAATTATTTTTACCAGTTATGTCAGGATGTGTATTGAGTTTGCAAAGTGTCCCTGTAAAGTGAAATCATAGATTTGTTTCTAAACTCATGATACGTTTGAAGATAATTTCTGAAGAGTGCAAAGAACTATACCGGAATGTAGTAATCAATTGTGGAGATATCAGTGTTTAACTGAAATGAAAAAGAAAAAGAAAAAAGATATCAATATTTTGTCACGCATAACAATTCAAAGAAGGGCTTTTCGAAAAGTTAATTTGTATGACAGAGTTACAAATTAATCTATGTACATGTATTTGTAATCCTTGAAATTTATCATATTCAATTATGAATATACGAGGCAAGTACCGGATCTGACAGGGCCACCACAACTTGGCTCAAAAAGGCTTAATGTCGGCCCTTCATTGCTGTTATATTTTCCATCAGGTTCAGGAGAACTGACAGTTTTATTGGCTGAAAGCGAAAATATACAGTACAATATATTTATTGTCAGTCATTTTCATTTTTAAAAGTTGGCTTGATTCATTAACGCAAACAACAGTCAGGAGCCAATTGTTAAAAACTCAACAAATTTATACCAACGTACTTAAGTCGCCTAGCAACGGTCTCAATAGCTGATGTTGGCTTTTCGATACGGTGTTCGGCATGAGACTGATATCATAACATCACTATAATCGATATTACACATTGACCATTCCCACAATCAGCGATAAAGAATTTCTAAAACAGCTTATTATTCTGGTATAGGCCACCTACCCTGGGGACAAGGGTTGTGTCAATTAACCTTGCTGGTTTACCTCTCCCTGTCATGGTCAACCAGAATTAATAAGGCAACCTTGAGGAAGGTTGCACCCGATTCTGAATGTTTAATATTGCAAGCCTCTGATTTGAGCTGTAGTGGGCTATCAATTCATTGAAATACAATACAATTTATTAAAGGTCCCATGCCATCAAAATCCGACATTTTCCACTGTTTTATGCAAAGCATCGGTCAAAATGAGTCGGAGACCTGGTTTGAGTTTGTATGGATTTGAATTCGCCATCATTGTGACATAGTTTTGTCAATGAATAATCCGGTAGCAACCCACTTCATGGTTCCTACACACCCGCTCGTCTCAAGAAAAACTAGCTGAGTCAAAACACGGCTCAGTCTTGTGCAAAGCTTAAACTTTCTGTCACCTGCCAAACTCTCTTCTGAAGGAGCCGCTGCCAAGCTATGCAAACACAGTTTTAAAAAAGCATACATGTATTGTGTTTTACAACAACTTTAATTATAATGTAACTGCGGATTAAATAGCGAAGCTTGTGGTCATTGTCACTAAAATGTGCACAAGTGATGAACACCGCGTGCTGTTTACGTTGACATGATTGTCCTCTTTTGTTTTCGCCCCCATCCCCTCTTCTGTGAGGTAGTGAGTTGTCAACTATCATTTCTGCTCACGTTCCCTATTATTGTAAAAAACAATCCAAGGTTTTGGGAATTCTGCTTCACAATCGTAGTAGGACTCCATATTGAAGGATCCGTCACTATGAATGCTTGGCCGCTGAGATATTGCAAATGGCCAATCAGAGCAAAGCTAATTTACATGTCGAATATTAATGAGAGATGCGTCCGGCAACACCGGGCATATTGTTTACACTGCGTTTATTCAATGTAAACCCAGTTCAAAATAGCAGTCCACAAAAGTACATCATCATTCACTGTGTTCTCTTTCTCTGAACAATATGTGGGTTTTATTGTATATATGTATTATTCAAAACCAAAGTCATTCAATAAAATCAAAAACAGTAATATGGTATGAAGTACACTTCAATCGGGCTAACAAAAATGACACATTTATTTACAGAAGGAATTCACATCATTCACTCCTTAAAAGAATGATCTATAATTAGTAGTTTCAAAGAGCATCAAGATCATCTGCTGCTTCGGTCGTTCTGAGCACCAAAGCGGTCGTTTTTATCCTGATTTTCACACTCTGCCGATTAATCTAAGAGACAAGGTTGAATCAGAATCATCAGGTCTTTGCGGGGACGAAGCACTAAGCGATAATAACGGCACGTTCAGACGGTGAGGTTGTGCAATCTCGTGTTTTCCCAGCTACGACTGGGGATTAGAAATTGTCTTTTAAAAGACAATGCTCCTGTTGTACTGCCTGTCCCTGCCTGATACACTGTTGTACTGAATGAGGGGGCACATTTCGTGTCGAAGCAACCTACTAAAACAGACTAAACTGCCTTTGTCTTGAAATACTTAAGAGATTGACCTACTGGCTTTTTATTCACTCACCAGCACATACATGACTCAGCCTCTATGGATGATGGGCACAAATTGTGGGCTGTACCAGCTGCACTCGATGACCCCCAACCGAACTGCCTGCCCGTTTGACTGGTAATCTGAAAGGGATTGAATGTAATCTCACCGATGCCCACAGTGCAAATTATGTATCATCATGTCAAAAGACATGCATTTGAATAGCTCTGATTATCTAACCACATTATGCTTATAGTGTGTATTGTAGTTCCAAAAAATAAATAAAAGCTGCTTTACATTTACATCGCATTTTTTTCCACTTTTGATCAAAGGTTGTAGTAAAGAAAGAACGAAGTGAATTTCCTCGTTTCTTAGAACCGTTCAGCTCAACCTTACCTGGAAAAGGATAGTTGTAAATCGAAGTTTGAAACCTAAATCTAAAATGAATTCTTGTGTTTTCTTTATTTTACTACTACTGCTACTTTCAGAAAGGCCTATGTTTTGAAAGGAAAATAATAATATTCATCATAATAAGTGTTCAGTTTACCGTAAAAAAATAACTACAAGAGCTATATACCATGTATCATCATTAAATTGTGTCATGGTTTCCTATCAACAAAAAAGGCTGAACGTTTTACAGAAAATATGGATGGACGTAAAATTGCCCAAAGTCAACCGGGATAGGCGACAATGGATGGATGGCTGTTTGAATATGCTTTATGATACACAACCACAAGCATGTTTATGTGTGGTTAGTTCATGCGCGCAATTATCGACGACGACTTGTCTTTGTGAACAACACGGTTTCTAGTTCAGTGCAATTGATCATAAAGTTCTCAAATAAGAAACCGCACATGTACTGTGCTATAGTGGCATTGAATCTTGAGACCACTGGGGAAATATGATCCAGCATTGCCTTTGCCTATACGACATACCAAAACTGGTTTTGTATACTCTGTCAATAACCTTAAATCAGCAATTACTTGACAATAATGATAAAGAGAGTTGTGTTTAGCCTTTATGGGACACAACACGCATCCTATCAGAATATTTAGATCTTTACAAATAATATTTCTGTGGTTCTTTTTTACACTTGTATCACTGTTGTTTTGAAAATGCTACTTAAAACACAGCCTGTACAAGTCAATCAATGTTTTTGAGACCTTTTGACACTAGAGTGGAGTATTTCTATTTCCATCATTTATGAGGGAAAAAAAAGTTTCACAAGATTGTGATCAACCTTAACAGGTTCCAATGTAATCTAACGCAAACATTGATTGTACAGTATAGTCACGAAGTACAAGTTAATTAGCATTGCACTCACAATGTTTGGCACAAATTTTTAGACTTTTACTTCCACACCCATCCTTCTGATGTTGCATCCTCGACCACAGATTGCCTCCTAAAGTCAATGTAATAATGACGAATGCTTTTAAGCGCATTGCTCAAACTCAACTTCTTTTTGAAAGCTTGCATCTAATGCACTGTGCATTACTACAGGATGTGGCGCATCATATTGTCAGTCACTTTAACAAACCCTCTTATGACCTTTAACCTTGTCAAAAGTACAATGGTGCTTATGATAAATTTACCAGAAATGTGATGGTTATATCAAAATAAAATATTGGAATAAATGTGATAGCTGTTTGTTTCAGGAATAAACCACACAACCAAAAATCATTCTTACATATGTAACCTATTTAGATTACCATGTACAGTAGGTACGGAAAGACCCCCGTAAATGTTTCACTCTTTGTTATATTGCAGCCATTTGTTAAAATCATTTAAATTCATTTTTTCCTCATTAAATCTAAATACAGAACCCCATATTGACAGAAAAAAAAACATAAATGTTGCAATTTTTGCAGATTTATTAAAAAAGAAAACTGAAATATCACACAGCCATAAGTATTCAGACCCTTTGCTGTGACACTCATATTTAACTCGGGTGCTGTCCATTTCTTCTGATCATCCTGGAGATGATTCTACACCAATGGTACAGAAACATTCTGCTGCATTTAAGGTTCCTAAGAGCACAATGGCCTCCATAATCCTTAAATGGAAGACGTTTGGGACGACCAGAACCCTTCCTAGAGCTGGCCGTCCGGCCAAACTGAGCAATCGGGGGAGAAGAGCCTTGTAAAGAACAACCCAAAGATCACTGTGGCTGAGCTCCAGAGATACAGTCGGGAGATGGGAGAAAGTTCTAGAAAGTCAACCATCACTGCAGCCCTCTACGAGTCGGGACTTTATGGCAGCGTAGCGCGACGGAAGCCTCTCCTCAGTGCAAGACACATGGAAGCCTGTGTGGAGTTCGCTAAAAAATACTTGAAGGACTCCAAGATGGTCACGGGAGTGCTGGAACCAATCCCAGCTATCTTCGGGCGAGAGGCGGGGTACACCCTGAACCGGTTGCCAGCCAATCGCAGGGCACATAGAAACAAACAACCATTCGCACCCACATTCACACCTATGGGCAATTCAGTCTCTCCAATCAACCTACCACGCATGTTTTTGGGAAGTGGGAGGAAACCGGAGAAAACCCACACAGGCACGGAGAGAACATGCAAACTCCACATTGGCGGGGCCGGGATTTGAACCCCGGTCCCCAGAACTGTGAGGCAGATGTGCTAACCGGCCCATATGCGTTTGAGGTTTCCAGTGTGTTTTGGCAAAATGTAACCAGGTGTGGATTTTTTCTTTGTATGACAAGACATCAGTCTTGCCACCTTCCCACTTTGCGCAAACGTGTGAAGAAGATGGGAAATTGTTGTAACATGTGCTCAACAGCCAGTACTTGCCAGAAATTTAAGTAGCTCCTCTAACGTTCCTCTTGGCCTTTCAGCAGCCTCCCTGGCCAGTTTTCTGCTTGTCTTCTGTCTATTGTCCCATATTTTCTCAACTTGATGATGACTGCCTTCACTGTGTTCCATGGTAAATGTAACCCTTAGAAATTATTTTTTACCCTTTTCGTGAGGGATACCTTGGAACAATGAGAGCCCTCCGATGCTGCGGAAGCTCTCTGTGGACCATGGCTTGTGCCGTAAGATGTGACAATATGTTTCAAGAAAAGCCTACTAGAACATCTGAAAATTAATTCTGGGTTAATCAGAGGTGCCATCAGTGATAGTATAGTGCTGCATTCACTGGAGTTGCGTGCAGGCCGCGTGGGGTTCAGTTCCAACTCAGTTCCCGTGTGAATGTGAGTGTGAATGGTTGTCTGCTTCTGCATGTGCCCTGCGACCGACTGACGATCAATTCAGGGCGTAGTCCGCCTTTCGCCCGAACTCAGCTGAGAGA
This sequence comes from Phyllopteryx taeniolatus, assembly GCF_024500385.1. Lineage (NCBI taxonomy): Eukaryota > Metazoa > Chordata > Actinopteri > Syngnathiformes > Syngnathidae > Phyllopteryx > Phyllopteryx taeniolatus. The sequence goes on along the minus strand of NC_084515.1, from coordinate 21,696,399 downwards.
GGCTCCAGCAACCCGCAACCCTGACCAGGATAAGAGAACGGATGGATGGATAATCAGAGGTACTGTAAAGACCCTGTAAAATGTATTTCTAAAAACAATTGTACGTTACATATGTTTGAAGATAAGTGCTGAAAATGTGCAAAGACTGAAAACAATGGAGCACTGAATTGTTGAAATATAGCGTTCAAGTATTTTTCACCATCGCAGCTCTACGGCTTTTTGGGGGCTAAAAACAAGCCCAAGCACGCATTTGGGCTTCTGTGCACATTGTGGCCGTAAGTCGGCCCTCCCCCACCATGTAAGTACTGAGCGGCATCATTTCATCAGTGGCTCTCCGGCGCAATTGTTAGTTACTTACAGGCTTTACACGATCAGAATTTTTGGGGCCGATCACCGATCAGCGAGTTTAAAAAAACGATAACCGATCCGATCACATGATAGAGGAATGTGCCTATTTAAATGATATGTTCATTTACTGTATATATTTGTGTACCTAATTGCTCCAAAAAATTCTATTTACAATAAATAATATAACTTTGTTCCTCTGTTTATGCCAGTGAGGCATAGTGACAGACAGAACAGATGAATGGTCTTCTATTCGATGGCAGGAAGTAAATACAGCAATTCATGTATCCACCTTTTTTCTCTCCCTTTTTATTGGTACTCTGTCATCTAATCAATCCTGCTCCGTTTTTATTAATATGTTGAAAGTTACCGGGAGTGGAACAATCCTTCCTTGGTGGGAATGCTGAAAAAATTGTCAGTCTCTATAGTCCAATAATAGCATACAGACTACAGACACTTGACCACATGCTGTATGAAGAAACATATTTGATTGACAGGCAAAAGTGGAGCAGGGCGTGTTTTCAGCACATGAGGTGGACACGCACACAGCGTCCGACAGCCTCAAGAGTGGCTCTATTTTTCATTGTTTTGGATCATTTTATATACTTTTGAGATTGTTCTATGCCTTCAAATTTGGCAGGCCTGTTAACAATACTCTTCTGTTTTTGTCGCTGTACAGGGTCTTTAACGGTGCCAGATGTGCGGTGACTCCAATTAAACAAGAGTTTGAAACGTGATTGATTAATGTTGACCAAAAGGGGTGTGTGCACTTGTGCAACCACATCGTCTCAGTTGTTTATTTTTACGCCCCCCTCAATGTCAAAGTCACTGCACGTTGGAGGAAGTTAAGGAAGAAATTTGGCCTCATGCTTGTGCATTTCTCCGGCACCCGGCTGTGTGCGTCCTGAAAATAACGCTTCACACCGCAAGATGCGGTTTCCACTCATAAGAAAAAGAACTCAAATTGATCGACAAGAACGTCCGCGATTGTTTCAGTCTCGCAATATTAACACGAGAAGGGGGCCAATCTGTGATATCTCACTGAATGTAAAAATCCATCGAGAAAGAAACACAGAACAATGTGTGGGCCTGCTAACCCTCACACAGACGGACGGAGTGTGCATCATTTGATAACAATAAGCTCTGTTCCTATGGATATAACGCACTCTCTGCATGGTTGGCTCCATAGGGTCAGAAAAGGAGATTTTACATAACCAGGCCTTCCATCCAGCCTTCATTAGAAAGAGGTATCGTGTAATAAAGGCAAGACATGAGAAATGTAGTCGCACGTCGGCTATTCCACGATTCTTTCAGCTAGCTGGCGTGCACGGACAATCCCCCCCCCCTCACAAAAAATAGATCACAAGCTCCACGGGCTCGTCATTTTCAACATGTGCGAATGCGGCATCACTGTAACAAAGGGGCACGAATGCACGCATCTCCGCAGGAGACAGACGCCCCCACCCACCCACCCGACCCCCCTATACACGCCCACCATGGGGAAACGTCGCGTGAAACAATTACATATTGCTACTCCGCCGTCTAATGAGCTATAAATAGGCCACATCCGTACCTCCACACTCTTGTTGCCATTGATATCACACGCATTTCATCACTCGTTTGCCTTTTACACGCGATGCCATAACAGCGCGAACGGTTTGAATTGGAGAAACAAAATCACTCACGTTTTGCGGGTGCGTCTTGTTTTGTGGTCGCGCGTGTGTGGCTGTCAAGTCGGAGACGGATTAAAATATCTCGCCACCTTTCGCCGCTCGCATAAAACTGGTGCCAGGACTCTGACGTCAGATCCGCCCACAATAGCCGGTTAAGCCAATCAGAAGCAGGAAAGAGAAAAACCTTTTAGCACAATCTGCACGCGTTTCGGGCTCTGTTGCCTTCAGGTGCTATCGTAAAGACAAGCATTCTCCCCAAATTTATGGTAAGGCATCACGTTTGCGTCGGGACCCGTTTTCATAACATTTTTGATGAAAAGTCAAAATGGCTTATGATTTATATGGAATTATATTGTTAAAAAAATTCAATGGTTTGGACACGTCCAGAGGAGAGAGAATGAGTATATTGGTAGAAGGATGATGAGGATGGAGCTGCCAGGCAAGAGAGCTAGAGGAAGACCAAAGAGAAGGTTGATGGATGTCGTGAGGGAAGACATGATGGCAGTTGGTGTTCGAGAGGAGGATGCAGGAGATAGGCTCTCATGGAAAAGGATGACGCGCTGTGGCGACCCTTAACGGGACAAGCCGAAAGGAAAAGAAGAAGAAGATATTGTTAAAAAAATTCAGATGCAACAGTTAAATCCCACTACATTAACCTTAAATGGAACATGCCATCAATTAAGAATACGCTACTGTACTGTAAATCGAGGGAGCTTTGAGTTCCCACAAAATGAGCAAGTCACTTACAAAAGAGCAGCTTTGAAACTACAACCTTGACACCAAAATAGAATGGAACCAATTGTATTAAATCCATTAGGACCCCCCCCCCCCCCCCCCGCCTTTCCAGTGGACTGTATATTGTATATTATATTTTATTTACAACGTGTCCTGTTCAGCTGCATGGCCATGTGGAATGGGGGATTAGAATGCCTTTTGTGCTGGAACAGTTTTGCTGTGCAACGGGGGAGTTGGAAATACTTCCTCTCCTTATATTTTCTTTTTGTAATCATGCTGATGTTTATTGTAAATGCAGCCGGACAGAAAAGGGTTTTAGGGGATAGACCGAGGCACAGAACGGACAAGGGGGAAAGGGGAGCGAACCGCAGCAAAACAACAGTTGGACAGTCGAGGTATTTGACGACAAGTAACGTTACAAAGGCAAATCATACTTTTATTTGTGGGCGAGGGGGACACCCGGTGAGGACATGCAATAACTAACCCACAGGACGAGATGAGAGAGGACAGAAAAGTGCAGGACAGGATGCAGGAAATGAGCAAGGCAGTGCTATTGATGAGTGGTGCGGTGGGATGCTTTTATAGCGCCTAAACACCTGTAAGAACCTGTGAGTTGATATGTTAATACAACCTGTGTTATTATTAGTGGTCGCAGCACAAACAATTAAAGCCTAGAGTGTGGAGTCAAGCCAAGAGAAATACGAATATCCACCACCCACTGTATTACTGTGGTTACCAGGTCCCTGACTGGCAACCATCACTCCCATGCACGCCAACCAGCAGAAACCGACATCAATGTGTAAAGGATATCACCAGATGCGCTTAGGAACACTTCAGAAAACCAATGTCAGTAAATACAGTTCGGCGCTACATCCGGAAGTGCAACTTGAACCTCTATTATGCAAAGCAAAAGCCATTTATCAACAACACCCAGAAACGCCGCCGGCTTCTCTGGGCCCGAGCTCATCTAAGATGGACTGATGCAAAGTGGAAAAGTGTTCTGCGGTCCGACGAGTCCACATTTCAAATTGTTTTGGGAAATTGTGGACGTCGTGTCCTCCGGGTCAAAGAGGAAAAGAACCATCCGGACTGTTATCAGAATCAGAATCAGAATCATCTTTATTTGCCACGTATGTCCAAAAAACACACAAGGGATTTGTCCATGGACGCAAAGTTCAAAAGCCAGCATCTGTGATGGTATGGGGCTGTGTTAGTGCCAATGGCATGGCTAACTTACACATCTGTGACGGCACTATTAATGCTGAAAGGTACATACGGGTTTTGGAGAAACATGTGCTGCCATCCAAGCAACGTATTTTTCATGGACGCCCATGCTTATTTCAGCAAGACAATGCCAAACCACATTCTGCACGTGTTACAATAGCGTGGCTTCGTAGTAAAAGAGTGCGGGTACTAGACTGGCCTACCTGCAGTCCAGACCGGTCTCCCATTGAAAATGTGTGGCGCATTGTGGAGCATAAAATACGACAACGGAGACCCCGGACTGTTGAACAGCTGAAGCTGTACATTGAGCAAGAATGGGAAAGAATTCCACCTACAAAGCTTCAACAATTAGTGTCCTCACTTCCCAAACATTTATTGAATGTTGTTAAAAGAAAAGGTGATGTAACACAGTGGTAAACATGACCGTGTCCTACCTTTTTTGGAACGTGTTGCACCCATAAAATTCCAAGTTAATGATTATTATCTAAAAACAAAGTTTTATCAGTTTGAACATTACATATCTTGTCTTTGTAGTGTATTCAATTAAATATAGGTCCAACATGATTTGCAAATCATTGTACTCTTTTTTATTTATGTTTTACACAGTGTCCTAACTTCATTGGAATTGGGGTTGTATGTGGTGCATTAAAAATCTGCAGGGGAAAGGCATGGCGGGACAGCGAGCAGGCCGGCGTGCTGGAACACCTGGCCGAGTGCCCTCCCCAGCCTGACTCTGCCTTCCCCCCACTGACGGGAGTACGATGCATTCAAAGTGGAGGACCGGCCGGGCAGAGTAGGGGGGCCAGGGAGACCAGCACAAATGTGCCATGACTCAGTCCGGCGTCCGCCCCATCATGCCTCGTGCCAGTCCCCCAGGGGACCCTGAATGAGATGTGAATGTGCCCAATGTACGAAATATGTACTGTGTGAGTAATAAAAATGTGCTCCCTAGAATGCTTTTGTCCAAAAATCCAGATCAATCTGTTCATTGGCTTCAATTCATTGCTCCCCGACAGAGACTTCCCATACGAGTATGCAGGTGACATCACAGTAATTGGGTTTGATCAGAGGAGACAATGAGACAGCTCACATGGATGAGGTTCAGCATCTGGCTATGTGGTGTATTGACTAAACCTGAAGCTTAACACCCGGAAGACCAAAGAGATGATTATGGACTCCAGGCGAGCTTGGAGCCAAGCACAAGCCCCCGTTAACATCAACAGTGTCAAGCTTCAAGTTCTTTAGCAGCCACATCTCTATTGCTTTCCTCTCTCTCTGTTGAGCTTCTGTCGCTGTGGATTTCAGATGATTTATGTCATCGAGTGGACTCCATGGTTATTCCTTTAAATGTACCCTGAGATTTACTGGCGACCAATCCAGGAGGAAGCCCACCACCTCTCATCCGAAGCTGCTATAGGCTCAAGTTTCCCACAACCCAATATGGGGACAAGCATTTTCAATACTGGATGGATGGATGCATAAAGTCGATAAGATTTTCTATCATATAAGGCATACTTGTCTGTGAAGGTGCACTTTAAAGGTGTGTGTGTGTGTGTGTGTGTGTGTGTGTGTGTGTGTGTGCGCTGGGTTTAATATGTGCCTTTTAATTTGCGTATGCACGTATTGTATGTCCAAACAATCAGTCCTATCAACTTTGGTAGAAAGTTGGTCCTAAATAGAGGTAACCTGTCCCTTTGCTTGGCTTTCGTGTCTATGAGAATAGACTCACAAATGTATGTGTGTATGCCATTGGACAGACAGATTTTTCCAGTTTGTATGCATCAGATGCGTGGTAGTACAAACCAGCCGAATGTGATCGTACCGTTCTGCAGAATCAAAGATATTTGAACTCTCACCATGTGTTGACGTGTCCGCAGATCTGATTGTAATATGGTATTTATTACAAGTGGTCACTTGAGGTCGTACAAGCAAAAAGTAAAGTGGATTTGAAGGGTAAAAATGTTGGAGTTTTGAAACATGAGTTTTTATTTTAAAAAAATAAAATAAATAAAATTATATATATATATATATATATATATACACTACACAAACCTGGTTAGCAGAGCCAGTTGTGTGTCATAATTTGTAATGTTGGCTGCCTGAAGTACAGTAGTATATAGACAAAAAATAGATAAAACTGACAAGCCCGATCTCTCCTGATGTCAGTAAATTGTACAATTAGATCTGATGTTCCACATTTATACATTACCCGAAGCAATTAAAAATTAGCGTAACTATTCTTTCATCTCTCAACCTTTTTCTAAAATTTGCCTGAATTGTAGCCTAGCATATGACAACAAGTAATATCTTTTACCCGAGGTGACTCATGACAGACTGTCCTTTTTCGAGGGGACTCTTTCTATAGGATTATCGAGGATTATGGAGGTGACATTATAATCTCTCACAAATCACAAGGACATTCACAGAGCAAATTGACACAATATTAATAGTAATATGATATTTAAAAATTTGAATATCAGGGAAACATTTATTTATTTACATTCAAAAATGTAAACTTTCATAGATTATAGATTCAGGGCCCACAATTTAAATAATTTCAAGTATTTATTTGCTCATTTTTACATAATTTTGGTTTCCAGCTCATAAAACCCACCAAATCAGGAATTCAAAAAATTTGAATCAACATTTACTTCTCAGTTTTTGTGGAAAAAAAGAAAGAAATTAGGGTCACATTAAATCAATCAAAATAGGGTACTTTCAAAATGATATGTTCATCTTCAATACTTGGTTGGGAATCTCTTTGCTTGAATCACTGCCTCGATGCATTGTGGCATTGAAGCAATCAGCCTGTGGCATTGGCTGGGAGTTATGGAAGCCCAGATTGGGTCTGGTGCCCCTCATTTTCCTCTTTATAATATACCATAGATTCTCAATGGGGTTTAGATCCGGCGAGTTGACTGGCCAATCAAGCGCTAGGATGGCATGGGCATCAAACCAGATTTTGGTGCCTCTGGCGGTATGGGTATGGGCCAGGTAATGCTGGAAGATGAAATCTGCATCTCCATCCAGATCCTCAGCAGAAGGAATCATGGGTTTTGTTCTTCACCCGTCTTCCTCCGTACCCTGAGACTTTGATCCCCGAATGAAAGGCACACTTTACTTTCATCGGAAAAGAGGACCTTAGACCACTGGCCAACAGTCCAATCCTTCTTCTCCTTGGCCCAGTTGAGACGCTTCCTACGTCGGCTCAGGCTCAGAAGCGCTTGACCCGAGGAACCCGACAGTTGTAGCCCATCTCCCGGATGCTTCTGAATGTGGTGGTTTTTGAAGCTGTGACTCCCGCCTCATGCCACTCGTTCTGGATCTCTGATAGATTCTTGAATCTTCTCTGTTTGATAATCCGCTGAAGCCCACGGTCATCTCTTTTGCTGGTGCATATTCTATTCTCCTGCCACATTTTGTCCTTCAACTAGACTTTCCATAGATAAGCTTGGACACAGTACCCTGTGAACAGCCAGTCTCCTTAGCTATGAATGTTTGTGGCTTACCCATCCTGTGGAGGGTATCAATGATGGTCTTCTGGCCAGTTGTCAAGTCTGCAGTCTTCCCCATATTGAACCCAACTGAGACAACAAACTAAAGCAATTTAATGACACCTGGGGAAACCTGTGCAGGTGCTTTGAGTTTAGTGGATGATTAGTGTGCGACACTCAGTTTAAAACATTTATGGCCTGCAAAATCTGGACTGATTTCTTCACAGTATTTAATTTTTTGGAATTCCTGATTTTGTGGGTTTTATGAGCTCGAAGCCCAAATTATGTAAAAATAAGCAACTAAATTGTTTTAATTGTGGGCCCTGAATCTATAATCTATGAAAGTTTAACTCTTTGCATGGAATTATGCAAATAAATCCAATTTTCCATGATATTAAATTTTTTGGGAAATGGTCTGTATAAGTCTATTCATTCCAGCGGACTCTGAGCGAGAGGCGGGGTACACCCTGAACTGGTGAAACTAGTCGCATGAATTGTTCTGGTGTGATTTTGGCCCATTCCTCCACACAAGCAGTCTTCAAATCTTGATGGTTCTGTGGGCTTCTTTTATGGACCTTGAGTTTCAGTTGTTTCCATAAATTTTCGATTGTGAAGTTTACCAGTACCATTTGCTGAAAAGCAGCCCCACACCATCATGTTGCCACCTCCGAACGTCACTGTTGCTATGGTGTTTTTAGGGTGATGTGCAGTGCCATTTCTCCTCCAACCGTGGTGTGTATTATGACATCCAAACAGTTCAATTTTGCTCTCATCCGACCAGACTATATTCTCCCAGTATTTAACTGGCTTGTCCAAATGTTGTTCAGCAAACTTTAAATGAGCTTTGACATGCTTTTTTTTTCAGCAAAGGGGTCTTGCGTGGTGAGTGTGCATACAGTGTAAGTTTCTTTGCACTCCTCTGGCAGAAATCTTGCGAGGAGCACCTGATCGGGGCAAAATGATGGTGGTATGATTGGCTTTCCACTTACGTATTGCGGCTCCAACCGTGCTCACTGGAACATTCAGAAGTTTAGATATGCGCCTGTAACCAATGCAATCGTTTTTTGTTTTTTTGCAACAATTAGGTTGTGAAGCTTTTGAGACAGCGCTCTGCTCTTACCCATCATAAGATCTGTCTTGACTCACACCTCGGCAATGAAACCTTTTTGTAGGCCATCAATTAGGACTGAACCAGTTGATGTTCATTTGCACTGACAAGGTGCTGGATTTCTGTTTGATTATTGATAGATTTTAGGTGTCAGTCCCTTTTTGCAACTCCCTTTCTTCATGTGTTCAATACTTTTTACACATAACTTAATCCATCTATCCATTGTCTGTACCGCTTCATCATCACAAGGGTCGCAGGCGTGCTGGAGCCTATCCCAGCTTTCTTCGGACAGGAGGCGGGGTACACCCCGAACTGGTCGCCAACCAATCGCAGGGCAAATATAAACAAACAACCATTCGCGCACAGATTCACACCCATGGGCAATTTAGAGTCCTCGATCAAATTACCATGCATGTTTTTGGGATGTGGGAGGAAACCGCAGTGCCCGGAGAAAACCCACGCAGGCACGCAGGGGAGAACATGCAAGCTCCACACAGGCTGGGCCGGGATTTGAACCCCGGTTCTCAGAACTATGAGGCAGATGTGCTAACCAGTCGTCCACCGTGCCGCCACACAACTTAATTTCTGAGTTTATTTGTTCTACTTTCTTTGTATGTGTGGATTACTTGGGTTGTTCCCAACATCTGGTGAAATGTTCACATCAATGGCACCTTTGGAAGTATTGTATGTTTAGTGAGAAAAATGGTGTTGTGTTCATTACGGTATTTATTCCAGCCGCTGTATATTTTTCTAAAGTAACAGTACTTCTACTTTAGTAAAAAAATAAATTGGCTACTCTACGCACCCCTGTCAGGGACACAAACAGTTTTCAAAATGTAAAAACAATGAAAATGGCTAACTGCAAAAACCCATGCAAGCACGTGTGTCGTTTGAAAAATTCAGCGTGTAATGTCAGCGATATGTCATCAATAGTGTTCTGCATTAGGTGCCACGGAGAACGTGCCCACCAAGCCCCACATTTTTGCCATATAAAAACAAGATGCCACCCAGGTTGATGAAACTCTGAATAGCATCTTGCTCTGCGGTCTGTCTGTACTTGACCAAAATTTACAGCAAGTTGTAAAGCGTGCGTAATGAGCTCATTGTTCAGCAGTCTGGCTGTGACTTTGCATTTGGCAGTAAACTCTCAACACTTTACATAACATTACTTTGGCCACAGTTGGCAACAGCTATCAAGCAGCTTGGGAGACAAATACCATATATCTTTCAAATCTAGATTAAAAAACAGTTGTGCTCAGAACCTATTTTGTAAGTAAAAGAAAAAGAAAAAATAAGATGACCTATGTAACCTGTGTTTTGGGCTAAAATATGTCTAGACGTTTCATCATTTCAGACACTCTAGTCTCGCGCATGACTGAATAAAATGATGCAATAATTATTTGCATCATGACGTTTTAATTGGATGTGTGTACTTTCATGAAGAAATTTCATGATGTCACACCACATAGCATACAATATTAAAAAGTAGGCCACACGGGCCAGATGTTGGAGATCTGCGGACCAATCCAGACGAGTTTCCCACTGGAAACTCATCATCTATGTGATGATGACCTAAATAAGGAATGAACCCCTGCAGTGCTGGAGCTTAGTTTAGAGATTGACATAGTAATATACTGCACGTATCATTTTAAAAAAGTGTCCTGAAATTCAAACGCACATGAAAGCTGTAATGGGAATTTTGTTTGAATTGGAATGACCAAACATTTGTAGATTCAAGGGAAGGGCGATGACATTTGTTAGAATTCTATTTGAAATAATATCGACATTAATGAAGAGAGTTCTTTATGGGGGGGATTGGGAGATTTTCTGATGGTCCGTGATGAGACCAACCCAGGGGGTGCGGCTGAATGAAAGATTTGGAAGGGAGAGTGGGGAAATTTGGAGGGGGATTTGGAGTGAGGCTATGCAGGGGGTGTCTGGGTTAGATTGGGGGATGTGACAGGGGGTGGGGAATTGGGAATGTCGACGCACTCGTTAGAAGAGATTATTTGATTTTCAGAATTAGACTGAGGTCCATAAAGGGAAGTTAGGTTGTCAGGTTGTGTCTCACTTGTCTTTTGTTTTTTGGGATGTTCAGCTGGCTCCCACCTTTCTTGCGTCCTTTAGGGCAGTATTTCTCAACCAGGGACCCCTAGTGGTCTATGGTGTATTTGCAAGTAGTCCACGAAAATAAAATACTTTTTAAAAAAGATCCTATGTCATTTATAGAGATAGGACGATTTTACTGAGAGCTTTATCTATCTAAACTACAGAGGGTACAGGACTTTGCAGGGGGTCCCGGACCCTAAAAAGGTCCCTAGATCAGACTACAGGATTTGAGCCCCGACATATTTTGTCGGGAACGACATACTGTAACTTCTTGCAGTGTGACGTAATCTCGGACCAAAGATTTGGCCTTCTGATAACATGAGTTTTGGTGTCTTCCTGGTCAGCCTCCTTTCTCCCTCTTCCCATCACCGTGAGCCGTGTTTTCCTTGTCTTTGCTTTTTGCTGTGGCACTTTTATATGGTTTTTGTCTTGCACCAGTTTTTGCTCTTTTGGCATTTAACAGTTCTCTTTGTTACTTCAGTTTTTTTTTCTTTTTTCGTTTTTTTTAAAAATGAAGACAGTTGAATCTGTGTACCCTATTTCTACTTTAGGGTCCAACCTGTCACAAATGGCAACATTGGTAAAGCTCAGAGTTTTCTGTCTGTCTCAGTGATTTCTCAATAACCTCTGCTTTTAAAGACCAGCTGGAAAATGGTAAAACTTAAATATATGGCTGGTGGTGACTTTGTGCAAGCGCCATGCATTTGCAGTCTGAAGAAAGAGTGAACCATACAGTGGGTACGGAAAGTATTCAGACCCCCTTAAAATTTTCAATCTTTGTTATATTGCGGCCATTTGCTAAAATCATTGAAGTTCATTTTTCTACTCATTAATGTACACACAGCACCCCATACTGACATACACACACACAAAAACAGAGTTGTTGAAATCTTTGCAGATTTATTAAAAAAGAAAAACTGAAATATCACACAGCCATAAGTATTCAGACCCTTTGCTGTGACACTCGTATATTTAACTGGGGTGCTGTCCATTTCTTCTGCTCATCCTTGAGATGGTTCTACACCTTCATTGGAGTCCAGCTGTGCCTGATTATACTGATTGGACTTGATTAGGAAAGCCACACACCTGTCTATAGAAGATCTTACAGCTCACAGTGCATGTGTGCAAATGAGAGTCATGAGGTCAAAGGAACTGCCTGAAGAGCTCAGAGACAGAATTGTGGCAAAGCACAGATCTGGCCAAGGTTACAAAAACATGTCTGCTGCACTTAAGGTTCCTAAGAGCACAGTGGCCGACATAATCCTGAAATGGAAGACGTTTGGGTCGATCAGAACCCTTCCTAGAGGGCCAAACTGAGCAATCGGGGAAGAAAGAGCCTTGGTAAGAGAGGTTAAGAAGAACCCAAAGATCACTGTGGCTGAGCTCCAGAAATGGAGTCGGAGATGGGAGAAAGTTCTAGAAAGTCAACCATCACTCCAGCCTTCCACCAGTCGGGGCTTCATGGCAGAGCGGCCCGATGGAAGCCTCTTCTCAGTGCAAGACACACGGAAGCCCGAGTGGAATTTGCTAAAAAAAACAAAAACACCTGAAGGACTCCAAGATGGTGAGAAATAAAATTCTGTGGTCTAATGAGACCAAGATAGAAATTGTTGGCCTTAATTCTAAGCGGCATGTGTGGAGAAAACCAGGCACTGCTCATCACCTGTCCAATGACCCTAAGCACACAGCTAAAATAACGCAGGATCTAAAATAACGCAGGAGTGGCTTATAACGAAGGAATTTTTCTTAACAACACATCAACAACAACAACACATTATTTTATGTGGCACGTGATAGCAAATATTTGTCAGCTTCCGTTATTGTTGCTAAAATCTGTGCCAAAATTTCAAATTGTCATATATAATAAATAATATATTGATATTGAAACAGTTTTTTTTTGTTTGTTTGTTACCAAACCACCTTTTACATTTGACTTGAACAACAGTTGTACAAACTCTTATCCTTGACTTCTGATTTGAAAATCCATCAATTTGTTGTGTCTCTGTAATATGAGACGTTCAAACATTTATGTTTTCTACAATTTGACACCTCTGCTTTAAGAGGAGCAGAATAGCCTCTGCTTCTGTTTGCTGTCACTTCTCACTCTCGTCATGCTCTGCTTTGCTCTCGGACAGTCAATTCGGTGGGGAGTATACTACTATTAATCAGTTTCACAGTGGTGATGTTCAATATGGACTGTATATTTGATCCACAGTGGCGTGCAAAGGATAGGGCGGACGGGGCGATGGGCATCCAAACAAGTTTGGGTGGGCATCCGAAGTCACATTTATTTGACTTTTGAAGTAGTATGTAGGAAGGAAATGATAACTTTGGTGGTCATTAATGCCTTTTGATATCCAATACTTTGAGCGCAAATTTCAAACAACAGCATTCACGAACCATCGCCAGATGTGCTAACAAGTTGTCCACCGTGCCGCCGATAATAGTAACGATGGATGGATAATAATAATAATAATAATAATAATAATAATAATAATAATAATAATAATAATAATAATAATAATAATAATAATAATAATAAAGTTAAATGTGGCGGCACGGTGGCCGACTGGTTAGAGCATCAGCCTCACAGTTCTGAGGTGCGGGGTTCAGTCCCCGTCCCCGCCTGTGTGGAGTTTGCATGTTCTCCCCGTGCCTGCGTGGGTTTTCTCCGGGCACTCCGGTTTCCTCCCACATCCCAAAAACATGCATTAATTGGAGACTCTAAATTGCCCGTAGGCATGACTGTGAGTCCGAATGGTTGTTTGTTTCGATGTGCCCTGCGATTGGCTGGCAACCAGTTCAGGGTGTACCCCGCCTCCTGCCCGATGACAGCTGGGATAGGCTCCAGCATGCCCGCGACCCTAGTGAGGAGAAGCGGCTCAGAAAATGGATGGATGGAAGTTAAATGTAGAATTTATTGTGTTCCACTCAAAGAAAGCCAAAACAGCAGCAACAACAAAACACACACACAAAAAAAGAGCCCCCCTAAAATAACATGGATACACAGTACCCTCTTCTGGACAAAAAGGGGTTGCGCAACTTTGATTTAAGAAATTGTTGTAGGATTATTATTATTATTATTAATCAGCAATTGCCATTTGCACCAGTATAGGTACTAGTACATATATGCTACAGGCACATGTGAACCCCTTCTATTGAGTAGCTCATTGAAAGAGAAATAATACTTTAATTTACTAAATGTGAATGTGTTACAAATATTAAAAAATTCATTAATGCTCGGTAATAAATTATTGCATCACTGATTGATTTTCTTGAAATATATATTCAGTAGTCGACATGCAATACAGACAACCTATACAAATAAATGAGAAATCCACACAAAAGGTCAACATTCGAAAGCCTTGACCTTTTCCACTGCTTTCATTTTGATACAGTAAAACTATGTATTGTCAAACAGACCAACAAATAGTATGATTCTGCAAAAAAAATTGATTACAATTTGGTGAGGCCCTGGATAACTGTGCTAATACCCAAATTTATTTCACTGTGTGAGTCACTATGGCTAGTAGTAAGCACGTCTGCATCACAGTTCTGAGGGTCCTGTTTCAGATCTTGGCCGTGGCCTTCCCGCCTGGAATTTGCTGGTTCCACTTTTGCTCGTGTCGGTTTTCTCCAGGTACTCCGGCTTCCAAACACATTTGTAAAACGTGCGTGTTTGGTTCCTGTCTGCCGGGATGGGCTCCGGGTCACCCAATGGCAATGGGAACAACTTCTGTAGAAAACGGATGGATCGCTGCTGGAAAAACAATTGGCTCGCGTCACTTCCATGCGGACCGAGTGGGTTCAATTCCTGCTCAATAGATGTATGAATGCGAGTGTGAAAGCTTTTCTGTCTCTGCCCTGTGATCGACCGGCAATTAGTCCACGATGTACAGTCTGCTGTTTGACCAAAGTTAGCTGGGATAGGCTTCGGTTTCCCTTAACCCTGAACAGGATGATTGGTAGAGAAAATGCGTGGCCGGATGGAGTCACAATGGCATGCTCCTGGATGCAGAAAAAACCTGTCATTACAAACATACGCACAAACACAGTATTTATATTGAATGAATTTTAGTTGGGGCTTGGAGCAGGCCTGCACTCGACTGAGTCACTGGTTGCTAAAACGACAAATCTAATGGCGGTATAGGACTTTCACACCGTATTGTAAATCCTAAATACAATCACGCCGATTTTAAACATTTCAGAAATACAATAGCGAGCAATATACCTGAATAGTATTTACAAAGATGAAAACAAAACAACTCATGTTCCAGCAGTTTATCCACAGACACTGATGGACTTGCACACAGGTTTGAGGAAATTGTAGATTCCTTCCACTATAGCCTCCTACGCTCCATCTTTCATCACTCCATTTATTCAGGTTTCCTGTTTTTATCACTAAGGCTATGGGCGATAAATTGCTTTCAGCTCCTTAGATGAACTGAGGCAAGTAGTGAGCCAACGGGGACACAACCCCCATGTGACAAGGCACATGCCTTAACACATTCAGCGACAGGACAAATGTAAAACTTCCTGCTCACAGGGCCGGGCCATGCTTGAGTGGGCCTTGCCCTTGTCTGCGTGGCAGCACGCTCAACACACGAAGGCACCAAGGACATGCAAGAACTAACCAATCGGACAAGATGAGAGGACAGAAAAGGAAAGGGCAGGACAGGATGTGGGAAACGAGCAAGGCAGTGCTACCGATGACTGATGCTTTTAGAATGTCTAAACACCTGTAAAAACCTGTCAGATGAGATCTTAATATATACAACCTGTGTTATTGTTAGTTGTCCCAGCATAAGCTATTCAAGCCCAGAGCGTGTCGGTGGAACTTATTCGTGAACGAACACCATATCACATGCATGTTGGTCAACTGGCGTACGGAGTTGCCGAGCCGGAACGATGCGGATGGGTGGGCCCGGCCCCCGCCATGCGCAAGGCGTGGGCCGTTGCTTTTGTGTGCCACTGGCTATGCTATATGTAGGGCTAAAGGTTGGTATTTGTGAATGTATTTCATGAAACTCTCAACTGTGGCGTATACGTCGACCAGCGGCGTGCCGGTCATGTTCACTGCAACTTTACCAAATGCGTAAGTTGAAATTGCTCAGTAACGTGTCTTCATTGGCAAACTAAGAGAGCCTGTTTGACCTTATGCGGGTGAGTCATTGTGGCCATATTGTAGTCAAATAGCTACCAATGCTATCATCAAAAAAACAAAAAAGGTAAAAAAGCCAAATCTGTGATGCACTGAAGCCGCAATAAGTAAACCGCGATTTAGTGAGGTATTTGTGTAATCATTGTGAGATTTCTGTGGCCAATATTCCTGAGATATGGTTCAGGGGCATTGCATTGCGCCCATTGTTTACGTAACACCCATCCAATGGAACGGACATTTACCTCCTATGTTTATCTCCGCATGTTGCCCAGAATAACCTGTCACTCTGCAGCCACTGTTCGCCCGTTTCCTCCAATAGCGTGACTCTGCTATATCAGGGGGCGGGAACTCAATTAAAACAGGATGGAAGGAGGAAAACAAGATGTGACTGTGGAGCGGGTTGCACAAAGGACAGGAAACTTTGAGACATGTCAGGGAGAAGTGGGATCGAGATGGATGAGAGATAGAAGGAGGGCTGAGGGGCGAAAAGAATCGAAGTGAGGTAAGTAAATGGGTTTGAAGAACAAAACCGGCAAGAAACACATCGGAGGAGGAAGGAAAGTCCAGACATAAAGGGAGGAAAAAAGAAAATGAAAACATCCCAAAATGTTCCTACTTTACCTTTGAAATTCATTTATAGACGTGCTTATCATATCACTGGATAAACAATTGTGTCTTTGTGTGTGTGTGTGTGGGCACAGATTAAGTGGTGAAAGCTTTATAATAACAACAAAAGAAAAAAGAAAAGCTCAAAGCTTTTGGCTTTGCGTTGCTGTGCGGAGTGACGGAGACAGCTTTGATGTGACACTGATTCAGAGCAGAGCACATTTGATCGGGCGGGCCTGCAAATGAATCAAGCCCTCATTGCACATGGCGCGTGGTGCAGAGGGTTGCAAATTACACAACGCGCTGGGTTGAGGAGCCAGGGGAGGGATGCATGGTAAGCGAGCCCGCCGGATGGGCGCCCGATTGCCACGACCCCGATTGGCACGACCTCGCTGTCCCTCGCCAAGTCCCGACATTAACCTCTTAAACGCGTGCGTCGGGAATGTCTGAGGAGGTTCCTGGAGAGACCCCACGCAAGCATGGGCAGAATGTACCAAGTCAACCAGTCAATGCCAGAACCTCTCGAGTTTGTGTCAGACGTGCTGACCGCGTTTCGCTGTGTCATTTCCTCATGAGTAGGTTTCATAGTAATCTGTCGCGAAATCATAACAGCGCTCTTTTGGGATGTTTTATGTCTGTTGGTCTGTCTTTCACTGGCGTATAGACAAACCAATTCTGTTTATCAAATGGCCTTACAAATGATGATCAAGGAAATATCTGTCGACCTGTGACCTACTGTACTTTTTATAACTATTAGGGGAACTTGCTGTTTTATATTTTACGGGTCTTACTGCTCCAATGTGTTCGAAACCTCAGCATTATACAGGTTGGGTCGAAACGAACTATCGCGGGACTTCTAAGGTCAAACACAATCCGCGTGAGGGCGAAACTAGACCTTTGGGATTGGGATTGGGAAATTATCCATATCAATGGAAATGATCTGTTCCAGGGTCAAACTATAACTATCATAAAACCTTTATGAACTGTATAGTTCATATACGTAAAATTTTTACATTCTTAACTGTGTAAATCTAACATTAGTGTAGTAGTAGATGTGCTAACCAATCGTCCGCCGTGCCGGCAGTCATGTATCGGTCATATTGAAATTGTCAAAACAACAAAATACTCCTAATTCAAAGTGATGAATTCACATTGAAAATGTGCGCAATCGTTTCTTAATAGCTCTAATTGTACAAATTAAGAACAGAAAATGAGTGGAACCAAATGGACAAATGTATTGGGACATCATCTTCTTTACTTTTCCATGTCAGTCTTCTCTTAACACTCCTCGTTGAGCCTCATCCAGTTAAAAAATGATACCTGCAGCATTTTGGAATTACCGTAAACAAAACTCAGAGGAAACACAAAAGAAATCGAAAACCACCGTCCACAATTAAGTGTTTGTTGAGCAAACAAGATTTGCTGAGGTCACTGCATGATGGCAATTGAGTTTCCAATTTTATAACCTCTGAGGCCTTTGACTTCAAGGTTCCACAATCATAACAACTTGTAACGTGATTGTCAGCGCACATGCCATTAGTGACACGCCACCCCCAAAAAAAAAAAAAGTCAGTCCTGCCACAGCGTGTGCCACAAATACGGAGAGCTGAAAACAATATTTTTTTCCAAATAAACACCATATACAGTTATCTCTATGATATCTGATCACGTACAGTTTGATTGACATCCCACTACACATCGAACAATGAAAATTGTTCCTAATGAGATACAAGTGCAAGAAAGTGGCCAAAGTACACGCTGGTATTTCAGCAGCCCGCCGATTGTTTCTGACCACACAGCAACGACCTTTGCTGTATCACTTACACCATCGGATACAAGACGACAAGATATCAATTCCGTGACCCCCGGGACCCATCCGTTTACTTTGGTGATGTCCTTTCCCTCTCTGGCATGAAAGAATATGCCACCTAATGTGTTGTTACTGCGCATAAAGCCGGTCATCTATCATTGTCCACTTCTGCTAATGAAGCCCAGATGCGGATATGTTCTTGTTTCACTCTATAGCCTTGTTCATTCGCTCTTTTGTTGTCAGGATTCCGGACCCACAATCCTGATGCTTTTTTGGTTTTGTTTTTTTGTTGTTGTTGTTCCGGGTTGTCCTGGTAATTTCACACTCTAAGGGTGAGTAGACGATAGGCCGCACGTATAGTTACACTGTTATAACTATTGTTGCACGCAATCACAAACCGAGCCGCACATGAAAATGTCCGTCTTGTCTCGAATTATATCTGTCGCAGAAGACTTCCAACGCTAAACTGCATGAGTATTATGACAGCACGTGAGAGATGCAGTATCGAGGGCTTATTTGTTTTCATGATGTTGCAGCAGGCGGACCTATCAGAGTGGGAGGGGCGGTTTTTTCTTCTTTTTTTTTTTTTTTTTTTTAATGAAGTTTAACTAACAGAACCAAATTAAAAGAAGCATTGCCGAAAGAAGTGGGTTGACAAGAAACACTGGAAGGTGGCGAAACGGGGAAATTGGACTTGTGTGATGCATTTTGGGGGGGAAATGTTGAACTGCGTCTCCAGCAGCGTGGTAAGTGGTCAACTCCGCTATGGGGCCTACAGGCTATTCGCATTGGGCATACAAGACTCGAAACTATTTTTTTTAAAAGGAATAATAATGATGATTTAAAAAAAAATATATAAATATATATATAAAAAAACAACTGTGTGAGATTTTAATGTTTAATTGAATTGAGTATTAGGTGAGGAAATGCGAATCGTCCCTGCTTTACATGTTTAACTCATGGCCAATAAACAAACCAACTCCATTCTGCGCGTTGTGAAAACAAATGCGTACGTCTTCGGTCATAAATAAACGCTATTTAATTACAGATGTTTTTTTTTTTTAACTTAATTTTTTTTAAATGAAAATTTCAAGCGATTATGATAGCGGCCATAAAAGTTCGATCGACATCGTTTATTAAAACGAAGCCTTAGTGGATTATGCGCGAAATGAATATGCGGCCATTCAATCAATTAAGCGCACGTGTGACGTCAATCACAGCCAAGCGCGTCCAGCTGCGCGCGCGTCGGCGTTGACGCTGAGCGACCGGACCAGAAAGTACGCGGCACACGCGTCGAACGGAGAGGAGAATCATGTTGAGGGTTGACTTTTTCACTTTTTATTATTTTCGCCATGGGAATATGAAGCTCGCTTCCTGCGTCGCTCACTATTGAGGCGGGGGGCATGTCGGAGAAACAACTGGAACCCACGGACATTTTTGTCCAACCTGGCAATGATTTCGCGGACACGGTAAGTTCGCTCATGATTCACAATAAGCCGCGTTTTGCGTTGCGCCCCCCCAAAAGCTCGATTTATGCGCTCAAAAGGCTTTCAAATGACCGAGAGTCAACGCGGCGGCGCGCACATCAAAGTGCCGCCGGGGACTCAATCAACGTGGTTGCTTGTGCTAGCAAAGCAGCTATTTAATTGCCTTTTTTTTCCATTCCAAATGACTTCAACGCAAAACTTGAAATGTCAACTTTTTTTTTAATTTTTTTTTTATTTTTTTTTTTTTATTGTTTTTTGTCCCCACAAGTGCTGCTAATATTTGTAAGCAGTTCCATGTCCGTCTGCGTGTTCTGACAGGGTTCCTCTGGCTCGGAGGACATTTTTGAGGACTCTTATTCTCCCTGCTCCATGTCCTCCTCCAACCTCACTGTGACCTCTCAGCAGGGAAAAATCATCTGCTCCTCTTGCTGCCAGGAGATAGTGGACAGATATCTCCTCAAGGTATGGCGTCATAATACAGTGGTTAGGCTTGAGATAGGTGCCAATTTTTCACTGTTTTGTACATTTCAACACAACGTCATGCCCACATTTCTGAAATTTCTGGTAAAGTCTACGACTAATCCAAGGTTAATTGCCACAGCAAAAGTGGGAATGGATTAGAATGTCCGCATCACTGCAGACGCCGCACCGATCCGCTGAAAAAGCTGTACACTTTCATTCCAATGTCACCGCCACCTAGAGGTTATGAGAGAGGTGTACACTTTCATTCTAATATACCATCGCCACCTAGAGGTTATGAAAAAGGTGTAGCCTACACTTTCATTCCAATATGACAGGGGTACGTATGACTGCTTATCCTGTATGTACAGTTGTGCTCATAAGTTGACAGTTTAATTGGAATCCCATTTAAATTAAAATTGTTTCGCCTAGCCCTTGTTTTCTTTAAAGAATTGTACCCATCTTAGATATTCTGCCTGGGTAAGAAAACATGAGCACAAATGTCTTCTGATTCACTAAATAAAAGGCTGTGAATTTCAAAATAAGAGAAAGTAAATCAAAAGTATTACATGTTCAAATAGTGCTTAACTTCAGAGTAATTCTTTGAAAAACTACTTTGTTTTGATCATATGCGTAGAAGCACAATCATGCATTGTAAAAATGCGTTATACATGGGTAGAAGGGCTTTCCAGAATTTTGAGGTCAATGTGAAATTGTGGTATTTCTTGTGATGTCACATGGGTTAGGTGGCCAATCAGGTGCTTATATACTGTAACAAGGAAGTGAAGTGAGCGCTGAAGCAACCCGCCAGCTAAGCAACGTGCCTACGTATACCTCCAAACTACATTTTACGTGCAACTGGGATTCATTTTAGGGGTGCTTCAGCACCCTCAAACATGGGCTAGAAAGTATGGGTGCATGTATACACCTGGGCGTTTGCCATGGTCTTTAAAGCTATAGTAATCACTTAATTTGCTATTTAAAAATGGCTTTCTGCACACAAAGAACACGCAGTTGCATCATAATTTGGTCTGAACTTGGTGTCAAACAGACATGCTACCATAGGTCTCTAATATGCAATGACAGTACAGTCTTTCTCTATTAGGGTTGTTGGGAAAAATTAAACATTGAACTTATTCGTTAAGGTGAACAATTTGTGCTGGCATGTGCGCTGCCTGTCATGCTGCGTGTGCAAGACATCACTAGGGAGACATGTCAGCTGCTATGTAAAAGAGAGACAAGTTTTCTGCAAACTGGACTACTTCAGGTAAGTCTACACTAACAGTATTGTGGGGGTTTATATCTCAAAATGTCATGTGGGTGTATACTGTAGAAAAAGAAATGCATTTATGACACAATTATCTTGAAGGAAATTTGATTTCTCGTGTTTATAATATTAGTTTGTTTATTCCAGATTCAGTGTTTAAGCAAAATTTAAGTTTGTTGTCATGATAAACTTTCACGCTACATTTCTGCAGAGAAGGGAAACATGCACATCGCAGTGATTTTTTTCATTCAATATTAAGTTTGGCCTGCGACGTTGTCCCAATTTGTAATTTTGGACCACCTGTGAATTTGAGTTTGACACCCCTGCCCTAGATGATGCAAATAAATTTAAGAGAACAAAACGGTTAGAAAATGAATAGTCATGTATTGAAATGTGTACTCGAGGCGGCACGGTGGAAACTGGTTAGCACATCTGCCTCACAGTTCTGAGGAACCGGGTACAAATCTGGCCTCGCTTTTGTGGAGTTTGCATGTTCTCCCTGTGCATGTGTGGGTTTTCACCGGGTACTCTGGTTTCCTCTAGACTTTACACCGATCTGATCGGTATCGGCCGATAATTAGCATTTTATGCTGATCGGCTGATCGACTTTCATGTCATAATTCGCCGATCGGCTCTGCACAAGACATTTAACTCCGCGTCGCTGTTGCGTATAAATCCAAAAGCTAGTTTATTTAAAACCTTGTCACGTGTCTTGTGGCTCAGTACTGTAATTATCTGACGGCCAATAAAGTTATTTTCAATCTTGAAAAAATACGCTATAGGCGTGGGACTATTTTGCGGCGTCTCGGACAAACAACACGGAAGTTATTTGCAGTCTGTGCACAACTGAAGTACGTCGTGGGGAATCTCGGAGCAAACCGCACGCATGACGGCCAAAACTGTTGAATGCCAGATTTTGTATCTTTGGGTCTGTACCAGATAAAACATTTGAATATTTGAAAATCTGTTTGGACCAGGTTTAAGTGAGGCATGGGACTTCTAGTGAATGCCTTGCGATACAGTCCTTATTCCACTTGTTTTTGTATTCTTCATCAGGAAGTATGGAACGCGCTGTGCTCGTTGTGGCCGTAATATCTATTCCAGTGACTGGGTGCGGCAGGCAAGAGGCAGCACCTTCCACCTAGCTTGTTTCTGCTGTGCCACCTGTAAGCGTCAGCTGTCCACCGGGGAGGAGTGTGGACTATTGGAGAACAGAGTCTTCTGCCGGCCCCACTATGATATTATAATGGAGAATATCCAACGCTCCAAAGAAAATGGTGAGCGTATGACTGCAACACAAAACGATCGAATGTGAATGTCATTCGGTGTCGCATCTGTAGATGTACAGGATCTACTTCGATCTAGTTAAGATTGCAACACCTGAAGTAAAATGGGGATTCGACTATAAGCATCCAAAAACTACACTGGAGAGTATTACAAAACCAAGGTTTTTTTATTTTTTATTTTTTTTTATAAATTAATGAAATTGAGACTAATTCTGTGATAGAGAATAACTATGGAGCTCTTAACTGGCCGAAATAAGGTAAAGGTCCATGTGTGGTCAAAATAAATTGATTGAGTTGATAAATAATCCATACGATAATTTTTTTGATTAATCATGAGTTAACACGTTAACTTTGACAGCCCTACTTAAAATGCTAAACCATAACATATGGTGTGTTGTCTATAAAGAGCAATCGAAAATAAATGAAGACCAGGAAGAAAAAGATGGCTGCAGCACCATGTCCAGACCTGCTAAGAGGGCCAGGACCAGTTTTACTGTTGACCAGTTACAGGTACTGCATATGCAAGCCCTCCACTAAACTTATTTTGGCTCTCGTCTCGAGTCATGTTTTGTTTTACATTCGCTGAAGATGTGGGTTTGGGCGCGACATGGTTATTCAGAGCACTGGTTACATGAGCGCCATGCCCTCCACTCTATATTCAGGTAATGCAAACTCAGTTTGCTCAGGAGAACAACCCAGATGCTCAGACTCTCCAGAAACTATCAGAGAGGACTGGTCTAACCCGCAGGGTTATTCAGGTGGGCCAAAACTTCATTTCCTGTAGTACTGTAATTTCAACACAGATTGAATGTTGCATGGCATCAGATATTTTTTTTTCCCAGGTTTCCTTCATTCCCTGGCAATTTCTTTGGTTTCAGGTCTGGTTTCAGAACTGCAGAGCCCGTCAAAAGAAACACATCACCACAAATTCTGCCTCCAATACAATGACGTCACTTCCTACTGGTCAACTGTCACCGCCTCTGACGGATGATTTGCAATACATAACCTACCTTAATTCAGATGTCCCTCTTCTCACCACATTGACCTATATGGATGGTAAGAAACCCTCCTTTTTTGCACATACAGTGGGTACGGAAAGCATTCAGACCCCCTTAAATTTTTGTTATATTGCAGCCATTTGCTAAAATCAGTTCATTTCCCCCCCTCATTAATGTACACACAGCACCCCATATTGACGGGGAAAAAACAGAATTGTTGAAAATTTTACAGATTAAAAAAGAAAAACTGAAATATCACACAGTATTCAGACCCTTGGCTGTAACACTCATATATTTAACTCGGGCGTTGTCCATTTCTTATCATCCTTGAGATGGTTCTACACCTTCGTTGGAGTCCAGCTGTGTTTAATTAGGCTGATTTGACTTGATTAGGAAAGCCACACCCCTGTCTATAGAAGACCTTACAGCTCACACTGCATGTCAGAGCAATTGAGAATCATGAGGTCAAGGGAACTGCTTGAAGAGCTCAGAGACAGAATTGTGGCAAGGCACAGAACCCAAAGATCACTGTGGCTGAGCTCCACAGATGCAGTCGGGAGATGGGAGAAAGTTCTAGAAAGTCAACCATCACTGCAACCCTCCACCAGTCGGGGCTTTATGGCAGAGTGGCACGACGGAAGCCTCTCCTCAGTGCAAGACACATGAAAGCTTTTTCTAAAAAAAAACATGATTTTAGCAAATGGCTGCAATATGAGTGAAACATTTAAGGGGGTCTGAATACTTTCCGTACCCACCGTCTCAATTAAAATTTCCCAACGGAAACATGTTCAAAACATTAACTGTATAGCTTGCACCTTTTGAAGCAGTGTCAGAGCTTCTTAACTAAATTGAAGGTCATTTCTTTAATACTTGCATTTTTAAAGGGCCCGTATTTTGCCAAACCAACTTTTTCTAGTATTTGGGATGTAATATTCCCGAGCAAGTCCTGTCAATATAACAAAACGCGTGTGCTCTCACAAGTGGGTCTTCTGCACGGAGGCAACCAATCAGATGGAAGGGGGCGTTCTTAGCCAAGTATGGACAAGCTGATACAAAACTGGGTCAAACAGAAGTAGCTTTTAGAGGTGCCTTTTCTGGACACTCGTATGACAAAACTGTTTTTTTATTTTTTAAAACTAAGTCCACGTTAGTCTCTCTGTGTAGGTCTAAATAAACAAAATATGGGACCTTTAACCAATTATGAAGAAAATTGTTGCAAATTGTTGACTAATAAGGTATCTATACTTTACATTTCCAGTACAAACTCCAGACCCACTTCTACTTCAGCCTCTTATCTCCCATCCACTGACACAACTGCCAGCCAGCCAAGCTTAAGATGCTGCCCACTACTGGAGAGGCGAGGTTCACCACTTGCCGGCGGTTCATCAATTAATTTTTTTTTTTTAACACCGCGTATCCTTATTTTGGTGGCAGGTCAGCTGGAGCTTGTGCAAGCTGACTTTGAGCGAGAGGCTGGGAACACACTGGACCATCGCAGGGTCACCACTCGCCAACATTAGCAATTGTTACTGTAAAGCTCATGCTTCCTAATGTGTTCCCATGCACTGAATAATCCTTCGGGCACACAGGGAAGTTAAAAAATGTCATGTTTGCTTTGTGGAATTTTGTTAAAAAAAGTATGTACTTGTATTTAATTTATTTGGAAAGTATGATGAAATAAGTCACTGAGAATTCAAATGGATAGTTTGTTTAATTTAAGATTGTGACATTTAAGTCTCCACATATTTATAGGATGTAAGATGTCTGTTGTCCAAGACTACAAAATTCAGAGCCACTGGTTTAACTGCAAATTAATACTGGAACTGTACTTAATTTTGTTGACTGGTGAGACAAATGTACATTTGTTTAGCAAACTAAAATTGACTGATTGCTATGTGCAGTTCATGTATTCACATTTATATATTTTCACTAGGATGCCTTATCACAAACAATGTAAAACAGCAAAAATACATGGTCATTTGTTTAATATGAATACAGGAATTAATTGCACTTTTGTAGGACACATGAAATGGATGCTGATCCTGGGGATTAAAGTCGATGGCCATGTACTGTATTTTGTTTGCAATGCGTCTTTGACTCTCTCACAGCTACTTACTGATATCACATGACATTTCTTTATACACAATACATTACTTTTACCACTTGGGGTACTTACCAAAGTGTACCCAGTTGGCTTCTTAGTAGTCTTATGTCTTGGTGTTTTAGCCAACTTTATACAAAATCTGCATTTACTGTATGTACCTTGGCAAGGTAATCCTATAATTCTAACTGTAATGTATGTTCTTGTAGCTTTATGTACCGCACAGGATGCTAAAGCAAGTGAACATAATTAGGTGCTCCACTGGCAGAAGCTGAAAGAGCAAACTTGGAGACTAGGCACTGCTCCTTATTAGTTTATTCCTCCTTTTTGTCTGCAGTCGAGACTGTTGGCCCAGCAGACCACGTCCTGGAAAAGAGCTGATGCCACTATACGGTACATCAGAAAATGTCAATTTCAGTCTGTTCTAGTTTAATGCCATAATACTCACAGGAATGGGATGTGACCTAACTTACTTGATGTGCACAACTTGTGTGTAAACTTGCACAACCAAATCTGAAGCAGGGAATCTGGGCGACTCATCCTACATTTAAAAGATGATTGTATCTTCAAAATAATTCCAAATTAAGGGGTTTCCTGTCAATCTGAGATTTACAGAAATGAATCCACTCAAAGCAGAGCACCCTAAATCAAGGTTTTACAGACCAGTTGCACATGTTCTTACTGGCACAGACAAATCGCAACGTATCACGCTTGTCAAATCACTGCACTGGTTACTCGTCAAAACTGTTTTAAAAATCCTCGTTTACAAAGCTTTCCGTGGCCTTTCACTTCAGTAGGCCCACGTAACAGACATGCTCTTCTATTACACTCTGGCAAGAAGCTCTAGCAATTGCAGTCTAGTCATTCCTCACAAAAACACAGCAAGGGGATTCAGCTTTTTGTATCTATGCCACGCATCTGGAACAAACGAGGTGCGTTGCTGCCCGGGCCACGCGACGCTGGTGATGCCAAAAAAGCAATTGTCAACGGTCTGCGTAGGATGGGTGTGGTGCTAAGGAAGCATTTTCCTGATTGTAATATATATTAGTCGTGAAGGGGAGCGGAGGGGGTTGGAGTGTCGAGGAAATTCTCTTCTCATCAAAACCGTTTTGACTTCTGATGACCAGCACATATTGGCGAAGTTGTCAAAGGAGGGTGTTTGTGTTCGCTTAAGTGTCCGCTACAGGTGTAATTCGGCACCTTGGTTATGAAGTGCTGCGTCCAAGTGTGAAAATACAATCCATCTTTAAATGGGCACTCAATTTTTTTCTTTGCACCCTGGACTAGAAGTAGCTCTCATTGGCCCAGCAGTCCAAGAGGGTGTGGGTGAGCAGTGGCTCATTTTGAAACAACAGCCCTGTAGAAGCCCATAATAATCATAATTAATAATGGCGGCACAGTGCCCGACTGCCTCACAGTTCTGAGGACCCGGGTTCAAATGGGGCCTCGCCTGTGTGGAGTTTGCATGTTCTCCCCGTGCCTGCGTGGCTTTTCTCCGGGTACTCCGGTTTCTTCCAACATCCCCAAAACATGCGTGGTAGGTTCATTGAAGACTCTAAATTGCCCGTAGGAGTGAACGTGAGTGTGAATGGTTGTTTGTCTATATGTGCCCCTGCGATTGGCTGGCGACCGGTTCAGGGTGTACCCCGCCTCTTGCCGAGAGTCAGCTGGGATAGGCACCGCCACGCCCGTGACCCGCGTGAGGAGAAGCGGGATGGAAAATGGATGGATGGATAATAATACTAATCATAATAATAATAAATTAGATTGCTATAGTGCCTTTCATGACTGCCAAGGACACTTAACAAATGACCAAAAAACAAAAAGGGGTTGAGTGTTTATAACGAAATAACAGCCCTTAATGAGCCCTAATTACTGAGCACTTACATAATTTTAAATTATGTTATGGGCTTATTACATTTTTAAGAAGGTTGCACTGTGCGCTACATGGTCGAGACCTGGGGTTTCAAACTCAGTTGTAGTTCCGGGGCCACATTCACCCCAATTTGATCTCCAGTGAACCTGCCGAGTGTATTTTTGTGTGGTCTATTAAGCTAATAAATAATGACTATTCCAAATGTTTCTCATTTTTGGGGTGCAAATAAAATACAAGCACACTTGGAAAATATTCACATTTATTGATTACTGTCGCCAGTCTTGTTTCAAATAATTTGAGCAATCTGAAATTAATTTACAAAAATGAGTGTAATTTCAATAATATTATTATTTTTTTTCTTCATTTTAATTTGTGTGCAACGTACAGATCACTGGGTCTGCGTGCTGTATGTACCTTTGATAAAACAACTTATGATCTAATTTTATGTTCACTACATGAATTTCCACATCCATCTGGAAATCTTGACAACCTCAAGTGTTTCATCACGCCATACAAATGAAAGTGGTAACTTGTAGTTGTCCCCATGCCTTGTGAATGTATACTGTACATAAAAACACGCACAAAAAAAAACCAACATAAAAGGGTTCCACTAAACCAACCTCTTTTGAACTGAAGCCGCTGACTGATACTTTGCAATATTCAGTCTCTTTGAATATATTTCTACAGGAGGTACTCATTTTCACAGAACTGTATTCTTCACAGTGCAAAGGTGGCACAGCCTTGAAAATTATTTTGCTCCTGAACCTCGGCATCTTTTAGCCTTCACAAGTGCGTCAATATTTACGCGCCTTTATTTTGAAAGCGCCTTGGCCGGAAGTAATACATGTCAAGTGACATGCGCAATTGGCAGCAATGAGGAAGTGCTGCGTATTCAACCATTAAACTTGTAAACATTAGCGACCCGAGATGCCCGTGTTTTTGGCGTCTGATTAGGACATGTAAATATAAGGTAATGGTCCTCTTCAAAGAAGCCAACACTTTGTTTTAGATCGTCAGAATGTTCAATAGGAGCGCAGCTGAAAGTCGTTTCGTGTCGGCTGATGTAGTTCATGTTAGCATGGCATTTTGATGATCGCAGTTTTCGGTCAAATCAATGCTATGAATTCTCACTTGTGACTTGGGCCATCTCGTTATTGCGCTAAATGATCCTTGCGTTTAATTAGCTTTGGCTGCGTCGCTAATACTTAATTGTTATGGGAAATCGCCCGTGGCCCCTGTCACTCAGCTACTGATAGCATGCACGTTAGTTTACCATTTGTTCACAAAACAATCCGACTCTTTCATTGTATTTGAAATGAAACCTTAAGTTAACGATGTTTGGCATTGTTTGGGAATTTGACTGCTCCCAAATATCGATTTGAAACCAGGTGCGACCTTTGCTAGCTGGGCTCCTTTCTGGGATGTGTCTATTTGCTGAAACTACAAACGGTTCACAGGAAACGACAGCACTTGCCACTTCTGACTCTTTGATTTGGAGACAGTTTCAGTTGTTTACAAAACGTGCTTTATGCAAGCTACTGCATTCTATGACCGATGCCTCAAGCTATACGTTTACTAACCAATGAACATTAGCATAGTAAGGCAAACTAAGTAAGGGTGATCTAAGTAAAGGTAGCACACAATCTAGCTCAACAGATATTTACTGCCTTACCACTTTAAACGAAGATGTTTATTGTTTACATAGGTAAAGGTCATACTTAAGTTGTGTTGCTGTATAGTGCAAACTTTTTTCCTTGAAGTTGTTATTGAATACGATCAATGCAAATATGTGAATATTACTGCTGTAACACCATAAACCCTCCAATGAGAAATAAAGTATATATTACGTTACAATTGTCCCCCCCCCCCATCCCTCTGATGCTGTCTTAGTTGAAAATGATTTACTCAATAAAATATGTTCCTGGCAGCATGGTAGAGCCTTAATGAATAATCTATTTTGCTGTAAGATGGAATACACCCCCGAGTTTGTAATATTTGGAATTTGAACCACATTTTGGAGAAAAAAAATATGCCTCTTAAATTGCACAGAACTGACTTGGATGTTGTCATGTAAGATGTCAGCATGTCAGATTGTGCAAGTATCAAAATATTTATTATTTTTTATTATTATACCGTTTTGCTGAGTTTTTATTACCATGATGGAGGTTGTGTTTCTGTTGGGTCCTCTACTTTGTGTCAAGTGTGGTTATGAGGCTGTTTAATAAACAGAAAAGGAGAGGTCTTCCTGTTTTTTTTTTTTTTTTTTTTAAAGAATTTTTTTACATGACATTTGTGATAGTTTAGCTTCTGGTATGTCGCCTTGTTTTGCTACAGATTCAACTTGTTAGGTTTAGAGGCAAGGGGAGCACACAGTCCTATAGTCTATGTTTTCTTTGTCTTTGCAGGATTTCAAGGTGTGGTACAAAACACTGTTCTACTTTGCATGGACCCAAAGCTGATGCGCAGGTACGTCTGTTAATAATTGGAGTTTAGGATGTAGGGCTGTTTTGTTACTTAAAGCTTAATCGTTTGTGATGATTATGACACAATTGGGACTGGTTGTTGGAGAGATGTGAGTCTATTGAGGTGCCCTAAAGCAACTTGCAAGGTATGGAACTTCCAAACTACTTAGGGTCTACACAATATTGAAGCGCCTTGTTAACTCTTTCGTGCCTCAATATGGTGGATTGGTTCTTCGTGGTGTAACAAATGTACATGTGCCTCTAACAACGCATGTCTTCATGAAATAGGGCTTGAATTCTTGCAAATACTGATTAACTGCCTTCTTAGGGTAACAAAACTGTTCCTCAACAAATGAACAGCTTGTTCTTAGATGCAGAAATAAAATATGTCATCCCTGTCACTTATGCACCATTCTCGGCCACATTTTCCCCTTCCTCTTAACACTCTGTTAATGCACTTTGATGCAGCACTCTGAGCATCCATCTTCTTTTGCAATTTCTTTTTGAGACGTTTTTTTCCTCATGGAGGATGTCAAAGATGGTTTTCTGCACAACCGTCAAGTCGGCAGTCTTCCCCATGATTCTGAAGCCTACTAAGCAAAGCAAATGTATTTATATATAGCGCATTTCATACAAAAGGTTAACTCAATGTGCTTTACATGATTAAAAGCATTTAAAAACAAAAGTAAAAAAACAGCTTATAAACATTTAAAACAAAGAGAAAAAATACAATTGAAACAGCGTACAGTGGAAGAAATATCATTTAAAAGTGGAAATGCTCAAAGAAGCATGGGCAAAAGAAGAGTTTTTAACCTAGGCGTAAAAACATGCACATTTGGGGCTGACGTCACTTCTGTTGGAAACTTATTCCATTTGTGTGTAGCATAATAGCTAAATGCTGCTTCACCATGTTTGCTTTGGACTCTGTGCTCCACTATTTGACCTGAGTCTGTGGAGCTCAGAGCCCTACTGGGTTTATATTCCATGAGCATTTCATTCACGTATTCAGGACTTAAACCATTTAGTGATTTATAGACCAGTAGCAGAACTTTAAAATCTATTCTAAAGCTGGCTGAAAGCCAGTGTAAAGACTTTAGAATTGGAGTCATATGCGCTGACCTGTTTGTTCTGGTCAGAACCCGAGCTGCAGCATTCTGAATGAGCTGCAGCTGTTTAATGCTCTTTTTAGGGAGTCCAGTCAGAAGACCATTACAATAGTCAAATCTACTTGAGATAAAAGCATGTTCTTCAGATGGTAGAAGGCAGTAATTAATTTGATATAACTGTTGAAAGTCAGGTCGGAATCTATCAGAACACCAAGGTTTCTGACTTGGTCTTTGTTTTTTAAAGAGAGTGACAGGTATTTACTAACAGAAATCCTCTTTTCTTTATTGCCAAAAACAATTATCTCAGTTTTATTGTGGTTTATTTGAAGAACATTTTGGCTCATCCAGTTATTTATCCGTTTTAGACAGTGACACAACACCTCAACTGACCTGTAGTCATCTGGAGACACTGCTAGATATAACTGTGTGTCATCTGCATTGCTATGACGGTCAAAATTAAAGTTCTGAAGCATTTGACCCAAGGGTAGCATATACAGGGTGAACAGGAGGGGTCCAAGAACTGACCCTTGAGGCACCCCATAGGTCATTGCCATTCGATGAGATTGAATACTTTTATATAATAATTTTCTTGGGTGGCTTCAGATGTATCATTTTATCATTTTGCTGATTTGGTGCTAATATTTAACCTGATCGATTGTATTTTTTCACTAAAATAACTAGCAAATAACTAGCAAATTCATTCATTCATTTATCTGCTGTTAGGAGTTCTGGAGTTATCTGATTCGGGGGTGCGGAGGGGGAGGAGTTTGTGAGCTTGTCAAACACAGCAAGTATTGTTCTTACTGATGATTTCAGAAAAGTGTTCAGAACTGTCCTGGTTCAAATTACAAAGACTTTAAGAGTCAATTTGGACTTTGTAGAGTCAATTTGGAGTTTAGTTTTTCTCCACTTACGTTCTGCGTTCCTACACTTTGATTTAGAGGTCTTTACCATCATTCTTCTTCTCTCTTTTTACCAAGATTGTCTTAGTTTTCATAGGAGCGACAGCATTCATGACATTTGATATTTTACAGGTGAAATTATCCAAACGTTCATCAACTGTGTCAGCATTCACAGTTTGTGGCACAGCAGTGGTCTCCATAAACGTAGTGGCGGTACTCTGATGTATGTACCTCTTCTTAATAGACATAGAAGTTGTCTGAACTTTTGGAAGAATCTGTAATTCAAAGAATACACAAAAATGGTCAGAAATAGCCATATCCTTAATATCAATTGATAGAATTTCAACATCCTTAAAGATGACCAGGTCGAAGATGTGACCTTGAGTGTGGGTTGGACTCTTGATATGTTGAGAGAGGTCAAATATGTCTAGTATAACAGCTAGAGGTCTTTAGATTTACCCCCCCCCCCCCCCATGTTATTGTCAACATGAATGTTAAAGTTTCCCGTTGTGACAAAATAGTTGGAGTAAGTACAAATTACTGACAGCAGTTCTGAAAAGTCCTCCATACATTTTCTATTGTATCTTGGAGGCCTATAAATTATTAAAAGAATAACCTTTGGGTCACCTTTAACTGAAAAACAGAGCTATTCAAAAGAGCTAAAATCACCCAGTATAATTTCTTTACACTGAAATAATGACTTAAAAATAACAGCAATACCAGCGCCTTTTTCCCCTACTTGCTCATAAAATAAAAAATTGCTGCGGTTGCCTCATTTAAAATGGTATTACAGCTACTTTGTTAACCACGTTTCATTTAGTAACAAAATGTCCAGTTCATAGGTTGTAAGGATGTCATTGATTTATTACCCAGTGAGCTGATATTGAAAAGCGCTAGTCTCGCAGCGATAACTGGAGACAATGGTCTGATAGATTCACATTTTATCCTCACTAAGTTTGTAGTTTTTTCACGTGTAGGTTCAGGGTTCAAAAATGCCTGATCTTCATAGGCTCTGACTTATTCTGGAAAAGACGAAACCAGACCGAGACAATTTAAAAGGCTGAGGGAAAACCTCTGCAGACGTTTTGCGTTGATTAGCTGACAAAATTGGGACACAGGGAGCCTACAATGTTGAACTTTGTTATGATATGCTAATTATTTATTTTTTGTCTTTCTGCCATAATTGTCAAAATTGAAACAAATAAAGGCTGGAAATATTTCACTTTGTGTGGGGTGAACTAATATAGCATACAAGTTTCACTTTTTCAAACCAATTATTGAAATAAATGGACTTTCCCTCGATTCAAATTGTTAACGCTGCTATAACAAGCTACAAAACTGCGTAGCAACATTCAAGCAAATGTGACACAAACGAGGCAACAATGAACTGTGATTATCAAGCATATGTGCACTCACTTGACTGACCGTGCGCTTCATCTCTAGGGCCACCAGCGCACGTCAAGACGCCACTGGAATGGACATCACCAGCCGCTGTACTCTGGGGGACCCTAACAAGCTTCCTGAAGGGGTCCCCCAGCCTGCCCGCATGCCGTATGTCTCAGACAAACACCCGCGGCAGACCCTGGAGGTGATAAACCTGTTGAGGAAGCATCGTGAGCTTTGTGATGTGGTACTTGTGGTGGGTGCCAAGAAAATTTATGCCCACCGCGTCATACTTTCTGCTTGCAGTCCCTACTTCAGGTAAAAGGGCAAGTGTCAAACGTGCATCAATAAATTGACTACTTCATCAGTGTATTATAAGATAATTTGATGGCAAGGAGAATGTTCTTTCCTGTTCTTTTCAGGGCAATGTTTACTGGGGAGCTTGCTGAAAGTAGGCAGACTGAAGTGGTTATTCGAGACATTGATGAGAGAGCAATGGAACTGTTGATCGACTTCGCCTACACTTCACAGGTAAAGTTTCTACGAACTAATGGATAGCAAAATTCTGACCTCGATACTAAACCTGCATAAAATACCTCAATACCGGTGGTGAAACGATACCACAGCAAAAATCTAAAACATCAGTAAAAGCAGTGGAATGTAAACTGACAAAACAACTTCAAATACTTTTATATTTGTTTTTATTCTTTCAAAACATGACAATAAACTTGAAAAAAATGATGTAATAATGAATTAGCCCATTCTTAACACGAGTCATTTTTTTAACTAATTAGATCAATGCCCACATTATCATACAGTGGGTACGGAAGGTATTCAGACCCCCTTACATTTTTCACTCTTTGTTATATCGCAGCCATTGGGTAAAATCATTTAAGTAAATTTAGTTCCCTGGGTAATGTACACACAGCACCCATATTGACAGAAAAAAACGGCATACAGGCCATGGCGGCAGAGTGCATTACTCACTGTTTTCCTTGTGACAACAGCACCTGCTAATTCCAGGCCTTTTTGAAGCTCTTCCACAGGTGGTCCTTGGCTCTTTGACAACTCTTCTAATTATTCTTTGCACTCACGCCACTGTCAAAAATCTTGTTAGGAGCACCTGATCGAGGCAAATTCATGGTGGTATGATTGGCTTTCCACTTACGTATTATGGCGCCAACCGTGCTCACTGGAACGTTCAGAAGCTTAGATATGCACCCATAACCACTGCCATCGTTATGTTTTGCAACAGTTAGTTTGCGATGGTCTTGAGACAGCTCTCTGCTCTTACCCATCATGAGATGTCTTGACTCACACATTGGCAATGAGACCTTTTTGCAGGCCATCAATTAGGACTGAACCAGCTGATATTCATTTGCAGTGACAAGGGGGCTGGATTGCTGTATGATTATTGATAGATTTTAGATGTTGTCTTGGCTTGCCATGCCTTTCTGCACCTCCCTTTCTTCATGTGCCCAATACCTTTTCCCTGTCCCTGTGTCATTTCACATTATTACACACAACTTTAATTTCTGAGCTTATTTGTTCTATTTTCTTTGTATGTATGGATTACTTAGGTTGTTCCCAACATCTGGTGAAATATATTTAGTGAGAAAAATGGTGATGTGTTAAGTACTTTTCAGCCACTGTTTATGTATATCAAAAGTTGACCCAAAAAAATCCATCAGTGAAATTAAATATGCCCCCTTCACTTGTAGGTGACGGTGGAGGAGGGGAACGTTCAGACTCTGCTTCCCGCAGCCTGTCTGCTCCAGCTTGCTGAGATCCAGGAGGCCTGCTGCGAGTTCCTCAAGAGGCAGCTGGATCCTTCCAATTGTCTGGGTATCAGGGCATTTGCAGACACTCACTCCTGCCGCGAACTGCTCCGCATTGCAGACAAGTTCACTCAACACAATTTTCAAGAGGTGAGAATGTACTCATGTTGAATTTTCAATTCAATATATTTCCTTGCACTCAATAAGAACAATTGTCCACAGAGAGGCAATTCAATTCAATGATTCATCAGTTGTCACATGCAAATTCATACCAGTACCTAAATTTTTGCACATTTATAGTTTGGATTCAGGAGAACTTGCAGCTCTGTATTTGACAATATACCTATTTTAGCAGCTTGAATCACACATAAGCACATTAATCAACAACCTGATGTGATGATATTTCAAAGAGATTTAGTCGTTAAAATATTTTAACAGGATCGCTTGCCCAATTTGAAACCCGGACTTCTCTGTACACATCAGAGATGAGGGACTCGAGTCACATGACCTGACTCAAATAAAAAATGAATGACAAGACTTGAGTCAGAATAATGTTGTCCACTTTAGGGCTTTCTTGGCTAAAACCTGGGAAATATGCAACTTGAACTACGTGACTTCAGGTATATCCTGTATTGCATCGCAAAATGCAACATTTAGCCCCCGATTGCTCAGTTTGGCCAGATGCCCAGCTCTCGGAAGGGTTCTGGTCACAGTGATGGTTGACTTTCTAGAACCTTCTCCCATCTCCCGACTGCATCTCTGGAGCTCAGCCACAGTGATCTTTGGGTTCTGTGCCTTGCCACAATTCTGTCTCTGAGCTCTTCAGGCAGTTCCCTTGACCTCATGATTCTCACTTGCTCTGACATGCACTGTGAGCTGTAAGGTCTTCTATAGACAGGGGTGTGGCTTTCCTAGTCAAGTCCAATCAGTATAATCAAATGCAGTTGGACTCCAATATTAACTCAAAAGGGGCGCTTCTACTAAATAGTGAGCAAAGGGTTGAGTTGCTGAGTTGACGTAACGGCGGCATGTTTACATATAACCGTTAGTGCTAGCACTAGCTTGCTGGGCTACATCATGTTTTGTTGCCTGCTTGCAAGCCGTATCGTATTAAAAGTACGTGAATATACCTCAAGCAATCCTTGAACGAACGTCTTCTACCGAGCACCAGTGACCACCACCGCACGTTTCCCCATTTTGTTCTTTTTTTGACCAACACAATACACGCGCGATCGGTTTTTGTTGTCGTGGCCATGGTAGTGAGTGTATCTGGTCGCGTTTGATTTGACAAGATAAAGCCCAGTGTTCATAAAAGACGGGACGGGGTGGCATCGACATACAAGATTTTATTGCAGTAGTTTGACCAAATTTGTCTTGTAGTCTGAGTCATGCATTACGTGTTGTCTGTCCCAGATGTTTTCTGTCCCACACCGCCAACGTTTAAAAAACAAAACAAAAAAAAAAAAAACAAAACAAAAACAACTTTATTGGCGGTCAGATATTTACAGTACTATGTCAAAAGACGCGCGACAAGGCTAAAAATAAACCAGCTTTTGAATTCAAATATACTGTACACGATGGCGCCGCGGAGTAAATGTCTTTTGCGGAGCCGATCAATGACGTCAATTGATCGGATCGGTGAATTGTAACATTAAAGCCGATCAGCATAAAATGCTAATTATAGGCCGATACCGATCAAACGAATCAGATCGGTGTAAAGTCTCATAAAGAGGAACTGGAATAATATTTCGCGCTCAGAAAACTAGGTTTAAGATTAATTTGCTTCCAATATTTACTGTAACGGCTTCAAAATCATTTAGTCGATGCAGTTGCTTATAATAGTTAAAATAGTTTCCAATTTGACTAATGTTAGGTTGGCAGTAAAAATAGGTTTTGTATATGCTAATAGTTCTTTCAACTGTTTACTGTAAATGTTGAAAACCGGTCACACTAAACTGTGAATATGACTGAGAGATTGAAATGATTTTTGTAGTTTTCCTTTGCACTCTTTTTGTATTGTCTTGTCAGGTAATGGAAAGTGAGGAGTTCATGCTGCTCCCTGCCAACCAGTTGATTGATATAATTTCCAGTGATGAACTTAATGTGCGAAGTGAGGAGCAAGTTTTTAATGCTGTGATGGCCTGGGTGAAATATAGCATTCAGGAACGCAGACCACAACTACCGCAGGTTTGTTTCTGGTTGGAAAAGAATGTCATTTAACTAATGTTAGTTATGACAGTGTAATTGGAAAAATATACAGACATTTATTTTCTTTTTGTTTTAGGTTCTGCAACATGTTAGACTACCACTCCTCAGCCCCAAGTTCCTGGTGGGCACTGTGGGGTCAGACCCGCTCATCAAGAGTGATGAGGAGTGCAGGTAATCCAAATGACAAGTCAAATATGTAGCTCATGTATCGAGAAACTCGATAAAGAAAACGCGAGACTTCCGCCAACATGGCGGAGACGATGCAAGTGACTAGCAAGCCATAAATAGTCCCAAAATAGACTCGTCTATCATTTGGAAGCCATAAATAGTCCCAAAATAGACGCGTCTATCATTTGGAAAGAACCATAGTCTGCAGAACATATAAAAGGCGAAGACAGGTATACAGTCCTCTCCAAAAGTATTGGAACAACAAGGTCAATTCCTTTGTTTTTCTTGTATACTGAAGACATTTGGGTTTCAGATCAAAAGATGAATGAGACGACAGTTCAGAATTACAGTTTTTCTCTCATGGTATTTACATCTCGATGTGTTAAACAACGCAGGACAGAGCACCTTTTGTTTGAAGCCACATACTTTTCAAGTGAGCAAAGGTATTGGAACAGACATTACTAAATTAAAATCAAGAATAGAAGATTTAATATTTGCAGTTGTCCAGTTGAAGCGCTTGTGTTTTTGTGTTCGCTCCGTGAACGGGGCTAGAAGAAAATAGAAGAAAATATAGTCGGTTGCCTTACATCTGTGTGTTGATGGTGGATTTGTGGAATGGCTCCAGCTGCCAGCGTTCATGGAGTACGAAACAGCCCATGACATCAGTGACGCCGACGGTGAGCCCACCCCTTCAGGAAAAAAAATCATCGCATCTATCTGATTTATGTAAATGGCCTATTTTGAGTTCAAAACGGCGAATTTTGCCAAAAGGTGACTGGTTTGCATGTATGTTATTTGCAGATCAATGGGGATGGGGATGTTTAAGTGCATTGCTGCCACCTAATGGTTAAGTGAGGACCACCCACAACAGAGCCAAACCCTAAGAAATACATTAAAATAACAGATATAAATATTAATAACTGTAGAGTAATGATTATGTTGTGCAAGTGAACAGTATGCAGAATTATTTTTATCCTATTACTTAATATACTCCTATAACTGTCCTGCGGTAATGTTCTAAAAATATAATTGTTCTGCAAGTGAATTCCTATAGGTTGGGAGCTCTGCAGTCCTAGCCATAAATGCATTTGTACTAATATTTGTCAAGTTAATAATTGGCATAATAATTTCTTCCGGTGCTTCGGTTTTCTCGTTTTTTGGGGGTTTTGGTCACAAATTTTCTTTTCGGTGCATCACTAATTTTAAGATATTTATATTTTAAAATTCATGCAGTATTTTTTTCTTTGTAATGTTTATAATTGTTAAATAAACCTGCTTTATAATGTAAATCAATATGGTTTAATTCAGTTTTATGCATTTATAAACTTTAATACAATTAAATGGCAAGTCATATCAAATATCAACATTCGGGAGAAAAAAAAATTGTGATTTCAAATTTAGGCCATGTCGCCCAGCACTACTCATGTAACTACTTTCTCATTCGTCAAATATTCTTTCCCAACATGCCATTGTCCATCCATCCATTTTCTGAGCCGCTTCTCCTCACTAGGGTCGCGGGCGTGCTGGAGCCTATCCCAGCTGTCATCGGGCAGGAGGCGGGGTACACCCTGAACTAGTTGCCAGCCAATCGCAGGGCACAGAGAAACAAACAACCATTCGCACTCACAGTCATACCTACGGGCAATTTAGAGTCTCCAATTAATGCATGTTTTTGGGATGTGGGAGGAAACCGGAGTGCCCGGAGAAAACCCACGCAGGCACGGGGAGAACATGCAAACTCCACACAAGCGGGGCCGGGGATTGAACCCGGGTCCTCAGAACTGTGAGGCTGACGCTCTAACCAGTCGTCCACCGTGCCGCCAACATGCCATTGTATCAGTTATATTTCTTATTTGGTTAATATTGTGTGCGCTATGAACTCTGTTCTGTGACTGTTAGAGACCTGGTTGACGAGGCCAAGAACTACTTGCTCCTGCCACAAGAAAGGCCACTGATGCAGGGCCCAAGAACCCGGCCTAGGAAACCCATACGTTGTGGAGAAGTCCTTTTTGCAGGTCAGTCTTTTAAAGTATAACAATGGAAATACAACATTTTAAAAAATCAACATCAGATGTTTTTACACGTTGAATAATACCTGACAAACTCAAAACAGAAATACAGCCAAAGCAATGGCCATAGTGTATATATATTTGTTTTTTAAAATTTGTATTTATTTATTTATTTATTTTTTAATCCTAGTGTTGGGACAGTCCATGCTTAAAGTAAAGGAATGACAAGTGTTTTTCTTGGAAATACAACATATTCACATATCCATATAAAGCCTGCCATGCTTAACTCCAGTGTGTTATTTCCTGCTATCGATACAATCGATTGATTACCATTTATAACGATTTGAATCGATATATTTACGGCCGGAAGGCTAACTTGGGGAGCACAGATCGCTCCAGATGGATCGTAGGAATATAAATCGATACATCGATATAATAAGTAAATCGTGAAACCACTATCTTATACCTATGCAGAGCTGCCAAATGTTACGGAGTGTCTGTATTTTGTTTCGGAAATCACTGAAAGTTGACTCGTTACGGGCGTAATACTGATTGTTCCGGATATTGGAAAAAAAAAAAAAATCCATCATATGACATTACTGTCACGTCCACTTTCAACAGCTGCTTCTTGCACCCTATTTTATTACGCCCCTTGGCTGCCAAGCCGCAGAGGTTAAAGTTCTCTTTGCGCCCGGTGTCAACGCATTGTAAGTCACTGATCATCGCCTCCATGGTAGCGATTAAGCTACACTTCTTATCATGCTTCTTAGAAGTATCACGAAGGGAGGACGAGGAGTGGCTAGGTGAAGACGATGTCAAAGCCACGCTAATTGCTAAGCTATCGTGTCACACAGTCACAAAACATCGAAATAAGTGATTTGGTGATACAGTACACGTGTCACGTAGGTCTGGCTGGAACGCCGTTTTCGCAGAGAGTAACAAACTTTGAACAACAAAATAACAGGGCACTTAATACATGTTTAGAGATATAAAATGATACACGTCCACACAGGACGTCCTGTCTGAACCGGAAATTAATAATCGTAATTTTTAATAATTGTCAAAAGTCAGTAGTGCGCATTATACATGGATATTGGGGCAAATGGAAAAGAAAAACTTTCACATTTTATAAATGTATGCCACCATCTAGTGGTTATGACAAAGCTGTACACTTTCATTCCAAAATGCCACCGCCACCTAGAGGTTATGAGAAAGGTGTACACTTTCATTCCAATATGACAGGTGTACGTATGACTGCATATATGTGCAGTTAGATAAGTTACAGTGATATAAGTTTAGATACCCTGTCAGAATTTGTGAAATATTTTTTTTTTTAAATATGACTGATGACTGAACAACAACCATCATTAATTTCTTTATGGTTATGTTTTGTTTAATGATAATGCTTTTCTGAAATGCTTGACTGTTTAATTTGCATCCTTATAAAATTAAATGTGTTTCGCCTGGTCCTTCATGTTTTCTTTAAAGAATTGTAACCGTCTTACAAATTCTGCCTGATTAATCAAACATATGAGCACAACTGTGTGTTGTCTAGTTTACTAAATAAAAGTCGGTCTGTGAATTTCAAGATAAGAGCAAGTAAATTAAATTAAAGTATTACGTGTCTAAATAAAGTGCTTAACTGCCGAATAATAACAAAATACAGATAATACTTAGTTTTGATCGTAAGGGTAGAAGCAAAATCATGCATTGTAAAAATGCATTCTACATACAGTGGGTACGGAAAGTATTCAGACCGCCTTAAAATTTTCACTCTTTGTTATATTGCAGCTATTTTCCTCAAATCATTTTTTACCTCATTAATGTACACAGAGCTGAATTGTTGAAATTTTTGCAGATTTATTGAAAAAATAATTAATTTTATTTTTGTACTGTACAAAAAAAAAGGGCTTCAATGTAACGGAAATAGGCTATATCGGACAACCCCGGGGCCCTATTAGACTGTTCTATCGAGGTTCCACTGTATTTGTTTTATAAATCTGCAAATTGCCTTGACATTTTCAGCTCCGTGTTCCTGAAGATAGATCAC
Source organism: Phyllopteryx taeniolatus (assembly GCF_024500385.1). Classification (NCBI taxonomy): domain Eukaryota; kingdom Metazoa; phylum Chordata; class Actinopteri; order Syngnathiformes; family Syngnathidae; genus Phyllopteryx; species Phyllopteryx taeniolatus. The sequence goes on along the minus strand of NC_084515.1, from coordinate 21,654,594 downwards.
GATTAGTCTTCATTTTTCATTTTTTTGTAGTTGGTGGTTGGTGCAGCGGGGATGCCATATCCAGTGTGGAACGTTATGATCCTCAGACCAATGAGTGGCGGATGGTGGCATCAATGAGTAAACGACGTTGCGGAGTGGGTGTCAGTGTCCTGGATGACTTGCTTTATGCTGTAGGAGGGCATGATGGCTCCTCCTACCTCAACTCAGTAGAAAGGTGTGCAAAAATAGTGCTTTCAATTGTGGTTCCCAACATTTACGAAAGAAGCCACTGTTAAAAACCCCACTCTGCCCTGGTCTCGGCCTCTTTGTGACTTTCCTGATCTAAACCTTTCTTCCCAGACTGAAGCCATGACAGTTTCTTTGAGCTCTTCGTTAAGTTTAGTCACCTCCACCTCTTGCCGTTACAGCCTGCTACTGTGACTGAAAGTTGTATATGCTATGGACGCGCAACGGCTACCCAGAAGCTCTTGCAGAGTTTTTATCAGAATTTTGATCGCCCTAGATTTACTTTCTATCGGTTGAAAAAAATTTGCATTGATTTCAATGTTTGATTGTATTGTTTGAGAAGTTATTATTGAGATGAGTAAATCAAAACTATAACTACATTTGAAGTAACCAATTTTAGGGCAAAATGGCTGAATTAATGCAATAAATATGACAGGACTCACAATGTCATTTAAACGCTCTGGTGGCCAGATTAAAGAATGGAGCAAACCGTATGTGGCCCACAGACCAGAGTTTGCTCACCTGCGCTTTACAGGACAAAATAGAAGGTAGTCCAATTTTAGCAGCGTATTATTTTTTTTGTCTGCCTAAGCTTGTCAAGCACTTTCTGTAGGACATTTCTCTATCCCTTTTGTTTTTTCCAGATACGATCCAAAGACCAACCAGTGGAGTAGTGATGTGGCCCCAACTAGCACCTGTCGGACCAGTGTTGGTGTGGCTGTTCTTGGTGGTTATTTGTATGCTGTGGGAGGACAGGATGGTGTTTCCTGTCTCAACATTGTTGAAAGGTACCAATCAAAACCTTATATTATTGCCTATTGAATTTCATATTAAAATGATTTAGTTGTTTTGAGTAGACTCTGAGCCGATCTGTTTTGCGGTGTCTCAGACAATCAACACGTAAGTTATTTGCAGTCTGTGCACAACTGAAGTACGTCGTGGGGAATTTCATCTAAATGCTTCAATACAACAAATTTGATCAGGCACCTGAAGAATGTACACGAGGAGGAGCATGCCGCGTTCAAGCAACGCAGCGTGGGGGAAAAAAAAAAAAAAAACACTGGCCAACATCCGTCCATATAACCGGGACAGTAAGAAAGTTAGAGTAAGCATGTCATTAACAGTATTTATTAAAGTAATTTAATTGCAATAAAGTAATTTAATTACAGTAAGTTAGCACCCCTTATTTCTGTCATGTAATGTTGATCTGACCTAAACTTATGTCAGTGGCCAATCCTTGAATGCCCCCTAGAGGTCATTGGTGTTTTAACTTTTGTCTAAAATGCTAGCGAATAATTTTGAGCTGGGATGGGCTCCAGCACGCCAGCGACCCTTGTGAGGATAAGCTGTACAGAAAATTCGAAGATGGATGGATGAATACAGTATATACAGTATTCACAAGTATTATACAATAAATGAACAAGTCATGTAAACAGACACATTGCTCCATCTTGTGATCGGATCAGTGATCGTTTTTTTTTTTAAGTGATCGGCCCCAAAAATCCTGATCGTGTAAAGCCTAGTTTTGAGTGTCAACCCCCTTGCTATGCAGGTATGATCCAAAGGAGAACAAATGGACTCGTGTGGCCTCAATGAGCACCAGGCGACTGGGTGTCGCTGTGGCTGTGCTAGGTGGTTTTCTGTATGCTGTAGGTGGGTCTGATGGGACGTCTCCATTAAATACAGGTATATTAAATAAACAGTTGTGATGTGAACTTTTCCAACTGAAACCCCGTGATTTTTAGAAAATGCACCCACAGGAATGATGCCGTCCAGACTGTTAGACACTGTGGATAAAAGTAATGTTTCATGAGTCTGACACCTCGGTATTTAAAAGTTGCTTACTCAACATCTTTTAAATATTATGTAAATGTCCGGGAGACTTTAAATATAATAAAAACATAAAGGAATAAAATAAATTTAAAAATTCCCGCTGGATATTAGAGCCAGGCTTCTCACGATCATAAATTTTTTTTATAATCGAATAAAAACGATAATGTGCTGCGACGCAGGTTCCTGCATTGTACGCACCCTGAACACACTTTGTGTATCTTGCAGCAAGCGTGTGACATACAGTGCCATGAAAAATTCATGGCATTCATTCATTCAATATAGTGCCTTCTCAAATTTTAATATTTTTGCATAGTTTCCCCACTTCAATGTTTAAGGTCATCAAACAAATATGACACAAGTGAACTTAAAATGCTGTTTTTAAATGATTTCATTTATTAAGGGAAAAAAAAAACTTTTGTGTGTGTGTGTGCACGCATGTACGTAAACGTGAAAGTGAGAGAGACACAAACACACACACCTTTGCTCCCACCACAGTAATTTTGATGCGAAGAGCGAGAGAACTTTTTTTCTTACTACGTGACCTCTGCCGTGCAGCGCATTCAACCAGCTCACTGTCTGGACTCCAGACTAAGTTGCGAGTTCTCACTTTGCATTGTAAATATTTTATAAGCTAAATATTGTAAGTCCTCCAGTGAGTCAGTCCTTACCCTCTGTGACCGATACATGGCCGCGCACTTCAGTATTAAAAAATAACCCACAATGCATTGCGCGTTTAACATGCCAGTAAAACTGTGTTCTTAATGTGTAAATAAAAAAGTAACAACAATCAAATACACTTTTTATGAAGGAAAATAACAAAAATAGTGTGGCAACAGTGAAATTGTGCATTTCTTTGCACTTTTATGGTACTGAACTGTCACTGTGCATTGTGTAATGAACAAGCACTTCCCAATCACTTTCTGCCATTTGTTGAAGAAAAGAGCAATCTCGGCTAAATGCTTCTGCACAGCCGGACTTATCTTTGTTCGAATCACCAGTTACATATTAGTATTTGGTGAGAGACATTAATGAAACAAAAAGTAAAGTAACTGTCGTCTAATTACATTCCCGGGAAAACTAATGCGTTACTCAAAATGGCTTTTTTTTTTTTTTTTTAAAAGAGTAATGCATTACTGGCATCACTGCTCACCTGTGAGGATTTCTGGATGACTGGACTGTAAAATGTCTCTTCCAGTTCATTGGGTTTTTAAACAAGCGCATGGTTCAAAGTAGTGCCATAAATCGGACGTATGAATTCTTTTTTGACAAGACTCGCCCTATTAATGTGTGTGTGCATGTAGGGGGGGTTTCAGATCAAAAGATGAATATGAGTGTTTTGGGTCATTGTCCTGTTGCATGATGAAGTTTCTCCCGATTAGTGTGGTTGCATTTTTCTTTAAATTGCCAGGCAAAATGGTTTTGTAGACTTTAGAATTCATTCTGCTGCTACCATCATGCGTTACATCATCACTCAAGACTAGTGAGCCCGTTCCAGAAGCAGCTTCACAGATGAGCTTGTGTGTTTTGGATCATAAGCATCTTGGTCTCATCAGTCCATAAAACCTTGTTCCAAAACCTTTGTGGCTCCTCTCTGTACTTCTTTGCAAAATCCAATCTGGCCTTCTGATTATTTTGGCTGATGTTTGGTTTGCATCTTGTCTTCTTGCAACAGTGGATTGTGATCCCTTTCCTCCCTGCCTTGTGGAGGTTGGCAGTGATGTCACTGGCTGTTGTCTTTGTTTTTTTCTTCACAGCTCTCACAATTTTTTATCATCAACTGCTGTTGATACCCTTGACCGACCTGTTCGATGTCTGTTGCTCAGTACACCAGTAGTTTCTTTCTTTTTCCGCATGTTCCAAATTGTTGTATTGGCTATGCCCAATCGATTTTCCCTCAGCTTAAGAAAATGGTTTGCTTTTCTCCCATAAACAGCTCTCTGGTCTCGGTTTGCTTAACAGGAAATGCAGTTTTCACGTGAAACCCAAAGCCAAAAACAAGCACCATCTAATGTTTAAGCAGTCAAAAGGCAAACCTGAGCAACTCGAAACACCCATCAGTCACATGTTCCAATACATTTGCTCACTTGAAAAGTGGGTGAGTTCAAACAAAAGGTGCTCTGTCCTGAGTTGTTTAACACATCTAGATGTAAATACCATGAAATAAAACCTGGAATTCTGAACTTTTGTCTCATAGTCGTCTTTTTATCTGAAACCCAAATATCTTCAGTATAAAACAAAATAATTGACCTTGCCATTCCAGTACTTTTGAAGGGGACTGAAACAGCGAGGAACATGTGACATCGCTAAGCACTGTGGTTCTATGGTTTAACAAAAACGATACAGTACATAGGCTGTATGTGGAGCCTCAAAACCTTTGACAGGGTTGCAGTTCTCTTTTCAAATTGCTTAATTTGCGGTCGTGAGTCTGTGTCGTTTTTTTTTTGCAATGGTCCAATCCTGTTATGTTAGGCCGTGTGGAGCTGTGGACCTGGTTTTGTAAGTTTATTCGAAGTACATATCGAACTACCAAGGAAAACACAATGCAGAATGAGACCACAGTATTTGTTCTACAAATCTACACTATGCAATGAGTTGAGTTAGGGAATGTTTTGTTTCTGTCTAGCAGATAAGGAAATCGTTTTCACCTGTCTTTCTTCCTTACTCTTTCTCCTCAGTGGAGCGTTACAATCCTCAGGAGAACCGATGGCACACGGTATCGCCAATGGGTACCCGACGAAAGCACCTCGGGTGTGCAGTCTACCAAGACATGATTTATTCTGTCGGAGGCCGGGATGACACAACCGAGCTGAGCAGCGCCGAGCGTTACAATCCCAGGACGAACCAGTGGTCTCCTGTGGTCGCCATGACATCTCGACGGAGTGGGGTATGTATTGCAGTCAACGCTATTACTTCAGTCAATTGCTACATACCGTCAACCCTATTAAATCTTTGCACAAATTGGTCATAAAATGTGGTCTGATCTTCATCTAAATCACAGGGTTATCATAAATATAAGGAGTCTGCTTAAACTAATACCTCACGAACAATTATGTTTTCATATTTTTATAGCGCATAGCATATAAACATTCACAGGACAGGGAGGAAAAAGTAAGTAAGTGAACTCTTGGATTGAATAACTGGTTGACTATCCTTTCGCAGCAATAACATCAACCAAACGTTTCCTGTAGTTGCAAATCAAACGTGGACAACGATCAGGATGAATTTTGAAACACTGTAAAGATTACCGTATTTTTCGGACCATAAGTGAGTGTTGGGTGTGTGACATAAAGTCACCTCCCAGTCAATTCAACTGGAGATTCAGCAATGCTCTGTATGGCATTGCTTGGAAGTAGGAAATTATTCGTCAGTGTGAAGTGTACATATTCAACATGTGATATATATGTGACATGTTATTTCTGTAGTTTTATTCGGTGAAAAAAGTAACCCAAAATGGACATTTGGGCTATTATCGGCACCAGGGAAAGATATGACCGTGGGCTTCAGCCGATTATCAAACAGAGAGATTTCAAGAATCTAGCAGAGATCCAGAAAGAGTGGAATGCCTCATTCACTGCTTCAAAAACCACCACATTCAGACACTTCTGGGAGATGGGCTACAATCGGTCGGGTTCCTCGGATCAAGCCACTTCTGAGCCTGAGCCGACGTAGGAAGCGTCTCAACCGGGCCGAGGTGAAAGACTGGCCTGTCGGCCAGTGGGCCAAGGTCCTCTTTTCCGATGAAAGTAAAGTGCGCCTTTCATTCGGGAATCAAGGTCCAAGGGTTTGGAGGAAGACGGGTGAAGACCAGAACTTAAGATGCTTGAGGTCCAGTGTGAAATATCCACAGTCAGTCATGATTTGAGGTGCAATGTCCAGTGTGGGTGTTGGTAAACTCTGCTTTCTTAAAGCCAAGGTCACCGCAACAGTCTACCAGATTGTTTGCCATGCCATCACAGTGCTTGACTGGCCAGCCAACTCACCGGATCTAAACCCCAATGAGAATGGAGGGGTATTATCAAGAGGAAAATGAGGGGCACCAGACCCCAAAACAAAGAAGAAATCTGGGCTTCCATAACTCCCAGGCAATGCCACAGGCTGATTGCCTCAATGTCGCGGCGCATCCAGGCAAAGGGATTCCCAACCAAGTATTGAAGATGAACATATCATTTTGAAAGTACCATATTTTGATTGATTTAATGTGGCCCTAATTTCTCTTTTTTTCTACAAAAACTGACAAGTAAATTCTGTGATTTCTTTACAGTATTCAAATTTTTTGAATTCCTGATTTCCTGGGTTTTTTGAGCTGGAAGCCCAAATTATGCAAAAATAAAGAAATACATTTAAACTGAATGTGTAATCTATGAAAGTTTAACTTTTTGAATGGAATTATGGAATTAAATATACTTTTTTTTTTGGAAAGGGTCTGGCCTTTTTCCTCGCACTCTAGCAAGTCACACTTAGATCACTTTATGTTGGTATATTGGTTTTGATTATTCTCTCTCTTTAGGTGGGCCTAGCTGTGGTCAATGGTCAGTTGATGGCAGTTGGAGGGTTTGACGGGACGACGTATTTAAAAACTATCGAAGTTTATGACCCTGATGCCAACACATGGAGGTAGGTGGCCCTCTCTTGTCTCCTTATCTGCAATACAGAAGTTACCCTACAAACATTGGCGCTCCAAACATTAAGACTTACAAATAGACTGTCGTGTTAGTTAAAATTTCATTCGGAATGCTTCCGCATGAAGTCTGAATTTCGAGTTGCCTTCCTTCAGTGTAGTACATTTTGTCGCAACCCTGCCAGGTTGCGCTGTATTCTATTCCCACAATTCCAATCCAAATTAGTATCCATTGCTTTCATTACAATTCGTTTGCCATGTTTCTCAATTTCTTGTTGTGTGCAATGTAACATTTATTAAAAAGAAGGAATTGTGTGGGAGACCCTCCCTCCTGTTGGTATAAATGTTCCCAGCTGCTCGTTTCGATGAGAAACCAGATGACGTCGGTGTTGTAAGTCAGGGGCATCAAACCATTTTTTGTTGCGGGCCACATCATAGTTACGGTGACTGGTCAGAAGGCTGTTATGACTGCGAACCAAGGCTGCGCGATATTTTTTTTGAGCATCGTCATCGATGTACGTGTGCGCGATAGTCACATCGCAGGGTCTGCTGTGACGTTGGTGTTCCGGAATTTACTGTGAATCAGCTGTAATCTTGAAAGAGACCAGCAGAGGGACCCGTTTGGACATGCTTGTTCATTTTTGGAACAGTGAACTGAACTTTGCGTGGAAAATTCACTTCCCCAACACTAATCCTGTATTATGTCACATTGCAATATATCTCACAGGTTTAAAAAAATAAAAATAAAATAATGTCATTTTCATTTTTTTCCTCCAATATCGTGCAGCCATACTGTGAACCCATGTGTCGCCTCATATTATATTGTATGATCGCCTCATATGATTACATATACATAAAAAAAAAAAAAAAAAAAAAAAACCTAGAATGAGTAGTTTGGAAATCAGAAGGCAGTAAAATGCTGTTTTTTCAACTATTATTCAGTTAATTTTGAATGGGGGATTGGTAACAAAAAATGCTTCCAATAGCTGATTAAAAGTGAAGAACATTTTTGTATTTTTATGCTTTGACGGGGCAGGCCGGCTCCGGCCCCCGGGCGTTGTGTTTGACCCCTACGTATGTTGAACGTGAATTGTACCTCAAGTTATACAGCGCTGCTGTTCAGTGCCTTTACGTTTCAACGCAGCCATTATCTACTGTATCAAGCATCATTCACCGGTTTTGTTAAATAGTACCATTAGAATTTCATAAACCTTTATTAGTGTTTCAGTACACTCATTGGTGAAAAGGACTCGTAATTGAAAAATACCACATGTTGTAACTTCATTTGACCTCTTCACAGGTTGTACGGAGGAATGAATTACCGACGACTAGGTGGCGGAGTGGGCGTCATTAAAATGACTCACTGTGAATCCCACATTTGGTAACGCTACCCTCTCCCACAGACACGCATACTTTGACGTGGATGCCAGCAACACTCATACCTCCATAAAAGACTGTTTGTTATGTGAGGATGAGAGAAATGTTTGGGCAAACGACACTGAAAGAGAACGCATTTGCTATTCTTCATCCCTCCTGCAAGGTCATCCACTTTTAAAACTGTTGTCTTCAGTGTCTTCACCTCGTGGCGCTGTGTGTGAAACCCAGAGCAAACATCTACCGAGCATCACTGCGCCGCCAGATTGGAGAAGCCGTTATAGGTCCTTCCCCAGTGACCCCTCTAAACGTCTAGCTCAAAAACACATTTGTAAACGTGTGAGCAATCACTGTCTCGAAACCCCAGCCCAAAATAAAACACCATACGGCATCCGGCAAACAAGAAATCATTTGAGCTCTTCTTTGCGCTACAAATTGCTGGGTTGCGTCCACTTCTGCTCAATTGAATTCCTCACTTCTAAACTGTTACAAACATGGTAGCAGACTCGAGATTCTGCACTTTATATCAATGACTAGCTTTACTTGAGGAGTAGGAATACCTGACATTCATTCAGTTTAATGGTCTTTAGGGATTATACAGTACTGAAATGTTCTGATTTAAGATTTTTTTTTTCCCCACGACAAGCGCACAGCTAAAAATTAGATTTTATTTTTAAAGAAACGAAATCCTAAAAGTAGAGCTAATATGTTGGTTATGGATCATATCCAGAAGCACAGTTTACCTAGTGAGTATTGCAGGCTGCACACGGTGAGCATTTCAGTCAAAATTGACCACAAAGTGCGATTGAGGCAATGAAGGCAGTGACCATCTCGTGGACGATACTAATGATTTGATTGGAATATATTTGATTTGAATGTGTCAAGGACTTGGATTGATAAACCCTAATTGAATATGAATGTCAATGCAATGTGTTCGGTTTTGGTCGCGTTCCTTCAAAGGGTCATGGTGTGCATAGCTCCATCTGCTGGAGACTGGGGAATAGCGCAGCTGTTCTGCGTTCATGGCTGCAGTTGATCTCGTGTGAAAATCGTTTATCTTGACCGAAGTTTGGATGTTCAGGATGTATTGCAGTGACACTAGAAGTGCGTTTTGGATTTTAAAATGTGGTTTCTTTAATTTTGTTGACCCTCCCAAAATGGTGTATAAATGTTCAAAAGTCACCAGTTGTTTTTGAAGCAGACATTTTGACTGTTTAATCCATTGGTGCTCTCCGACAGCGGGCTATTTAGTTTTTTAGGTGCAGTACTTTGCTTTCTGTCTCATACAGTTCATCACTGTGTGTGTTTGTGTGCGTTCCAGCTTGTTTCTTTTTTTGTGGGTAGGTTGTTTTTGTGTGTGCGCAGTCGCTGCCATCACAAAGCTCATAACAGTAAATGTTCAAGGCAGCTGAGCTCTGATTTCATCATTTCACAAAGGAACAGATGCACACTAGGAAGGCTGGTCAAGTTTTTTTATTTTTTTTCTTCTCTCTCTCCATGTCGCGTTCCACAATGTAGTTATGCAAGGTATCTTACCTCCAAATGCATCTCTCACAAAATGTCGACTTCAACCATTTTCGTGTTTTCTTTTCTTTTATTTTATCAACATGCAGAGTAAAGCCCAGTTTTAGAAAACAAAAGTGAAATTGTCTTGAAGAAAATGTTTCCTCTCAACTGCCTGATTCGGTTCTGCACTCAGAAATGTTACTTTTCACTGCCGTTGTGTAATGTACCACACACCCTTACTTTTGTGACAATGCATTTATGATTTTTTTATTTTACGAAACAAATGTGCTATTACAGCTGAAGGAGTAAAGATTCACAAAAGGAAAAACGATTGATGTATATCCTCATTTTTATTTATAGTTTTATTTTTGGGCAGCACATTTACTTTTCCCTCCCTTAAAAAAAGGCTTCATTTGACTATTTTCATAAACAATTTTACACCTCTGACACGTTGTCTGGACATGGTTCTAAACTCTAATAATTTGCTCTGCTAATGATCAGTTGGAACTTGCTTATCTTGTTTGGCGTGACCTATGTTAAGGGTGTCCTAAATGTGACCTAAACGGATTCCTAACACAGATTCATTTTAAGCTATGGTCAGAACATCAAAAATGTTATGAAAAGAATAAAATGCATTTTGGTGAAAAAAGGTGTGCGTATTCTTGAATATTTGATCATGACAAGATCGTATGCGTGTGTCTCTGGTCGGTCATGGCTAACAAGCACAGATTGTCACGGTCAAAAGTTTGGGTTGTGGCTCCAATTTGGTTTTATTTTTCAACTTTTCGTTTCACATGGCTTCTACATTTTGGTAAGGAGCAGAATTATTTCTCTAAACTTCAAAAACCTCTAATATGCCAAAGAGAATTACAGAAATTCCAAAGGGTCAACATGATAAATATTGTTTTCAACAAAATGTGACGTATTGTTTAAAACCTTGTTTCATTGTTTTTCAGTACACAATCGATTTAAAAGTGCTTAATTTAGAGTACGGTAATTTTAATTACTGAAGCAGGTTAGCAGTGAAGTTTGTGAAACCAATTTGCTGTCGTTGCCCAAATTAATTTCGGCATGACTGTAGCTAAAATCTAAAAAGGAAAAAAGTGCAATAAAGGGATTGCACTATTCTGAAGAGTGTAAAAGTGGCCCGTTTTGCTTTAGTCTTCGAGATATAAGCCTCACAATATTTGTCCACTCTTGCATTCTTGCAGGCCTGCACGTTCAAGTTACATGAAAAAGTATGTGAACTCTTGAATGACCTGGATTTCTGCATAAATTGGTCGTAAAATAGGATCTGTTAAACTCATATCACACATACAGTACCATCAAAATCTTTCCTGAGTGAAATGCCATACTTTGAGAACAACTGGTTTAGCCTAACCGACCTGGTTTAAGCCACCTTTTAAGAGCGCCACGTTGCCATTATAGAAACAAAATATAAACAATATAACGGAATGCAACGGTGCCACGTACAGCACATCACCTGGAGCAGTTCCGAATCAATATCTAACAACATGACAAAATGGTTGTTTGTTTCTGTGTGCCCTGCGGTCGGCTGGCGACCAGTTCAGGGTGTACCCCGCCTCTCGCCCGAAGACAGCTGGTACGGGCTACAGCACGCCCGCGACCCGCGTGAGGAGAAATACGGCTTTGTGATATTTCAGTTTTTCCTTTTTTAATAAATCTGCAGAAATTTCAACAATTCCGTTTTTTTTTTTCTGTCAATATGGGGTGACGTGTGTACATCCATGAGGAAAAAAAAATGAACTTCAATGATTTTAACAAATGGCTGCAACATAAAAAAAGAGTGAAAAATTGAAGGGGGTCTGAAAACGTTCCGTAGCCGCTGTCGATGTGTAAATTGTCCTCGTCCACATACTGGGCGCCTTTCATCATTCTATGGTAAAATGAGTATGCTCAAAGGCTGCTGGGAGCGGCGGCAAACAGTGCAATTATACACAATGAGGAATCCTGTACAACAATCAAAAATAAATCAAAAATAAGGCACTGTGGAATGCTGTAGTTTAAAATGCATTGAATGATTGTTATCATGACACCAGGTTTCCTTGTGTCTGATACGATTACTGCAACTGAACAGCGTTTAATCTGTACAAAGTTTTCCAAAAAGTCACGGGCTATTCTCCCACATTGTAATCCTGTTTATACAAGTATTTACTCATGGTGGAACAGCTCTCTGGAAAAGCTGAGGAGCTTTTGTCACTCTGTTGTGAGACCCAAAAGGCTCCCGGTGACACACGTCGGCCTGCAGCTCAGCAGCATTGTCCGTATCATCCTCCGTGGTGCTGAAACCCCTCAAGGGAATAAATAAATGCAATGCAATTTTGAATGGATTACCTGAAATCATTTATAGCTGCTATTCTGAATGCGGTGGTGAAAAGCGGGGTGGGGGGTTAATCCTGGTGGTGATGAGACTTTGGTTACTTGCGGTTATCTGCTTGTGTAAAAAAAACAGGACAAAAAACACATGTGCAGTACATGCCTTCAACTCCACAAGCATTTATGTGCGAAACTGTTTGTCGCGAATGATTAGAAAATGCAGTGGAACCTCAACAGTCCACACCGATCTGTTAAAATCCCAAAATAAAAAAAATACAAAGTTTTTTTTGTCCCATAGGAATCAGAACTGAAATAATCTTTCAAAAAAAAAAAAAAAAATAATAAATCCTACGTACAAGTATAAAGACTTGGCGGAATACAGTCCGTTGCGTTCTTTCACTCATGTCAATGCTGATTCTAAAAAGCATCTCAAAACATCATGTGCATCTTTCTTATCCTCCTTTTCTGTCCCATTCCTGTTTTTCTGCCTGCCTGTTTGTTGCCTTGTCTGCTTCCTCAGTCTCCATGGCGATTGTCGGTGGCCGGAGTCGGCCGGCTCGGCACCTGCTGCTGGTATTTGAAGCGCTGCTGTTGCAGAAGGCTGATGCCACAGGATACAATTGTGTGGAGTGGGAGACCAAGCAGGCGAGACGAGGTTGTCGTTGTTGCCAGGTTACAATTAGGGCGCACAAGACTTAAAAGCACATTGAACATTTTCGGGAAGCATCCAACAGCTCTCTATGAACACAATGGACTATGTGCACCAGTCCGGTTTTAGGAGAAAGATTTGATAGCCAGTTTAAAAACAAAACAAAACAAAACAAAGGTTGAATTACTGTGCAGCGTTTGGCTGCGACAGGTGAACATTTACCAGGGAAAAGGCCGAGCGCCAGCCAGAGACCCCACCCATGCATCCGTGTTTGGTCTGCACACTTGGTGGACGTTGTAATGCTGAGCAATGCTAGAAAACACACAGTACATCTCCACTTTCAGCGTTCATAGTTTAGTTCCGTACTTTTAAGTAACACAGAGTACATCTTACGTTGCGTATCGGACGATTGTTGCCCTAATATTATATGAAATGTATATAGGCTACACGTTAAGAAATGTCGGATTGTTTGTTGATCAGAATGACGACTGACTCTTTCCAAGCTAATTGCTATCTCGCCTCGAGGCTAATGTTAGGCAAAGTCACTGCCGTTTAGCTCAAGTAAAACAAGCTGTCAACTACCACCGGCCGGCCATCAGGTAAAGCAGTCTCGTGCTCCCTGAGTTGGTGACATTTTCATTGTCGTCTTGAGTCTGCTTTGGGTGTCCGAGATTTGCTGCGTCACCTTGAAAATGTCTGCATTCGCGGCCATTTGCAAACTTTTCATCACAAAAGAACGACTTTGGTTTGAAGTCCACATTGTCAGACTTTCAGGGTCATTTCAATTTGAACTCCTCAACCTGTTTGATGAATCTAATCCCTACTCGTCTAGTTAAGGATGGTCTGCCACTGGCTGGCACTGTTATACTCAACATTATAAATAGCTGATAAATAAATGCTAAGTATTTGAGATTGGTTCAAAAACAGCAGCCATAAAGCAAACAAAATGTGAGCAAGATCAGCTTCAAACCATCATGCCATCCACCCGTACTTATACTAGTTATCACAGGACGCACAGGAAGTCCGCTAACCTGTTTTCCGGATTCGGTCATGTGGCAACGTTTCTTCCCAAGATTCTTCAGAAAGCATTTGCTAACAGTTGAACACCTTTGAATTAAACATGGAACACCATAGTACTGAAACAACACTCTTTGTTGCTTCGGACGAAGGTCTCTATACATAATGATATACCGCAAAGAAACTCATAAAAACATTGCAGCAACTCGTTAAGGATATCTGCTCCTATCTCATACCTCTATACCAGTCGATAATTATTGAGCTACTGAGAGTGGTTAAAATCCGATAAAAAGATGATCTGAAAGTTCCAAAGGAGGATCCTTGAAGTCAGTAAGATACGATGGGAAATGGTCAGCTAAAAAAAAAAAACACCAAAAAAAACCTATGCATCCTCCATTGCATAGCAAAATGAAATTAAAGTATTAAACAATACATAGGCATAGGCATCAACAGAGAGAACAGCATCCTGAAGTAATACAAAAAAAATGTGAAAAAGGAGTACTAACGAAAGTCCAAGACCATAAATGACATAAACAACACCTTACCACCAGCCAAAACGTTTTGGCTATTGACAAAAAGTAAAAAAGGATACTCGGGCGATAAAAACATGTGCAGAACATGATGGCGTCTCTCTGACTATGAAATATAAAATATGTGTAATCTACTGTATTTGTCATCGATGGGCCATCGTGTCGCATAGGAGAGACTGCAACCATGTGACTCAACCGCGAACGAATGGCGGTGACGCGTCATTCGTCAGAGAGACTCCGACGACGGCCCTGCCGAGCTGCGAGTTGCATGAAGTGCTTTGGAAACTCCATCAGACAAAAATAAGTTAGCGGCATCTCCAGGAGCGAAAGTAACTTCAGTAAATCCGGGAACATGTTGAAAATAACTCAGTGGGAATAACGGGCGATGAAAGTGAGGCTTGCAACTCAGCTTTTCAGCAGGAGTGTGTCAGATGCTTTAGAGCACACACAGCTGCATCTGTCGAAGTTCAGAGAATGTTTAGAGACCGCGGCGCTCCTGACAAATATTGATGGGAACTCGCGAGTCCTCCACAGCAGGGAATCCCTGAAGGTGAACAATACAAAGTGCTGTGGACATACAGCATGTATCGATAGAATACAAAGAATGCCGGTGAACGCGGAACGTTTTCACCTGCAAGTGGAATATTTGACATTTATTTCGGGACTTGGAGCTGAATGATAAGATTGCAAATGATATTTCAGGAGGCCGTTCGAGCCTTACGGCCGAGGCTTTTACCTCTTCGCCGTCAAGCTTGATCACAATCAACTTGGGCCTTTTTTTTATTCCTCGATGAAAGCTCACACTGGATTAATAACCGCTTGGCAAGACCGAAGACCCAACTAGGCCGTTGGACCGGTGCGACAATGCTTTAATCTTTGAGGTTACGCTGATGTCAAATTCATTTTGACGGTACAATGGCTCGCAATGAGCTGAATTCTGTCATTGTCACGGTGAGAAACGATCACGTCGATGCCCGGTCGCCCGCAAATGACACAGCCCGCAATGCATCTTGAGATTGTCATTTGCGCAGCCGCTGTGGATCGTTCGTTTGATATCAGCCGTTACTTGCGGTGGTGTAAAAATGAAGGAAAAAAAAAAAAAGAAGAACACGTCTAATAAAGGTTGATGTGGAGTGAAGACATTTCAAACTAATTGTACTGATGATTGTTAATTGGGAGACTTATGATTAGCGCTGCCACTGTAAAATGTGAGGAGAGAGTACAAAACATCAGTCATTCTATTTTGGAGGGTGATACCTGTATGCAAAAAAAAAAATAAAGCTACCAAAACAATCAAACAAAAATGTCTATGTCTATCCTTTGATTCCCAACACTAAAAGGTCATGATTATTGCCAAACAGCAGAAACATAGTATATTCTTTTGTGGCTGAATTGATATATTGATAATGCCTAACCCTGGTCAATAAATGCTCACATTCACAACACGCGGGATATTAGACATCCTCGATCATCTGCCACCCATGGAGGCCGCTCTCTGAATCATAATGAAACGGACTTTCATATATCCATTGTTCATATTGTTCAGCCCGTACATGGGGGCTATCCTTGGAGAGAAAACAGGGTGAGAGGCAGGGCACGCGGCGAGCAAATCACCAGCCAATCGCGGGATACATTGAGACAGACAACCATGCGCGGTGGACTCACCTTCCCCCCTGTGCTTCGCTGAGAGTCTTCAGTTACTGTCGCAGCCCTGTTTTTTTTTTTTTTTTTGGGGGGGGGGGGGGGGGGGGGATGCGGTGAGGACGACTTGGCTTAGCCTTGATGGGAGTTGGAGGGCGCTGATCACCAAATGTCATCGACGTCTTGTTCCCACCATGAATTTGGAGGCAAGCCTTGTTAGTCGGTAAAAATAATGTAAATAATAAGTGCGTGTTTTCTCCTCGGTTGTGTGCAAAGCAATACAAGTACATTTGGAAAACCTTTATATTTAGTGAACCCTCCTTTTCCAAAACATTGCAATTAGCTTCAGTTTAGAATCCCATTTGTACGTTTGACACAGTGATTGTATATGTCAAGTATTTGAGAACAATGTAGTATTGCAATCCATTTTTTTTTTTTTTTACCAGTGCATTGTTAATCTCCAAACCTACATTGACTCCCGAATCCTACAGACTAAAGTGAGAACTATTTGAATGTGTAAGAAATCAATGCAAACTAAAACAAGCTGACATTCCAGCAGCTTCTTCCCTCTTGCCATTAACTTCGTTAAAGACGAAAGACCATTAAAAGACCAACCAATTCAGCATCCTCTCTCTTTGGCAACCTGCTTCTTCCTTAACTCGTAATCTATCTTTTTAGGGTTTAAGAAATGTGATCAAGTGCAATATTTTGTATACACAGCATCAAACGCCGAGACAGAGCGTCCGTATGTGTTTGGTGTTTTGTTTGTATGTGTTTGGTGTTTTGTTTGTGTGTTTTCTGAAAAGTTTCACAATTTGTTATATTGTTTTGCACTTCCGGGCCACCGTACGAGACCCCTGATAAATGCCTTAAATGTTATCAGGTATACTCCACTTTCTGAAGTACCATTTGATAAATGAATTAATGCAATTAAGGCAAATAAAAGTGTTTGTTGGGTGAACCGTAAAAGCAGACTGGACTATTTATGTTACTTTTAAGAGTTGACAAGAAAAGAGGTTGCTATTGTTGGTATACAGCGCTTATGCATATAAACTACAAATGGTGGATGGTGGTAATTTTGCATATCTGTCACTATGACCAAAAGTAGCATCACAAGCTAAGATGTACAAAAACAGTCGGGTAGTCTGATTACTATGCAACAAGAACATATTTGTAGCTCAACACATTACTTCTAAACCAGCACGAGGCGATATTGCGCAACATGCCACAGTGTTAACAAAATTGTCTAAAATCCGAGGATATTCATTTTGCTCGGCTGACGGCAGCGTTTCTCCCACCCACCACGTCAAAACATTCTCTTCTGCACTCTCAAAGCAAACAAAATGGTGTAATCCCAAGTTGCAAATGACTCCCCAAAGACAACACTTAAGAAAATGAAAACATGTCACATCAAGCAAAACTCTTAATATGCTTTCCAATGAAGTAAAGCAGAGCATTTATTCTAACTACAAACAGTGCTCTGAAATAAACACACACCCTCAGGGTAATAAAATGTTCAGCTGAGAAGTTGAAATGAACGAAATAAAGAATTAATTAAAGCATGGTAAAATAGCAGAAGTTATCAACAAGTGAACTGAAAAAAAAAAATCAAGTCTTGCATGGTCACAACTGCAAATTGCAATTTAACGACAGCGAGCTAAGGGCGTCCTGCTCGGCACTCCGCCGCGGCCGGGACATCACCAGAGGCCAGCGGCGCGACCCTTGTACAATTTTAGCTCGGCAACGACAGAAAGACAAAAGAGAGTCATTTAGTGGGGTCAACAATCAGGAAAGGCCCACCCGCTGTCTATTCGGTAAGGGCACATTTAACTCGCAGCGAGCGGTGGCACGTAACTCCGTGAACAGGTGCCTTGTGTCACCTGGGCTTCATTAGGAGAAGGAGGAGTCACAGCAGCACAACGCAAGGCGAAGTCAAGCTTTGCATTTTACAAAGTCACTTGTAGTCTCACCTTGGCCATCTTGAAAATGGATTTCTAATTCTCAGTAACCGTAGGTCGATTACAAAATTGACCGTTTGGTGGTGTTGGATGAATTACCTCCATTTCAACACACTTGTATGATAATTGTGTGCCTCGGAACTCGGCCATTGATGCCATTTTTGCCGAGTCTTGTTCTTATTGTTCTTATTGTTGTGTCATGAACGCTGACCTTAATTGACAATCAGATTTTATAAAGCTCTACAATCCAATATTTCAAAACATTCCCTCCGCCTGTATTTCTGGTTATATATACACGACGGCGAAGCGGACTGAGGGCCCTATTTTCATGAACGGCATAAATCCGGCACTGCGGGCAGTGGAACAGCGCTCCAGAGGTGGGCTAGACCGGGTAGCTCGGAAAATCCGAGGGTCGGGGGGGGGGACGGGGGGGGGGCACGCCGCTGCACTGCATTTGCACTCCGGCGAAGATGCTTTTTCTGCGCAAATAGAACCCTGAGAGCCAGCGGATGGCGCCCTCGGTGTCCGCCTATGTCCAGTGTCGGCCCCGCCCACATCAGTCATTTTAAATTTCAAGCCCATTTCGATCCTCATGAAGAAACATTTGCAGCCTGCCCAGCTGTATTTTAGCCATCCGAAGCCTGGAAAAGTAACAGAACGTCCTATTTTTAGCTGAAAACAAACAAGAAAAGCATCACAAAGAAGCCAACTGACCCAAATCATAGTCTAAATGGTAAGAGCAAATGTCAAGGGTCAGCCACAGTAGAGAAAGACTCCATTCGACTCCAATTCTCCAATGGTAAATGGAGTGCATCTCATGCTTTATGTACACCATCATGGTTCGCGAAGCGCAGGCCCACTGGGAGCAATTTAGGGTTCAGCGTCTTGCCCAAGGACACTTTGACAGTGGACAGTGGAAGCCGGGATTCAAACCGCCGGAGGACCCGCCCCACCGAGCCACAGCCACCTGACAGAAAACATCAAAACACGACTGTGACAAAAAAGGAGGAAGAAGAATGCAGCCGTGCGGGTGTTGGCGTAACTGCTTTGCTCTTTGAAAGAATCAACGCCCAATCCATGCAATGAGAACTGAAATATGACACTAATAAAATGCGATGCAATATTAAATACACCTTCTGACAAAGTTATTCCCTTGTGGAGGGTGTTGTTGTTGTTTGTTTTTGAAACATGAGTCTCACTTGTCCCTTCATGCTGCCTTATTAAATTTGTGTCAAACAAAGTATACAGCAACAATGCAGGTCAAAGAACAAATCATCTATTTTGAGATGACTGTCAAAGAAACGAATGTTGATGTGCGTGACAGCACTGCTCATCAGGTTTCATCTTGAAAAACTCGGTACACGCCTGTTTCATTTCCTCCGTTGCAAGAGACCACATTCTCATTTCCTCCGTTGCACGCGTCAGCTCCAATAGAGACGAACGTGATGCTGTGTAAATATTTTAGCACCGTTTCCTGTGTCTTCTGATCTAAAATGCATAATGTGATGACGCTGACTTCTATTCTGTCACAAGAGATTTTTCGTTTTAAATTTGGAGTCGGGAGGGACGTGAGGAATAATATTGTCAACGTTGCTTCTTTGAAATGAACTTGATGCACTTTTACAACGTGACCCCGCGCTTGTCGGTGAACGCATTATCTGCTTTTCACTCAAGCGCAACAGCCCTAGCTATCTTATAGCCATACTTTCTAACCATTCTGTTGTCCTAAAACCTCAATAAGGTATGCCCAAAATAGTTTGAACGTTCCCAATTGAGAAATGAATGAATCTATTTTGGTTATTTATGAACTAGTTGAGGGTTCCTAAGGAGCTGCAGCGAAGACATACAACAATTCACATCGACAGGTGATTTATGCAATGTCACTGCTTAAGAGTGATTTTTCTTTCCGAATCGCTTTGAAAAAAGGTCAGCGCCGGAAATCGTAAACGCTAAGCCTGTTCAGCATTGATCATGGCAAATCCTTACGTGCGCGGTCACAATTCGGCCAATTCGGAAAGGCGCACGGTTGCTTTACACTGCTTGCGTTAAGTGTGTAACGTGTCTGCCGAGTCATTCGCCTCAATAAAAATGACAAGCAAGGCCCTGACCCAAAACCCACCTTTGGGATTCCCGAAAACTCTCGTCCAATTCTGTCACGTGCGTGACATCGTAAATGATCTCACACTTCTTGGAGAAAAAAAAAATCAAAATAAAATCCGTAAAGGTTTGAGTCTGTTATTGCTGGATGAGGGCAACCAAGAGCATATTTGCATGATCGCTTTCTGTCGGTGTAGCAAGCAGGTGTCCCAATACTTATAGTGTCCACTTATACTGTGCCCTGACATGGGTACCTTGCATCAGACAAATCCAAGTTTGGCTTTTGTACAGCCTACAAGAATAATAAATAATAAATCATAATGGAATTGGTTCTCTAATAACGGCTACTACCTTGAATCGAAGGTAATCTTCGATTCCTTTAATCCTGGCCTTGTGTTGTTAAGAATGTGTCACAGTTCAACGCTCGAAATGGAGAAGTGGAAAAAGGGCTTCAGATTTTCAAGCATCCTTCATTTTTGTGAGTAGAATAAATGAATCAATTACATTTTCCGAAAATGAAGCGAGGGCAATGCTGCGCCTGTCTAAAAGAGAGTTCAACAGTTTGGGGAATAAGCTTATTAGATAATGAAAAAACTATCTCTCTGTAATCTCCTCAACAATAGGAAGCTGGAGCCCAGAGTTAGTTAGCTGATGAGTGCTGTCAACAGCTTCTTCCCTGCAGTTTCTATGAAGCCCGCACATCGTGTCGTGTGTGTTTAGTCTTCTGTGCATCGCGACTCCTGCACTACAAGGGAAGGCGTTGTGCTGCAAATACTTACCGCATCACAAGCGGGAATGATGCATCCAACAAAGAGGAAACCTGGAACGACTGAAGGCTAAACATCTATTTTCCACATCTGACAATATTTACAAGGCACATTGTAAATGGGCTGTCCCTTGCATTGCATTTTTTCCCCCACATTTAGCGCTCGAACCTTGTCTCCTTATTCGCGTGCCGATGATGCAGCAACTGGAGTTTCGTTATCTTTTGCCGAGGACACTTGGAGCTGTGGTTCGAACCTTCAACCTTTTGACCCCGCTACCACCTGAGCCATGTCACCCCCTCATAAAATACAGGATGATACTGTGGACTGTATGCGTAGACAGATCTAAGATAACTGGATCAAAATGATGCCATTAATGAAGTCATGTTCTCATTCGGAGAAATATGGCTTGCATGATTGAAAATCCGCCACTGTACAAATATTATTCAAACATACAATATACAGCATCTCTTTGCATATACAAGAAATACATTTCCATGAGTGAAAGTGTAGTTATATAGTGCCATGAAAAACTATTTGATCCCTTCCCCGATTTCATTAAAAACAATTTTTTTTATTTTTTATCACACTTAAATGTTTCAGCTCATCAAGCCAGTTTGAATAGCTCACAAATACAAATAAATACAGATACCTGTATATTCAAGATGCCGTTTCTACAGTAAAGGATGATTTCATTTATTAAGGGGCAAAAAAATGTGGAAAAGTAAATCTTGAATGAACTGTGATTAACTAGTTTTGTAGCTCAATTTTACGGGCCACACCCAAGCCTGATTACCGCCAAATGTGTTGAATCAAGGTCACCCTTAAATAGTACATGTTGGACAACGTGAGGAAAAAAGAAATGCATCATGTGATTAACCGAAGAAACTGAAGAATAAATGCAAAACAAAGTGACTGAACTCTTATCAGTCTGGAAAAGGTCAGAATGGCATTTCCGAGGCTTTGGGACTTTTGTCAAACGGAGAAAAACTGGGAACAGGGGTCAACCGTCTCACGGGTGGTCGGCCGACCCAAATGGCTTCAAGAGCACATCGAAAATTTGGACAAGAAGACGAGAGAAGAGAAGAGAAGCAGCGAAACACTGCTCACCGGTTCAAAAAGGTTTGGATTCCCCCATAGTAAAGAAACGCATCCCTTAGAAATTGCTTTTCATATTTACTTGTGTGATCTGAAACCTTCATGTGTGATAAATATGCAATACAAATCTGAAATCAGGAATGGGGCAAATACTTCTCCAAGGCACTGTATATATAAATGATGTATAAAAGTAATGTTATGTTCAATGGGGAAAAGTTAGTCTGTGCAAGGCATTGAATGCTTTTTTAACAACAATGTAGAAACAGCAAGACAACACTTTACAACTTTCATGAGGTCCTTCTAAGGTAATGCTACTTAAGCTATTCCAAAGAAGGTATAATACAGCAATAAGTAGTACTTACTACTAGAAGTACTTTACTTATGCTTGTTTTGTATGCTTTATATCATAAAGTTGCGTTGTTTGGAACACAAAAAGCAATTCAAATGTACACATTTTTAAGCAAATTAATTTGTTTCAAATTAATGAATCGCAGTTAAAGTGTTAAAGTCCCACCCCTTATTTATATATATATATATACACACACACACAAGCACATTTGAGTATTTGAGTATCTATCAAGGTATCTTTTCTGTCCTGCGTAACATTTGTCTGAAAATAGAACCTCTTCAGCTCACGACACGTCTGGAGTTGACCATGCCTCGAGCAGGATAAACTCATTATTTTACTCTATATTTCACTCCAGATTGTGTGATAAATAAATTCAAAACACGTGAGTTATGCCTGCTAAAGACAGCAATCCAGGAAAACTTTGAATTGCCGGCAATTGTAATGCACACAGCAGCAATCATGAAGCATTTTTGGGCAGGTTTGGCAGTGATGTGCACCGTGTTGCCTGGCGGTGGCAGCATCGCTTCTCAGAATGTTCACCGTCTCTTGTTTCGCTCTTTGTCCTTATCTGGAACAGTGTGACATTAAGGGAAGCGGTTAAAGGTTAAATACTTTTCTCAAGAGTGTTCCACACAGTCGCTCATCATATGCAAAAATCCTGATGCAGGAAGTCGCCAGCTCGAAGCTCACAGGTCACCATTTTACACTGCCGTTAACAACTGGAATGTTGCAATTGAGCTTGGAGGCTCCATGTTAATCACAATCACAATGATTCAGCCTGTGATTCGGAATGGAAAGAGATGTAATATTCTGGGCGGCGAGGCCTGTTTATTTCCGAGTCCTCGTTTTGTTGTACCGCTGCTCCATAACAATATTGCGTGCTCAGTGGAGCGGTACCAGCTCCTCCTCAGCTATCGCAACCCTGCTAATGAAAGGAAGGCATTCATGAATCGGATCTCAGTCTACAGATGAATGAAGCGCCAGGCAATATCTCCCGTGTGTTTAATCTCTTATTGTGTCGTTTGAAAATGCCGAAGTGCTGCTCAGATAGCTTGCGTAATCTGCCGGCAGGACGCTGCAGTCAGAATTCACATTTCGGTAGCACTCCGACCAAAATGTTGTAGCGCGCGTGCCTGTGGAGTCACATTTGGAAAAATCTCCCAATTCCCATCAACGCACACATTCTAACCGTGTTGTTTGCAGCGGCCATTTCCACACCAGGAACGATTGGTAGGAGATCAAGAGGCCTTGGGGAAAAAAATCAATAACTCCGCCAGACACAACGGAGGTTATGTTATGAGAGAGCATGCCTTATGACGCAGAAGAAATGGGTGAATATCAGGACAAAGGCTGAACATGTCTGACAGTACGCATTTAGCTTACCTTTTGCCCAACTAATTCCCCCCCCCAAAAAACCTCAAGTACAGAGCACAGGTCGTTTGATTTGGCAAGCTGTCAAATGAAAGCAAGAGAAAATGGAAGAAATAATGTTACTTGTTGGAGACCGCTTCTCCTCACACGGGTCGCGGGCGTGCTGGAGCCCATCCCAGCTGACTCTGGGCGAGAGGCGGGCGGGGGTACACCCGGAACTCCCAGCCAGCCGATCGGACGCATAATATTACACGAAATGTTAGCCGTTTGATGTATTTTTTGGAATGTACGTTTGTACAATCCATTAAAAATATAGAAGAGGTGATCAACTTACCTGATGACTCGGTGAGTTTTCCAAGATCAGCCATCCAGCCGTCCACGGATACGACACACACCATCGTTATATATCTATTTTTGTACTCTTGATTTGAAGAAGAGAGCTGTCCGATTCCTTTTCTTTAACTTTTGTTGTTAACTGGAGTTAAGTATTCCAAGAAAGAAGAAAGAAAGAAACTATAATAGTCGACTTTGCGAGACATCCCAGCGAGCCTCTGTGTGCGCAGTGGGCGTGCGCAAATGATCGACAGGCTATTCGGTCACGCCTCCTGTCACTACACTCTCTGATTGGCTATTCTTGTCCCACTGTTCCCATTTGTATAATAATAATTCAAATTAAATTAAAGGCATTCGATGGGGTCATTTTTCAAAAGATCATTTTAAAAATATTCTACTGTCAGGTTATAGACAGTTCATATATGACAAAAAAGTATATATTTTTCAAACCTGCAAATTACACCTTTAAGGTATTGGATTTTATATTGGATATTAAAAGCAAACAGCCCACTATACAGAATACAATCATAGACATCCATAGTTATTTAACTTTCAGAAGAAAGTTGAGACTGTGACTGCACTCGGGTGGCTTCCACAAGTGTTGGCGTTTCCACTCAGTAGGTGTTGGGTTTGGAGGAGCTTGTTATTCTGGTCCCGTTACTGCAACAGCATGAAGAGTGCCAAGCTAACTGAGCAGCCATATTTAGTGATAGCAGCTGGTGGGCCTGCAAATATGCACAAATGCACTCTTGTTTATCCTTGCCCAATTTCCATCTCTTTCTCTCTCTCTTTCTTTCGCTCTCTCTCAGATGTTCTCATTAAGAACAGAAGGAGGAAAAAAAAAAAACCCTGACAACAAGCACACCCAAATTCTCCGCAGGTTTAAATCACACTGACAATTCAATGAGGCGTTTGCACTAACTTACACCAACTTTACCCCACAGCGCTGAAGTGACGGAGAACTTCTGTGAGGCCATTTGTAATACTTAGGGATCGAGAAGCTAGGGCAAGTGATTTATTACGCTGACCCAACATGGGATCACGTCAGTCATTACTCCGCATCTAGCGCTTCTGCTAATATGCTGTTGAGAATATCCATCCATTTTCTTTACACCTTGTCCACATCTGGGCCGCGGGTTTAAATGCATTCGCAGAATTGGTAGAGTTCATTTAAATTGGTCGGTTTCTTGGCAGGAAGCAGCGCGGAGTCGTGGTTTGCATGCCGGGTCCTGGGTTTGAATTGCAGCTCAGGCCCTCCTGTGTGGAGTGCTCTATGTATGGGGGAACTCCAGTTTCTTTTCACATTGTATAAACATGGATTGAAGGTTAATTGCCCATAAGAGTGAATGCGACTGTGAGTGTTTGTTTGTTTACATATGCCCTACAGTTGCCTGGTGATTCGTCCAGGGCGTGCAGTGACTCTTGTCCGGAGTCAACAGGGGCAAAATTTCAGTAGTGATACCTTAAGTACTCACACTCTTTACTTAAGTAATACAAGAACCTGCATAAAAAAAAAAAAAAAAAAAGACATGGTAGTAGAAGTACAGAGTCAACTCCTGTTCGTAAGTGAAAGTAAAAATGGACAAATTCTGAAATGTAAAAAGTAAAAATGAATTTTTATTTAACACGCAAAATAGTTTTCCTCTTTTTATAACCTGCATACAGTGAGTGCTTGTACTGAGAAGAAAAAGAAAAAAAATCACATTACACGTTTTTTTTAACCATAAAAATATTGTTCCCATATCTTTGCTATCACTGTGAACTGTGTAATAACCAATGCTAAATTGGCTAATGATAACACAAAATGCACCTCACTTATTTGTGTTTTTACAGATTAGATGGAGAATTTTTGAACACCTTAAACTCGTGGTTTTTAAACATTTGCCACGGATCATTCTGACATCAAATAATTCTCAATTAATTCAGGCCCTGGATGGGTAATATCACGCTTGTCTGAATCTGCTGCCGCCGTCATTAATGCTCCCTGGTTTACATTCCTCCATGTGTTGCTGTCCCCGTTTCTTCTACCTATGGTAATCCACGGTTGACTTGGCCCAGACACATGGCCTTGAGCTTAATGGCCGGTTGCTGCGATGTCAGTGCTCCAGCCATATCGGATGTGCACGTACATCAACTGGATTTCACAACGCAGCAACTTATCAATTAAAGTCTCTCATTCACCTATCCAGACACACAGGCTATACTGCATGAAAAACAACGTATTTAACTTTTAATCTGATGATTATATTATATATTATTCTTGTGTTAATTGTTCTCTCTTTGCTCAACACTTCACGAGCGGTTGTTTTAGAGGTCTGAATTTTACGTTGGAAGTAAATCTCTCTATCTAGAAGTTAGATGTCGGACATTACATGCCACACCGGTAGCAATACAGAAAATCATCAAATGAAGTTGAAACTGCAAACAAGGAAATGGGAGACAACCCACACAAGGTTGTGGCGAATAGAGATAGAGAATCTTTCTGTCCCTGCTCTGAGGAGGAGGCAGTGGCAGAACATTTTACCTCCGTTTATTGAATGCCGGAGCCTGATGTACGGAAATATTCCAATCCTGGCTGCAGCCGCGTTTCCCTTCATTTGTACATTTTGACAACCGTCATCTCCCCGCTCGTGCGACCCGAGGTCACTGGTTATTATATGAATGCAGAGTCCTTCTCGGGAGACGGCAGGGGAGGAATTTGTCGACAGGAAATCACACCGGAAAGATCAAAAGGTCACAGAGAAGACAATGACACATTAAGCCATAGCAGAGACTGAGCGAGTTCAAATAGCTTCCAGTCAATAATAGGAGGTGGACGCAATTTCCTCCTGACCTGTGCGATCAAAGACATTCATCCCTGCAACAAGCTCTGGTTACAAGCTTTGGGGCTTTAGAAGTTCAAGTCATGAGGTGTTTTTTTTTTTTCTTTTTTTTTTTTTTTTTTAATCTTCGAATGTTTTAAGGTGTGCCAAGTTCATTGACCCTTTTTAGAAGTAATTTGCGCATTACTTTCAAGAGTATGCATAAAAATTATTATTTGCCCCCCCACACACACACACACACACACACACTTCAGAAAATAGTGTGTGCACAGGAATATGCTGTACATATGCAAGTATAGCATGCCATCAACCATAGCTTGTTTTAAAAACCTCACTTTAGAAATAATGCTTGTTTGTTTGTGCTCGAGAAATGCAGTATGTTGGATACATGACCTAAAGGCGACCTACCCATAGGCAAACAGACACCCACTCTGTGTTAGACAAGAGAGTGTGGCTACAGCGTGTCCCTCAACCTGCAAAGTCGCTGAGATTGCTCCTGTGGAAAAAAATGCTTTCAAATACCTTACATTTAAGACCAAGCTCAGTCTGAGGAAAATCACATTTTTCTTCTTTTACACGAGCAAGAAAAAATATTTGACTGCAACAAATTTCATAAAAACACACCAAAAACAAGATATATTGACTATGTATTTTTCGATGTTTAGAAATTTTAGAGCACACACACCTAAACATTTTAGAGCACGCATACTCATAAACTCCATGTAAAAATGGTCATTTATGATCGACCAGCATGTTTGTGCCCCTCTCAGCTTGAAAAATGCATTCCTCACAGTGTCATCAAAGCAGCGCGTTATTAACGATGTCAATAAAGGGAGCCTTCAGATAATGACGCATACCACATGCTTTGTTGCATGTGAAAAAGAACTGGATAGAAGAAGAAGAAGAATCATCTTTTATTAAATTCCCTCTTTCTTGCCGCCGCCAAGCAGGAAAGCAGTAAACACATAGTTTTTTTTTTTTTTTTTTTTTCCCTTTGCAATCATGTGACGAGGTGCTGCTATTATGTAACGCAGTAACGTCTCGCCATACTTCAATTCGGATGACAAAATATGAAGTTAACAGTGAGGGAACACCGCGACCAAGCAAACAAGAGCTCCGTAGCGCCCGGAATGGCGATGGAACGCGGCGTGGCAACACGTTTGTGTGTTAGCAGAGGTCATAATATATCAATAATAACACGTACTGTATATGAATGCAGACATCGATTTTGTCCAGTAAACAACTGCAAATGCTACACAGTGTCCCTTTAAACCAATTTCTTTATTGTTTCTTTAATATTTTCTGCATCTTATTTTTCTTTTTTTTTCAGACACTTTCGGATGCATTGTTAATATTTTTTTGAGTGTACTTTACTACTTACAGTTCGGCGAGAAAATCCTTCCAGGTTTGTTAGACTTAATGAATCAGTATAGTGGTAATAATTTGCAATTGGTGATTTTTAAAAATTGTATTGGACAGTAATTTTGAGGATGAACAAACATCTGTTACTACACTGTGATGCCTGCCATACATTGTGATGTTCCGGCCCTCCACTTGAAGAAAGATTCTGTTTTTCTTTTTTGTTGTGGCATTCTTATGTAGGACACATCCGTGGCCTTTAGAGAATTTCTTGGAGGAATAAAGCACAGGAAGCTATCGTAGGGTCATAGTAGATTCTTTTTGGTCTCCTGCTGTTTATTGGAGCTAGACATTGTTTATGGATGTCCACAATGGGATAACATACTAAGAGAGGAATCCATCTTCTAACGTTGTATCTTCAGCACAATTAAGCGCTTACGCATCTGGGGTTCGGTAGGTTGTTTTTCTTTCATGTACAGCCCCAATTCCAATGAAGTTGACATGTTGTGTTAAACATCAATAAAAACAGAATACAATGATTTGCAAATCATGTTTAACCTATATTTAATTGAATACACTACAAAGACAAGATATTTAATATTCAAACTGATGAACTTTATTGTTTTTAGTAAATAATCATTAACTTAGAATGTTATGGCTGCAACACGTGCCAAAAATGCTGGGACAGGTGGCAAAAAAGACGGAGAAAGTTGAGGAATGCTCGTCAAACACCTGTTTGGAACCTCCCACAGGTGAACAGGCTAAATGGGAACAGGGAACAGTCATTCACAAGCAAAGATGGGGCGAGGTTCACCTCTTTGTGAATAAGGGCGTGAGAAAATCGTCGAACAGTTTAAGAACAGTTGTTCCTCAACGTACAATTGCAAGGAATTTAGGGATTTCATCATCTACGGTCCATAATATCATCAAAAGGTTCCGAGAATCTGGAGAAATCAGTGCATGTAAGCGGCAAGGCCGAAAAACCAACATTGAATGCCCGTGACCTTCGATCCCTCAGGCGGCACTGCATCAAAAACCGACATCAATGTGTAAAGGATATTGCCACATGGGCTCAGGAACACTTCAGAAAACCAATGTCCGTAAATACAGTTCGGCGCTACATCCATAAGTGCAACTTGAAACTCTACTATGCAATGCAAAAGCCATTTATCAACAACACCCAGAAACGCCGCCGTCTTCTCTGGGCCCAAGCTCATATAAGATGGACTGATGCAAAGTGGAAAAGTGTTCGGTGGTCCGACGAGTCCACATTTCAAATTGTTTTTGGAAATTGTGGATGTCGTGTCCTCCGGGCCAATGAGGAAAAGAACTATCCAGACTGTTATGGACGCAAAGTTAAAAAAGGGGCTGTGTTAGTGCCAATGGCATGGGTAACTTACACATCTGTGAAGGCACCATTAATGCTGAAAGGTACATGCAGGTTTTGGAGAAACATATGCTGCCATCCAAGCCATCTTTTTTATGGACGCCCCTGCTTATTTCAACAAGACAATGTCAAACCACATTCTGCACGTGTTACAACAGCGTGGCTTCGTAGTAAAAGAGTGCGGGTACTCGACTGGCCTGCCTGCAGTCCAGACCGGTCTCCATTGAAAATGTGTGGCGTAAGTATATGACAACGGAGACCCCGGACTGCTGAACAGCTGAAGCTGTACATCGAGCAAGAATGGGAAATAATTCCACCTACAAAGCTTCAACAATTAGTGTCCTCAGCTCCCAAACGTTTATTGAATGTTGTTAAAAGAAAAGGTGATGTAACACAGTGGTAAACATGACCCTGTCCCAGCTTTTTTGGAACGTGTCGCAGCCATAAAATTCTATGTTAACGATTATTTGCTAAAAACAATTAAGTTTATCACTTTGAACATTAAATATCTTGTCTTTGTAGTGTATTCAATGAAATATAGGTTGAACATGATTTGCAAATCATTGTATTCTGTTTTTCTTTATGTTTAACACAACGCCCCAACTTCATTGGAATTGGGGTTGTATGAGGAGCCTAGTCTTTGACCTGCTCCATATGGAAAGTGCTTTGAGATAACCTTTATTGTGAATTGGCACAATATAAATAACTGGCATGACTCCACCAGCCTCCTTTCACAAGCAAAGAAACAAAAGAAAAACAGATAAGGTGTTTGTATCGGATGTCATACATTACCAAGCCCTCCATGTTTATATTTTAAACAGTTATGGCTGTGTGACAGCTGGGTGTCTGTCATCAGGTTTCTGTGTTTATACGATTTATTTCCAGCCTGGCAGATCTGAATTTCAGATCACGGTTTGCACAACAGTGCTCATTCCGATAAGTCAATGTTCACTTTAACTCAAGTGAGGAACAGTCCGGTGCAGTTGACTTTGTGTTGGCTGTATGTCCATCCATCCATTTACGTCCGCTTCGCCAAGGTCAGGTCAGGGGGCAGCAGCTTAAGCAGGGAAGCCAAGACTTCCCTCTGCCCAGCCACTTCGTCCAACACTTCCGGGGGGGATTTCCTGGCCAGCCGAGAGACTAAGTCTCTCCAGCGTGTCCTGCGTCGTCCCCTGGGCCTCCTCTCGGTGGGATGTGCCCGGAACACCTCACCAGGGAGATGTCCAGGAGGCATCCTAACCAGATGCACGAGCCACCTCATCTGGCTCCTCTCAATATGGAGGAGTAGCGGTTCGACTCTGAGCCCCTCCCGAATGACCGAGCCTCTCACTCTATGTCTAAGGAGAGCCTGGACATCCTGCGGAGGAAACTCATTTTGGCCGTTTGCGTCCGCAATCTTGTTCTTTTGGTCACGACATAGGTGAAGGTAGGAACGTAGATCGACCTGGCAAATTTGGAGCTTTGCCTTTTGGCTCAGCTCCTTCTTCACCACGACAGACCGATACAGTCCGCATCACTGCAGACGCTGCACCGCTTGTCAATCTCCCGCTCCATTCTTCCCTCACTCGTTAATAAGACCCCGAGATACTTGAACTCCTCCACTTGGGGCTGGAGCTCTTCCTCGACCCGGAGAGGGCGTTCCACCCTTTTCCGACTGAGGGCTACGGTTTCAAATTTGGAGGTGCTGATTTTTATCCCAGTCGCTTTACACTTGGCTGCGAACGGCTCCAGTGAGAGTTGAAGGTCAAGGTTTGATGCAGAAAAAGATATTTGTGGCTGTGTGGGCATAAAGGACAATACTGTGTTATGATCAAAGCTCTCCGAGGGTTCAAAGCCAAGCCAAAGCCAGTTATTTATGCTATGAGCCAATGACAATAAAGGAAAGATGTTTTACCTCAGTTTAGTTCAAAAGATGAAGGTCATCCAAGTTAGATTTTTTAGAGAACTGTGGTTGGCTGGTGATTTGATGTGTTGGCCTTTGACTGATAAACTTGTGTCATCTGCATAACAATGAAAGCACTTGCATATTGTACAATGATATTGGCTTAAGTAAAGCATGGATAATAGAGTTAAAAGAAGCCCTAACATCAAACAAGACCACAATCATTTGTTAATGTACTTAATTTAATTCAGTCTGTGCTTTTAAGCAAAATAATGGGTGAAGACACGATGGAGTGTAGGGAGTTATGATAAGTACCGGTATGGCTTGAAATCAAAAGTCAAAAATTACAAATCAGCAGATGACGTGATAGTAATGGTGATCAGTTAATCTGAATAGACTTATGCTAAATAGTTTTTTTTTTTTAGATGGCCTACATCAATAATGTTGGCTTTTAGCTGCGAGGCAAGCAGCTGATAGATGAGCCATCATAACATAAATAAATTCGCTGATGCAAGTGCAATATGTTTCTCGTGTGAACTGAAACATAAATGTCATCTTTCTGAATGGCTCTTTATGGATAGTTAGTTTTCCCAATGAACCACGGTACTCCGATAATTACTGCAGATACAGCAACCACCTCCGGCTCCATAACCTCAAGGAAACTTTACCCAAACCCTCGAAAGAATAGAAACCTTTCACTTAAAAAAATTATTCAAATGCCAGATGTGATGGAGTGTCACTTTCAGGACCTCGGTACAATCTGACATGGCCCAGAAACATGGTTATTTAAGATTTTGCGGCACTTTAATACACTACTACCAGTTCTGAAACCTTTGTTTGGCATTATTCTTATCGAGTCTCCCTAGACTATCAATTAGTTTTGTTTTAGACTCACTTTTATGCTTTTTTAATATCCAATTTTCTCTCTTATTCTCTCCTTTGTATCCTAGGCCAACCAACTCCCTGTCTGCACTTTGTTCTCCACACAGTGTCGACTGTGAATTGGGAATGTTGTTTTCTGTTGTCCTGTTATTTATCCTTTATCTGACCTTCATTCAGTCAAGTAACTTCCATTATTTAGTTTACCTTCTTTTTTATTTCATTTACCTTCATTCTTTGTTTAGTTTGCCTATTTAAATGATCCTGTCAATGCTCTTGCTGACCTCAAACAATTCATGCGCTAGCCTATGCAAAAGATGGCATCATGTGAAAGCAGTCACCACAGTTATGGGATTGGGAAATGAGCAAGGCAGTGCTACTGATAAGTGGTGCGGTGGGATTCTTTTTGAAAATACAATATACTGTAAATATGTTTGCAAAGGCTATTTTTTTAAAACTGAAGAAAAATGCGAGTCCCGGGTTGACAACAGTCGAGAACCGCTGCTTTAAGGTATTGATGTGGCTGCATACAAATAATGCAAAACAACGTAGGTGTTGCATCTGTACCAGTGCACGTGACAAGCAGATTGCCGTTCCGTCCGTCCCAACCCTGTCCCATGTCACATGACTTGTGAGACGTGGGAACCCGGTGTTCGCAACTCAGTCAGTCACAGTCAGACACTTCTCCAGAGGGGAGAACACATGAAGGCTTGGTATTTTTCCACTCTTAAAATATTTGTATCTGCAACATATCCCATACATAAAGATAAAAAAAACAAAAACTGGGCATTCAACAGTTTTGGTCGTCATGTGTGTGGTGTGCTCAGTGAATCTCAACGCAGCAGTCCGCACACATGATGATTCTGTTGTACCACAGATCTCGAAGTCTCACATGGTCACATGTGATCTCACAAAACTGAGGAAGAAGAAACTTCTGGTTACGCACCGATGTTTCCCGAGTGTTCCCCAAGGTGCGGTGTACTGTGCTGCCGTATCATCATGTTTCTTTTAAACACTTTTTTTTTTTTTTTTTTTATATAACAGTAATTGTGTTGTACTTATTTATTATTATTTTTTAAATAGATACACTAATACAAGTGATTTTTTCTAAGGCAGGGGTCTCAAACCCACGGCCCGGGGCCAATTTAGGACCACAGGAGGATATTTTGCATCCCCCCTACTTGAGATTAAAGTTTAGTGATAGTGCGGCCCAGTCATTCCCCTGGGTTTTTTAAAAAACAATGTGTTTTATCATTTATAAAGTCATCATTTATCACTTATAAGCTCTTGAGTTTATAGCTCAGGCTCATGACAGCTTCCAGTGGTGTTTGTCGTGCAACATTGTTGACTTGGTTGAAACGTAATTCCGAAGTGACGCCAAGTGGAAGGAAAATATATCCTGTCAGCCAGTCCCAGTTAGGTCTTTCTCAAAACCTGCCTTGAAGAGAAAGGCTGGTGAGGAGCACAGAGAATTTCAGGAAAAGTGGTGGATGTAATGTCTTTCTTTGTTGGGTACAGGGGCACCCCGACGTGTTTTATATACCCGTTACCATGGTGACGATAGCAACAATGGATCACGCCAATGTATTGTATCTTGTTGGGGGGGGGGGAGATCAAGAAGAGGAAAAGCGTGGTGTCGTCACCAGTGCTCTGGAGTGGCCTGTCCACTCCAGAAGAGCTTGAGGTACGGTCACCCGCGTTTAATACAATGCGGCTCGCAAGCGAAGTGTTGACAACAACGACCAAGTATGTTGACAACAGCAAGCAAGGGAGGCGGTCACAATACGCAATCCTACTGGTCGACGTCGAGGTCCGCTGTGCAAGAGTTGTTGTTCGTACAGTATGTCACACTACACAGAAGATATTGCAAAAAAATCATCAAACATGCTATAATCGTTGGTCGTGGATTATGTTCCCGACAAAATATGTTCGGTCCGATATGAGAATTCGCCCACGATAGCAAATCGGGCCAATATCGGGGATAAAATCCTTTAGTGTGATCTTGGCATACGTATCAGTGTTAACTAAAAAATCTGGTAAAAACATTGCCAAATGGCTATTCTGGCCTAAAATCTTTGAAAAATATGCTTTGATTAACTCCCTCCCCACTATTTAAATTTCCTTCTACCTCTGTGACTTTGATGTCATTGATTGTTTTTCTCTCATAAATTACTAAAAAACAACCAGTCAGTACTCCAACTATGACACACACACGCACACACGCACACACACACGCGTGCATATAAACTGCCATTGCTCACAGCGCTTGGCCATGATTGCCTTTTGAAAAATGGCTTTTCAGATGGCTACGGTTTCAAATACAGCAGTTTATAACAAAGTGACACCTGAAAAGGCAAAGTCGTAACCTCTTTAACTTTGATAAGTACTTTACGAGTTTCATGCAGTCGGAAAACAACTTAAAAAAAATCTATCCATCCATACTCTTTACGGCGTGTCCTGTTCAGGGTCGAGGGGAGGTAGGGCCTATCCCACCTGACTTTGGGTTTGGGCACAAGGTGGACTATACCCTTGACTGGACCAGTCAATCTCAGGGCACATATAGAGAAAGATGAGCATTTATACTCAGATTCACATTAAAGGCTCAAATTAAGAGGTCTTGCGTTGCAGTTTGTGAGTTAAAATTCGCATTTTGCGCCTCAAAAGCACATTGAAAAGCAAAACTGCCAATCACAGTTCAATGGCGGAGACAGTTGTGGAGACGGACGCACGCAGGGGCGCGTATGTGACACACACAACGTGCTTACGCCACTGATGCGTGGTAGAATGCGGAAGAGAAGTTATTCGGTTGAAGGAGCAGGAACACAGCAGGAAGATGCGACGTGGCGCCAAATTGAGAAGAGAAAAAAAGAAAATGGCGAAAGTGTGGAAGCATCTCATAGTCAAATGCAAGGTGAGCACCTGTTCGTTGTAACTCGGAACTTTTCTCTCTGCCGAGTATGACGCCGCGTCGTGGAACCCGAGGAACGAAGGAGAAATGAACATAACGCAACTCTGACAGATTAACGTTAGTCTACTAACATAACGATTGCCCTGCGGAGCGTCTCTGTTAATAATGAGTAACGTTGAACGTGTGGCTTTATTACAAAGGTGACGAGTACACGCATATAGCAACCATAACGTTAATTACAGGTGCTTTTGCTCAGTGTAGTCACTGTGTGACCTACGGCAAGTATAATATA
This sequence comes from Phyllopteryx taeniolatus, assembly GCF_024500385.1. Taxonomy (NCBI): domain Eukaryota; kingdom Metazoa; phylum Chordata; class Actinopteri; order Syngnathiformes; family Syngnathidae; genus Phyllopteryx; species Phyllopteryx taeniolatus. The sequence goes on along the minus strand of NC_084515.1, from coordinate 21,619,365 downwards.
CTACCGTGTGATGATCTGTATGTGGCAAAACTTTGAGTCAAGAAGGTGAAAAAGGTGGCAAATGTGGCCAGAGACGAATAAGAGTAAAATGGGTTATGTACCCAAAGAGGGGTGGGTTTTGGTGAAGACAGATGAAGGAAATATTTGTTTTCTCTTAAGATTTCTTCATTTTAGTTGGAACAAATTGAACACTTCCAAAATGTGTAATAGCGCGAAGAATATATATCTTATTCCTAGTCAGCCGGTCGAAGCTCATAAATGCACAGCCATGAACCGAATGTATTAATATGTCATCCATCCAATTCAACTGCCCCGTTATATTCTTGTATTCTTATTTTTTAACAAAACCCTTGCTTCGGGTCCCTGTGCAATTAACCTGCAAAAAATTGCTCCTCAAAATTCGAAACATGTTACTCAAATGAAGAAATAATTAGAAAAATTGCTCCTCAAAGAAAAAAAAATAATACTATTTTGAGTCTCGCACTGTCTCTGAAGAACAAACAAGCATTTAAACTACAAACCAAGAAAATTTCAGAAAAGGATAATAGAATTAGTAGGTTCAATACTTTTTGACAGCCCTTGGTATATGTGTAAAAAAAAAATAAAAAAAATACATGCAGGACAGGAAAGGAATGTCACAAATGGTGTTGCAGCTGAGTGTGCGGGGAATTGGCGCCTAGCTCAAGGGCACAGGGGAGTCAGGATACTGTACACATTAGCATCTCTTCAACAACAACTTGGCATCCCCAACCCATACCCTCTGATGCCAAAGGACAAATCCTTGCAGTCTGTCAGCCCATTTCTATACTAAATAAATCAATGATGTGACTACCCCCTGCAGCACAGATTAGTACTGTTTTTTTTTTTTTTTTTTGGTCACAAACGGAATTATGCAGGGCCTTTGTGTTAAGTACTTAGCCTGTAGCTATGGCGGCTATCTGGTTAATGTGGTCAAACTTCGTGAACTTCAAATAAATGACAAAGTCATTAAAAGCCGGGAGGTGTGAAAAAACTCCGTCCTGGAGGCGTGTTGAAATTTGGGCATAAATGTTTGGTTGCTAATGTCTGCTGAAATTAGCCACCAGTCTGTGGTGACACTGGCTGCTCAAGGGTTGTATAGCGGAGGTTCGCCAGTCAAGATTTGACTCAGAAAACCCTGCTGTCCTTCTAATTGTCTGCGTTTTTCACCATTTTGTAAGCTGTTCAGACTGGCCGTGTTCTGCTGTTCTCACACTCGTCATCCATTTGTATATTTGCAACGTGATTGATGTGGGGGAAATACAGGTTATGTGTCAATCTTTCACCCTCAGAGCAGTGCATTGTGTGACTCAGCTACAGTATTATCCTGGGTTCTCGTTTCTGAAACACAGATTTGGAACCCACATTCGACTCTAATTGTCCCTGCACGTTCACAATGACTTTAAATCAGGCAATATTGTTTACTTTGGCTTTGCCAAGCACGAACAATGAAGAGTAGTGCACTGGCGTCCTTTTGGTGAAGCAACCCATTCTAAAGGTTTGGTGAATCATTTTCTTATCAGCAGCAATGTGTGTATTGCTGCCTTGCATATGGTATAGTGCAGACTAATGCAGTATATTGTGTATTAACTGGCATCCTCAATTTCGTTTGAAGTGAAAAGCAGGAAAGATGTGTTGAGGAATGCAGCACATCAAAGCAAATGACGAGAGGAATGGCTGTACTAGACAAAAAAAGATATCAAATCAAATCAAATCAAATAAAAAATGGCTGCCTATCATCACGTCGATAAATCCCCACCATATGGCCAAACACCGTGCAACAGCAAAACACATTCACGTATAAGCAAAGCAAAGTCAAGCGCATTTCATACAATGTGCTTAACATGAGTAAAAGCATTTAAAAACAAAGGGGTGAAAAAACCCACTTATATAAACATTTAAAACAAAGAGAAAAATAAAAATACAATTAAAACAGCGTACAGTACAAGACATATCATATAAAAGTGGAAATGCTCTCAAAAGCATGAGAAAAATGAACCTGGATTAACAACATTCACACTTGGGGCTGACGTCACTTCTGGTGGCAACTTCTTTCATTTGTGTGCAGCACAACAGCTAAATGCTGCTTCACCATGTTTGCTTTGGACTCTGTGCTTGACTGTTTGACCTGAGTCTGTAGATCTCAGAGCCCTACTGGGTTTATATTTCATTAGCATTTCATTCATGTATTCAGGACCTAAACCATTTCGCGATTTATAGACCAGTAGCAGAACTTCAAAATCTATTCTAAACCTGACTGGGAGCCAGTGTCGAGACTTTAGAATGGTTCTTTGTTTGTATGTGCCCTGCGATTGACTGGCAACCAATTCAGGGTGTACAGTACATCAATTGGTAGTGTGTCAGGAATAGAAATTGCATATGAAAGACAGCATGTTTGCTTTTCTGAAATAAATCACCCATTGAAGACAATAGAGTAACTGTACATCGCCACATGCATACGGTGGATGTGGTCAGTGAGGCGGCCAGGATACACAGAACAGTTGTCTCATTGAGGCCGTTCAAGGGACTCAGCGAGGCCTGTCAGGAGGATGGACTAGACACCAAACATATAGGGATTTCCAAGGTTGCTCTGGGAAATGGCTGTGACAACAGGTGGGACTGACAGATGATGTGGACACATCAGAACAGTGCGATAACCACCATTACTGAGGCACCTCAGCGAGCCACCGCCATGTTTTTCCTGAGCGGATTGTCAAACAGATACCCGAGAAAAGGTCAGCGGGACAACAAAGACTGAGACAGCATGATGTGACAAAGGGCATCAATGAGGGAAAGACAGGACAAAAACCGATTGGGACTGGAAAAGCACTGATGTATACATTTAGCTCAATGAAAACCAAAGTCAATATCTGGAACTGAATCGGAAACTGACATTTTCAGGGTGTGAGCAGAACATTTAAATCAACTTGCAAGGTAATTATTAACATTTCCTCTCATTTTTGCATTATGCCTGATAAATATCTAGATAAAAGCCTTAAAATGAAATCATGTTATGATTATCGCGCACCAGTATTTGTTACTCCTTCAATATTTACTGTAGACAGAAAACACAAGCTTGTCATCACACCTAACATCTTAATCATTTTGGTACTTATTTGTCTACATTATCTGCCAAATATTCACATCATAGAAAACTTAAAGTGTTACTTTGTTGAGTCTAAACATCATTCACCGTAAAACATACCTTTGATGTGGCCAATCAAAACATTTGTTGTGTTCCCTTGTTGCAGGTTAAGATGTAATATATATATTTTTTAAATCTGCAAATCTACTGGTCGTACCTGTGCGAGTGGATGAAAAATTTGCTTGCACTGTCTCCCATTTAAGTGGCAAAATGCGACCATTTATGGGCAGTCTGACGCCCTGGGCCCTGGAGTGAGGGATCGTAAGGTCATTGAAAGTAACCGTTACTGACTGTGGTTCATAGATGTTAGGCAGGCTGACGACGAACAGCCGGGTTCATCTTTGGTGGTGGATGCAGAGGTAAGTGGACCACAAATCTCACAAAACAAAACAAAAAAAGTACATAGAGCATAATTGCCTGCTCAAATGATTTGCTATATATATATCCGTCCATTTGGTCAAAAGGGGCCGGCCTCGCTCTCTGAAGCTCTCTCGTTCCCTCGTTGTGCCACCGTGCCGAAGGTCTGGCCCAGCCCGGGGAGCTCCAACCTCTCACCACGAGGTGGCGGAGGCTGGGAGACACCTGCCAACTCCTCAACGCTAACCTTCTGGGTGTGGGGCAGTTTACGAACGAGGCTCCGTTAGGAAGTGATTGTGGTGCGAGTTCTCCCCGACTGCGTGGCAAGCATTGCCGCTGCCAGCGCGCTGACCAATCTGCACTTGAAGTGCGGCTTTTTCTCGTTCCTTCCTTTTTCTTCAAACCGTCCCTCGTGAGCCCTCTTGCCAACCCCCGGAAGGTCGACCCGCCTGCCTGAATTGGTCAACTCACGTAAATCCAACATTGTGGACTACTAAAGTACAGATTAGTGCATATTTGGGTTTTAGACTAACGAGAACAGGAATTCCAGCGATACGCATTGTCATCCCTTGTTCACTACCAACCTCACATCACAAGTTAGTTTCCTTTGCCAATGTTCGTCTGTCCTTTGTGTGTTTCATGTTTTTTTCTCTATGTTGTTTCCGTTTCGATTCCCCATGTTACAGCTCATGAATTCTTTTCATAAAATTCACTACGTGCATTCATAAAATTCACTACGTGTTGTTGTTGTGTGTGTTTCACTATAACAAAGAGTGAAAGATTTAACGGGGTCTGCATACGTTCCTTACCCACTGTATATATATATGTCGGGTGTTGTTTTACAAATGCATATCTTTGCATAGCTGCTACATTCTTAAATCCCTCATGAATATGTATTTTATGCCTCAGTTCATCAGAAAAAGGCTGCAGCACAGCCGTGACCCTTGTGAGGATAAGCACTACAGAAAATCTTAAAACCGAATGATTTTAAGGGGCCTATGACAGATCGATAGTTTTAATGTTTTCGTACAAATACAATAGTTTGGTTTCTGCATTTTAAACAGTCAAGTGTGAAATCAAACAAGCAAATACTTTAAATCTTTTTATCTGGCTACTTCTGAAAATATGGCTGCGAGTGAGCCCTTCTGCACTTCCGCTACCCAGAATGGTTTGTGTTTGACCTGCAAGTTCAACTGTTCCAATATTTATCTAGTTCTAATTTTTTTTAGTATTTAGGATTTGTTTGTTTGACAGCTCCTGCAACAATTGGTTTGCATTACCAAGGAATTTCTGCAGTAACTGTCAGAAACCAATGATATTACCATTGTGGATCAAATGGCCCATGATGGTATGAAGAAGCATAATTTATGAATAGTATTTTGAATGCACGGAGATACAGTGACCAGATCCCTCGGCCCATTGTTTTACCAGTCATCCACGACCATCACCTCGTGTTGCAGTATGATAATGCACAGCCCCGTGTTGCAAGGATCTGTACACAAATCCCGCAAGCTGAAAATGTCCCAGTTCTTGCATGACCATTGCCCAGCATACTCACCGGACATTTCACCTATTGAGCATGTTTGGAATGCTCTGGATCGGCGTATGCGGCAGCAGTTCCTGCCAACATCCAGAAACTTTGCATAATCGTGAGGCAAGTGGTGGTCACACCAGATACTGGGGGGTTTTCTGACACCCTTCCAATATAGTACAAGTGCACATTTTAGAGTGACCTTTTATTGTGGGCAATCTAAAGCACACCTGCGCAATAACCATGCTGTCCAATCCAATCCAAGTTTTTTCCTAAAGCACACTGAAAAATAATAGTTGACCAAAGTCAAAAACAGGTCTTGTGTTTATATATTTCTGTTCAGGGACGCCTGTTGTGAACCCAAGACATGTTACTGTCTGGGCGGAGAATGAAAACCCTAATAAACGTACAAATGGTTGAAGGCAGTCCTTTGGCCTGACAGGCGGGGACGGGGATGCAAGATGGCGCCTACCAGTGTGGTCGCCTCGGTAACGCGCTCTCTAGTATTGTCTTTGTTTTTGTGTTTTTCGTCCGTCTTTGGAGACCTTACACGACTCACTTACACAAGGGGAGACCTGCTAACCATCAAGGAGTCTACTCCAGACTTTCTGTCACCAACTTTCGAAAATCCGCTCAGTTTTTTCCCAGAGTTACTCACCGGAGCGGCGTCCGCGGTTTTCGGCGCATGGAGACGGAAGCGGCGCCACAGAGGGAAGCGAGCCGGCATTCAGGTGAAACTCCGCAAGAGAGGACACAGATTGGCGTTCCCGTCGATCCACCTCGCGAATGTACGCTCCCTACCCAACAAAATGGACGAGCTTCATCTTCTGTTAAAGACACGTAAAGACTTCGGACGTTCCGCGGCCATGTGCTTCACGGAGACCTGGCTTTGCGACGCTGTACCCGATGCCGGCATTATGCTTCCCGGTTTCCACATTCATCGAGCGGACCGCGACATGGAATCATCGGGGAAAACAAAGGGCGGTGGGATATGCCTCTATATCAACGAAAAATGGTGTACGGACGTCACGGTGATCAGCACACACTGCAGCCCGCATTTGGAGTCGCTATTCTTAAATTGTAAACCATTCTACTCGCCACGTGAGTTCGCATCATTCATTTTCGCTGGCGTCTATATTCCGCCTCAAGCTAACACGAACGCCGCATTGCTAACGCTCGCCGATCAAGTCAACGAAATTGAAAAAAAACACCCCGACTCACCCCTCATTATTCTTGGGGACTTTAACAAAGCTAAACTCAACCACGAACTCCCTAAATACAAGCAGCACATCGACTGTCCTACCAGGGAAAATAATACTTTAGACCACTGCTACACCACGGTAAAAAACGCATACCGTGCTATACCTCGTGCAGCCTTGGGCTCGTCTGATCACTGCTTAATTCACTTAATACCGACGTACAGGCAAGAACTTAAATGTGCGAAGCCTACAGTGAAAACAGTCAAAAAGTGGACAAATGAAGCCAAGATGGAACTTCAAAGCTGCTTAGACTGCACAGACTGGAGTGTCTTTGAAAATTCAGCTGGCAGCCTGGATGAATATACGGACACTGTTACATCCTATATCAGTTTCTGTGAAGAGGTCTGTGTTCCAACAAAATCATTTCGCACATTCAACAACAATAAGCCGTGGTTCACTGCTAAACTTAAGCAGCTTCGCCAAGCTAAGGAGGACGCATATCAGAGCGGGGACAGGGCCCTGTATAATCGAGCTAGAAACCAGCTGACCAAAGAAATTAACATTGCAAAGAGGATCTATACAGCAAAGTTGGAAAAACAGTTTAGCGCAAACGACTCTAAATCATTCTGGCATGCATTCCAGTCGCTGACTAATTACAAGCGACGATCCCCCCAAGCTGAGAACAATAGCACACTAGCCAACGACTTGAATACCTTCTACTGCAGATTTGAAAAGGACAGTTTCACACCACACACCAATCCGGCCGCACCCGCGACCACAATCACACCTCTGACCTCTGCGTTAACCATCCATGAACAGGATGTGAGACGCATCTTCAAACAACAAAAGATTAACAAAGCGGCAGGCCCGGACTACGTGTCTCCATCCTGCCTCAAAGTCTGCGCGGACCAGCTCGCGCCAGTCTTCACTCAGATCTTCAACAGATCACTGGAAATGTGCGAAGTTCCATCCTGCTTCAAACGCTCCACCATCATCCCAGTCCCCAAGAAACCTGCAATCTCGGGTCTGAATGACTACAGGCCTGTCGCTTTGACATCTGTGGTCATGAAGTCCTTTGAACGTCTTGTGCTGGACCACCTCAAGAGTGTCACAGGTCCCCTGCTGGACCCCCTGCAGTTTGCCTACCAAGCGAACAGATCTGCGGATGATGCAGTCAACATGGGACTGCACTTCATCCTAGAACACCTCGACAGTGCAGGGACCTACGCGAGGATCCTGTTCGTGGACTTCAGCTCAGCGTTCAACACCATCATCCCTGAACTCCTTTCATCCAAGCTTCTCCAGCTCAGCGTCTCACCTGCCATCTGCCAGTGGATTTACAGCTTTCTGACGGGCAGGACACAGCAGGTCAGGCTGGGGGAGGCCACCTCATCCACACGCAGCATCAGCACTGGGGCGCCCCAAGGTTGTGTCCTCTCTCCGCTGCTCTTCTCTCTCTACACGAACGACTGCACCTCAGCGAACCCGACTGTCAAACTCCTGAAGTTTGCAGATGACACCACTGTCATCGGCCTCATCAAGGACGGTGACGAGTCTGCATATCGACAGGAAGCGGAGCGGCTGGAGCTGTGGTGCGGCCGACACAACCTGGAGCTGAACACGCTCAAGACTGTAGAGATGATCGTGGACTTCAGGAGGCATCCTTCGCCACAGCTGCCCCTCACGCTGTCCAGCTGCCTTGTGTCAACCGTCGAGACCTTCAAGTTCCTGGGAATTACAATCTCCCAGGACCTGAAGTGGGCGACCAACACCAACTCCGTCCTCAAAAAGGCCCAGCAGAGGATGTACTTCCTGCGGCTTCTGAGAAAGCATGGCCTGCCACCGGAGCTGCTGAGACAGTTCTACACAGCGGTCATCGAATCAGTCCTGTGTTCTTCCATCACAGTCTGGTTTGGTGCTGCTACAAAAAAGGACAAACTCCGACTGCAACGGACAATCAAAACTGCTGAAAGGATTGTCGGTACCCCCCCTACCCACCCTTGAGGACTTGCACGCTGCCAGAACTAAGACAAGGGCGTGCAAAATCCTCTCGGACCCTCCCCACCCTGGTCACCAGCTCTTCCAGCTCCTTCCCTCAGGTAGGCGCTACCGATCAATGCAAACTAGAACTAGTAGACATTCCAACAGCTTCTTCCCTCTTGCAATCAACTTCTTGAACAGCTAACTTACAATTCCATTACAACAAGCTGGCAATTTTTTGACTTGAGTTCGTTGTCACATTTCTGTATTATGTATTACTCGTGCACTCACTGTAGTTGTCTCACCGTGCTGCACTATTTGCATATAGTGGCCACTCATGCCAGAGTAGCATCTGCTCCATTTGCACACTGATTGAGGAGTATCTGTAACATTTGCACAACCATTGTCCCAGATTATCGCACTACTCGTCACTTTAAACCGCATACACTCCTTGAAGTCTCAGTGCCCTTTGCACAATGGTCATTGCACCGGACTATTGCGATATTAGCCATTCGAACTGAGGACTCTGCATCTTTTTGCACAATTGTTGTTTGTTGTTGTTTTTTGTTAATGTCTTTATGTCTCCAAAGTGTTCTGTAAATTGACTGTCTGTTGTACTAGAGCGGCTCCAACTACCGGAGACAAATTCCTTGTGTGTTTTGGACATACTTGGCAAATAAAGATGATTCTGATTCTGATTCTGATTCTGATTCAGTATGGAAACAAATGTAAACAAATATAATTGTTAATGATCAAAATGTATTCAAATGTATTCACTCTAAATTACCTTCATTATTTAGCAAAATGAACAAAACAGCATATGGTATATTGTACCTAATGATTTGGCGCAAAGTGTTGACAATAGGTGTCCATTGAGATGCCTGACAAAGTAAACGGTACAGCTTCATGGGTCTTGTGACGTGTTCGTGGCGGTGGTGCGCAGGGAAGCAGGCAAGACAGGAATGCAGGGTGCACTCAAAAATGCTATTCATAAATCAAAACAAAAGCATGTGGTAGCTGGATCAGAAACTATAAAGCAAAGTACAAAACAACCAAGATACAAAGTACAAGACTCACCATGACGGACAATGACAAATGACATTGGACATAGTAAATGTGACATATGACAATGGTGAGAGACTGAACTGACTTAAAAGAAAAACAGGGAACTACATTTGTAAATGCAAGCAGACTGACGAGACGATGAGGCACAGACGGACAAGATATGAAAGACTGGCGAGATCTGATTGGTTGACACGAGGGGAGCAGGGCTGACGTGAAGAGGTGGAGCCAAAGACATAAGATGCACGAAAACAAACCAGAACAAAATCATCAAATAGGAACCGGAAATGATCTGTACAAGTGTCACGTTCAACCCAAAAATAAACAAAAGCAAAACATCACAGGTTTTGGTAGTACGACGCTTGTAAAATGTAATACACGAGGAATTGATGGGAGTTGAATCCAAATCTTTGTCAATGTGCTGTGTGATGGAGTCTTCTGTTGAAAAGTTTCTTTTTTCAATACACAGTACTTATATAACACGTAGAAAACTTTCCAGTGATAACTGGCAGTTATCACAGTTGTGTCCCATTCTACATGACATACAGTAGCTCACACATATACAGTAGTTGATCAAATATTTACCACCGGATAGAACATGTTTTATTCTCGGCATCTTTTTCTCTCTCGGAATTGACTTCCATTCCCTTTGCCAACCCCCTTCGCTGAATGCTAATGTATACAGTATATATTCAGTGCAGTGACTGTCATGTGTTATCTGATTACATTATGAAGAAGATGATTAAAACATGCCTATGCTCGCTCCACATTGCCCCATTATGGGTGAGGTTGGCAAGTATCTTTGTGACCAATCTACATTTTATGTCCAGCTTTGCCCCAACAGGAATTACTGTGACCTCCCGCATTGATTGGCTGGAACGTCATTTCCAGGCAGCCCGTAATTAGGATTGGAGTTAATCCTCCTCCGTCTTGTCCCTGTTGAATTTTTCCTCGCTTGAGCTGACCTCTGCCAAAGATAAGACGCACACCTTCCTTCTCTTGTGCTCTGTTAGGTGTTCACCCCAAGACTTCTAAGCTGTGCTGATAAAGCCAGGCTCTTAAGGAGCCTTTTTTTATTGGAGTCTGGTACCTCGTTACTTACTGGCTGGTCAGCCGGCCCATTTAGTGTAAGGTGGATGGTAGCATGAATTAATAAAAGTCACATGAACTGTCTTTACTTGTACCAAAAAAACAAAACAAAACAAAATGTAAAAATTCCAGCGCCTTGTTCAACAATATTGATTCTCGTCTTAAAATATGCCAGAATTTAAATCTAGACTAGTCTACAAAATACAACCTTTAAATCATCATGGTCATACTTTGACAAAGCTAACATTAGCTTGATGTTGATGATTTCTTTATTTTCCTCTGGCTGCTGCACCTCCCCTGATGTACTCTGACGCCCATAAGGGAGGCACTTTGACAAGTGCTGTGCTGGACTCAGGTCCATCTTCTTATGACTGGAGACTACAGAGAGCTTTCGTCCTCAAGCACTCAATAATGACATTCGAGATTTCATTCCCTCAGCAATATCTGTGCAACTTGTTCTTCAGTTCATAATCTATGTAACCATGGGAACTTGTATTTTGTCTGTGTGTCAATGTTGAGTGAAATAAGGTCCAACACAAACACACTTTTCAGGCCAGTACCATCAAGTGCATGGGGGGGATTGACTTGATTGCCTGAGGCACAGAATTTTAAAAGAGGGGGGGAAAAAATGAAGTAATGATAAATAATCCCCTTCTCTCCATAGAGCTAGGGGGCTTAGTCATAATCGGCCGAAGGCCTGAAGGGTGGGTTTTGAGCACTGTCTTGAAGGAAGAGAGCGTGGCACTGTTTGTGGTGGTCACAATGTTCTTAGCACAGGGAATTCACAGGTTTACGGCCTGACATTTTGGAGTGTAGGATATTGTTCTACTGTAGTGAATTTAGTATGATGCTGGAAGCAAGTGAAAGTCAATATTCTTTGATTGTCCTGTAGTTAAACTGAAAAGTCAGTGGGCAGCGAGGTGGCCACTGCATTGTGCCTGCAAGCCCACCTGCAATTGTCAACCTTTCCTGTTTGTTAGCAGCACTCTACAGAGCTTACCACATTCAGCCCATTGCAAATCCATAAGAATTGCATTTTAATAGTCACAGTTACAAACTGCACTTTGTTTATTTTGTGGTTTGGGAATACTGATTGTGTATAACAGCTAGAAGTTATGCATTGTCAAAGGAACTAGTCAAAGTGACTTCTTTTTTTATGTGAGCCGGCATCTCTTAGCAATAGTTGTTGGCAACGTGCAAGTAATGTTGTGGTGACCCGAGCACTAATCTAATTGCTCAGAGCTTTGTGCGAGTGAGTGTATAAACCTTTCAGCATGCTGCTCTCATGATAAAACAATCTCGACTTCAAGATAAGATCATAGAACGCTTTATTATGGTTTCAGGACATTCATAAACAGCTTGGGTACTTCAGCTTGCTTGCTTCCTTCCTTTCTTGCCACATGCAGAATTGAACATGTCATCAAGATCTAAAATGTTTTCCCCTATGTACAGCATAGTAAAGTGCAGTCTTGATGAATCAATAGGCAACAATTATTCTGTTGTGTTTTGCGCTACGGAGTCACTTAAACATAGACATATTTTGACGGACAGGTGTAAAAGGATGTAAAAATAAATGCTTACTTATATAACTCACCATTGCGCCATGGCGATGAATGGAATTGTTGTAATATTGGGAACCCTACGCTTTTCAAGAAATTTCAAAGGCTTCTCTTTCAATGCTCCTCGGAGTTGTAGGTGAAATAAAAATCTGCTAGCGCAGATATTCTCCGCTAAAGAATACCACAGCTAAAATGCCATAATTGTAACTACTCCAAATGAGCAATAAGAGCATTATTCATGACATCAGTTTTAACGGATATACGCACTGGCTTACAGAACTGTCCATCAAATACATACTACTGCACTGCCCCGTTGAAGTTGTTTGAAGGATGAGCAAAGTCTCAAGACAAGAGGCACTTGTCATGACTGTTTGGATAAACCAACCTTGAATATCAAGCATGTGTTTTGAACTAATGATCAACACTAAATGTTAAATTTCATCAAATTGAATCAAATTGATGCGTGCAGGTGCAGGGTAAATTGGCCAATTAGATAATACAAAAAAAATAAAAAATGCCATGTCATGATAACATTGTGAGCTTTATATAGTGTTACCTTGCTAGCTATAGTTCACAGCTACCCCCTCTAAAGGGGCACTGCCAAACAGTGGTAACGCGATTTTTCAAAGTACTGTCTTTTTCACCTAGCAAACTGATTGTCCTGAACTGAATGAATCACACCTTCATTAGTAATAATACCAGCTATCAATGATGAAAAAAACAACTGATAAAATAATATTATGGATTACCGGCAGCTATTTTGCGTCATTTAAAATCAAATTGTGGAAGTTAAAGGTCCTGTATTTTGGCTATTTAGACCTCCATTGAGTGACTCTCAGACATGGATTTAGTATAAAAGTTTCTATTTCATTTCAAAAATACACCTTGGTTTTGTCATACTCGTGTCCAGAAAGGGCCCCTCTGACAGCTACTTCTGTTTGACCCAGTTTTATATCGTCTTTTTCCCTATTTGGCTAGGACCGCACCCTTTCCTCTGATTGGTTGCATCCTTGGAGAAGTCTCACTTGTGAGAGGACACGTTTGTTATGTTGACAGCGCTGGCTCGGGAGTGGAGAGGTAGGCGGTGATCTTCGCTAGTGACATAGATAAGCTCGAGAATTTCGAGTGACCTGATTTAAGGCCTCTTGGCAGAAAAAGAAAGTCTGGAACTCAGGAATGCGTGGACGATTTTAATTCATATTTCACATGTTTACTGAATCACCATAGAGACAATATTACATCTCAAATACTAGAAAAAGTTGGTGTGGCAAAATAGGTCCCCTTTGATGTACAGTATTTTGCATAAAATGTAACCTATCACGTAAAAGTGCATTTACTTACTACTGTGCAATATACGGCATAATGGGATCAGGGCAGAAATAAGCAATAATCTCAAAAGGTGTGCAATTTGCATACACTTTTTGGAAACATTGAGGGGAAAGTTTCGCATTGGACTCTTACTGGCTCAGTGAAACAAGATTTGTACCCATAGCGCAACTATGACAGAGCAGATATTATTATACAAGGGAACAAAGTTTATTCAAACAATAATACCGGCAGTCAATCAGGCAACAAACGGGCAAATTCCAGATCCATGGCATGTGCTATGGGGAATACAGAGTAGACAGAGCCTAGCAAAGAATCTTAACGAGCTTAGCAAATATCCAGCAAAGTCAATATTTAAATGCTAATTTTCAAATAAATGAGGCTTCCTAAAAAAAAAAAGATCATTTTTGTTTCTATTTCAATTTGCATATTTTAGGACTAATTTGTCATAAAGTCTTTGTTTGCCATGTCTTTTTGACTCTTGTCAGCTTGTCCTTATTCTATATATTTCATAGTTTTGTCTGAAAATGCATTGCGTGCTTCTTGCGTCTCCTCGTGTGTTGATGCGTGAAAGTGTATGTGTGTGTGATGTACAGTCGTATTAACCAGCAAGACTGATGTTGCTCCCCGCTGAGTGAGGATTTAGTGAATGCTTAATGAACATTGTAATTTCACTCTCTGCCCTGTCAGCACAGCACTCTTTCTTTTTATTATCAGGGACGGCACAGTGCTTTGTAAACTTTTCGTCTTTGTTTTTATTGAGCGCACACACTTCCTATTGCGACTCAATATGCTCGACCATTGATATTCCTGTATAATTTTCTACGTTTGTGTTATACATTAAAAATGCTGGACAAAATTCTACTTCGAGTAGTGCTTCCAGTCCAATATTGAAAACTCAGGGAATTAAATGTTTCACCTGAAAAAGTGTATACCAGTACATCTACTGCATTAGTTATGCAGACAATATTAAATATCACAGCTGATAACAAATAGTGCTACTACTCTGTTGGTATTTACCTTATCTGTACAGATTACATTTTTGTGTGTGTTGCCTTGTTTAGTAAACACTGACCTTTTGCCAGGAAGATAAATGTCAGTTACTCTCATCAAGTAATTTTCTGTTTCCAATGACATTATCTACCTACCTAGAGAATGTTTGGTTCATAACACAATACTGTACGTGTAATATTCATGTGAAGGAGTAGTTATAAGATCAGTATTGTATGTATGTGGCGTGTTATACGCCCTGCTGCAATATGATTGGCTGCTGCCTCCATGTAGCACACGCCCTACTTCATCCAGGCCGGAAGAAGAATGATCTTTTGCCCTTGTTACTCACCTAGGATTGTTCGACGAGACCTTTAACGAGACAAGCAAGTTGTTGGCTCTGTTGAAAAAATATTTTCCTTTTGCAGGACTGCTTTTTGTAACACTTAAATCGTCATTATTACTGCTTTGCTTGCTTAGCAGTTACCATAGAGTAAATCAATTATTCTCAAATGAGTTGTTCAATGACACCCTTTACACAAAATAAAATTATCTGATTGCTTTGCTAAATTATTTAGCTCCTGCTTAAACTCCACTTACTTTGCACTGAGGGTAAGCTTGTTTGTTTTCAGGTTCATGTACTGAGATTTGCAATGCAAAAACCAGAAACAGACCATCACAGAAACCAATGCAAGAACCAGAAACACACCATCGCAATGAAAACGGACTAGCCTTATCAAGTCTTGCCCTTTCCATGCAGAAAAGGAATGTGTGCCGCCGTGGTTATAGTAAATAAACAGTTAACTCCCCCGCATGGTGAGTGGCGTGGTGGGTGTTACCACAACAATGAAAATGTATCAAGTCCAGAAAAAAAAATCCCGTGTCCATTGTATTTATCGAAGGATAACCCGCAGTTCATGAAGTAACTGGATTACTTAATTTGTTTTACACATAAAATTTTGGAAGAAACGTTACCTCGGTTAACACAATATTTTCAGCTTGACATGGAGGCGCCAAAGACTCAGTTGTGCTTTTTCTCATGCCGCGCTGCATGTGTCACACACTTTTGCCATAAATAAGGTCTAAGTATGGCTCCAAAGAAAGTGGAGAGATTTGCTCGCGATAACTTCATCAGAATGCCCAATTGCATTGTGGGATGTGGCAGCCATTTTTGGCTACCTGTGTCATAGTGAATGTAAACACTGCGGTATGTGAGCAGCCTAAAGATGTTGCACAGTGATTTGCTAGCAAACACTACGAGCTCTGTTTTCCTTACTTGAGCAAATCTGGCGCGGCGCGTGATTTACTCTCCAAGGGGTGGGTTAGACCGGGTTGTTGTCATCTTGCAGACGCCAGCTGACTTCATTTGCCACCAATCAAAGTGGCTTCATTCATTGCCTTTAAGTGAGGCACAGTAACAGTCTTGCATGCATTGTGAGGGTGATCTGTGCAGACTGGAGCATTGTCACTTGGCTGGTGTGAGGATGAGCTGCTGATAACCACGGGCAACTTAAAGATGTTCGCGGACCTCATGACTCTATACTCGCACCCACGTACAGTCGTTCGTGCATGTGCCCCCCTCACCCTCCACCCACCCATAGCTACATGCTGGCCAGTGGGGTGATTTAAAGAAATAAAAATGGGCTCATAATGATGATAATAATGACGATGTGTTCAATGAACTGCTTTCTACACTGATTCAGAGGGTTCAAAGTCCGCTGTTCACATATTTATGAACGAAATACGTCTGATCAACCCCACATGTCCACGGAGCTCGTGTACCGGTATGCCCACTTTGCGAGAAGGCGGGCTAGACCTGGTTTTGGTGATTTGGTGGACCGGTGTCCACGAGCGCATTTAAAATGGAACGTCGGCACTGGTGTGGGCGTCGCCACAGCCGACTTCCATTCTTTCCATTCGAAGTTGGTTAGTGCATACCATTTAAAAGCAGTGCAAAGAGTCTCGCATGGTGACGTCATACATTATATTGCCAAAGCTATTCATTCACCCATTCAAATAATCGGAGTCAGGTGTTCCAATCACCTCCATGGCCACATGTGGATAAAATTAAGCACCTAGGCATGCAGATTGTTTTTACAAACATGTGAAAGAATAGCCAGCTAGTACTAGCACTAATGTCCGTAAACATGCCGCATTCTGTTGAATCATGGTCTGAAGCTTCGGTAAACATTGGTTTGTGTGTGTGATTAACGTTGACAACGGCACACAAGGGATGTGTGGGTCAACGTCAATGTGCCTGTCGGTGAGATATCTTTCATATTGAACTAGACCGCAGATTAGGTATGACGTGCAACATTCACTATTGTTATAAACTATGGGATATTGACTTCTTGGGTCGGATCGAGGCCGGTTTGTAGTCACACCACAAACATACCACAAACGAACCGCAACAAGTTCAACCTAAAAAAAGAAGTCTCGGAGCGGTTGTTTGGTGCGCACCAGGATTCGCATGTGTGTATTCACATCTGCAGAAAAGGTCCGGATCAAGGAGGAAACCACCTGCGGTTCATTTAAAGCGGACCAAATGTGGCAGGTGTGAATACACCCTTATATTTATGCTGGTCATGACACTTTACTGTTGCATATATATCCTTATTTGTTTCACCAAGATCATTAACACAACTTTTAAACTGTGTAATTGTGGACAAAGGAGTTAACGGAGTTTAGTTACGTGTTGCGGGTGAATCGCAGTGCTCTGCGCTGGAGCTTTGTTTCGCTTTCTGTAATAGTCTTTTTGCGGCGTAATCCTAAACTCAGAATATCCTGACGATTGTAAATAGGCTTTTCCCAACAAGGAGTGGCGTTTCCAAACGAAAATACACACAAATTCAACAGAAAGAGCGCTGAGTGTGCTGTGACGAGACGGCCATTATGCTGGCTGGAGCAGCGTCACTGGCGATCGACACTGTCTGAAATGTTGATACCTCTGATACCAGAAGATTGATTCGCAAAATGGAATGTTGATACTTTTGATAATTCAGTCCTTTGAGGGACTGTATTTTCAGTATTGTATCAGAAAGGAAATCGGTGGTATGGCTCATTAGCAGATGCAAAGAAGGAGCACATAGTGGCACAATCTCACCGCAGCAAAAGCCAAAATCTGTTTGTGGCGGGATGCCACAATTCAATTTTGGCCACCGCGAATAGATTTTGGTGTACACTCCTTTGGGCTCTCACTCAAACATTGTAGCTGTCCTTCCAAGCACCTTAAAAGTAGCTGTCCTTCCAAGCACCTTAAAAAAACAGATTTGTTTAGATATTCATTATTCTTTCTTTTAGAAAATAAAGCTTTTGTAACAGTCTTGGAAACATGATTATTTTTCCATGCAATAGTTTCATTTTCCATACTTTTCCAGACCAGGAATTTTCTGAACTCAAATTCCATATTTTTCCACACTTTCCATACTTGTATGGTAAATCCACGGAGGAATAGCAGACTCGGAAAGGATTCAAAACGCTGTGGAAAAATTTGGGTTTTATATGAATAATGGAATATTGGATAAAAGCCACACTATTATGCAATGACTGTAAAACTGCGCTAAAGTACACCGGTAGTACGTCAAATCTCCACACTCTGTGAGACGCATGGGGAAACAGGAGAGAAGGGAGCCTGTACACTGAGCTAGCACAAAGACATGGATGGCCAAAGACACAGAAATACAAGACTTCTGCCTGCCAAAACTCAGCCACAACTGGGCGAGAGCAAAGGTAATAAAAGCCTCAATAACCCGGTTCATTGTTTAAAACTTAAGACCATCATACTCTGTCCTAGAGAATGAGGGTTTTTGCGACATGATATAAACAGAGCCCTGATACACCATACTGACTCGAGGTTGATATATTGTGTGTCCAGGAGACCAGGTAGAAAAGCAGTAAGGCTAGAAGTTTAGGGGCAGGGTTTAAATTATTTTACCATGGTATAGATGGGAAGAGAAATCAAATCGGGGTTATTTTAAAAGAAGAGTTGGCTAAGAATGTCTTGGAGGTGAAAAGAGTATCACATCGCTGAAACTTGAAATTGAGGGTGTTATGTATAATGTGATTAGTGGTCCCACAGGTAGGATGTGACCTAGAGGTGACAGAGAAATTCTGGAAGGAGCTAGCCGAAGTAGATCTGAGCATCCCAGACAAAGAGAGTCGTGATTGGTGCAGATTGTAATGGACATGTTGGTGAAGGAAATAGGGGTGATGAAGAAGTGATGGGTAAGTACGGCATCCAGGAAAGGAACTTGGAGGGACAGATGGTGGTAGACTTTGCAAAAGGGATGCAAATGGCTGTCGTGAACACTTATTTCCAGAAGAGGCAGGAACAAAGGGTGACCTACAAGAGCGGAGGTAGAAGCACACAGGTGGATACATCTTGCGCAGACGATGTCATCTGAAGGAGGTTACCGACCAGTTTAGGCCAGAGGAGAAGTCACACCACTGACCACACAACCGATGAAAATAAGGTAAATGTAACTCAGTTCTGGGTCTGGAACGGATTAATAATCGTATTTCCATTCATTTCATTGAAAAACATTACCCGAGTCGGGAATATTCCGGTTCGTGAACGGAGGCACAACACAAAATAGGTTCATAAACTGAGGTTCCACTGTATAATGTTCTTCCATTATCACTGCCAAGTAGTATAGTGACTACATGACCAAATACATTTGTCTATATACTGTACTGTACCTCTGTCAATTCATCCTCAATTTATAGTCACTTAGCTGTGTAATGTGATGCAAAGGAAAATGTGAAATTATTTTTACTGACAAAAAATAATGGTACTCTCTATCTGCACCCTCTCCGGGTGATTTTAGCAGTTTAACAAGTGATACTTGGGTGAACTTCATTAAACCATTTTGTATCCATGAGCACAGAGAGAAGCCGGTTGAAGAAGCAATTACCACACAAGAGTGCTTCAATTGGGATTTCTATTACAGTTAATGTGCACTGAGGGGACAAAAGAAGAATGCAGTTTTGTGAAATACCCACTGAGGTATATGAGATATGTGACGTTTGCTGAGTCATTTAGCTCTGTTACCTCTGCAGGTGGTGTTCCACTTAACAACCAGACACATCACAGCATCCCAATTAAATACCAAAGTGCTTACTGTCCATGGCACTTTGTGTTTTGATGTTGATGAACGATCACGTCAAAAAAAAACAAACACAAAAAAAAAACATTCCTCTAATGAAGAGACGACAGAAGACTACACAGAAGTTACAGAGGGGGTTCTATATTTTCATCAACTTCAACCATTAGCTAATTCATAGGCAGTGCTGTCTTGAATCATTCATCACTTCATTTAAAACTGTTATGGTCAGCTTCCTCTTACTGGCTTCTGTGCATCAACTTTAAGGCTGTTTTGCTTGAAGTTGCACTACAGTTGCATTATGTCTGATGAAGCTAAATTTAGATGGCAGTTATTAATCTTGGATGTACAGGGACTTGATGCAGTTACAGATCTTTCAGATGAGCTAAGATAATTAGGTTAGGAACTTTTCCTTTAATATTCCTAAATTCCATTTTTTTAATGATAACTTGAATAACTTTTAATCTTGGGATTTGGTAAAAAATAAGCAGTGTTACATGCGACCGAATGCGACTGAACTGGATAATTGTGAATAAATTCCAGTTGGGGACTCACCTTCGCACACCTGGTGACTCGCTGCAACGGAAATTTTGCAACCCCTGGTGTTCTTATCGGGAAACAACATTTTGAGGCATCATATTATTTTATTGAACCACAAACAACATGACACGATTGTCAAACAAAAAGCGAGGTAACTGACGTTGCCAAACCAGACCCCCTCAACGGCCCAGCTGGCAATGAGGACAAAACTCTGACACTGCTCGTACAGGGACCACATACTTTTCTGATATGCTTGACAGTTTAATTTGAATCCCATTAAAATAAAATTGTGTTTCGCCTGGTCCTTCATGTTTTCTTTAAAGAATTGTACACATCTTACAAATTCTGCCTGGGTAATCCAATATATGAGCACAACTGTGTTTTCTCATTTACTAAATAAAAGTAGGGCTGTGAATTTCAAAATAAGAGCAAGTAAATAAAAAGAAAGTATTAGTAGTAGTATAAAGAAAGTATGTTCAAATAAAGTGCTTAACTTCAGAATAATTATTTGAAAAAAACTAACAAAATACAGATAATGCGTCATGTTTTGATCATATGGGTAGAAGCAAAATCATGCATTGTAAAAAATTTATTATACAGAGGTTGCAAGGTTGTCCAGAATTTTGAGGTCAACTTTGGGGTTGCGTATTATACATGGCTGCACATTATACATGAGAAATTATGGTACATAAAGAAAAATAGGACATCGTGTGTGGCTGGACTAAACATGTGCGTGAATAGGTTACAGCGTGTTGAGCTGGTACAATGTTGGAACTTGTGTGAAGCTGGTATTTTACCCCAAAATTATTAGGCACCAATTTTGTACATTCTGGCAATGACTGCCATGCTCTACTTACGACCATAGATCAGTTGGCCCCGGTATGGTCTGTCTCCGAGCATCTCAGGAGGAAAGGAGGCAGGTTTAGTTGAAGAGGAAGATGCACAAAAGTAACAAGAACAAAAATATGCAAAAATAAAGTTGTTGTCCCGTTGGGGTGTGGTCATAACCTTTCTTGCTGTTTGAACTTGTTGTGCGAGAGAGTGCGAAGGCGGAAGTTAAGGGTTCAATACCCAGGGGGCGTGTCAAAGGGACAGGGGAAGTGAAGAACATGCCCATCGGCTCAAATTTAGCCTACAATTCGGCCCATAACGAAAATGGGTTTAAAAATCACATATTCATCAAAAATACCCCAACTTTGTACTCTTACTCATACAGTAGATCAAGCATATAGAATGACTGTCTAAAATTTAGTCTTGGCACATCAACGAATTGTTCAATACAACATTATTTTGTACTTTCCATCCATCCATCCATCCATCCATTTCCCAAGACACTTATCCTCACAAGGGTCGCGGGCGTGTTGGAGCCGATCCCAGCCTATCTTCGGGCAGCCAATCGCAGTCATTTTTTACTGTTTGCCTTCAAATCAAGAGGACAGTCCTCAAAGTCTCGTAGCCGAACCTGTAAACGAACACATTAATGACACAGACATCAAGGCGTACATTTAAAATATTCCTGGAAGTTTGTTTGTTACAAACGTGGGATTTCAATGTCCACAGGCACTGTCTCTAACCTGACTTCTAACAGTCACTCCAAACACCCCCCCCCCCCCCCCCCCCCCCCAACCCCCATGCTGTGCAACCAGTTGTATGGGGTCAGATGATAATAACCAGGTTTCCTCCTGTGTCTTGTAAAACCAATCTGGATGGTTGAAGTTCAGGAGGCAGGAATGCAACAGTTGATCAGTTCCTGGGGTTGCCATGACAACCGGGCCATCGTCACTACAAATGTCACAAAATGCCAAAATGCTAGCTGTTTAAGTGAAGATGTACAAAGGTTGTTAAGTGGGAAGTTCCCACTGGGAGCTCTTATTAAAAGTGCAGATAATATGTGAAATGCCATTATGAACCAAAACAAAGGTTTTGAACCAACATAACCTTTAAAATGGTACAGTTAAGATTTGTAAATGTAAAATTGTTTGAGACTTCACTGTTGTGAACTGGTTGCCAGCCAATCGCAGAGCACATATAAATAAACAACCATTCACACACACATTCACACCAACGGGCAATTTAGAGTCTTCAATTAACCTACCACACATGTTTTTTAGGCTGTGGGAGGAAACTGGAGTGCCCAGAAAAAACCCACACAGGTATTGGAAGAACATGCAAACTCCACACAGGCGGGGCTGGGATTTGAACCCCAGTTCTCAGAACTGTGAGGCAGATGCTCTAACGTGTTGCCACTCCAGAGCATAACAAACAAAAATAAAACAAAAACAAAACAGGAAAAAAAACTAACTCCAGACCAAAACCAATAAAACAAAAAACAAACGACTCCAGACATCACCCCCCACACTAGTTTTGATAAAGTGACACATCATCCTACCCATACTCACTTTAGCAAAATACAAAAAAACAAAAACAAAAAAACAAAGAAAAAAAACTTTATCGACAACCAAAAAGCGGTTAATACCGGATGAAATTTGGCCCAATGGGTATCAACTTCAATACTGGCCAAATATTGTCAACAGCATCCGTGCGAAGTGAATGCTGGCAGTGTTGGTGGATGGGCAGTTTAGGTTCAATTGAATCTGCGGATACTTCCTAATTAACCCTATATTTGCTAGTAGCCCAAACGGTGGGATTTGACTCGGTCAAGGAAGCGGAAAAGAACATGAACATTACACATGAAGTTCCATTCGGAAGAAGGACGCAATGCAAAGCACGTATACATGTTGTGAAAAATCTGTTCTTTGACAGGGTTAAACAAAAAACGTGCCCAATTAGTCGTGCGCCGACAGATACATTCTTGTAATCGCGCTGAAGTTTGCTTCACCAGAGAAAGGTGCACATAAGACACACAGCTGCGCATAAACACACAGACAACACAAAATAAAAAAATAAAAATAAAAAAACACACACACACAGCTGCACATAAAGACACAGACAACACAACATTAAAAAAACACACAGCTGCGTATCAGTCATGACTGCAAGTTGCTGCATATAACAATCCTTTTAAAAAATAAATATGTTTGATGTTGAAATTGTACTATATTAAAATTTGAATGCACACTGATAATTATCCCAATCTAATAACGTAATCCAATCAATATTATTATTTTGTCTGAACATTGAGTTGCACTATTCTAAGATTTTGAGCAGCCTCCTTTTCTCTTTTTTTTTACCCCAATGGAATCTATCTTGCTATCAGTAGGTTGCTCCCATTCGGGTCTCTAGGCCTCATTCTCACTACTTCATAAAAACAAAACAAAACTCTTGATCTACAATATCACAGCGTTACACTAGTTAATCACCAATCCTCAAAAAAAAAAAGAATGTTTTCCACAACTTATTTTCCCCTGCAGCAACAGCTCACAATGCATTGCTTAAGTAGTAACACACACACAAATACATCCAGTAGCCACAGCGAACAACAGATCTTCCTCGAATCAATCAAACAACGTACTTTCATCAAACACTTGACCAAGACTCCAGCATTAGCCTCTCAAACACCACACACAGAAATGAACATACATGCACCAACACATCAGTAATCAGCAGACCGCACAGTCAATCACAACAAGTCGTTTTCATGCATAAGTTGAACACACGTCTTGTGAGTCAGATTGTCTTGTCTTCAGTCTCAAATACCTTTAAAGCGTTTGTCGTCATTTTAATTGATGTAAATCACTTGGTGTTACATTTTTAATTTATAAAAGGTGTTAGATGAATACATTTTCTTTTCAAAGCTTCTGTCCCTGTTCGCATCTAAATCTAACAGTCAACCCCATTTCCAGACATTTGACAGTTTTATCTAAAAGTTCCAAATCTTTTTCTGACAGATTAAGTGAGGAAGCAATCTTGTCTTTGTGGGTTTTTATGACAAAAAAGAAAGAAAAGTTTTTGCAAAGAGAGGAAAAGGTACAAGTCTTACGAGTTGCCATGTTGATTTTATTCTTTTTCTCTGTTTTCTATGGTTCGAACAAATACGCTTTTACAATTTGATGTTATGGGTTTCAATTACCTTGGTCAGCTTGCAGGTCTGTGATGATATAGTCCAAACATAAAGATCGTATGACTTTTTTTTTTTTTTTTTTTTTTTACAATATCTGTGATTGGGTCAGAATTCAAGGCAGTGGTGACACCCCATAATTGTAGATGTAGAAATGCAGAAATGCAGTGTTTTAGTTTTTGCTCCAGTGTATAATGATGCAAATGATGATGTTAGCTATTTGACTATTTCTGGTGTAGTCCAATGAATAATTACAGTTGGGAGTCATATTTAATTGTTGTTTTTTTTTTTTTATATTTCATTGAAATTCTAAAGTGACAGAAGGATAAGAAACATCAACTTGTGCCACATCACAAAGCAATCCATGCCACAGTGAAGACATTTCTCTGAAAAGTCAGCATTGCAGCAGCTTTCATCATCAGTCAGCATCAGTCATCAGTTTCCTATAACGCTGAACTGGCTGCCTAGAAGCACAAAACTGTAACAATGTATTCATTTATTTATGATAACCTACCTGCTCACTAAATTGCTCATTTTGTGTCTTTCCAAGCACAATGATACTGATTATTTGCTTCACTGCACAAAGACGTGAACAGTAAGGTGAGCACTGTGCCAGAAGTAACCTTTTGAAACCTGTAAGTGAGGAAGATAAACGTACTACGTATCATTGCTTTAATGTAGTAAAGAATGATATAGGATCCCAGCTGGGGTCATATGTCATATGGACCTTTGTTTTTTTATTAGACATTTTTTACTCCACAAATCAGTGGCTCTTCAACAACAGTTTTCTACTTAATGGATGACTGGAATAGTAGGCCTACTCAGTATTGTCAGTTGCTATTTCAGCTTTGATAAAAGCAACTAATAAAAAAAGTGCTTTATAATGATCAAATGAGAAACATTCATAAACCAATTATTGGTGAGCCATTAATATCCTGTTTGTTCTGTATGAAATTTATTAGTTTTTGTTAATGCAGATTTGTTAGGGAATTATTCATAAGCAAGTGATTAACTATCCTGATTTGTTGCTCATTAAGGTTTTAGTAAACTAATTGGCTTTTTGTTCATATTAATAAGTGATATCCTCATCTCCCCATGCATTTGCATATCAGCAACATGTAACGTACTCTTCTTGTTCTAGTGATACTCCTGTTTATAAATATGCAGTACATGCTGTGATGACCTCGAACAAAATAATATTACATGTCATTACACGCAAAAAGTTTAAGGTACTGCCATGTCGATGCTTTAAATGTATTCTAAAAAAAAAATCTTCTCAAAGCTCAGGCTTTTTACTGACCTTACAATCTCTATCACCAGATTTAACATCTGTTGTAGCCCCTCGAGCACCATACTCGTACATTTGAAGGCCTTTTGGTGATTAATTATTTTACATTAGTGTATTGAGTGCATAATGGCTGCTGATCCATTACAGGCTGTCTTTGACGTAATGAAATCAATCAGATCTAAATGAAAGAGAAGAGTAATGTCGTGTTGCAAAAAACCAACAACTAATAAATAAAGGCCACCTTTTATGCACCTTCTTGGCACCAGGGAGGATTTGAGCCAGTGAAAGCTTTGGTCAGACAGACTTCATACATTGGAGAATGATGGAAATGGCTGCTTACCTGCACTATTTAACCCACACAGAAGAAACAAGTCGGTTGGATACTGTAAAGAGATTGTTGGAAATGGTACATGGTTAGTAGGCTCGGGACCGTGCAGCTAACTTACAGTTAGTAAATTTTTTGTGCCTCTTTTGTGTATACAGAAACAATGTTCTTTTTCTCTCTCCCAAGATTATCTTTTTAGTTTGCGTGCCAGCAAAAACTGCATTTCGTGGTGTACTGAATAAAATAAGTTACTCCCAAGTGTCATTCAAACACAACTCTTTCAAACGGTAAACTGCCTCTTATTCTTTGACCAACATGTGACACTACAGTAGTATAAAATATGTAAAACACATTAAAAGAGAAAAATGTTAGCAAAAAATACTACATGTGTAACAGTTGGTTTGAGAGTAGGGTGCAGTGATCACCAATCGTCCCACGTGTAATGCACCTGCGAAATTCAACCTTTCCGAAATGTGCACGACTGGACACAACAAAGTGTGTCCAGCATTTTCATGAAGTGACCAAATCACACAACTTTGACCACATAAAAAAGCTACTAATTTTGCAGTAAATGTTCGCAATGCTTTTCTTGTGTTTATCTAAGTGGCAACGTAGATGTGTTCAAAAGAATTCTCAATTGACACTTATTTCGCGGTTGTTACCTTTACGTGTCGCTCGTCTGTCATGTTTCCAGCAAGCGTTATAGCAGAATGCAAACTTGGTTATATTGGTTGTGTTTAAGTTGGCACATTGTTTAAAATGTAAATAAAGACAGATGTGCTGTGGTCTGATGGGCCACCATTTCAAATGTTTTTTGGAAATCATGGACCTCGTGTCCTCCAGGCTAAAGAGAAAAAGGACTGTCCGGATTGTTATCAGCGCAAAGCTGAAAAGCCAGCATATGTGGTGGTATGGGAGTGTGTGAGTTCCCATGGGTAACTTGCACATCTGTGAAGGCACCATTAATGCTGAAAGGATAATATACTGTTGGTTTTAGAGCAACATATGCTGCCATCCAAGGAACATCTTTTTCAGGGACGTCCCCACTTATTTCAGCAAGACAAGCTCAAGCCACATTTTGCACGTTACAACAGCGTGGCTTCGTAGTAAAAGAGTGCAAGTACCAGACTGGCGTACCAGCAGCCCAGACCTGTCTCCCTTTGAAAATGTGTGGCCCATTACGAAATGCAAAATATGACAACAGAGCTCCCGGACTGTTGAGCAACTGAAGTTGTACATCAAGCAAGAATGGGAAAGAATTCCACCTAAAAAGCTTCAACAATTTGTGCTCTCGGTTCCCAAATGTGTATTGAATGTTGTTAAAAGGAAAGTTGATGCAACATAATGGTAAACATGCCGCAGTCCCAGCTTTTTTCGGAATGTGTGGCAGGCATCAAATTCAAAGTGAGTGAATATTTGCAAAAAAAAACAATACAGCTTATCAGTTTGAACATTAAATATTTTGTCTTTGTTGTGTATTCAAATGAATATATGTTGAAAGGGATTTGCAAATCATTGTATTCGGTTTTTATTTACATTTTACACAACATGCCAACTTCACTGGAATTGGGGTTTGTAGTTCAGGTCAAAGTCAAGTAGAATCTCATGAATACCATGTCAAAGTCAAATGTCCCCCACCTCTGCTTATTTGGTATTATTGTTTGTGGTTTTATCAATTGCATTGCTTACTTTTTGATTAGGTTAGCTTTTTGATTTTAAGAGTTAATAGTAATAGCTACAAAATACATATATAATTACTGCATATAGATATATTATATTAGTAGTTGATCTTTTTCCCCCCGATTTTGTGGCGCCCCCTGAAGTATCTGCCTGTATTGCCTATTGGTTGGGTGACCCCGGTCATATTTACGACGCCTGCATGAGTGAACACATTACACAAGGCTGTTACAGTGTCCCTGGACACCATTTGGTTATTGTTCTCACTTATAGTTTCCTCTGCATAAAGATGTTGGAGACTTTGAACAATTCGTTGATGATGATAGTCGATGTCGCTCAGTCCTTGGTGGAAGGAAAAACTCTCTTGGATGGTCAGCAATTGGTGGGAGCAAGCACGAAGCCGTAATTTCCTAATCAGGCCGACCTTGCGTTGGATAAGGTGTCAGGTTTGGATAAATCACGCCTTATAGTTATCTTTTGATGCCCAAATGTTTTCAGTCTATGCCAAAAATAAATAATAATAATAATAATGATTTTGGCACACTGTTCCAATACTTTTGGAGGTGAGTGTGCAAAAAAAATAAAAATCAACATTTTCGCCCACATTTGTTTAAATGCATGTTTTTCATCAGGTAAAAAAAGTGTAATACGTTATTCCATCCAAAATATTTTGATGAAGTCTTTCCGCAATAGGTGACACAAAGTACTAGCATGTGTTTGGAGTCTTGCCTAGTCCAAATGTCAGCAAAACATCAGCAGGCTCCCAGGAGCAAAACAGTAATTGTGTTTTCTTCAAGGGAAAAGACTTGTGAGGCAGACAGGAACAAAAGCAGAAACAACACAACAAAAAAACATCAAGGACAAGAATGACGGGAGACAAGTCTTGTTGAATGTGAGCCGTTTTGATTTGCACATACACGAGAAACAGGGATGACAACCTCTTCGTACTGGCCATTTTTATAACTTTGTCCCGGCTCGCTTTCCTGAATGCAAGGTACAGATTTGCGGCCAAGGGGGTCTAGGGGGAGGGGTGTTAAAATCATTCCGGTAATCTGAAGGTTTCGTACGAAAGGCGGAACAGACGTGGAATACTGCCAGCTGCAATGGCCAACTCATTGTCAATGCCTTTTAGTGGTGACAGCAATTGTGGTTGTGGTGCTGATGTGACTACACGTGTTCAGGGCAAGCAATGTCCCGCTTGGGTGAGTTCTGTCTAAAAAGCATGGGCAAATAAAGCCTGACTCCACTGTTATGCCCCTGATCCACCAATTTACTGGGAATGCCATATGAAAACAGCTAATGAGAATATTGTATGCGAGAGCTGGTGCCAGCCGCAGTCTATCCGGAAAACATTCTCATTTTAGAGTTTTGTTGCACTGAATGATCTCAGCTGCGACGTCCATGTAAAACCCTCCCGAAAGATCGGTGTGCTCTCATTCTAAGTTCTCGAGTGTTTGTGTGTCACTTTGGCTTTGAGCAAGTTGATATCAATGTGCTCTTATTTGCGTAGCTGGGGTTGAAGGTGATCTGTTGTAACCTCCTACTGAGTTTCCTCCTTGCAGATCTGTCATGCAAATGAAAAAAATTACTCAAGCACAGTTGAAATGTGCCATAATTTGGTACATTTCAACTCCTGGATCGATCAACAATACCGTACATACATGTTGGGGTCTTTTGGAGAGGCTAGAGATTGATCCAACAAAATATAGTGGACATGATTCATGGTTTTAGTCCTGGCAAAAAAAATGGCTTGAGCAACAATGAATAACTCATTGCAGTACATTATACTGCAATATGTTGCAAGGTTAAACTCAGTATATTTGAGTTTTAATTCGTCTGAAGCAAGTGCAACATTTCCTGCAGGGCCCATGACCTTCACGATCCCATTTTTTAAAACCCTTTTGGGTTCCTTCATTATCTATTAGCAGCAGCACAATCGTAAATGGTGGGCCTTTTCCCTTTAGAGACAATGTCAGCTCTGCAGTTTTAGCTGTAATGAAGTTTTCATTGAAACTGCTGCAATATATTCAAGTAAATAACCACTGCTTGATAATAGGGTGATAAACCCTAGTATGCACAGTGTTCTTCCAAAGCATCAAAAATGCAATATATAAATTTAAATGCCTATTAGATTGCAAAAGCTGAAGAAATGAAAGAAAAAGGAAATGCAAAACTGTATTATTCTCAAATGTAGTAAATATACACCAGTGGCCCCAGTAGTGTAATGCAGGCAAGCATAAGCTTAATGTTCTGTTGCTGGCTTTGTTTAATTACTTTTCTAGAACGGGCCAGGAACTGGACTGGACACCCTCTCCTTTAACTCAAAGAGATCTGGTGGATTCATGTTGCTCTCATAGATTGTCTGCATTTCTGTTTTCACCTTGGACCCTTGGTTCAATTTGTCAGATAAAAGGGGGTTCATTCAGCTTTGAAGTATACATTCATTATAAACCAACAGCACTGCTTCATCCACTGCAGAAATGTAAACAGAGAAGACTATAAACATGTATGCATGAAGTATAGCAGAACTGAAACTTCATTGATTATTTATATCTTCTGCACACTGACACGATCAGTCAGGATCTAATGGCAATTAATGTTCAGTGTTCTTCCTACACATCAAAAAGGTCACACGATTAGAGAGACTGCTCGCAGTCATTACAAACCTTTCCGTGCACGCAGCAATACCCCCGAAGCAACTGCCACATGACATTTTAGCCAGAAATATCCTTCGACACTGGCCAATGTACACCTATATGATTAATTTAGAGACCGGTGAAAAGCCCTCCAAAGTCATACACCTCACTTTGTGCCCAGCTTATGCATTGTTAAACCTTCTGGGATGCAAAGGACACATCCCAAATACACACGTACCCTTTATCATTTCAAATGATGGTTGTGTGATTTGTGCTCCTTCACCTTTGGGGTCTGTGGGAATGATTTGACTTGGCCATTGAAGATTTCCCTTCAAAAAGTCTAATAGGAATCATAATAATAATATTAATAATATTAATTCAGTAAAAAAAAATAATGGATTGACAAAATTCATATATATATTTGTAATTAGGCACACTGCTCCGAAACAAAGCTTAGTTTTAAGTCAGACATTCAACCCTGAGATGTCACTTTTCAAGTACTTCTAGTTTAAAAACACAAATTCCAGGAATTCCTGCATTCTGCCTCATGATGACTTTCTTTTCTTTTCATCAAATTTGGAGGGCTGCACATTTATCTGTAATGTCTGTTGTGCCATAATTTCCGTGCTATTGTATCAAATGCCTGTGAAAATATTGACTGATACCGATAATGAGACATCTGTGATGATTTGGAAGCTCTAAAATCCACGCAAAAATAAAATTTTAAAAACCCTGATAATTTCCACTTTTTTTAATAGTGAAGGGAATATAGAATACTTTATATTCTAATATGTAATTCTATATGTAATAGAATATAATATAGAGTTTAATGGGATAACTAATATTGAAGGTAAGCGAGAATGTGTATTGAGGAAGAAGGGGGTAGGAGTATGTTGCAGGAAGGCCCCCCCATCAGGGGGTATTTGGAGATAAATAAGAAACAGATGTCAAGGAAGAAAGGAACTGCGGGAAGTTACTATAAACATTGAATGCAGGAATGTGAGCCGGAATCTGCAGGCGACATCTGCAGGCGACACCTGGAGGAGAAGTCTGGAGCCAGATCAGATGGTCCGCAGAACAACGATGACGTCAGATTACGGACCAATCAGACGACAGCGATTCCATACTGGCCGTTTGAAACATTGTATAAGTCTGGGGTAGAATCAGATAGTTGTTGTTCGACTACTTTATCTGCTAAGGATAAGATAGGGTAGTTACGAACCCAGAGCTCTGCAAATGTATAGACTCCTCTGTCAGGAATAAATTGGTTGGTTTTTATACATTGTTGTGAACGAAGTTCTTTCACGAAAACGAGCACGCTGGAACCACGGGGGTTATAGGAGATATTAAAACACAGGTTCCTTCAATAGTTATCTGTCAGATGATGAAATATCTCTGTCCAAACAAAACCACCCAAAATTATGTAGTTCATTTGCTACTCCCGCATTGGTTCGCCGTCATGCTGTCACACAACCAACAAGAAAGCATAGAAGAAAAAAGAATTATTTTCTGTGGTCAAACTCCAAACAGACAGTGACCAAAATAAGAATTGAACAGCTTGTGTTGACTGATGATAAAATCAAGCTCTCGCTGTGGATTACTTTATACCATTCAGCTGGCAGCCTGGATGAATATACGGCCACTGTCACATCCTATATCAGTTTCTGTGAAGAGGTTTGTGTACCAACAAAGTCATTTCGACCATTCAATAACAACAAACTGTGGTTCACTGCCAAACTTAAGCAACTTCGCCAGACTAAAGAGGACGCATATCGAAGTGGGGACAGGGCCCTGTATAGTCGCACTAGAAACCAAAGAAATTAACATTGCAAAGAGAAACTATGCAGTAAAGTTAGAAAAAACAGTTTAGGGCTAACGACTCTAAATCAGTCTGGCATGCATTACAATCACTAACCACTTACAAGCGACGATCCCCCCCCAAGCTGAGAACAATAGTAGACTAGCTGACGACTTGAACACCAACTGCAGATTTGAAACACTTTCACACCCCACACCCAACCAGCTGTACCACCGACCAGTATCACACCTCTGACTTCTGCGTTAACCATCTTCAAACGCATCTTCAAACAACAAAAGATTAACAAAGCGGGAGGCCCAGACCTTGTGTCCCCATCCTGCCTCAAAGTCTGCGCGGACCAGCTCACTCCAGTCTTCACACAGATCTTCAATAGATCTCTGGAACTGTGTGAAGTACCATCCTGTTTCAAACGCACCACCATCATCCCAGTCCACAAGAAACCTGCAATCTCGGGTCTGAATGACTACAGGGCTGTCGCCTGTGATCATGAAGTCCTTTGAACGTCTCGTGTTGGACCACCTCAAGAGCGTCACAGGTCCCCTGCAGGAGGTCCTGCAGTTTGCCTACCGAGCAAACAGGTCTGCGGATGATGCAGTCAACATGGGACTGCGCTTCATCCTAGAACACCTCGATGGCGCGGGGACCTACCCGAGGATCCTGTTCGTGGACTTCAGCTCTGCATTCAACACCATCATCCCCAAACTTCTCTCCTCTGAGCTTCTCCAGCTCAGCGTCTCGCCTGCCATCTGCCAGTGGATTTAGTGCTTCCTGACGGGCAGGACACAGCAGGTGAGGCTGGGGGACACCACCAGCACCGGGGCACCCCAAAGTTGTGTCCTCTCTCCACTGCTCTTCTCTCTCTACACAAATAACTGCACCTCAACGCACCCGGCTGTCAAACTCCTGAAGTTTGCAGATGACACCACAGTCATCGGTCTCATCAAAGACGGTGACAAGTCTGTGTAGCGACAGGAAGTGGAGCGGCTGGAGCTGCGGTGCGGCCGACATAACCTGGAGCTGAACACGCTCAAGACTGTAGAGATGATTGTGGACTTCAGGAGGCATCCTTCGCAACAGCTGCCCCTCACGCTGTCCAACTGCCCTGTGTCAACCGTCGAGACATTCAAGTTCCTGGGAATTACAGTCTCTCAGGATCTGAAATGGGAGTTTAACATCAACTCCATCCTCAAAAAGGACTGCAACGGACAATCAAAACTGCTGGAAACATTGTCGGTACCCCCATACCCACCCTTGAGGACTTGCATGCTGCTAGAACTAAGACAAGGGCATGCAAAATCCTCTTGGACCCTCCACATCGTGGTCACCAGCTCTTCCAGCGCCTTCCCTCAGGTAGGTGCTACCAAACAATGCAAACTAGAACTAGCAGACATTCCAACAGCTTCTTCCCTCTTGCAATCAACTACTCGTCACTTTAAACTGCATACATTTCTTTGTCTGTCTTTGTCTGGTTAACCACTTAGATTCTAATCAGTAAGTGTGCCAAAGTTAACAGCTTTCATTTGTTCCAACATTTTTAACTTTTTAGCCAACGGATAGTGAACCATAAGCATCTGCTTACAATTTCACAAACATCTAGGCCCATCGCATTACTGTAATTGAGGTCATAGATTCAGAGATACATTCATTGAGGGATTACTCAATTATTCCAATTCATAAGGGCAGTGCTGAACTGTCCTGAATTAAACATCAGCTTTCATCTGCCCATCGAAGATAAGGTACATGATGTGCACTGCTGCATGATGTCAGAGCGACCCAAACAGATTGCAAATGAATGAGTAATAGGGCTGATTGATGATTGAACAGCAAGAGAGTAAACAAGAGAGGCGTACCCATTCATCCATTTATCCAGTTTATATGCTTTTTTTTTTTCCTTGGTCTGGATCGTATGTGATCATCACATTCACAATTTACAAACTCTTGGTACTTGTAGTGGTGGCTGGAAATTGTATCTGAAATTTAAAAAAAATGCGTACCTGATCAACACTACAACATGACAACAAATCACCAGCAAAAAAGTCATGCAAATTGCAAAATGATTTATTTTGACATTTGTGTATGACCTGTAGTGTTTAAACAACAACAAAACATTTGCATGAAAAAAATTAATTATGTAAGCTGTGTATGAAATTCACAGCTTAAATAACAGAAGTCATATTGTTAGGATTTCCCTATGGTGCATACAGCATAAAAACATTTTATGTATGAAAAAAATATATAGTTTTTTGTTTCTTATTTTTTTCTGAAAAGGCACTGAGCAGCTACCTGATTTTAGGACCCTAGCCAGTGTCCTTACGCTGTAAGAAATTAGGTGTTTGCTATTTCCACGGACATTTTGAAGGTATTTCAGTTCAGCTAATTTTGAGTATATGCCACAAGACTTACCTCGCTAAGTAGAAATATACAAATATCAGGGTAAATTGCTAATTGCATTTTAAGTTGAGCAAACACCTCTTGTTTTACAGTGTGGGGAGTGAGACGTAGCGCGGTGACGGTGTGTACAATTTCCATTGAGAGTCGGAATTTATCAAACTCGCGACATCTAAGGCCTAAATTGTGTGCTCCCAGCACTTCTCAGCCTTACGAACGTACAACCAAACATGCAAATGTGCAGGTAGTGTTTTGCGTGAGAAGCAGATGGCATGAGTTCCATGTCGGGCTTGTACGCGTGGTCCCTTGCAATACCGATATAGAATGGGTAAAAGTTCCCATAAACACACTCCTAAACCTTGTTGAAAGACTTCCCACAAGAGTTGAAGCTGTTACAGTTGCAAAGGGTAGACTAAACCATTTCGATTTAGAATGGGATGTCACTTAAACGTATACAGTATAGGAGTCAAGGCAGGTGACGGAATACTTTTGGCATATATTGAGATAGAGCAAGAGCAGTGGATAACACAAAAATATTGTTCAAACAGTATTTAAAAAAAAAAAAGAGTTACAACCGTAATAAAAATCTACACTATCGCGGGACCGCAAAGCAAGAAATGTGATATACCGGATAAAGAAGATTACTGTATTTGTATTTCTTGATGATAAATTGCAGGGTTTAATTTTTCCAGGACTGATTGTTTCCAGACATGGGCATCCTGGGACTCACATATAATTGTAGTTTTATGTATTCCTCTCCTCTGTTTTGTCAAATATACCTCAAATAGTCCCTTAATTAACCTCAAAACATGAATGAAGTTTGCATACCATCAGTGTTGTACCTGAATGAGTTCAATAAACAACAGCTCATGAACGAGTTCATATTTTGGGTGAACATGATCTGAACGTAATTGATTTCTGCCTAATGAACATTTTTGTTGGTTTTTTTTTTAACCAAAGTTCATTTTCATTCAAGAGTGCCACATTTTGTAAGGTACTTCCAGGACAAAATCCGGCTTAACACACTATAAAAAAAACAACCGATTCAGTGCGGCCGCGGCTGCCATTGGTGTTTATATTGCAACTGGCAAGTGTGCAAGGTGTGTTCAAGGACATTGTGTAAACTAGAGGGAATATGTTCTGTGTAAAATATTATTACTAGGAAAATTATTATTTTACCAGAATGCTTGAGTTAAAACACTGTACAATCAAACTGTCATAATATGGAATTGATTTTGTTTTTTATTATAAGAAGAGATAATAAAATAAAATATTTTGTTAATGTAGTCAGCCAGAGCTGCAAGAAATGCAGTTTTCATTGTCCTTTTACCATTGTTCTTTTGCGTGTTTTTGCTTCCTCGTTAAGGACAAAAGTTGTGTCTTTGTTTTATTTCCTCATTTAAAAAAAAAAATACTATCCAAGCAAGTTTTCCTCATGTTTTTGAGATTGTAGGGTGAAAGCTGCAGCTTGCTGCTAAAGTTGACTGAGTGGGTCGCAACAATGAGGAAATGAAATGCCAGTAGTTTGAGGGAAATAGCCCATCAGCAACATATTCTCATTCTTAGAACGGTGAGCTTAGTTAAACATTTTGAATTATGAACTGAACTGGTTCATTTTTGGAAAGGTCAACTGAACCTTGAAAATGAACTTTCATAATACTGCACACTGTCAATGACGTGAATTGATGACACAGCTATTCTGTGCTATTGCTATTGCTATGTGCTATTCATTGTCATCTCGAGATATATGCGTAATATCGAGGAATATACATTGCTAAAATCTAATTTCAAGGTTTATTTATAGTTTGGGCAGTAAAAACGACAGTAGCACTGAAATTCTTACTTTGCTAGTCTTCCCTGCTTACAAAAGAAAATAAAAAAGTAATTTTAAATGACGAAAGATAAATAAAGAAGAAGTAAGAACCAATTTAAAACAATGACCATTTTAAAAAGGACAGTGTATTTGACTTTGGCAGTAGTAATAGTTAAGTTGGTGCGATAAAATATCCATATAATGTGAAAACATGCAGGCATTCGAGTCGACTATTCAAGTATTGTGGGTTGCATAATTATTGCACAAACATTCAAGTGAGCAGGATTACAGAAGAAGAAAAAATCCATGTGGTTCACAGGTAGTGATGTCATTTGTTCGGGGGTCTGATGGCGTTGTGCGGTGTTCTATTCTTTGTACATAAATTTTGCCCTTCTGTCCTTGAGAAAGGCAAATTTCCCAATGACTGGTTAACGTCTGGGGTGTTTTTGACAAGATTCCTCTCAATAGAGAGCATGGCCATTGCAGTGAGATGATCCTATGACACTGTGTTCCTGACGAAGGTCTTGATTCTCTTCAGTGTTGAGAAACACCCCTCAGATTCTGCTGTGGTCATCGCAGCTGTGATGAGGATCTTTAGCAGAGCCACCGTGTCTGAGAAGATGTCCTGAAGATTGTTCTCCTTGAAAAGCTGGTACAGAGCCACAGCACGGCTACAGTTCCTCAACTCAGTATTGCTGTAGATTAGAGCCAGCTCAATTTTCAGCTTGTTCTTGTTCAGCAGTGGGTAAGCCTGGATGGTGTTGTTCAGTGCAGCTCCAGGAAACTGGCTGTGGTACTGCTGAAATTTGGCTACCCATAGCAGTGTAGCACTAATTCTTTGTGAAGGCAAATCTTTCACTTGCATGGCCCACAAAAATGATGAATACAAAAATATAAATAACAGTTCAGCATACGGATGTGTTAACATGTTAACATAAATACTATGCATATCAAATAATATTTTTTTTTTCACAATATATGCTGGGTGTATCACTATCAATATTATATTTTCCTCTTGCACTAATTATATAAATACTTCTGTAATATAATTAAAACATATCAGTTGCTTGCCCAAGACCGACAACCAACACATTAAATATTTAGATTAAATAGATTAGATTAAATGACTCTCTAATGCTGCTATTGTATATGTTTTATACTTTGTTGCTTCTTCCTTTATGATTAATTTGACTCTTCAGCATCCATCCATCCATTTTCTGAGCCGCTTCTCCTCACTAGGGTCGCGGGC
Organism: Phyllopteryx taeniolatus; assembly: GCF_024500385.1. Lineage (NCBI taxonomy): Eukaryota > Metazoa > Chordata > Actinopteri > Syngnathiformes > Syngnathidae > Phyllopteryx > Phyllopteryx taeniolatus. The sequence goes on along the minus strand of NC_084515.1, from coordinate 21,582,254 downwards.
GTGCTGGAGCCTATCCCAGCTGTCATCGGGCAGGAGGCGGGGTACACCCTGAACTGGTTGCCAGCCAATCAATCGCAGGGCACAAACAAACAACCATTCGCACTCACATTCACACCTACGGGCAATTTAGAGTCTCCAATTAATGCATGTTTTTGGGATGTGGGAGGAAACTGGAGTGCCCGGAGAAAACCCACACAGGCACGGGGAGAACATGCAAACTCCACACAGGCGGGACCGGGGATTGAACCCGGGTCCTCAGAACTGTGAGGCTGACGCTCTAACCAGTCGGCCACCGTGCCGCCCTCTTCAGCATATTTTAAAATATATTTGGTGTGACAATCACATTTTGAATCACAGAATGAATTAAAATACTATCATCCATCAATCCATCTATCTATAGGTCTATCATTTAACACCATTGCTTGTTGCAATATTGGTGCGCTCCTGTAGCTGTGCTGTAGAGAATGTCCACACGAGGCACGATGAGGAGGGTGACGGCGAGGCATCGTTCCAGTTTTATGCGCCCGTCTGTGGAACAGCCTGCTGGAGCACCTCAGGGCCGCAGAGAACATTCCTGTTTTTAAGAGCAGGCTCAAGACCCACTTATTAGCTTTGAACTAATATTCAATTTACCTTTTAACGTACATTAGAACTGTTTTTATTTCATTTGACCTTTTGTTTTATTGTGAGTGTTTTTAATGTTGTAGTATTATGTTATTTTATCGAAATCTTGTATGCCATTTTCAGTCTTAGGTTTTTATTGAGTTTATATGTTTTTTAAGTAGGCTCGTTTTTATTTTAATGTCTTTGAGTCTTTGTTCAGATGGAACCCTCTGCACTCGGAGCTGTGGTTGACCGTGGCCACGGTCCTGCCTCATGGGGTCTTCAGTCGCCATTTGTGGCTCCCCCTACAGCGCAACACTGCGGCAACATGCCGCTGTCCTGTGGCCGCAGTTAGCTGTCTGCTCTCCCTTCCCACTTGTTTTTCTCTGTGCCCAGCCGCAGAGCTTTGTGTTATTTTCTTATTTTTAACTGTGTGTGCGTGGGTGTGCACATGTACATATCTGTGCGGATGAGTGGTCGGAGGGGACTGAATTTAACTATGTAATGCACTTTGAGTTGCATATTATTGTATGAAAAGTGCTCTATAAATAAAGTTTGTTTGATTGATTGATTAATGAGATGGAACAGTTTCGAGAAAGAAGCTGAAACTGTCATCCTCCAGTAGTCTCCCAAACCCTCCAGCTTCTCTCACAGTGGTAGGATCAAACTCTCCTGAGTCCCTGATTGTTCCAAACCACTGGAGCAGTTTCACAAACCTTTAGGCCCATCTCATTACTGTAATTGAGGTCATAGATTCAGAGATACGTTCATTGAGGGATTACTCAATTATTCCAATTTATAAGGGCAGTGCTGAACTTTCCTGAATGAAACATCAGCTTTCATCTGCCCATCGAAGATAAGGTACATGATGTGCACTGCTGCATGACGTCAGAGCGACCGAAACAGATTGCAAATGAATGAATAATAGGGCTGATTGATGATTGAACAGCAAGAGAGTAAACAAGAGAGGCGTACCCATTCATCCATTTATGCATTTTATATGCTTTTTTTCCTGGTCTGGAGCATATGTCACCATCACATTCACACTGGAGCAGGTCTTCTTTGTGCTCAAAAACAGCGTTGATAGCTCAGCTGTGGAATTTCCACAACACTGTGCTTGCTCTTAGGAGTCTGTGGGCTACCACGCTATCAAGCACATCGGTTGTCGTTGGAGATTTTGAAAAAATGAATCAAATCCAGCCAGGTCTGAGAAGAAATTACTCGCTTTTTGGATTTGTGAAGTCACCTGCTGCATGATGTGGTTCAGTTGGGGAGCAATAGCAACGGACATAGTGAGCATTCCCATGAACATCCTGAACCTTCGTTTGCACACCACCCGTGGCTTTTCTCATGACACTTGCACCATCATACAGTATGCTTGGGAAATTGCTTGCTCTTCTGGTCATCAGGGAGAATGGAGCTCAGAAGTGCTGTGGCAATGAAATCAGCTGTGGCACTTTAGAGAGGGATGAACTAAAACAACGGGCAAACAATGTTTACTTTCCCAAACATGGCTAGACGCAATGAATTTGCCAAGCGGCTCCTAGAAAGTTCATGCTTTTTTGCCTTTTCAGCCAGGTGTTTTAAATGTGTCATACCTGTTCTTGTCCATGTGGAATCACATCCGGACATTGGAAAAAGCAGGCAGGGGAAGCAAAACAGAGCATTCGGCTTGCTGCATGCCGTGAGTCGGGCCCTGTTGCTAAACCAGCTCCGAGAAAAAGACCATATCTCGAACTTTTAATGAGATTTTACTGAAAAACATCTTGAGCGTCCCTAGAACGGCATAGAACGAGACAATAAACAAATCCTTTTTCCTCTTCATGAACTGTATACAATTTATACAGTTGAACTAAAAACTACATTTACATTTAATTCCATACAATATACATTTAATATTTTATCATATTTCATTTTAATTCTAATTATTTGGCTTTTGTTCTTATTCAAGATAGTGACTCAGCTGACCAGTAGGGTTTTCAATACTATACTATACTAATAAGACCAAAACTCTTCTTTTCCTATATTATTTAGATACCTTTTCACTCTCTCTCCTTTGTTTTTTTCTGTCACTCCCCTTTAAAAACGTTCGACTGAACGACTGTAATTCTCAATAAATAGCCATCAGAATACAAAGAGACCACAGTGGCAGCTTAAAAAGTTCACTGTGACACAGTAAAACTGTTCCAGCATAAAAGGGATACAGATCATCCTTTCTGCTTGACCTAACAGCCAAACAGGACAAAAAAAAAAAGAGACCAAAAGTCTTCATGTGTGTGGGGAAAGCCGACGTCTCCAGAGTCACGATGCCGTGAATTGTGATGAGCAGAATGTCGCCAATCAAAGAAAAATATAAAAAATTAAAACGAAATATAAAACGAAACAAAAAACAAACAAAATGTCCTACCCGTTGTCATATTTTGTATAAAAGTGGGTCCCCCAGACAGCAAGAAGTGTTTTTTTTTTTTTTGGGGGGCGACAATGGGTCCTACCTCCGGTCTGCTTGGAAACATTCGGTTAACATTGGCACATATCCGGAAGTGTCCGCTCGTCTTCGATTTTGTGAGATCACTTGTGATCACGCAAGACTTGGACATCAGCGGCGGAACAGAATCTTTACGTGTGTGGTGTCCTCTGTCGCGATTATCGGAGCACACCACACGCAATACGACCAAAACTGTTAAATGGTTGATTTTTTTTTAATATCTTTATGTGTAGGGCGTATAACAGATTAACAAAAAAAATCTGTTAAGATTTGAAAAATCCTTTTAAAGTTTGAATAATTAAAGTTGACAGTACGCAGATGTCTATAATATAGAATATTCTATTTATGACAAGACAGTGTACCATTAGCTAAATTGAAACAAAAAAATATAATGTATTAAAATTCGCTGAAATCATTGCACAATACATGTTTCCCTTTGGAAGTGGATTTATATTATATACCGTAGTTTATATTTCAAAATAATTCAATCAAATATTCTCTTCCACTCGTAGTTGAAAAAATTCCAATACCTCAGGAATAAATGTTATACTTTGTAATGCATTTACAAACAAAAAGAGATACTACATATTACAGTAATGAAACATTCCATCCTAGTCCTTGCTGTATTCAGCTAATTCTTGTCCCTGGGAGCTCAGGCCACCTGCTGGATGTTATTTTCCGAACTGAGATTTGTGACTTGCTTGATGCAAATAAACTATTAAGGAATAAAAATATAATTGCCAGCAGAGCAATTCTAGCTTACTCCTCCGTTTACATGTTAGTGTAAGGCCACCAGAGTTTGAGGAGAGGAGGAGAACAACAAATGTTTGGAGAAATGAGACGTTCGCTCCTCGACGTTGTCATTTCATCGAAATGGCAATTGAAGAAGACGTCTCGTCATTGACTTGTGTCACAAACAAGTCTGAGTCGAAATTGATAAATCCTTTTTCAAGCGGAATTGTTGAATACTTACTCTCCACAACTCCGTTTGCCACTTCTCCTGCCCCTTACCACCCGGCCCCCTGCAACTCGAACTCACAGCATATATTTAGATTGACTTTTAAATACTGTATATATACAGTGTTGATTCAGTATGTTGCTTATGTATTATGTGGAATGTAAAACCTGAGCATGTGCCTGTGTAATTACATAATTTCAGTATTAAATACTGCCCAAAATAAAATACTCATCCAAATATGTATATTTAAACTGAAATAGTCAAGGAATGACAAAAACAAAAGATTAAATATATAATTTTAAGTCTTGCTCTGTTTATGAGCCAGCTGGTACACAACCATTTTTAGACATAACTGTTGAGGAGCTCGAAGAGTTGCTGCAAGCCGTTTATGTTTCATGAGTGTAAACAAAGAAAGTTAATTGAAGGCCATTTCTTGTGACTAAATATGCATTAGTGTAGAGGTGTCAAAGTCATTTTTGTCACGGGCCACATTGTAGTTAGGGTCTAGCTCAGAGGGCCGTTATGAACATTAAACCATATAAATGCTTAATCGCCTCATTACACTTGGTGACAAAAAAAAAAGTTGTCGATGTTTTTATTTAAGTGATTCATGACAACTTTGCACTGGTGAATCTGAAAATGGCATCCATTTCTCTTGTTCAGGTCAGGTTGTTAACAGTTTATTCATACCTGTAAACTGAATGTTACGTCACCATTATTCAAAATTCAGCGCGTTAACCTCTGTTTATTTGAAACGCTAAATCAAAAAATACCTGTACAGGTAAACAAAAACATGTGGGTGGCCATAGTTCAAAAGGTTGACTTGATTAAGCAAAACCAATGTCATATTTGGATTTAGCGCATCAAAATTAACCTAAATCAGTGAAAAGAATTTAAGACAATAAATGTTATATTACTACACGCACCTAACAAATTGATGGATAACTTGTTTTGAAATCAGAGGGTAAAGATAATAGTTTGCTCAACTATTGATCAAGTTACTTTAAAAAGGGGGTTTGCGAACAAAAAAATGCTTGCAATATCCCAACGTTATTATTTATTACAGATGACAATTTGACATTTTGGTTTGATTTGAGTAAGAATCATGAAAGTTGAAGCACACAGCAGTCATTGAAACAGTCTTGTGTCCATCCATTACAGACTGGTTTGGTGCTACCACGAAAAAGGACAAACTACGACTGCAACGGACAATCAAAACTGCTGAAAAAATTGTCGGTACCCCACTACCCAGCGTTGAGGACTTGCATGCAGCCAGAACTAAGACAAGAGCATGCAAAATCCTCTTGGACCCTCCACATCCTGGTCACCACCTTTTCCAGCTCCTTCCCTCGGGTAGGTGCTGTCGAACAAGCAAACCAAAAGTAGCAGACGTTCCAACAGCTTCTTCCCTCTTGCCAATAACTTCTTAAACAGTTAACTTACAATTCCATTGTAACATGCTGCCAATTTTGTCTTGAGATGGATTGTTGTCACATCTCTGTCGGGCCAATTATACATTATGTGTGCACTCACTGTAGCAGTCTCGCCACTCTGCACTTTTGCATATCGGTTGTTGACCAATACTGACCACTCATGTGCTTGAGAACTATCTGCACCATTTGCACCATTGACACTGTTCCAGAGTATCGCACTACTAGTCACTTTTAACTTTTAAATTACTTGAAGTCTGCGCCATTCGCACAATGGTCACGGTACCAGACTATTGCTCCATTAGGCATTTCGAACTGCTCTAAATTGCCAGAGGACTCTGCATCATTTGCACAATTGTCCAAAAAAATAAAATAAAAATAAAAATGTATCGGCATTACCACAATACCGGTAACCTTTCATTGCTCAGTGCATCTCCATACTGTGTTTTTATGTCTCAAATGTTTTTGTCTGTTAAATGGCTGTCTGTTGTCGTACTTGAGCGGAGACAAATTCCTCGTGTGTTTTTGATACACTTGGCAAATAAAGATGATTCTGATTCAGATTTTTCTTTTTGATCAAGTTCTGGTTAAAAAAATAACTTACTCACCAGTTCCTCAGTGCTTGTGTAGTTTTTTTTGTCTCTCGCTATTTTTGTTACAGAGGTGGGATCAATCACCCGGAGAAAATCCACGCAGGCAGGGGGAGAACATGCGAATTCCGTACAGGCGAGGCCAGATTTGAATCCGGGTCCTCAGAACAGTGAGGGAGAGGTGCTAACCAGTTGGCCACGGTGCCACTGTCATTTTACCAACAAAATAAAAATATAATAATCTTAATATATAATTTAAACCATTTATTTAACTAAACAAATTTGATAAACAAGTGCATTGAACCGTTACAAGAAGAGTAGGGGACTGATCACAATTTTTGTATCTTCAAAGCCAATTGTCAAGGGGGGGCTTAGTTTAATGCCTAAAAAAATCCTCCATCTTTCTTCACCTGCGAACATTTGAAGCACTTTCCCTGTCCTCTGCTTTGCAAACATCAACCAACTGTGCATAAGACCTCGACCTTTACAGAAGCTTCGACATCTTTCCATCTATGAAACACACCTAACAATTTCTTGAAACATTGACAATCTGGAGCGCTGGGGCCACCATAGTTATTCCCCAGTCCCTTCGGCATTTTATGTTGTATTTCTGTATCCAACTGACCTGATATTCCCCGGAGGCGTTATGATGAATTCTATTCTAGTTCTAGGCAGGACACGCCTCGCTGAAATATGATTGGCTGCTGCATCCGGGCAGGACAAACCCGACTGCGCCCATGTGGTGTTTTTTAGTCTTTGCCTATCTACTCACATGCTTGTTTGTTAGGTTTGTAACATTTTTCAAAGATAAATTTTGAATACCGTGTGAACGATTTTTAAACTTTGTCTTCCAATACAATAAAGGTTGGGGATGTATTGTACTGTAGGACTCCACCTTAAGGTATGTTCTGCTCTTACAATGCATACCAAAGGAAAAACACACCACTGTTTGAGTTCAAGGGACTGTGCAACAACTTTGAAAACATACTCTGCTGGCCTCATTGGAGGGGAGTTTTGCAGGGTTTTTTTTTTTTGCTGTGCTGTGAAAGTGAAGCACAAAAACACAATCATAAGGAAGTACACACAAATGCTTGCCCAAGTGCCAAATACGATTTCTTCTATCCACTCAGTGAAGTCAAAAGGCTGACAATAGCAACACAGGCAAAGGGGGGAAAAAAAGAAATTGCCAAAGAACATTGCCTTGTCTCCACCGGGAATTCAAACATTTGAAAACACTTACACTCCTTTGATTTTAGCAGCAGACCTGACTCCCGACACCCACTTCACGGAGGTTCTAAGTGATTTCATTATTCTGGCCTCAGAGGTTGTACCCATATTTCTTATTTATTGATGCTTCCTGAAAAGTACATGCTATTGATAAAGGAATTTGAATTTGAGAAATTAAAAACTTTTAATTTCTTGTCTATAATGCACATTTATTTCCCCCGCAAAAATTGTCAAAAGTCAATAGTGCGCATTACACATAGGTATAGGAGAAAATGAAAAAAAACTTTTCACATTTTATAAATGTATGCCGCCACCTAGAGGTTATGAAAAAGCTGTACACTTTCATTTCAATATGCCACCGCCACCTAGAGGTTATGAAAAAGCTGTAGCCTACACTTTCATTCCAATATGACAGGGGTACGTATGACTGCATAATATGTACAGTTGTACTCATATGTTTACATACCTTGGCAGAATTTTTTAAATATAGTTTTTTTTTTTTTTTAAATACGACTGATGACTGAACAACAACCATCATTGATTTCTTTATGGTTATGTTTTGTTTAATGATAAGGCTTTTCTGAAATGCTTGACAGTTTCATTTGAATCCCATTAAAATAAAATTAAATGTGTTTCGCCTGGCCCTTCATGTTTTCTTGAAAGCATTGTACCCATCTTACAAATTCTGCCAGGGTAATCAAACATATGAGCACAACTGTCTTTTCTCCATCCATCCATCCATCCATCCATTTTCTGAGCCGCTTCTCCACACTAGGGTCGCGGGCGTGCTGGAGCCTATCCCAGCTATCATCGGTCAGGAGGCGGGGTACACCCTCAACTGGTTGCCAGCCAATTGCAGGGCACATATAAAAAAATAACCATTTGCACTCACATTCACACCTACAGGCAATTTAGAGTCGTCAATTAACCTACCATGCTTGTTGTTGGGATGTGGGAGGAAACCGGATGGATGAACATTAAATTAACACGAATCTGACAATCTCAATCAAAACCGAGCTTTATTTTTTTAATCTATAAAGCAAGATTTTTTCACATCAAATCTGTGACGAAAAATACATCATCAAAAAAGAAAGATAACAATAAATGATGCGCACTCTAATTTACAGTTATTTGTTTGCAGTGGTGATAAATAGCAGGTTGTACAGACGAAAGACAATTTAATCCCCCAGAAAAAAAATCACTTTAGCTGTCTTTAACAGATGCTTTTCATGAGAAACTTGAAGATTAATGGGATTTACTCTGAGAACTGAGATAATCCTGCATTATACTTTTTTTTTTTTTTTTTTGTGGTGATGCATCGGTCTAATCATAATACACATCTACATAAGGAGCCAAAGGAAAAACCGTCTTCCTCTCTGTAATCTTAATGATATAGGCAGAACACTAGAAGCAGATGTATGAGATTAGCATAATATTGAGTGTGTTAATGAGTCACATGAGTATAATTGGATTATTTTGTTTACATTGGTGAGACATAGTAGTTATAATGTCTCTTTACCGAGTTTCAAATTAAATTAGGTGCATTGGTACTCTGACAGTGAAGGAGCCGACTCCTTGCCGACTGTGACAGACGGAGAAAAAACACAATATGTAACACCTTTACATTTACAAACCAGACAAATTCCGCGAATAGAATGCTTGATATTTGGGATTTTTATTGTCTACACTACAGGGAAATGGGGACAAATTGACTAGGGAACTAACTAAGAATACCACAACACAGCGAGACAGGCTCTCAGTGGACAGGAGGAGCTTCCAGAAAACTGGACCACTACAGCCAAGGTGATCAGAGAAAAAGGCAGGAGATGGGAAGGATGTGCAGCAGATTAGGGTGATTAAGGATAGAGATGGAAATGTGTTGACTGGTGACAATAGTGTGCTGGATAGATGGAAAGAATACTTTAAGTAGTTGATGAATGAGGAAAATGAGAGAGGAGGGACAGTAGAAGAGGCAAGTGTGGTGGACCAGGAAGTAGCAATGATTAGTAAGGAGGAAGTTAGAAAGGCACTAAAGAGGATGAAAAATGGAAAGGCAATTGGTCCTGATGACATCCCTGTGGAGGTATGGAAACATCCAGGAGAGGTGGCTGTGGAGTTTTTTACCAGCTTGAGGGTGTTGATGGAGAAGTACAGAGAAGGTTAGAAGGAGCTACATTGTGTCTTTGTAGATCTAGAGAAAGCCTATGACAGAGTACCCAGAGAGGAACTGTGGTACTGCATGGAAGTCTGGAGTGGCAGAGAAGTATGTTACAATAGTTCAGGACATGTATGAGGGCAGCAGAACAGAGGTGTGCTGTAGTTGTGACAGAGGAGTTTAAGGTGGAGGAGGGACTGCATCAGGGATTAGCCCTGAGCCCCTTCCTGTTTGCACTGGTGATGGATAGATGAGGTTATCCTGGAGTCCTTGCAGAACTTAATATGGCTTCAAATGAAAGAGTCTGTAAAACTAAGGAACTAAATGGCGTCTAACTGTGTGGTCACCTCGGTTACATGCTCTCAAGTAGTATCTATGTTTTTTGTGTTTTCCGTTCGTCTTTGGAGACATTACTAGACTAAACATTAGGGAGTCAACCTCTTACGGAGTCTCTTAGTCATTTAGGGAGTCTCTTAGTCATTTAAAAGTGCTCTAAATTGATACAGGACTCTGCATCATTTGCCCCCCCCCCCACCCCAAAAACAAAAATTATAAAAATAAAAATTAAAACGTATCGGCATTACCACATTACCGGTAACCTTTCATTGTTTAGAGCTGTGTTTTATGTTTTTATCTCTCTTTATCTCTGTCAAATGGCTGTCTGTTGTCGTACTCGAGCGGCTCCAACCACCAGAGACAAATTCCATGTGTGTTTTTGACATACTTGGCAAATAAAGATGATTCTAATTCTGAAAATATGTGTTTTTAAATATAATGATAAAAAAAAATCTAAAATCAAATGGCTCTGTTTAATTTAAAAAGTCATATTCCGCTTGGAAAAGAGCAGGTATATGCCTATTTGTATGCCTGCAATATGTCATGGTCTGTGTTTTGGTTTGCGTTGTGTTTGTGTTGTATTGTGTTTTCCTGTGTCCCATGTTTTTCATGTCTTGTGTGCTCATTTAGTTATTGTGTCCACCTGTTCTCATCGACCTTCTAGCTTGTGTCGACCAATCAGCTCCCTCCAGCCGTTGTCCAGGTGTTCCTTGTTGTCTCGTCAATTTGTGTGTATTTAGTTCCCTGGGTTCTTTCAGTCCTTGTCGGTTCATTGTCATTTGTCACATGTCATAGTCGCCTGTAGCTTCAGTCGTCATGTCTTGTTTCCAGTTTTAGGTTTATTCAAGTGTTTCTTTGTTACTTTGATTATCAGTTTTGAGACTTTGTGTAGTTTGCTTTTTCCATGATTCTAGTTTGATTTTCAGTTGGTATTAAATATCCTTTTTGAGACTTCTGCCTTGCGTCCCTGCTTCCCTGCACTTGGGTCTTCCACATTTTGCCTTGCCTTGCGTCCCTGCTTCCCTGCACTTGGGTCTTCCACATTTTGCCTTGCATTCCTTGCCTTCAGAAAAAAAAAAAAACCCCTATGTGACACAATATTTGGAATAAAAAGGCAACCTGGTATTTGTTCATTGATAACATGATTATCATCATACCCATTTGATTTGTCCGAGCTGTGGCAACTCTGTGGTCAATTTAAGATTTGGTTCAATTGTTAGGTAAAGAGTGTTCAGCAGACATGCTGTTGATATTGCATGTATGTGAAAAAGACAGTGAAGTCCTTTGTCAAATAATGTCTTTATTTTTTTTGTTCGGGTGCTTTGATTTTTCAAAAATGTTATAATAATAGTATTGTTGGAGTGCATTTATGAGTTAAGGCCAACAACAACCTTGAAATACACATGTATTCCTTAATGGTCTAGATTTAACTATGATTATATATTGATTAATGAGGCTCAACTCATTTTAAGCTATACTGACTTTTAATAACACCACGGCAACCCTTGATTCCCCACTTTAGCGCTCGATAATATCAATTTTGAATCACAAACACTTAATATTTGTGTTCAGAATAGTGTAGTGCTTTTACACACTAAAATGGTGTTAGTTTTCAAGACATTATGGCAACAGTTTATGTTATAGCCCTACTGAGCTGTATTGGCTCAAATGTCTAAGAGATATCCAAATATCCAACTAGCACTCCATCAGCTCGTTCTAAAATGTAAACACTGAGGTCTTTTTTTTATGTTACATTATGTATCTCTTTCTGTGGCTATCGATTATGATATGTTTGGTGTGCAGAGGTCGTAACATCACTGTATGCTGTGTTGGCCCAAGCAAAGAGTTTGTGAGTAGGAACAAGAAATCAGAGTAAATATTTTTAACCTCACACACAGTTTAAAGTAAATGTTCTGATGTATGCCAGTCGGGTGAGGGGTTCATTCGAAAGGTGTATAGTAAATACTGTATTAGAGCTGGCCCAATTCAGATCATAGAAACATGCACAGATGACAGAAATTACATTAAGCATTCAATATTCCTATGACCCCACTTCACCTTACCCTTCTCGTTTCCTATCTCTTTTTCATTTCAATTGATTTCTACTTCACACCCTCCTCCTCTGTATTCACATCGGTGGGATGAGGTGTTGTGCCCCTAACATGCCATTTTGATGTAGTGTGAAATAACTACTGGTTTGGTTCGGCAGATGAGCAGATGAATACAAATTGTGGGAGAAGCGATGGGCGGCTCAAGGTCATCTGACAGGATCATTTCCAAAAGTCATTGCATTGTTCATTCGGTAATGAGAAAAGGGACTTGGATTACAGTGTGGAATGAAACTTGAAGATTGAATCGCTTACATTATATGTTTCAAGACTGCTTTACCAACACTTTTAAATAATAAGAGATACAAATGTATTGAGTTGTATTGATGCCAACTGTATTTAACATTAGATTTAACAAAATGGTTATTACCACACCAGTTCAGGGTGTACCCCGCCTGATAGCTGGGACAGGCTCCAGCGTGCCCGCGAAACCCAGTGAGGATAAGCGGAATGGAAGAGGTTATTACCACATTTTACATATTTCTATGACATTTTAAGAGTGAAGTTTTAATGCCAAAAGCTTTGCTGGCAATCAATGATGTGCTTGGTCGCAAAGGGTTGATCTTCAGTGATTTTTGCTTTGTAAGAAGTGGCCATTCCAGGAAGAGGGGCTAAACCACAGAGCTGAAATTTGTCATTGTAAAACAGTTTTCTTCCAATCAGTGAATTATTGCACTGGCAGTTATTTGAAGTCGCTTGATGAATTTAGGTTTTCATCACTGACCCATTGGTCCATAACCTTCCACTTTCTCAGAACGTGAGGCACAAAGGCATTTTTCTAGGGTAACACAATTACTCAATTTTGGCTTCACTTGTTTCATACAATACTATATACGGGTATGCACATTTATCATAAACAAAGAAATATACTAACAAGATAGTTAAATGCAGTTGTAAAGTCATTTTTTTCAGCTGAGGCAAAACCCATTCTTTTAAAGAAACAATTTCCTATCCTTTCATTACCACTTGAGTAGACTACCGTAATGCCTTGTACAGTGTATTGGTATTAGCAAATCCCGCTTCACACGTCTCCAAATTGTAGAAAAACACTGGTGTGTCTTTTAGCAGGAATATATAAAACAGAGTTGTAGCTGTACACCCCTGTGGCTGCCTGTCCATTTTAGAGTAGGATACATTTTTCTTTTTAAAGTCCTGAATGCCCTTGTCTCTTGCCCCTTACGCAAACTCCTTCATGCTCCCTCAGGTCAGCTGGGCAAAAGCTCAGCCGTGATCAGGCCTTTGCAGTGGTAGGACCTAAACTGTGGAATTAATTGCCTTAAACTTGCCTTGTTAAAACTCACCTGTAATTCCCGGAGTTCTCCACAATCAGATGTCATTATATTGAATACATTTGTTTTATCGTGTTTTATATTTTTTAAAGTTGTAAACGGGATTGTTTTTAAATAACCCATTCATTAAAATCATTTGCAGTTAGGTACATTTCCTGTGTATCAAACTCAAGCCTACAAATCCTTATGCACAGTCTGACTCAACAAGGGGTAGTGTGCTTATTCACAAATAAAGTGGTTAATCTTGCATCACTATTATTCCAGATGGTGTCCGGGTTACTCGGAGCGAGAGCGATAGATGACAACCAGCTCGTCACATCAAATCATGCTAATATTACCGTGGGCGTCACAGAAATTCTACCACAGTCCACTCGCAACTCTGTGTGTATCCAGGCTACGGTTGACAATAAGACAGTCAGTACTCAAACATCATGGGTGAGTTGGAATACAATATACTGTATTGATCAAGTCATTTGATCACTACCTCAAATCATCGCAATCATTACCTCCTCAATCAGACAAGGTTTTCACATTTTCAGTCTAAGCGACGTTATTATTTCCTTGAAAGAGAAGGAGTCCAGCGTTGATGGAAACCCTATTCGAATGCGGAAGTTTGTTCTTTTTTAATCGTGCCAACGAGCTCTCCTGGAAATCTGTGCTGTCTGCTCCAGCCCATGCCTGGTGGCTATTAAAAATATTAGAGGAAGCCTTGCCGTGTTCAAAGCAACATGCACACATGGTCACATCAAAGAATGGTACAGCCAGGTCAGGTTGTATACCTCTAGGTAACTTGCCTGTGCCATCCTTTTAAGCGGCTGCAGTCCAGTGAAAGCGATCTTCCCTTCTGGAGGGAGTTGAGGGAGTTGAGGGAAAACAGCTAACAGTTGGTGGTGATGCACGAGGATGTTCTCCTGGCCACACGGCCAAATATGGTTCATACACTGTTATGAACCTTGAAGACTCACAGATCTTGGACACCCAATTGGTACAGGTAAATAATCTTTGCGATGACATTCCTCGGGATCAAGCTAGTAGTCAGGCCAAATGTTTTGTGTATTCATATGTTGTGCAAATAAGTCTCATTTCAGGTAACAAAGGTGAAGAACTCCCATGCCATGGAGTTGGAGGGCTTGAAGAGGTGCCTAGCCTTGTTCCAGAGGAAAGGTGTCACCACAAAAAACATTGTGACAGGCTGCCACTCTCAAATTAAGAAATTTCTGAGGGAAACCCATAAGGACCTTTGCCACTGGTTTGATGTTTGGCATGTCGCAAAAGGTAGTCTTACCTCTGCGTTTGTCACTTTTATGATTGTCCATGCATGTTTCAGTTTTTTACATGGAAGGACTAATCAGACAAAGGTATTTGACGCACTGAACTGATAATGATTTTCTTTTCAGGAATCAAGAAGCAGCTGCTGGGCATTTAAAAAAAAAGCTGGTTGCGAGGCGGTGTTGAAATGGTCGCAGTCCATCACCAATCACATTTATTGGTCAGCAGCATCGAGCAAAGGGAACAGTGAGGAATGTGGGCAGAAGTGGATGTCAATCGGCAACCATGTTGTGAATGTTCACAAGGGCCACGGTGACGCAGTTACGCAATGTCTGCATGATGAACTGGAAGAGGAAAGAGAGTGGCTCAAAAAAGGTAAAGTGAATCAAATAAGCTTATTGAAAGATGATTCCGAGATGATACTTCTCTTAATTCTGTCCATTGATGTGTTCCAGGATCAAAAGCACATAAGGAACTGGTAATCATGGTAAATAATAAGATGCTGCTCAAAGACATTGGCAACTTATCACCTATTCAACAAGCATCAAGCCTTGAAGCCCATCATAAAGTAGTGCTGTGCCTCCCATTTCTCACACAAGACTGACAATTAGCGGTGAAACTAAATATACAGTTCCACACAGCCACAATGTACATTGCTCATGTGGTTGAGGAGCAAAGGAAATGTGCTAAATTTGTCGCGACTCTGAATTTGGTTATACAGCTGTCACTATCGAATATTTTTAGAATCAATTATTGCAAAATATTTGTATTCTTCTGTTTATTGTTTTAGGTTGCTCCTGTCAGCTTTACATTTCAGTGGAAACTGCAAAAGACGGCAAGTGGAGCATCTCTTAACCAAAAGGGAAGGATGGTAAGCCAGTGGCAAAGGAGGTCAAGGTGCCAGTGACCTATGGTAAGGTAAGTATGGTCAGCGTTGTATGTGTTTAATAACAATACTTGCTCCTCCAGATTTGTCCAAACATTTTTGTTCTAGACTATGTCCAGACACTGCTGGATGAAGTAATGCAAAGGAGACAGAAATTTCCAACCTTGGAGGAAGCGGGGGTTGATGCAAGCGAGATATCTGTGCCACGAAATGTTGTTGAGAATTATGACAGGGTTGACAAGATGCGGGTGGTTTGTGAGAAAATAAAGAACGCACCAGGTTCTGGTTTAATTAGACTTTTGGATATTGAAATCCACTTTTCACTCTCCCACTGAGCACGTATTCTACTTGTACTAACAACACAGCATGGGAGAACTCTTTTGTTTTTCTTCCAAAGGATGTGACAGATCCATCGTATGAATCGTCTGTATGCAGTGTACCTCTAGACCTTGAATGTTAAAAAAAAAGAATAAAGAAAAACAAGTCAGTGAAATGCACGTTTTCCATTTTCTTATTTTCAAGCGGAGTGTTGATGCTGTCACTGGGCATAATGTTTGGCTTTATTACAATACTATTAAAAATACCCTTTAGGAATGAAACCTCTGCCTTTTTTATTTGATGAACACATAGCCCTACTATGCTGCTGTGTTTTAATGCTGGTCATTATGGTGGTACTTGGAGAGCCAAGTATTTTTTTTACGGTGGTATTGGTGTAAAATAGTTAGTTTGAGAACCACTGGTCTCCCTCGTCTTCTCTCTGACTCATTTACTGGCTCTTCGTCACCGATCGGGCCATTTGTCTGGATGTACTCCCAGAAGCTGCTTTCCAGCACATACCGATTTAGACAGTTGGCTTCAAATCCTTCATGTTCAATGATGCAACTCATTCCAACAGTCAACCTTTCTGCTACCGCTGACAACTCCTGGCAACAGACACTCTCCACCCCTGTTGGCTGTGGATGGCATTCTCCAGAGGAACACCTGCAATGGAAATGATTTGGAATTAACATCAGACCATTAAGATGAAGGTTACTCTTCACATTTCACTTGTTCACATTGACATTCTTTTCTGGCATTTCTGTTCATGATCTCACGATCGACATCCTCCAATTTCCTTGTGCATAGCTGTGTGTTTTTCGTAGTTCATTCATGCTTTTTTTCTGTTTTCCAATAATAAAACATTTACTTCAGTGCTATTTATGAAGGGGTCCCAAATGGATTTTCATTGTTGCTGTAACGGTGACAATAACCAAACAATCAATACCTTTATTTAACCAGAAATTAAACCCCACTGAGACCACTGTCTCTTTTTCAAGAGTGTTCTCGCCAAGAAACACTGACCAAATGTACATAATGCACGTAGAATAAAATAATCTATCATATCACAACAAATAAATGTAAGCGGTACAGAGATGGATGGATGAACCAACGCGTTATGAATCCCGCACGAACGGCCGACCGCTCGTACTGCGTCTGTTCATGACTCTATGTTTCTATCGACAAGTGAGAACGCCGGAGCAAGTAAATTATGGATTTATGGGCTGCACAAACATACCAGTGTATTGTGTCGTCTCTGTCTGCAGACAGTGCCGTCACATCGAGCCAGTGGCCACTCTCTTTTTCTATTGTACACCTGCTACTTGGTTGATCGTCACTGTGAGGTTCCGACCTCCTGATCGGCTCAAACATGTACGGCTTGACAATGTTCAGTTGGGTGCTCCTGTACGTGGAAATCCTCCTCATTCTCATGTTGCTCGCCATTATAGATAGAGTATAGCACGCGATGTTTGGCAATTGACACCCCGGTGTCTTGAGCTTCGGGTATGTTCGGGAAGTGCTCAATACGCGGAGTAAAAAAAACTCATGTTTAGCTAAACTATAGTTGACAACTTGCTGGAAGCGACGTGCATGTATTACATAACATATAAACAATGCGAATATGAATTTTAACTGACCCCATAACATTTTTGTCATCTCACCTTGAAAGATAATGATTGGGGGGGATGTCACCGATGTTTGTCAAATGTGGGCCTGTGAAGCCCTTTAATACAAATAAACTTGACTTGACAATGGGACGGACTATTATTATGCCAAGAAAATCAAATAGACAGCTTTTCCTACTGTATTTATGAATCATTCTTTTACAGTTTATGTTTCTCTTTATCATGTACTATATAGAGCAATAGAGTTCACAAAACCTTTTTAAATGTAAATAAAAAATTTTGTGTGCGTGAGTGTGTGTGAGTGTGTGTGTGTGTGTGTGTGTGTAAATGCTTGCATTCCAAAATGTCCTTGAGTACGTGACTTTTGGCCAGGATGCTGCAAAGATAAGATATTGTCATTCTACTGCAAAATGTGTTTGTGGTCCTTTTTTCTTCTTTTGGGTTTCACATCAACAAAATTAAGATTTGAAATGAACAAAAGACTACCCTTTGATCTTTTAACTTTATCTTAACTTTATCTTTTTGTTTGTTTACTTTTAATATAAGTATAAAATTACGGTGAACTGGTAAATATTATGCTTTGTAAATAAAAACTAATAACCGGTGAGTGGACTAGAACCCCAATGTCTTGAACTAACTCTTAACCTTAACATAAATTACGCTTAAACCTAACTGTTCAAAAGACAGTGAAATGTCCTATTGACTGCAGGGTCACTTGTCTTCTTGGTTGCTGCTACCCTCGAGATCATGTCAACCCACTTGATTGCGAGCAACATCTGCGAAGGCTTTCTCCTAGATTCTGAAGCACAGAGCTAGCATCCCTACAACAACCTGTGTTGATTGGTTGATTCTAGTACAGTGGAACCTCTAAATTTCAATGTACTTTAGGTGGTACTAATAGGAAATTGACCTTTTTTTCTCGATCGATCCATCGAGCAAGCTTTGTATGACCCAATAAGATCCAAAACACAGAACCAATAATTTTCAACAATCACACCTTCACTTAAAAAATAAAAATGTAAACGTGAATATGCACGAATTGAAAAGCTGGTGGTAAATGTTGCATTAAATGTACAACTTCCATCTTAGAGCGCACTGTTGCAATATTGCTGATGTTGCAGCAGAATGGAAAGCATACTGATCAGTTCTGAAACTCACATTCACACACTGATGGTTTAGCTCATCAAGAGTAATTAAGCTTTAACGAGGTAGCGCGCTCAAGGACACTTTAATATGATCTGTACAAATATGGAACATAAGGCCTGCAAGCTTCTGCTCATCAGGTGACACAATACTGCCATCTTCAATTGATCGAGATTCCGATGAACAGAATACGGTACTAGTGGACATATTGAACCAAATATCGATTCCAACATCGGACTTTATATGTACGTATGTATCGATACCAGTGTATTGAGAGCAATACTTGAGTTTATGTCTAGCCTGTATGTACTGCTGCAGTTTTTATTCATTCACAGTTGATTCATTGTATTTTCAGCAATTCATTTTTATTCTAAATATCTTTTCTCAAAGCCAGAAAAGAAGTACACTGAAGGGTGAATTGTTTTTTTCCCTTTTTTTTTGGTATATATTTATTTATTGTATTTCCTGAACAATGCAGCTGTACAGGGGGCACAACTTAGTACAAGCTAGTAGGCTGGTCCCAAGTCCGGAAAAATTCAGAGGGTTACGTCAGGAAAGGCATCCAGTTTAAAACTTCTTAATTCTGAGTGTTCATCCACAGAATTTCACACTGGATCGGTCACGGCCCGGGTTAACCACGACCGCCGTCTGCGCCTTTAACCTACAGCGCGCCGGGAGAAATTCATCTGCTGTCGGTCGAAGAACTCGCTTTCAGATTTTGCATTTTGAGGACACATCCGATTTTTTTATATTTAATTATCAAAAACTGTTGCGATCTGCAATATTAGATTAGTATTTAGAACATTAATGCCTGGAGCAGACTACAAGATAAATTTGGTCTTTCACGATGGTATGTCAAACTACTGCGATAAAGCCTTGCCGAATCTCGGTCAGCCCCACGTAACCCTACAGGACATTTATGAAGATATCACCGTATCTCGTCTTGTACGATCACTGGGCTTTAGCTTGTCAAATCAAACACCGTCAGGGAGGCGGGACCAGAAAACGTGTCACCAGTCACCACGACCGGATATACCCGTTACCATGGCGACATCAACAACCATGGATTGCGGCAATGTGTGTTTTAAGTAAAAGAACAAAAAAGACAGGAAAAACGTGTGGTGCCGTCACCGGGTAATCGAGAGATGATGTTTTGGACGTTCAAGGAGCGCGCGCTTGAGGTATGTTCACGTACTTAATAAGGCTCCCAAGCAGGTGTTACAAATACCAGAATAGGCCACCAAATAACAGATATGTTACCTGAAAAACAGGTTCAAATGTGAGGAAAGATGGAGACACTGACGCAGTTGTCTGTCGTTCACCAATCTTCATTGGGTATGAAGAAAGATGCCAGATGATGACAATCTCCGGAATCTCTGTATTTGCTTGGCTACGAAGAAATGGCCTTGTGCATCCGCAATAGACTACAGGGTCACGTAACTCCGGATTAACCGATGGTGTTACATTCCCACCTACTGACCAAAATTAGTATTGTGCGTGTTAAAGAGTAAAACCAGAATATGCGATACCAATTGGATTTTGAAAGAGAAAATAAATTACAAACACTCAAAACCTTGACAAAATAAATAAAACACTTTACTAATGTGATCTCACTTAGTGGGCATCACACAGGCAACCTACACCTTCATGTAGCCAGTTAATGCTAGCACTAACGTTTGCCCGTAAAGATTCCAGCGTTCTGTCGAAACGTGTTCTAAAGCTTCGATAAACATTGGTTTGCGCGCGTGACTAAATGTTGAGGACGGCGACCAAGTATGTTGACAACGATGAGCAAGGGAGGCAATGAGCAATAATACAAAAAAAAAATATCAAACATGCTAATCTTTTCATATTGCCATGGTAGGGTTATCGTTGAGCCAAATCGTTGGTCGTAGATTATGTCACACTCCAAGAAGTTTTATTGTTCCGGACAAAATATGTCGGGGCCGATTCTGGAACTCGGCCGCGATAGCAAATCGGGCCAATATCGGGGCTAAAATCCTGGCGTCCGATTAAGGCATAAGCAAGGTGAGAATGTAGTAATAGGAAAACAACAATTCCAAAAGCGAATAATTCATATATTATAATAATTCACTTTTTTCTCATTGCATTCACTGCGACACATACAGTACATACATTTTATTGACAATTTATTCTACATACATACTGAAAGGCTGTACTTTCCCGAAATGTGGTCTAAGGTCAAAACTAAATCCAAATAGTGGTGTTGGACTTCAAAATCTCTGTATGAGCAAAAAGAGTTGTGTAGGTATGTTGTAAACAACATGATGTGTCAATTGAACAAACACTTCAAAAGAGGAAATGACAGCTGGAAACAAAGAGATGGAGAGTAATTAAAAATGAAAGTTTGTGCCACAGAAAAGGTTTTGCTAATTTAAAAAATGTCAAATTTTTAGTTTGGAGAGTTATTTCAGGTGTTTCACCTTTTTATTTTTCATCCATCCTTTTCTTGCTTTGTTCATTGACCTGAACGGCACAAACTTCACTGAAGAAAAAGTATCAGTGGAAAAAAAGTGCAAGTCCCAAATTACTACAGCCTCCTAGATTTCATTTTTTTTTACAGACCATATCAAAGCAGTTTATTTCGAGCCCATGGATTCTTGCTGAGCATTCCTCTGGTTTAATCTTCATGATGACCCTCAGAAGGAACTCAAAGGAGTATCTAATATTACGTTGGTGTTCAAGGTTCAGGCAGTAGATTGCACCCATTAACATGGCAAAGCCTGTGGAAACCTCTCTGATGTAAGATGATCTCCTCTACTACCATAGTCACATTAAACACTTCCAAAGGAAATGGAAAGGTCCTTCATGTCCAATCAGTGGTCCAAGTGTCATTTATTCCGTGTTGTTATGGGTTTTACCGTGGGCTTGAGGACACACGTACACATTTTAACTGACATATTCAAGTTTAAATCTCTGTCAAAGGGAAGACAAAAAGACATGACACAAAGAGGACAATGCAAGAAATCGCAAGGTCTCACATGTCATTGTTACGGTGTGGACTGCAGAGATGCCAAAAAATGAAAAGCAGAAAGAATGTATGATTAGTATTGGAGAAACTACTTCAAACCTATTGTTAACCAAACTAGAAGCTACTTCACAATGAAAAGTCATGAAACTCCATCTTCACGACTCTCAAAATGGTCTGTTGTCACCGAGATTTCAATGTAGTTCAACTATAATCAAAATTATAGTTGAACCAGTAACTGAACTACATCTCGTCTACACTTGAAAACTGTACAATATGTAGAAATCCACTTCTTCCTCTCCATCTGCAAAAGAATGTTGTGGCATCATCTGTATACTTAAAGCTCAAAGTTTGTGTGCCCTCCCGCACGTTCCCGCACGCCCCTGCACGTTCTAGAGCAAAAACGTTTTCTTGCACGTTTTTGCACGTTCCTACATGACTCCAACGCCCTCTTTAAATACCAAACTAATAATACATATCATTACAGGTAATTCTTACTATTACATGCGATCAAGGACATGTAAAAACATGCAGAAACGTAGGATAAGTGGAGGCTTTTTGCAAAACGTGCAGGAACGTGCAAAATGTGCAAAAACGTGCCAGAACGTTCAACAAACGTGCAAGAAAATGTTTTGGCTCTGGAATGTTCATTGAAAATGGACACACAAACTTTGAGCTTTAAGCATCTTGAAGTTGCCTAACGTGCTTGAAGCTATTATAATCACAGGTCCTTCTAAAGGTGAGACAGCATTTCTACCCCGGATACCATTTTATAACGATTTACTAGTTCAATTCAGAAGGCTTCAGTTTCCAATATCAATTTGTTTTGCAATGAGAGTCTGAAAGTTGCTGGATTGGATTTGCGTTATCCATTTTTTTCCTATGGTCAGTTTTATGTTGGTTGCTCAAGGGTTGGCAGATCTAATAATTTGTGTATGCTGGCGGAGAACAAGATGACAAAAAAATATTGTCCATCCTGAAGCATTGCAATAAAACCTTGAACTGTTTGATGAGTACAATATTATTGGATGTGAACTATTCATGAGGTTTGGAGTATTGGGCTTAACCCGCTAGTACAGTATATAAACAAGCTATTGTTTATTCTTTTTTTTTTTTAAGTTGCATTTAGATATATATCATATTTGCTGATCCATGGCCACAGCACAGAAAAAAAGTAGAATCTGAAAATCAAGTTGTCAGTTGTCAAGTTTTTGGAGGAAAACTCAGGAAAAAAGGGAACTGCACATTTCCTCATTGATCCCATGAGAATGGCAAAAAAAAAGGAGGATGGTAATACGTCCATACTGTTTGGTTCCAGAGGAACAAGGACTTACGATGAGCTGTTATTTTGTGTGGGGGACTTATTGAACTGCAGTCTGTCAGAAAGCAATTGAAAACCTCTCATAGAGACACCCGTCCCAAATACAGGCACGATTGAGGGAAATAAAACCGTAGGCTATTACTTGAAGTTTTTCCTCCCACTAGCAATATTTATACTTATGTTATCAGCACTGCTGCAGTACAGCTACCACGACCTCAACCCCATACATATATTGAGAAAAGAAGAAATAGACAATTTGTTTCCCTTAGTTCTGTAAAATTTAGTTGGATTTCAGAATGGTAATAGAGCTACTGAATGTGAGATGTTTATCTTGTCACATTACAACGAAAAACAAGTGAGGGTAGTATGAAATGTGTTTAAAAAAAAATATCTTACATCACACATCCTGATTATGTTGGAAGAATCTTCTAAAAGGTATTGCGGAAGACCAAGTAGGGCAGCTGATCTTCTGTTCTGGTTTGTGTCCTACAGAACCAAGAAAGAGCAAGTGAATGTGGCTTCTGAGCCATTTTCCTAATAACTGGGAAAGGTTTGTTTCAATAAAGTACGTAGTTCCTTTTGAAGACAAAGCCAAACATTGCTCGGGGTCAACCTCATGCCTGATGCAGCAGATGCTTTGTACACCTCTAAAACAACTCCAGCAGGTCTTTGGTGACAATTCTACAAAACTTGGCACTTAGCTAAAACAGACATGACAAAACAGCAGAGAAAAGGACATGAGTCAGGGAAAAAAGAGGAGTACAAACCTGCAGGAGTAGGAACAAAGATGACTGAAACAAAGAGGATATGCTTTCTGATTACATTAATGCTCCAGCAACAAAACCCTAATTTCTATGCCACACGCAAATAGCAAAGGATTGTCTGTCTCTGACTAAACAATGCAGGCCGTCTTTCAGTGACGTCAGAGATGGCCGGCTCATCGCCAATTATCAAGAATGTCACTGTCATCCACTCACCAAGAAGCCGCAGATGTGGATCTCTCTTGGTGATTTGTTTTCCGGCAAGTAGTGGATTGCACCTATTTTTTTTTACATTTTTGACTTTCTTTTCTGTCTGGCAATTTGCCTCTCTTTTTCTTTTATTGCATTTACAGCTGCCATCTATGGAAGATGAAGAGTGTAAAGACAAGATATTTATTATAAAAATAAAATGATAACTGGGATAGGCTCTAGCACCCGAGTGAGGAAAAGCGGTTCGGAAAATGAATGAACGAATGGATTGCATCTGCAGAACTTTAATCAAAGAGGACACCGTCAATTGATTTTAGGCTTAAAAGTAATTTTTTTCCCCCTCACCATCCATTTAATGATCAATAAAAAAAGACCTCTATTTCTTCGGCTCAACTGTATATAGGACAGAATGGAAACGTGAATGCTTCTGGCTTAAGAGGAATGAGGCTGGGATGAAAAAACAGAGGGGAAAAAAACAAAAATAGCAACATCATTTGTCTTTCTTGGATCGGGAACAGGGAGACAATAGAGTGGACTGCTGCCAGTGACAAGCAAATATTGTACTGTAAATCTTGAGAGGCAAAGAAGAACAAAGTACAGACGTTAGATCAGGAAACAAAGACTATATCTTGGGAACAATGGAAAAGTAAAAACGTGGGAAGGCAAAAGCTGAGGAACATCAAAGTTACACAGATGAATGATTCAATTGAAGACTTACAGAAAGGCATTCATGTTAGACTAAAAATATTTGGGAAGACTGGAAGGATTATTTTGCATAGTAACTCTTTTAAGACAATATTTATGTAGCATCATGTACACAGCATTTTCTGATTAATAAAGACACATTGACACAATTATCTTGAGTTTTGAGTCTTCGAATCGCCTTTTTTTTTTCATTTTAGTGTTAAATGCCTGTTAGCATCTACCGTTCTGGGGATGAGGATATTTATACATTTTCATAAATTGACATATTGGAGGGAACATATATAACATAATTCTGTACTGCTCATTTTTAGGCTGTGTTTTTGTTTCAGTTCAAATAGTCTATGGTCAAATAGGCCCAGTTGTAAAATGCTGCACAGACCAAAGACAAACTTGTGTTTTAAAAAAAAAAAAAAAAAGAGTAAATCACAAGCATTTAACAGTAAAAGTCGGAATGAAGGCATCTCAACCGCTGTTTCTTTCTCTCTGTTTGTGAATGTAACCCTGAATGCTGACAGCATTGCTGTGTTGTAAATTTGAGATCCATCAAACTATGTATCACAAACGCTGTCCTTTCCATCCAAAAACTCAAATTTATGATGTCATGCGGGTGAGAGTAAATTGTATGCCCTTAACATGTCACTTTTAAACAACTAACTAACCAGTATAGGACTATAAAAAAAAAAGAAGAAGAAAAGAAAAGCATGGGGAGAGTATTATGGGACTGGAGGGACGTAGAAAAAAAAAAAAAGAAACTTGTTTCTCATTCAAACGAGAAAGTTTCTCGTTCGAATGAGAAAGTCTCGTTACAATGAGAAACACCTTTCCCTTTTTTTCCCCCCTCCCATGTCCCTTTAGGGGCTCCGTAGAGTCTGAATCGTTACTACTTTCTTACTTCCAAAAAAAAAAAAAACACAACAAACATGCTAAACTTTCCTTCCATTTTAGCAGGTATGTGAGTGTGTTGGTAGCACTTTGTTTCATTCAGCCTTCAGATCTTGCAGCCTCTTAGGGCAGGTTCACTTCTAATCTCCGAGGTCTGGGTTTGTCAGGGGCTTGCCTGCCGTCAGATGTTCACTCTTCAATCGATCAACATTTGGTGCTCAATAGAGTGCAGCACTTTGTTCATTTTTTTTCTTCCCCCAGCCACAAGCTCAGTTTACACTTAGAAGAAGAAATGGACTTGTGAGTTTGTGATATGTGGTGATAATACAGGAGATGGGGGAGAGATAAGGGAACCAGGAATAGGAGAAGAAAAGCTATAGTAAATGTCTATGTAAAGTGGTTGCATTTTCAGACAAATGTAAATGCCATTAAAACATTGCAATAAAAGTAATGTAAATATGCAAATAAATTCTGAAATGTGTGTATTTCCTATCTTTTTATGGCTCATGTATGTTTTAATTGTCAAAATCCTATTATAAGTATCAACCAACCAATGGGGGTGGTTTCCTAACATCCTGTTTATGAAGTGTTCTTCAGCCATTCAATAACTGTACTGGAGAAAAGCAACGATGAACAACTCTGTGACATTATGACATTGAAAGAAACAAGTGACTCATAAATATCACTTTGTTAAAGAGAGCAATTTACACATTCAGTACGAACTGTAGCTCTGAGTATGTCGGGTTGAAAATATCAAAACATGAAATGTACCCATGATGTACAATGATGGCTGTAATAAGTGTTGCGTTTCTGGTGGTAAATTTGTGTAATTACAGTTGTCTGTGCTGTGTTTTTTTATCCGTCCGTCCATTTTCCAGTTTATCGTCATGAGGGCCACGGGTGAGCAGGCGGGGTACACCTTGGAATGGTTGCCAGTCAATCATAGAGCGCATGTAGACAAACATTCAATTCACGATCACATTCAAATCTCAGGACAATTTAGAACCTTCAATCAACCTAACATGCATGTTTTTGGAATGTGAGAGGAAGCCGGAGTACCCGGAGAAAAGCCACAGACGCACGTGGAGAACATGCAAATTCCTCAAGACTGTGAGGCAGATGTCCTTGTGTGTGTTTGTGTGTGTGTTTTTTTCATCCATCCATTTTCTGAGCCGCTTATCCTCACGCGTGTCGCGGGCTGCTGGAGCCCATCCCAGCTATGTTCGGGCGGGAGGCCGCGTACACTCTGAACCGGTCGCCAGCCAATCGCAGGGCACATAGAAACAAACAACAATTCTGTTGGATTTATCTTACCCAATATTATAAAAAATAGACACAAAAGGAATGAAGACTCTTCCATCGGATGATGCTGAGTCATCTTTTTGAAGGCGAGACATCTAAAATCGTCCATAATACTAATGCAAGCTAAGCAAATAAATGATAACTTCTAGAATATATTTAACAAATTCACACCTAAGGGCAATATAGAGTCTTCAATCAGCGCACCACACCTGTTTTTGGGATGTGGGAGGAAACCGGAGTGCCTGCGCAGGCATTTTGGACCTGGTCCTTCAGCGGGGACTTAACAGACCACCTCTTAATACGACCACTACCACCATAACGCCATTATTACTGAAGCAAGAAACATAGTTAAACCTTTATGTTCCAATAGAGCAACGCCAAACCTCTACACAAATATGTAGCAGTTCCATCAATATTTTTCTTCTTGTTTCCACACTGACTAAACCCGCAAGTCGCACAAAACTCTCCTTGCGCACTACAAACAACTACCGCACACCATATTATCTCCTTATCACTAATGTTTGTTCAATTCAACAATCAACTCATTGACGTTCAATGTTTGTTTGCTACCCTTCTACGTACCCTGGCTTTGCTGTACTTAAATGTAGCATCTTTATCTCCGTCTTCAAATAACGTTTGTCAACACAAAAAAAAAAAAATTCCCGAAAACTTTCCAAAAAAACAACAACAACGAATACTATACATAGTACCCAATGTATTTAAAATGACTATACATGCAGCCATTATATGTCACACTTAACTTTTGTGTCATGGAATGTCGGCATTCGATCGCAGGCAAAGAGAATTAAGATTATGCATTATATCACTCAATTCAAAACAGACCTCCTCGTATTACAAGAAGCGCACCTTGTTGAGTCACAAGAAAAATGCCTCATTGACTCTAATTTCACTCCGGCTATTTCAGCTTTTATAACAGGAGACAAAGAGGAGTCGATACTAGTTCATAAAAGACTACTTTTTACAATAAATAGTACAGCCGCAGATCCAGGAGGCCGATACATATTTATACAGGCTACAATATGAAACAATCTTTACACAATTGTCAATGTATACGCTCCGAATAAAGATGACCCAGTCTTTTTTTCATACGCTCTTTTCACACTTGCTTAATTGGTCAGCCAATTCTACAATTATCAGCGGGAGCCGATTTTAACCTTACGCTAAATCCACTTACAGATTGCTCAAATCTCAAAAATAGCAATCGGCCGGCTATGCGCCAATATATTAGAGCAGTATAGGGACGACTTTGGACTTGTTGACATACGGAGGCTGAAAAACAGCACAAAAAGAGAATACACATTTTCCTCTTCGGCTCACCGCTCTTTCTCAACAATAGATTTTTTTCCTCTCAAACAATTCGGCAGCTCAAATGAATTACCTCCATAATACGTCCAATCATCATCAGTGACCAGGCGCCAATTTCTCTCCAACTAAAAATGGAGTCAAATCTGGGACCCCACCAACATGGCGCTTTAACACGTCCCTACTGGAGGACCCAGACTCAGGAAAGAATGAGACGAGTTTCTGAAATTCAACAACTCCCCAACCATATCCCCATAACTGCTGCGGGAAACCGGGAAAGCTCTCGTGGGAGGTCAAATCATATCATACTCTTCATGCAAGAAAAAACAAGAACAACAATTAGAACATTGAAATTGAGGAAAAAATTAAACATCTCACAGAAGAATATGCAATTCATCCGACAGATACGCTTAGAAACCAACTTCAAAAGACAAAACATCAAGTAGATGTCATCTTATCAGGAACAGATTACTGTAAGATACACTAACTTTGAGTACTAATAATAATTAATAACCAGGCAAATTTATTGCGAACCAACTTCAGCACAATAAAGAAAAGACATTAATTACAGCCATTCAACATTGAAAAGGCAGCTGTACACAGTCACCGCTAGAAATAAATGAAATATTTTACAATTACGATTACGCATCTTCAAACAACCCAGACCAAAAAGAAATTCAAACTTTTATTAAAGATCTAAACATTCCTCAATTAAATACAGAAATGAAAGACTGTCTTGATGTTCCTTTAACCATCAAATAATTACATAATGCATTGAAAAAATATGCAATCGGGACGAGCCCTCGGTCTGGACGTGATCTCCGTCATATTCATAAAACATTTCTGGCCAATACTAGCGCTTTTATTTTTCAGAACAGTCAAGGAGA
Source organism: Phyllopteryx taeniolatus (assembly GCF_024500385.1). Taxonomy (NCBI): domain Eukaryota; kingdom Metazoa; phylum Chordata; class Actinopteri; order Syngnathiformes; family Syngnathidae; genus Phyllopteryx; species Phyllopteryx taeniolatus. The sequence continues at coordinate 21,553,452 of NC_084515.1, read as the reverse complement.
TAAAAGATAAAGGTCCAATAAGTAGCCGTATGAACACAGCTTCAATTAAATGACTACGAAAGTCAGGCAAAGACGCCACTCTCCTGGCTAATTATCAGCCCTTATCACTGATTAATGTACACATCAAAATTCTCTCGAAAGCCTTCGCAGCGAGACTCGAAAAGGTACTCCCGTCGAGAATCCACTACGAGCGGACAGGTTTCATTAAAGCTAGAAGTTCCCCAAATAATGTAAGATGTCTATTAAATTTAATAAGCATGTCACAGCGCGAAAATCTCCATGCAATCATCATGTCACTTGACGCAGAGAAAGCTTAACTGGGCTTTCGTCTTTTCCGTACCGCAGTACCCGGAGAAAAGCCACTCAAGCACGGGGAGAACATGCAAGCTCCACACAGGCGAGGCGGGATTTGAACCCGCAACCTCACAACTGTGCGGCAGATTATATTGTATTATATTCGACTGTAGGAGGATTACGTCAAAGAACTTGAACTTAACATTTCGTGTCACTTTACCACTATGTATGTATTCATTTTTCACTAGTTGTCTGCAACGCAACCAAAATTGGTGAGCGACCCACTTTTAGGTCCTCTACCCACCGGGTGAGAAGCACTGTTCTCGAGCATGAAGCATACCGCTTTAACTTCATAAACCTAGTACTTGTATCAGTTTGTACATTCAGTATTTTTCAAATACCAGCAACAGCCGCAGAATGAAAAATGACATCCATTTAACCCAAAACGGAACTTTTGATGTTCATTTAAAGCATTGTAAAATGATGGATTTTTAAAAATTATTATTATCAATCTTTCCCACTGAAAACATGTAAAAGGAGAACCTAATTACAACGATGTACAAACCCTCACGCTGCCTAACTGCAGCTGAGTATATCCCAAAATGCAAAGCGGAGAAGTGCCTCCCCCTCTCCTCCATTTGTAAGCTGCATGCATCACGTTTGCCTCTTGAGACATTCTATATGAATTTACCATTAGTATTCTGTTCTGGCTGCGGCATTCTCAACATGTGGTCCACCTCTCTCAGGTGTGTGAATATGTTTATCGCCCAGTATGTTTATCTGTACAATTTCAGTCATCTATCTCCCATGGTGACTTTAGAACATGACCTTCAAATGACATGTGTTTTCTGCATCCCTACAACCGCGATGAGGTTATTCCCAGAGAACACATCAAGCGTGTCACTCGGTGACTAAGATGAGCGTACATTCGCACTTTCAGTTATATATCTTAAGAGGATAATACTCCTGGGAAAGCAGAAACGAAGGACACTATTCTGATCATGTTTAAGAGTAGCAACGTAGTTGTAGCAGGAAAAGCTGTTATTCAACTCTGAATTGGATTTCCAAAAGAGCTTTGAAATTGCCCTAGAAATAAACCAATACATTTTGCTATGCATCGGGATAAGGGTACACATGCAGGATTTTTTTTTTGTACCATTTTGTGACATTTTCCTTTAGCGTGAATTCAGGCACATGCAATAATGCAGTAAGTAGTATCAAATACTGTTCTGCACGTTCAAGGCTATCAATAACCTCGCCCCGCCATATATTGTTGACCTCCTGCATGTTGCCATACCCTTCCGCTGTCTCAGATCCACCTCACCGCTCACCGTCCCTTCTGCCCACCGTCGGGGACACGGCCTTCAGCCGCTCTGCCCCCCCCCCCCCCCCCCCCCCCGTCTTTCGAACTCACGAGCACCACAGACTCATTTTCCCGCTTCAAATCCAAACTCAAAACACACCTATTCCTGCCTGCCTTCTCACTTTGTCTTTAACATTTCCCATATCGTTTGCCATTTTAATTGATGTTTTTTGCTCTGTTATTTTTATTGTATTGCTTATTTTCTTTTAACTACGTTTGTACGGTGTACTTGAGTGGCTTAAAAGGTGCCTTTAAATACAGTAAAATCTATTATTATTATTATTATTATTATTATTGTGTACAATTTAGTGCTGATCGAAAATAATTGTTTGGCAGGTATCGCACCCCTTTCAACCAAGGAGTAAAAAATCTTCTAAATTTATATACAGTATTTACTACCACTTCATTTGATCCATAATTAATGTTGAATACATTTTTTTATGGTTTTTTTTTGTGTGTGTTTCAGAACACAACACACTGCATGCTTGGAAATGTACAAGGCAGGTGATTTGTTAAAATAATGTACAATGACTTGGTAAAGTAACTTGAGGGGGCATAATACTTCAGTCAGGAAACAATTCCCTCTCCTTGGGTCCTGGGATTAGCAACCATGTTCGCACTTGAGTACTACACTCTACCCGTCTGTTGTTCTAAGGTTGTTGCAAGGGCTGTGCTATGTAATCAGCTGTTTTTGTTTACATCCTGAGCATTCTAGTAACATCTTGTGTAGTGTTGTACAGATGGAATAAAGGTAGTAGCATAAATATGAATGACACATCTTGTTTTTTTTTTTAAGTTCTCCTGGCTAGTCTTTATTCTCATTTGTTTTGTGCAATATCATTGATAAAAGTACATATAAACGTATGAAAATCTGTAACAATGACAAAATTCCCCTTGAAATGCTGGTGGGATTAAGGCCGATATGAGTCACATTTAGATTCAACACATCTGACTTTTTGGTACAATCCGTTTTTCATTTATAACTCCGGCCAGGCCAGAGACACTTTGTCATAATATGTTCCATTTCTAGTTCTATGGCCATCATCTAATGTTTCCTCTTTTCCAACACCTGTACTTGTCTGACTTAACTTTGAAGTTTTGCACAACTGTAGGACCCAATTTTCCTCTGAAATTTGGTCACTTTCAAAATTCTACAGCCCTTCGGGTAGTCAAACTTTTAACTTATAAGAACGCTAGCAGCATTTACTGAAAAATGTCCCCTTGTCTATTTGTGATCCTATGACAGCCTGACATGCACAAACTTAAAGGACAGAAATAATGAATAAATATTTTCTTTACTTTATCATAACTTCGATATTTACTTCATTGGAGAAGAGGCTGCAGTTTTCAGTCGTTCTGACTGCCTTGCAGCATGGAGTCTGGGCCTCAACATACAGTACACTGCTAGGGTTTTCTGCTCCTTATAGCTCAAAGCAATCCAAAAAATCCCTAGACATATTCTGGACAAGTATAATATGATTTTGCGCAGCCAACTTCTTCTCAATAATAAAACATACAAAAGTAAAAGACAGTACTTCGTTTTGTCAATGTCTATCTTTACCACTTATGAAAGCCTCAACTGAAAAATACTGAATACAATAAAAATTGCATACTAGGTGTCTAAAGTAATCTTGGTGTTTGAAAACCGCAGGCAGTATCGTTCAAACAGTGAGAATAACTTAACATATAAGAGTAATCAATCAGTGACAGAGAGGCAGTGTCACCACATCCTGTACATATGGTTAACGTCGGTAGGCATGTTATATATGAATGTTACATCAAATGCAGGGAGAAGTTGCAATTACAACAAATATGATATTTTAATTAAAAAACAATTTTCATGTCAAATCAATCTGCTTTATGAATGTAAGCACCATTTTCATATTAGAACTGTAGTTCTATTTATGTATGACAGCCAGCAAACTCTGGCTTTGAAAGACGGGGGAAATCCTGCATATGTGTGTCCTGCATGCTCGAAATACAGTAATTCTGCCAATTGATTCTCCTACTGCTGAAAACATCTTGAATGGATTCATGACTTATCTGTTAATGAAGCACTTTGTTTCAAAGGACTATGCATTTCGAAGCAACCGATCAACAGCACATGCGCTAATTGAATTGATAGAGGAAACCACAAATGCCGTGGATGAAAGCAAATATGCTGTTGGGGTATTCACTGATCTAAAGAAAGCATTTGATACAATAAATGATGAAATATTAAGCAACAAATTAGAATAATATTGAATTTGAAAACTTGCACAAGGGTGGGTGAAGAATTTTTTTAAGATGGATATCAGTCAGTCATTATGCTTGGACATTGTGTGTGGGGTTCCACAGGGATCGGTGCTGTGTCAGAAATTATTTATCATGTACATGAATGACATACTGTATCCAAGACACAACAATTAGTTTCATCTTATATTGCTGCTGACATTAACATATTTGGCGGCACGGCTAACGACTGGTTAGCACATCTGCCTCACAGTTCTGAGGACCGGGGTTCAAATCCCAGCCCCGCCTGTGTGGAGTTTGCATGTTCTCCCCGTGCCTGCGTGGGATTTCTCCGGGTACTCCGGTTTCCCCCCACATGGAAAGAGTGCACGGAATCAAAATCCTTGGTGTTAGAATGCATTAGAAAAGCAAATAGAATACATCTGCAGTAAAATATCTACAGGCATCTCTGCAATGACACTTTTTAGAGAACAAATGACTCCACACACTGTTCTGCTCCCTGGCTTTAGCTTACCTGAATTATTGCACAGAGGTGTCGGGCAATACTGATGAGTTCACCACTCACCCACTATGCATACTGCAAAAAAAAGACCCATTTCAGTAGTCGCAAGGTAGGTTATCAAGAACACGTCAACTGGATATTTGTAAAGTCTAAAATAATTTTAAAAATAGATATTTCAAACTGCGTTAGAAAGCCAGGGATAATTTATTACCAAGAAATTTACAGAACATGTTTCAAGAGAGAGACACGAGACATGGGGGAGGGGGGAATGCAAAACTACAATTAAAAAAACTGCATATATAATAATGGAGTGAGACTATGGAACAATTTCACATTGCACAGTTTGTCGTATGAACATTTGTATTTGCTTTGTTTTGCTCTGCTGTCTGCACTCAGGTCCTCAATGCAAATGAGAATCCGTTCTCAATTACCTTACCTTGATAAATAAAGGTTCAACGAAAGAAAATAGATAAAGTACCCCGTGGAAAAATCCCATGGCGCAATACATTTGGTCATTGTGTTCTCTGTTTTCAAGTAAAAAACTTGAATACTAAAAATGCGCAAATCTCATGCTGCCACTCCGCCACCCTGCGTTGTCACATCCATTAGGTTTTGTCTACTGTGGCCTGAGACATGATAATGTAAACAAAGCATAAGATGCTGGGGGAAAATGCATAGCCTTTTTTTTTCAACAGTTCCACATAGCATCCCACCAAACATGGCTGAAATTCCTAAGAATCATTTTAGGAATGCAGAAAATATGTGTATTTATGCAGTCTTTTCATTGAATGAACTGCCTCACAACGAAAAGGCAAAATATCGACAACCAACGGCATAACGAAAAAGTCCTCAGAAATGGTGTGGGCGGCAGCTGCCTGTGCACGGCACTGCAGGCTTTCTCGTCTCCGCTGAGTTGACCAACAAACGGTTGGCCAACGTCCTCCCCTTTGTCTCACACAAACCAACACTTGAAGCCGATTCGCCACTGCATATGTAAAAAGGAAGTGCAATCAACAAGTAGCCACACCTGTCACACCCAAAACTATTCTCATGAGCCTGCGCCACACCTCTCTCTATAGCCTCCTCAACACATGCAAAACGTGGTTTCATTTCTCTATACACAGTGTGCAGAATTATTAGCAAGTAATTAGTAAGCATTTTGTGTCTATCATCACTTTTAGGCATATTTCCTAGCTCACAGCTGGATAAAACGTAATGCTTTTTGGATTTAAGCATAGCAAGGGAAATTTCTCATTGTTACAGATTTTCATACGTTTATATGTACTTTTATCAATTATATTGCACAAAAGCAACCTGTCCCAGCTTTTTTGGAACGTGTTGCAGCCATAACATTCTAAGTTAATGATTAATGTAACAATTAATGTAACTCTTACTTGAGTAGAATATTTGGCTACTCTACTCACCTCTGGTCCTTAGATCAAACATTTTTCCTGTTTACATTCTTGCAATTATTGATGAACAATAAAATAAGACAGTTATGTTTGCAAGGTTCGTTAAGATGCATTTTGGACGTTTTGCAGCGTAAAAAAGATATTTAACCAGGGCGACTAGAATAGGTTTCCAAACCCTTCAATTGATTAATCCCAGAGACACTGAATTATAAATAGGTGTGAAAGTAGCACAAGGCTTTGCTCAAACATTTTAACATTTCACAGAGGTCTGCATTATAACTCAATTAGCTCAATATTTCACCACCATATCAAACAGAACTGCATAAGTAATTGAAACTCTTTGAATGTATTTATTTACTTTGCAGAGATGCCAATTGTGTTGTTGATGGGGTGCTTCTACTTCCTGTGGGCGCTACATATTTGTGTTTTTTCTGTTACAACGTGAGCAAACATAGATGATGCAGTGGAAGCTGATGAAAACGGTTTTCATGAATGGTTAAGGATCCAAAAGGCAAAGAAATGACTATCTGATGTTCTTCCTGCTCCCTTGAAACTCACACTCATGCACAAACAATTTTACGTCTTTTTCACAGCTAACCTTGCCTCCATGGAGATCTCATTGTCGATTCCTCAACCCCAAACCCCACTGCTCAAGAATCTAATTGCTTTGCTGGGCTCTCCATGTAATGGCCCCATACAGAGTAAATTCTACTACTCTGCCTGTGTTAAGCCTATGACTAAAGATTACTTTATTGATGCCACCCCCCTTCTCTGTCTCATTTAAACAGTTTTTTTTTTTATGGCTGCCAGAAATTTCCCTGCTGTTATCCTAAGAAGTTTCTTACCTCTGGGCTCACATGACCCCATGCAGTGCATAGCAGGGACCTTGTAAGTAATTCTTTGCCTCACAGTGGCAGATACTTCATGTTTCCTTCAATTTGGATGACTCTGCCAGTTAAAGATTTCAGTTTATTTGTTTATTTTTTGAGCAGCGACGCATGACTGCAAAATCTAATGCAATGAATGGCATTTATTGGTCATGAGGATGTTAATACTGTATAATAAAGATTAGATTAAACTCAGAAAAAGATATCGACAACAATGTTGTTTTTGGAGGCCATTTTAATTTTAGTCTTACTGTTACGGCCAATCCCAATTCTACCCCTTAGCCTTCGTTTCACTCCTCAGCCCTTGGTTTTGCGCGTTCATGAGAACAAAGGGGTGTCCCAATTCTCGTGAGGCTTTGGCGTAGGGCGAAGAGGAAGGGCTTAGATACCGCTTTAAACCAAGTCTGGTCCGGAACCTCACTTGAAAGCAAGGGGTATGCGACTCCACCCCCACTGACTGACGAACAGCTTGCTTACAAGACAACAGAACGGACAAAGAAGAAAGTACGTAATTGTACGGATAGGCATAGTTATTGATATTCATACTAATGAATGCTTAATATTCTTATCAACGTAAATATTAGCCATGTTTTGAATTGTTGATGTATGACTCGTTATAACGAGCTTGCGCATCGCTATGCTACGTTAGACTCTGGTGACAAATTCAAAGCAAACGGACTTCACTACAGGGTGAGCGATATATCAAATATACTCGGTTGTTGGACACGAGATGTATGAAATGACAATATTGCGTACATCGAGTAGAAATCCTTACGTAATGTTTGAAGAGGTTGGAATGTAATTCTCTTTCACCTCTGTCACGCAATGCTGCTCCTCCTCTGACAACAAGCGGCCCGCTACCCCGCCCATCCAGAAAACTACTTTTACTTGTTCTACTTTTTGTATCAGGAAAGGAGGGGGGGAAGAGCAGAGCGCGTATAAAAGTAAATAGAACAGGCGAGTTTACGAAAAGGTAATTTAAAATGGAGATGGATGACTTGGTTCCGAAAAAAAAAACAGCGCTGGCTCTATCGCTGGCAGTGGTTCGGATTTCACCAGGAAGACCAACAATAAAATCCAGCTATTTGCCGCAAAACCGTTGCCACCAAAGGTAGCGGTACCGTGATTTTGTTTCACCGCTTGAAATGCCATCCACCAAAAAACTAAGAATGCCTCATATTCCACACGTCAACGTCTCTACCTACACCACATATAACATCAAAGGAAGCACTGAATCAAATGATTCTGGCTGGCCAATTCAATTCCATCCATCCATTTTCAACACCGCTTATCCTTATCAAGTCTGGTTCATCCTTGGGTGCATTTTCCAGATGCCTGAAGGTGCCACTTGTGAAGAAGCTGGCTGAAGTAGGGAAGAGTGTCACGATCCACAGAGAAACAAGTACTGCTCCGACATGGGCTGAAAGGCTACTCTACCAGGAAGAAACTTGAAAGAGACAGATTAGAGTTTCCACATGCACACAGGGGACAAAGACGTTAATTTTTGGAGACATGTCCTGTGGTCTGACGAAACTCAAATTGAACTGATTGACCATAATGAGCATTGGAGTTTGGAGGAAAAAGAGGGAAGTTTGCATATTTATATTTCATAAATTTTTAGAATTAATTTCCTAATTTTGACAAAATACTACCATGTTAAAAAATAGAATGGCCTTAACTATCAAATAAAAATGTGATAGCTTATTAATCACACGACCAGCACACACGCTGTACTTAAGCTTTATTGTTCATTTTGTGTGAATGTGTGTGTGTGTGTGTGTGTGTGTGTGTGTGTGGGGAACTGCAACATGAGCTAAGTTAAAATTGTGAAGCTAATGCTACTATTTGTGAATACAGGTACGTATCACTAGGTCTTAACTTCGCCAATAAACAGACATGACAAACATGGAATGTCGATGTCAACTCACCTCAGAATGATGCAAACTCTGGGAAAATATACATACCTCCGTAGGAAAACTAACACACTTTAGGTTCATAACTTTCTAAATCTGCGTCACACTATCCAAACCAGCGTCATCGGTCTCTCTATTTACTCGTTTGCTCAAAAGTGACGTCACAACCCAAGGATTAGCTGTCTGAATATTGCCTGCCTAAAAATACAGCCAGCATGTGTCTTTAGTACAAAGTGTTTTCGTCTCGTCAACGAATCCTGGCACACATCTCGTCATGATTTAGTCATCAAAGAGCCTCGTTTTCCTCATCGACGTCACATTGTCGTCATGAAATAAAGAGGCATCAGAGTAATCATTTCGACGAAAACAACACTGATCGACAAGGTAAAAGTGAGCACTGGTAGACTGAGAAAACACATTTACTAAGAAAATCAGCAGTGCACAAAACCTTTGGCCGAGGGTTGGCTTTTCAGATCATAGGTAGGCTGTGTTCACACAAAATCCATTGCATGATACCTTGAGGCAGCCCTGTTTACAAATCCATTTCACATTTCACAGTCCGTTTAAAGGAGGAAATCTTCCTTCTGTTTCACCACAGTGTATTGCTTCTTGCGGAATGAAGTTCATATTTCTTTTGTTTATTGTAGAGAAAAGACAATATCATCGAGTGAGTGTGTGCAAAACAATATTCTTCTGATCTGGGTGAGGGTAATGCGTTCATTTTCTATTTAATAGCACCAAACTGCGGGTGACACCTGACACACAGCATCAAACAAAAAAGGAAGCAGGAAAATTACATACACACATAGGGTGCATTCACATTCAGCCATTTGTATGCCATGGACACTCTTCACACGATAAGTGCAGTGTACTTCCTTGGCCTCAGCAAGCCCGATTGCTCATGCATGAGCACACACACACACAACATGTCAGTTGATAAGATTACCAAACAACCTGCATAATAAAACGGAACAACTTGAAATGATGCATTAAGTCAGGAAAGTTGTGTGACTTCAGGTTTGTATTATGAAGTGATTGCACAGGCAAACATGCTGAAGGGGGATGAGTGCAGTGCAATGTGGGAGGAAGGGGGAATTATGCCGAAGGTGGAACTTTCCCAGTGTGAGTGTGCCCACCGCTGATGTAATAGAAATGGAAGTCAACAGGGACTGTTATCTGCAAAATTGCAGTTTCAAATGGGTCCATTCCACAAGTGTGAGTGTGTACTAGAGGCCTCAGTGTTGTGTAGTGATTACTAAGATTGAACAACCCCAGGCATGGAAGGCCAGGCGTGTCCACACTGCCCATATCTAATCCATGCAGGATGTGATTGCACTCATACCGACTCTTCACATAACCACTACTTAACCTTCACCCACAGTGTTTACATTTTGATAGAGATGTGGGAGAGGGTTATCTGTCAAGTTGTGCTTTTACAGGTGATTTGTTTTCCCGATCTGAAAATGGAAAAATGTCACATTGCAAATGATGAAGAGGAGCTTTGTATTTTTCTTTGTTCATTTTGAGAGGTATGCGGTCAAAATACAAACACGGCAAGGCCAAGTGGAAAACAACTGGTCACACAATACTGTATGTTTGAATATCCCAGGGGTGAATATAAACCTTTCTCAAACTTCTTTTCACTTTTATCCCTTCTTGTTACTAAGGTGATGGCTCTTTTCAATTGAGGCTTTCCCACATGGATTTGTGAAATTGCCCTGACCAGTTATTGTCATAGCACTTGGTTTGAAAAGGACTTGAGCTTACAGTTTCAGAATTTCAAGGTATCATAACGGCCATTAAACTATAGTGATGAAAAAAACTATTGGACCACTCTTGTTTTTTCAGTTTCTTGTTCATTTTTAATGCCTGGTCCAACTAAAAGTAAATTAGTTTCGACAAATACAATGCTGACAAGATAAATAGCTCATAAGAGTTAAATACAAGACCTGATATCTCGCCATTTTCCATGGTTTTCTTGATAATAACCCAAATCATTAGGAATATAATTAAGCTTAAGCATGTCAAATAAGACAATATAAAGTAAAAATAAGTATGATGGAAACAGCTGTATTTTTGTTGTGTTCATCGTATTCTTCAGAAAAGCTCCCTTTAGAGATACCAAGGATTAAAATGAACAAGAAATTGAAGAAACAAGGGTGGTCTAATATTGAAATTGAAATTCTGAAATCGTAAACTCAAAAATACTTTTCAAACCAAGTGCAAGTGGTTTGCTGCAAGAGTCGGTTCAACACACTCCATTATCAACCCTTGTTGTTGAGCTGTTGGGCCAAGACTTTTCGCTTCCAAAAATAACATACCGTAATTTCTCGTGTATAATGCGCATTCCCCCCCCCACCCCAAAAAAAATTGTCAAAAGTCAATAGTGCGCATTATACATAGGTATAGGGGCAAATGGAAAACACTTTCACATTTTATCAATGTATGCCGCCATTTAGTGGTTATAAAAAAGGTGTAGCCTATACTTTCATTGCAATATGACAGGGGTACATGTGACCGCATATATGTACAGTTGTGCTTATAAGTTTACATACCCTGGCAGAATTTGTGAATTTTTTTATTCTTTTAAATATGTCTGAACAACAACCATCATTAATTTCTTTATGGTTATGTTTTGTTTTATGATAAGAATTTTCTGAAATGCTTGACCGTTTAATTTGAATCCAAATAAAATAAAATTAAATGTGTTTCCCCTGGTCCTTCATGTTTTCTTTAAAGAATTGTACCCACCTTCCAAAATCTGCCTGGGTAATCAAACATATGAGCACAATTGTGTGTTTAACTTCAGAATAATTATTTGAAAAAACTAACAAAATACAGATAATACTTCATGTTTTCATCATATGGGTAGAAGCAAAATCATGCATTGTAAAAATGCATTATACATCGGTAGAAGGGTTTTCCAGAATTTTGTGGTCAACTTTAGAGGTGCGTACTATACATGGGTGCGCATTATACACGAGAAATTACGGTACTTCTCTGCTAAACTAATACATGCGAAACCTTATGAGGAATCTAAAATATTAACCTTGGGCTTTTTGTAAAATAATGACCATGTAATGTGTAAAGCTCAAATTACAGTTATCCATTTAAATAAGCATATCAAATTTCAATACATAGCAAAACATGATAACCAAGAAGAATAAGCAAGAGCATCCATAAAATTGATATGAAACCTCTGTAAAATATTGCGTGATTATTTAGAAGAGGAACATTTGCACTTGTGTATGCAGGATTTTAGAGCACTCGCAATAATGCTTCACATAACAACCACTTCACCCTCTCCCACATTGTTTATATTGTCACAGAGATGTGGTAAAGCTTTCTTGTTGAGTTGTGCTATTTGCACCGAGTAAAGAGTGTAATCCAATCACAAGTGGTCTCTTGAGAGACATGTGGACCGCATTCTAAAGCCAGCTATAACATGGTGTGCTTAGTGCTGTCCACTTGCGACTAGATCACTTTCAGTATGTATATGGTTGGTGGGAGACTAAGCCTTGAACACTGTGCTGCAAATAGTCCTATATTTACCTAAATGCAGGCATTTCAAAAAGTGTATCCTTTTTCCTCAAATAGTGGCCTCTGTTCTAAAAGATACCATGGCCCAATTCATCACCAGGTGTGTTATCCACTAGAAAATAATAAACACCTATTTTCACTCAGTCATATAGCTACTCACAGTTAGTATGTATGCAATGTGTACGTTTGTATGGATGATGTGTGTGTGTGTGTGTGTGCACACGTGTCTTTTTGTTTGAGGGTAGGAGGGGCGGGTCTTCGGGTCTTTTCCCATCTGTCAAAAATATAAGGTTGAATACTGACTCGGGAAAGGTGTCAATTCTGGTCTTGTTGGTTCTCAGTGCGGCTTTTAATACAGTAGATCATAATATACTGCTGAACAGGTTGTCCACCGCAGTTCATCTCAATGAAAACAAGACACGACAACCACATGCCAGACGGGGGAAAAGGCAAGGATTAAGCTTCATCTCAGCTGGTTGGATTTTAGAAGGAAAAATGAAGAAGGCGGAAGGAACAATGGAAAAATATACTGACATGGCCATATGGTCATGGTCTTCTGTTTATTTATTTGTTATGAACATTTAATTTGGATATTCAAATTCTATTTACAGTACAGTTGCATGAGCCTCCCTTCCTTCAATTTGCTTTTTGTTCTTCTTTGCTGCGTCTATAAATGGTTTTCTATAAATTTAATTGCCTCTACCTATTTTTGGCAAGCTGGATATTTGATTGATGCCATTGGTGTTGTTGGGGATTTTTTTTGGGGAATCCCTCGAGTGGGAATATGTGTGGAGACAATGAATGACAATTGAAGGTAACAATATTTTTTCTTTCTCTTCATCCTCTGCACACTACACCATGATTGGTACTGGGAAAAAAGCTAACAATCCATGAGTTGACACTATATCTTAACTGCTTAAATGATATTGACTCATTCATTTTCTACTGCGTATCGCGTTCACGGTCCTGGGTGAGCTGGAACATTTCCCAGCTGACTTTGCGTGAGGGGACCCCTGGACTGAGCGCCAGTCAATCACAGAGCTGCTCAAAAAATGTTTCAGTCGATACTGCTCCACTGCAGTCTTGCAGGAGGTGCAATGCACCTTTCAAATTGGATAGCAACAGCCAAACAAACCAGCAGGAAGACAATTTTGCCATCTCCTCGTGTGCACTGGGTTTCCATAATGATATAAGGAAGGCTGATCAATTCATATCATGTTACCACAGACAGTATATTGGAACAACTTTATTTTACCTATACAATTGACTTGGTCCACTTTAGCTTCTTAAATTTTGTTGTAGAAAACAAATACATAAACTCAAAATACTTATCTTCTGCTTGTTCTCATTTGGGGCATAGGTGCGCTGGACCTTTTCCCAGCTGACTTTGGTCAAGAGGCAGGGTACACCCTGGATGCAGTCCCGGTCAATCACAGGGGTCAAAGTTTAAGAACCCCCAACCATAAAATTCCATGACAGAAATCCTTGCCGAGACTAGTTATTGTCCGCTGCCCGAGCACTGACCATATTGTTGAGCAAGCCACTGAACTCCCCAGGATGGAAAAATGACTGTCTTGCTGCTTGAGCATTTGATCCTTATCAGAAATAGACAGAGAAAGAGGGAGAGCACTGCAGGAGTTTGGTAAAAAGGCTTGTAAAGATGAGAGGCTTCAAAGTTTGTTTGTTTTTCTAAAGAGACCCAACAAATGTTTTGTCCAATGTCTAAATGGAATATTGTAGACACTAGTGCCAGCTTTTGGTGTCAATGCCAATATTTTTCTCGAAGGAACCAAGTACAGTACGTCTTTTACAGACGAGCTATTCGAGCTAAATAAATCCGTAAACGGTTAGATAAGAGAAAGTGAAAAAAAGGGAGTTATAGAAAACAAGACATCCGACATGCGGCACGGTGGACGACTGGTTAGAGCGTCAGCCTCACAGTTCTGAGGACCCGGGTTCAATCCCCGGCCCCGCCTGTGTGGAGTTTGCATGTTCTCCCCGTGCCTGCGTGGGTTTTCTCCGGGCACTCCGGTTTCCTCCCACATCCCAAAAACATGCATTAATTGGAGACTCTAAATGGCCCGTAGGCATGACTGTGAGTGCGAATGGTTGTTTGTTTCTATGTGCCCTGCGATTGGCTGGCAACCAGTTCAGGGTGTACCCCGCCTCCTGCCCGATGACAGCTGGGATAGGCTCCAGCATGCCCGCGACCCGAGTGAGGAGAAGCGGCTCAGAAAATGGAGGATGGAGGAGAAGACATCCGACATTGTGACATTATATATTTATAAATAATTGTGTCATTCAACATTAAAAGTTTTTTCTGTCATTAAAATGTCAACTGTTGCCAAAATCCTAGTTGCCAGTGGCAAAGCATTTTCTGGAACACTAACGGAAATATAGGGTCACATAGACCAGTAGGAGGATAAAAGGAACATATACAAAATTGGTGTTTCATTTAAACTAACGAATAACTTACAGAAAGTATTACATTCCTGCGATTGGCTGGCCACCAGTTCAGGGTGTACCTCGCCTCTCGCCAGAAGACAGCCGGGATAGGCTCCAGCACGCCCGCGACCCGTGTGAGGAGAAAGCGGTACCGAAAATGGATGGATGGAAGTATTACATTCAGGCTTGTGTTAAGAAACATTGTTTCTGCATTCATCAGCATTCATATGTCTCGTCTTCCCTAAAGTAGTAAGTAGCAGCACATGTATATATGTTTATATATATATATATATATGTATATGTATGTCAATTATTATTTTCATGAAAAGATTATTTATTGAACAGCACTGCATTTATATAAGGCCATAAGAGAGGAGATTTTTGTCTTTTTTTTTAAACAGACAACTTCCCCTTTTCATCACTTAGCTATATTTTGCCTTTCTTTGTTGAGTTTGAATTTATTCTTCAAACCCAGCATTTCTTTTTTTTTTTTGTTATAATGCTTGTGGTTACACAAAGAGCCCTGTGGAACATCAAGTGGGGACTTTCAATGCAGGGTTACATTTCTGACCTCAGTGGAGCTCTCTGATGCTTTCTTTGCTGTCAAAGAATCACTCCTATATTCTGCTTTTCTCCCCTCGGCTGTCTTCTCACACTTTGAATAAAAAAAAACGCAGCATCGATTGTTGAATATGCTTTCACACTTCGCTTATTTTCTTCTTTTCAGCCTCTGCCTCCTTCTTTTAGTTGTCTTTCTCTGTCTTCCCTCTTCATATGTAAGAATGTATTTGCATCAATTTTGATTTAATGAAAAAAAACTAAAACATTAATGAAGCATCTGAATCAACCTGTAACGTCATTCGGACACTAAATGCACTTTCAAAATCCTATATATACAGAGGTGGGTAGAGTAGGCAAATATTTTACACAAGTAAGACTACTGTAAATTTAGAATAATATGACTCAAGTAAAGTAAAAAGTAGTCCTCCAAATATTTACTTGAGTAAGAGTATTAAAGTACTCAGTGGAAAAAAACTACTCGAGTAACTCGTGAGTAACTTCTGATTTAAAAAAAAAAAGAGAACACAAACATCAAATAAAATAAAAGAATATTAATATATGGGAGGCCACACACACCTGCCACCATTTCAATTTTGAACTGCTCAAAAACCAAGAACACATGCATTAGTCCAGACAGCAACATTATTTGCCTTATTCACTAAAATGACTGAATGATGATGCTGTTTGCTTGGTGATAATGTGTGTCGCGCGTGCGCTCATTATTTTATACTGAGACAAGACCATATATATATTGGATGTTAAAGAAAAATTTAATTAATGTGTTAAGGGGTCGGAGGATACGTTTGCGTTCTCCTTCGTTCCCCAGGGGTCCGTTTCAAGTGAAATGGGTGAATGTTACAAAAGACGATGTTGAGTTAGTATAAAAATGGGGAACCACGACGTGGATTAGCTTACAGCAGGACAAAATGACGAAAAACCTCGATCAATCTTTTTGAAGGCGTAGAATTCATTCTCGATTATAGCGGCCAATATCTTGCGTGTTGAGAGAGGATAAAGTTGGGACTCGTGTGAGGTCGCTAACTTTAACCCCGAGTTACTTTGCATCAATTTGTACTTGCTAGTAATTACTACAATATTTTATTCCCAATCGCAGATCACATGGTCCGGGAATGGTCTTTTCTCAGTTGTCTCAGGAGGAAAGGACGCAGGTTTAGCTGAGGAAGATGATGCACCAAAAGGAAAAACAAAAGAGGGCGAGAAAAAGAAAGTTGTTGTTCACGTGAGTGCGCTCGTAACTTTTTCTGCCGTTTGGACTTGTTGCTAGCCATGCACAAGCGTAACTTGTTGGGATGCCGGGAGTGTCTCTCCTGGGCCAGCGCGAACAAGTCCCGTATGGGAAAAAACAGAAGCAGCTTCTCATCGGACAGAGCCTTCGTCGTGCTCCGGACTTTGTGCGCCATTGGTGACCAACCAAGGAAAATTTGTGTTGGGGGTGTTGGCCGAAGCCAAGAGGAGAGCGGGGAGTCTGAGCAGGAGGCGAGAGAGAGCGAACCGAAGGGATTTCGAGGCTTTTGTAGACCACGGCCATCGACTCGGGTTTCTATGTTAACTTTAATTCTATATGCGTGAGTCACACCCTCACGGTTTGAAACTCAACACATTTCCAAATGAACGATTCCCAACTTTGAAACTGTCTCACACAGGGAGAAAAAAAAAAAAGATTCTATCAACTTTAGTTGTGGCAAATCAACTACTTATTATTCAATACAACATCATCGCGTACTGCTTGGCTTCGAACCCAGTGGTACAGTTCTTCTCAAGTACTCTCAGAGTCAGACCTGTAGAATCAACACGTTTGTGACACAGAAATCAAGTTATACATTTAGATTATGCATATAGGTTTGGTTTGTTTGGTACAAACATGGGATTTCTTAAATCTTATTTTATTGTCCACTTCCACAGTGTGGTATGCAGTCACGAGGAGTCAAACTGGCAGTGTCTTTGATCACCACTTGGGGGTCCTCATGCTCCATTAAATGAGGAGTACACTTACGGATGTAGCGCCGAACTGTATTTACTGACATTGGTTTTCTGAAGTGTTCCTGAGCACATGTGGTGATATCCTTTACACATTGATGTCGGTTTTTGATGCAGTGCGGCCTGAGGGATCGAAGGTCACAGGCATTCAATGTTGGTTTTCGGCCTTGCCGCTTACATGCAGTGATTTCTCCAGATTTTCTGAATCTTTTGATGATATTATGGAACGTAGCTGATGAAATCCCTAAATTCCTTGCAATTGTACGTTGAGGAACATTGTCCTTAAATTGTTTTGACTATTTTCTCTGCAATCTGGACATCGTATTTTCTTGTCAGATAAACATTTGTATTTAATGTGCATATAAATGGACAAAGAGAAGAGCCGTGCCGCAAAAAACATGATGTGATTTTGTTACACATACCAACTTGGACTTGCTTCCGCATCGTAAAACACATCCAAAGCTGCCCAATGTTACGGAACGTCCTTATTTTGTCACGGAAATCACTGAACGTTGACTCGTTACGGCCGTAACTGATTGTTCCTGATGGAAAAAAAAAATAATCCATCATCTGACATTACCTTCACGTTCACATTAAACAGCTGCTTGGTGCACGGCATTTTATTATGCTCCCCTGGCTGCTGAACTTCAGAGATGAAAGTTCTCTTTGCGTCCGGTGTCAACGCATTGTCAGTCACTGATCATCTCCTCCATGGTAGAGAATAAGCTACGCTACATCTTTGCTTGTAAATGTTGTGGATGAGCAGCGTAAAGAGCAGCAGGCTGAGCGCACACCCTTGACGGGCCCCTGTGCTCAGTGTGATGGTTTTTGAAGAGCTGCTTTCATGTTTTGTGGTCTTCCTGTGAGGATTTCCAGCACCCAGTTGCAAAGAGATGCATTGACTACCGAGTGATTGAGTTTTTGTACAAACTGTTGAGGACTGATTTTGTTGAATGCTGAAGTAGAGTCTAAGAACAGCATTGGCACCTAATGGATTCAATCCAGGTGGGCAAAGGACTTGTGGAGAGCCGCGTGGACGGCATACTCAAACAACAAAGTATGCTCACATGAAAACACATTTGTCTGCTCTCAAGCAGATGTTGGCCAATCAAAACTACTGAAAAAGCATCAGCAGATTTGGTTGCACATTCTGACTCCTCAGTTTTTCTTGAATCAGCACGAGGAGACAACGTGATTACAGCTTTAATTTGGCCATGCATGTTTGAAGTTGCACAAGCAAATGGTAGCTAACCTTCAGTGGATAACAAGATAGCCTAAGAAGCTAACATAGTGAGAAGGTATTTACTGTTATTCTTTTTGTCAAATATCACAAATGGACTGCATTTCTGTTCAACAACAACCAGTCATGGACGAGTGGAGTCAAAATCATGCGTCTCTGAAAAAGCTGCTCGATATACTGACTGTTTTATTCACGCCACGGCAATGGAATATAAAGACAGAGTGGAGAGCTTCTAAAATCATCCTTAGCACTGCACTCAATTTCATACTCCTATTTGTCCATATGATAATGAATAATCATTCGTTACTGTTTGCTGCCTTCAGATGTCTGTCACCTAGGTAAGTCTTATTCTTTAACTGTTCTCCCACTTTCCCTTGATGTCCTTCAGCGATCGGCACAAGGCTGTCATATTGTCAGTCAGTCATAAGTCCATCGATTCAGTCGCCCAAGCGCGGACAGATGCTGGCATGCCAATTTCTCTGTTTTCAAATGGAAAGGAGTCTTGAACATTGTCTCAAAGTAGCTTTGGCAGGATGTAAATTATTCATGGATGACTTGAAAAGGACTCTGACATGTCCAATCTTCAAATATGTGCATCGGGCAAAGAAATATTTGCCTGTATAGAAAAACAAACATTCTAACTCACATTCACACCAAATTAGTCTTCAATTACTGTTCCACTGCTGTAATTAAGCGGCACGGTGGACGACTGGTTAGAGCGTCAGCCTCACAGTTCTGAGGACCCGGTTCAATCCCCGGCCCCGCCTGTGTGGAGTTTGCATGTTCTCCCCGTGTCTGCGTGGGTTTTCTCCGGGCACTCCGGTTTCCTCCCACATCCCAAAAACATGCATGAATTGGAGACTCTAAATTGCCTGTAGGCATGACTGTGAGTGCGAATGGTTGTTTGTTTGTATGTGCCCTGCGATTGGCTGGCAACCAGTGTACCCGGGTGTACCCCGCCTCCTGCCCGATGACAGCTGGGATAGGCTCCAGCACGCCCGCGACCCTAGTGAGGAGAAGCGGCTCAGAAAATGGATGGATGGATGGATGCTGTAATTAAACATATTTACTAATTACAATTAATGTAATATCTCTCTATTAATTTAATATCTAATATTAAATAATAATCTAATAATTTAATATTGAATATCTCTAATATCTTGGGTCCTGAAATATACTGATCTGAACCGAAGTATATTGTTTGAATGAATTTTGTCAAGAAAATTACCTTGCGACAGTCATAATCATAATCGTTAATAAATTATGGCTTCAATATTTGTCATTTGTTTTTCTTTACATCAACCTTGTAACGGCGGATGCAGTTGCAGCCTGAATCAAAGTAGTAGTATATGAGATTTGGACATTCCATCATCAAAAATATCTGTGTCTATGGATTAATTCGCATTCTGACTATTCTGTTTTCAACCCTGGTAATCAAAAAAACAAAAACAAAAACAAAACAAAAAACAACAAAAAAAACAAGCCAGTCTATTAAAGCAGATTAATCAGATCGCAAATGTGAAATTTAAAAATCAGCACTCTATTTGGCAAACAAACAAATAACATTGCTGATGGACTGAATTGGATAGTTTATGTATGAACAATAGTTTTGGTTTCGATTTTGTGCAATGTACTCGCACGTCTTCTCTTGAATGCTATTTATATAGCATTTATATTACCTATATCCGCAATTGCTGCTGAAACGATGCAAATTCCCCCATTGTGGGACAATAAAGATTATCTTAATTTAGATTACAAATATTTATTAATAATAATAATAATATACTTTAACCTACTCACGTTCTGAAGTGACGTGTACAGTGACATTCTAATTCATTACCGGTTCAGATGTGTATTATTTTATATTTATATCTCTAAACATGTAAACATTGGCCTATTATTTTGTTGGTGTACTGTATCACCAGGTCACTTATTTCGATGTTTTGCCACCGCATGACTCGATAGCTTAGCAATTAACGTGGCTTTGACATCGTCTTCGCCTAACCACTCCTTGTCATCCCGTGACACTTGTAAGAAGCATGGTAAGAAGCGTAGCTTACTCTCTACCATGGAGGAGAGGATCAGTGACTGACAATGCGTTGACACCGGACGCAAAGAGAACTTTCATCTCTGAAGTTCAGCAGCCAGGGGAGCATAATAAAATGTCGTGCACCAAGCAGCTGTTTAATGTGAACGTGAAGGTAATGTCAGATGCTGGATTTTTCTTTTTTTCCAATATCAGGAACAATCAGAGTTAAGGCCGTAACGAGTCAACGTTCAGTGATTTCCGTGACAAAATAAGGACGTTCCGTAACATTGGGCAGCTTTGGATGTGTTTTACGATGCGGAAGCAAGTCCAAGTTGGTATGTGTAATAAAATCACATCATGTTTTTTGCGGCACGGCTCTTCTCTTTGTCCATTTATATGCACATTAAATACAAATGTTTATCTGACAAGAAAATACGATGTCCAGATTGCAGAGACATGATAACAGGGATTTTTAAAAGGGTTGGGAGGGGCGAGCACAGCTCGATGAGAAAGACGAGAGGTAGGTTGGGGAAAGGGGAAGCCAACATGGTCAAGGTGTCACTTACAACTCTGAAATAATTTTTTCCCCTCCTAATTTATGACCAACCTCGTACTACTACCCTTACTACTTTGTTTCAACTCCACTGTAAAGGTAAAAGTAAGACTGTGTGCAAATCAAGAGCAGCATGAATTTCCCATTTCGACTTGAGAGCATCACCACAGAAGACACTGACCAGGTCAAACGGAGCAGTTACACAACATGTTGTGCATGTTGAATATCATGAGTATACAGTAATGACATAAGAAATGTTTCAGTAATTAAAACACTAAAATAACACAAGTGAATAAAGCTCCATGTATGCGTCTCTCTACTTGATTACTTTCTTTCTAAATTGAAAGTTAAAATGAAAAAACAAACAACTTTATGCAAATATTCAGGAATACAGTACATTTTTCTTTCCAGACTGGATTGGCTATAACTTGTGACATCAATGTGGAGGGGTTACACACACAACACATTCTGAGGAGCCCAGGACAATGGAGAAGGAGCAATAACAGATAATCCTATGTTACAACAAATAAGTGGGAGACTTGCCATGATTTAAAATTCTCTTGAGTAACCACGGGGGAAAAATGACATTATAAATGAAAACAACAAAAACTCTACAAGTTTGCAACGCCGCTTGTATGACGCCGTCTCCAAAGCGATTTGGTGCAATGCTGTTAACTAGCCGATGTGCAAGGTATGTTGGCGACCTAAAAATGGGCAACACTTTGTTTATTCATTTGAAAAAGTACCCCCACCTAAGTGGTTATGTGGAAAGCATAAAAATACGAGCACAGCCTGTCACTCACTGCTGCCAGCACAAGTAGCATGAGCAGTTAAAGGTCAAATGACAAAGATGTTATGGGGTCAGTTAAAATTCATATTTGCATTGTTTATATGTGATGCAATACATGCATGTAACTTCCAGCAAGTTGTCAACTATAGTTTAGCTAAAAATTAGTTTTTTTTAATCACGCGTATTGAGCATTTCCCGAATATACCCGAAGCTCAAGACACCGGGTTGTGGTTACTCTATCCACCGCAAGGGCTACCAGAGGTGGCGTTACAATTGACAAACACAACGTGCTACCCTCTATATGCAATGCCGGTAATTTATTTATTTATTTTTTACAATTGTGCAAAGCTCAGAGTGATGTCCTTAACCTTTAGATGGATGAGTGACTGGACCCTACACGTTTCCATCAAGTCAACGAAATTGAAAAAAAACACCCCGACTCACCCCTCATTATTCTCGGGGACTTTAACAAAGCTAAACTCAACCACGAACTCCCTAAATACAAGCAGCACATCGACTGTCCTACCAGGGAAAATAATACTTTAGACCACTGCTACACCACGGTAAAAAACGCATACCGTGCTATACCTCGTGCAGCCTTGGGCTCGTCTGATCACTGCTTAATTCACTTAATACCGACGTACAGGCAAGAACTTAAATGTGCGAAGCCTACAGTGAAAACAGTCAAAAAGTGGACAAATGAAGCCAAGATGGAACTTCAAAGCTGCTTAGACTGCACAGACTGGAGTGTCTTTGAAAATTCAGCTGGCAGCCTGGATGAATATACGGACACTGTCACATCCTATATCAGTTTCTGTGAAGAGGTCTGTGTTCCAACAAAATCATTTCGCACATTCAACAACAATAAGCCGTGGTTCACTGCTAAACTTAAGCAGCTTCGCCAAGCTAAGGAGGACGCATATCAGAGCAGGGACAGGGCCCTGTATAATCGAGCTAGAAACCAGCTGACCAAAGAAATTAACATTGCAAAGAGGATCTATACAGCAAAGTTGGAAAAACAGTTTAGCGCAAACGACTCTAAATCAGTCTGGCATGCATTCCAGTCGCTGACTAATTACAAGCGACGATCCCCCCAAGCTGAGAACAATAGCACACTAGCCAACGACTTGAATACCTTCTACTGCAGATTTGAAAAGGACAGTTTCACACCACACACCAACCCGGCCCCACCCGCGACCACAATCACACCTCTGACCTCTGCGTTAACCATCCATGAACAGGATGTGAGACGCATCTTCAAACAACAAAAGATTAACAAAGCGGCAGGCCCGGACCACGTGTCTCCATCCTGCCTCAAAGTCTGCGCGGACCAGCTCGCGCCAGTCTTCACTCAGATCTTCAACAGATCACTGGAAATGTGCGAAGTTCCATCCTGCTTCAAACGCTCCACCATCATCCCAGTCCCCAAGAAACCTGCAATCTCGGGTCTGAATGACTACAGGCCTGTCGCTTTGACATCTGTGGTCATGAAGTCCTTTGAACGTCTTGTGCTGGACCACCTCAAGAGTGTCACAGGTCCCCTGCTGGACCCCCTGCAGTTTGCCTACCAAGCGAACAGATCTGCGGATGATGCAGTCAACATGGGACTGCACTTCATCCTAGAACACCTCGACAGTGCAGGGACCTACGCGAGGATCCTGTTCGTGGACTTCAGCTCAGCGTTCAACACCATCATCCCTGAACTCCTTTCATCCAAGCTTCTCCAGCTCAGCGTCTCACCTGCCATCTGCCAGTGGATCTACAGCTTTCTGACGGGCAGGACACAGCAGGTCAGGCTGGGGGAGGCCACCTCATCCACACGCAGCATCAGCACTGGGGCACCCCAAGGTTGTGTCCTCTCTCCGCTGCTCTTCTCTCTCTACACGAACGACTGCACCTCAGCGAACCCGACTGTCAAACTCCTGAAGTTTGCAGATGACACCACTGTCATCGGCCTCATCAAGGACGGTGACGAGTCTGCATATCGACAGGAAGCGGAGCGGCTGGAGCTGTGGTGCGGCCGACACAACCTGGAGCTGAACACGCTCAAGACTGTAGAGATGATCGTGGACTTCAGGAGGCATCCTTCGCCACAGCTGCCCCTCACGCTGTCCAGCTGCCTTGTGTCAACCGTCGAGACCTTCAAGTTCCTGGGAATTACAATCTCCCAGGACCTGAAGTGGGCGACCAACATCAACTCCGTCCTCAAAAAGGCCCAGCAGAGGATGTACTTCCTGCGGCTTCTGAGAAAGCATGGCCTGCCACCGGAGCTGCTGAGACAGTTCTACACAGCGGTCATCGAATCAGTCCTGTGTTCTTCCATCACAGTCTGGTTTGGTGCTGCTACAAAAAAGGACAAACTCCGACTGCAACGGACAATCAAAACTGCTGAAAGGATTGTCGGTACCCCCCTACCCACCCTTGAGGACTTGCACGCTGCCAGAACTAAGACAAGGGCGTGCAAAATCCTCTCGGACCCTCCCCACCCCGGTCACCAGCTCTTCCAGCTCCTTCCCTCAGGTAGGCGCTACCGATCAATGCAAACTAGAACTAGTAGACATTCCAACAGCTTCTTCCCTCTTGCAATCAACTTCTTGAACAGCTAACTTACAATTCCATTACAACAAGCTGGCAATTTTTTGACTTGAGTTCGTTGTCACATTTCTGTATTCTGTATTATGTATTACTCGTGCACTCACTGTAGTTGTCTCGCCGTGCTGCACTATTTGCATATAGTGGCCACTCATGCCAGAGTAGTATCTGCTTCATTTGCACACTGATTGAGGAGTATCTGTAACATTTGCACAACCATTGTCCCAGATTATCGCAGTACTCGTCACTTTAAACCGCATACACTCCTTGAAGTCTCAGTGCCCTTTGCACAATGGTCATTGCACCGGACTATTGCGTCATTAGCCATTCGAACTGAGGACTCTGCATCTTTTTGCACAATTGTTGTTTGTTGTTGTTTTTTGTCAATGTCTTTATGTCTCCAAAGTGTTCTGTAAATTGACTGTCTGTTGTACTAGAGCGGCTCCAACTACCGGAGACAAATTCCTTGTGTGTTTTGGACATACTTGGCAAATAAAGATGATTCTGATTCTGATTCTGATAAGTGGGGCCAAAATTAGCCTTATCAGAATTTATGCCAGGTTTATGCCAAAAACATGCGTGGTAGGTTGATCGAAGACTCTAAATTTCCCTCAGGTGTGAATGTGTGCGCGAATGGTTGTTTGTTTCAATGTGCCCTGCGATTGGCTGGCGACCAGGTCAGGGTGTACCCCGACTCTTGCCTGAAGATAGCTGGGATAGGCTCCAGCACGCCCATGACCCTTGTGAGGATAAGCGGCTCAGAAAATGAATGGATGGATAAAGACTGCAGCATTTTCTAAAATAAACATGCAGGGTGGGATCTCATAATAATGCAAATTTTCATAAATATTCATCTCCTAAAGACAAAATTAGATTCTCTGGTGTTGCTAACAGTTGAGCTTAGCTTACCCATGTTTGTTTTGTTTCTTTTTTTTTTCCGAGATGCCGGCTAAAGTTCCACGTCTTCCCCGTTTCATTAACTTGAAGACTGCAGATTTTTCACACGACCGTGTATTTTTGTTTCTGAAGCTTTCACTTCCACTTGTGTGTGTGGACGTGGATGCCCCTCAGTCTCAACGCCGCAAAGGTTGCAGTGATTACGGTGGTGGTGGGGAACACACGAATTGGAGGTATTTGTTGTTTTGCCAAGTGCTGCTTCTTATCATCACATTAATGAAGTGGAAGGCAGCCCGGTGAACGACTGGTTAGCACATCTGCCTCACAGTTCTGAGGACCCAGGTTCAAGTCTTGTCTCACTTGTGTGGAGTTAGCATGTTCTTGGGTTTTCTCCGGGTACAACGGTTTTCCATTCCAAAAAAACATTCCAAAACCATGCATGGTTGGTTAAATGAAGACTCTAAATTACCTGTAGGTGTTGAATGTGAGTGTGAATGATTGTTTGTCTTTATGTGACTCAGTTGAGATAGGCGCCAGCATGCCCGTGACTGGAAAATGGATGAAGTTGAAGAAAAGGAGCTTAGTGCTGGTCTTGGCCGGTTTCGAAGAAAAATCCAGAGTCTGGTTAGTCTGAGACAAGACCACTACTTTTGGGAGTCGAGGCCGAGATAAGACGTTCAAAATGTGGTCTCAAAACCGGTCTTCAGTGTTACAACACTACTTAAAAGAAAGCCAACAAAAAAAAAAAACAAAGGAATCAAACTGAGGCGGTGTGCTGCCATACTGCTGTGCCAGGCCAGGAAAAGAGAGTGTGGGAAGAACTTGGGAGGGTGTTTCGTGTATCAGTGTTAGGAAGGTCACATGATGCAACTGCCAGTACTCCTGGGAAGCTCCACAGAAGTAAAAGATTACGTGAAACAGTTGCCAGTCAATCGCAGGCATTGGTAATCATGTCATTGAAAGGAATTTCAAATATTTCAGTGATATTTCTGCAGTGCAATCTCATGCACACACCAATCAATTTCCCCAATTCAACCTCATTAATTCAAACAGCCAGACATTCTTATAAATCACTGCAAGTCGAGTGGGGTCAACCCTTCTCAACTTTTCTCTCCCTCCCCCTCTGTCAACCTCATCTTCCTGCCATTTTTTTGCTTTTTGTCATCTTTCCCCTTCTAAATCACATCCTAATTTTCTCTTTCTATCCCCTCATTTCACTGGGAGGTCCACTAACTTAGTGGTACGCAATCTAAATAGCGCACTGATGGATTGGCTGTCTTCCACAGGCGAGAAGATTAGCCCGAGGGCAAACCCACTCTTCTTTCGACACAACACAGAGTGGCTTCTTTCCCAACTTATTATGGGCAGAAGCTACTCATGTTAGCCAGCACAGCACTCTCTTTGTGTTACCGTCTTTGTCACTTGTTGTCATGTACATGGTTAGGGCGAAGGCGAGGAACGCAAGGCAAGAACATGGTGGACCCAATTGCAGGGAAGCAGGGAGGCAAGGCAGGAGTGTGGGAATCTCAAAATAATAATATTTAATCTTCAAAAAAGGAAAACAAGGATATTGGATAAAGCAAAACTGAACAAAGTCCCACAACAGATAATATGACCTGTGAGTAAGACGTGGAATACCTGACAATGACATACCACAATGATAAAGACAACTGGCGACTATGACATGGCAAGACATGTGACAACGACAATGAACCGACAAGAACTGAAAGAAACCAGGGAACTAAATACAAACAAATTGCAGACACAACGAGGAACACCTGGACAAGACACGAGTGGCTGGAGAGAGCTGATTGGTCGACACAAAGTAGACGAGAACAGGTGGACACAACCTAATGAGCACACGACAAACATGGAACACAGGAAAACATGGAACAAAACTAAACACAACCCAAACCAAAATACAGACCATGACAGTACCCCACCTCTAAAGGAACGGATCCCAGACGTTCCCCAAACAACAACCAAAAAGTCACCAACCCAGGGTGGGCGGAAGGGGGCCTGGAGGAGGGTACAGAGTCCACCCCTCAGGTCAGTCTGGTGGCCATCCAGGCCACCCGAGGTGAGGTGCTTGGCTGAGCGGTTCAGGAGGTCGTCCAGGACGCCAAGCACCAGGGTCTTTACAGGGCCATTCAGGCGGACGGCCACGGTGCCGAACCCAATGGTAATGCAGGGGCCAGGCAATAGGGTTGGGTGGCGGCCGCTGGACGAGCACCGCCGGAGCGGGGACGGGTGGCGGCCGCTGGACGGAGAGGGAGCCTGGCGCAGCTGCCGAGGAGCCGGAGCGGGAGCCTGGCGCAGCTGCCGAGGAGCCGGAGCAGGAGCCTGGCGCAGCTGCCGAGGAGCCGGAGCGGGAGCCTGCCGCAGCTGCCGAGGAGCCGGAACGGGAGCCTGCCGCAGCTGCCGAGGAGCCGGAACGGGAGCCTGCCGCAGCTGCCGAGGAGCAGGAACGGGAGCCTGCCGCAGCTGCCGAGGAGCAGGAACGGGAGCCTGCCGCAGCTGCCGAGGAGCAGGAACGGGAGCCTGCCGCAGCTGCCGAGGAGCAGGAACGGGGCCTGCAGTCACTTCCTCAGCCTGGTTTGAGGTTTGGGAGTAGAGGGTACGGGAGTGGAAGAGTGCACAAGGTCTCGGGAAGGTGAACTCGGAAAAATGGCTGGTACTGAACATGGTGGCTTGGGGGCAGGTTTGACTAGACGTGACTTAATTGGAGCCGTGGAACAACGTGTGGGAACAGGTGAAAAATTAAGTGACTTGTAAACAGGGGAAAAACAACGAGGGGGCAAAATTTGACCTTTACTTGGGCGCCTCCGTTGGACACCACGCGGCGGTCCCGGGTAGATGGCCAAACGGGTGCCCAAGAAAAGGTCCGAGGGAAAGGATTTGGACTCACTAGGGTTGGAAACGGGGAGACGTGACAAAAACTGACGAGGACAGGATAAACTAGGGAAGGAACCAGAAAAATCTAAATCTGTGTCAGATTCAGAATCAGACAGGAGGTTAACTAAATCGGGGCGATCTTCACAATCAGAAAAATCAGAATCTAAAGAAACGTGGATGAAAAATAGTAGGGCATGGTGAATAACTAGGACAAGTGGGGGGACCCGATGAAAATGACAGAAAAGACTGCACGATAGGGCTTACTGGAGGAGGGTAGGTATGGATGGCAGGCTGAGGACGGTGGGAGGCAGTTTGGTGGTGTCCAGGGTGACGCCATGTTCTTCCCGCTGGGTCCTGTTCTGGTCGGTTCATTCTGTCACGTACATGGTTAGGGCGAAGGCGAGGAACGCAAGGCAAGAACATGGTGGACCCAATTGCAGGGAAGCAGGGAGGCAAGGCAGGAGTGCGGGAATCTCAAAATAATAATATTTAATCTTCAAAAAAGGAAAACAAGGATATTGGATAAAGCAAAACTGAACGAAGTCCCACAACAGATAACAACCGAACCAAAGTAACAAAGAAACACTCGAATATCTAAAACTGGAAACAAACTAAGACCTGTGAGTAAGACGTGGAATAGATAGGGAAATATGACAACGACAATGAACCGACAAGAACTGAAAGAAACCAGGGAACTAAATACAAACAAATTGCCGACACAACGAGGAACACCTGGACAAGACACGAGTGGCTGGAGAGAGCTGATTGGTCGACACAAAGTAGACGAGAACAGGTGGACACAACAACCTAATGAGCACACGACAAACATGGAACACAAGAAAACATGGAACAAAACTAAACACAACCCAAACCAAAACACAGACCATGACACTTGTCCATTTCAGGAGCATATACCACATTATTCATCAAGTCAGCGCTTTCATGAAGCATAGGGGGAAAAAAAGGATCTTTCTGCTAAAGAAGCGTGAAACAGTCCAATGCCTTGCGAAATGAATGAAAACAATGGGCATTTCAAGAAACATAAACTAGATGATAGGATTCTTAAACATTCAATACACTGTCACAGCTGTCACACACACACCAGAAGGTAGTTAGTGTGTTGATAAATTCCACGTATTCTAAAGTGCCACGCTTGCGTGTTTAGCCTCGTTTGCAGAGAGAAACGCCTCCAATTGACCACATACAGTAGCAACAACACCTTTAAGAATGCGCGGCGTGACTCCCCTCTCCAAAAAAGAGGGCAGAGGAAATGAATATCTCTGCAAGACCGACATTGATTGAGGAACTTGTTGAAAAGTGGATATGCTACCCAGCTGTAATTTAATTTTATGGCTTACAGAAACAAACTAAAAACCCCAACCTTGCCCTGTAAGAGTCTAGCCCATTAAATCTTACACTTTGCACACATTCACACCTGACACTGGTATTCCATACTTGACCCTATGGGCACACACGTTTAGGGTTTCCCGGGGTCTGGTGTGGGTCACACGGATGCAGCCGTCGGAACGGCCTTCAGCGCAATTGTGCTATTACTTGGTCTGATTTGAATACGATGCAGTTTTGGTGTATCCTCCAAACTCAGATTTGCTTTGACGTTTGTTTAAAGGCTTCTATAAATGTTTTACCACATCTTTAACAGGTCACCATTGTCTGTTTTTTTGTTCCCCACATCAATGTACTGTTTAAATGTTGAGGTTCTTCAGCTCCTGTAGCATAAACCTTGTCTGCTTATCAGTCTGAAAACAGGACTGCCTATAGATAACACCATGGCGCTACCGGCTTCTTCTCCTGTGAATTTAGTGATATTTGGCTTTCGTCTTCAAGCCAACAGCAGGAAAGGAAACCCTGCTCCAATATTCTATTCATTAAAATATAAACTGTACACATGAGTACTTTGAATATTTTGGGTGTTTTAATCCAGTGTTGAGGAACTCTATCATCACCAGATTAAGGCCTTTATTAAATTCTGTATTTAGTCTGGTTTTATCCATTTGAATACAATTGTAGTTGGTCTCGTATCATGTATAGGTAGCGACTGAGTCTTCGTTATGTTCAAGAACTGGGAGCCCCCCCTCACCCTTGCTAGTGTGTTTGCTCTTGTGGGGTTACTTGGTTTTCATTAATGTCGTATGGAAAATACCATCAGATAATTTTTGCTGAATTCAACTTTATATAAAAGGAGATATGATACAGGTTATTAACATTTCCAGCATGGAAACACATTTACAATTCACTTTGCAATAGATAATTTATAATAAAAGAGAATTCACATAAGTGCAAGTTATAACATTTATTGTAATAATATAACAAGAGGATTTTTTTGGGCAATAAGACATCAATGCCATGTTGTAACATTATTAAATAAGCTCCAGAACTTGAGGAAAATAAATCCCTGTGGGTGGTGGAGCAGGGCCAACAGATGGAGATGGAACATTCCAGATGGTTTGCCGAGGACCAACGAGATAAGCGACTGGAAGGAGGTGGCTAACATGGAGTAATGGAAATGAAAACATTGATATTTAAAGGAGGAAAAATCTGTGAGTGAAGTTGCCTCAGAGGATCCTGGCAGATGGAGGAATAAACAGAGAAAATGTTTTGGGGTAATGTGGGGAAACACAAGGGAGCCGATAAGAGGGGGAAATTCCCAGCAGCCTCAGCTGTCCATATCCAAGTTGCACCCCATGTCACCCCCCCCAGGCTACAGCTTACTTTGCTTCACACTGGTGGTCCATTTTTCATTCAGGTGACCCTTTCCATTTAACAACCAATTGTATTCATCGTGGCACTTATTTCAATATAATTACAGTTTGCTGGAAACTTTGTAAACTAATTGGGTTTAAAAATCAACTCCAGCTTAAAAAATAAACACAAAGGTAAATTTATTATATTGTTCTTTAGTTTAGGAGTACAGTACCTTTATAGAGGTGAGTGCATTTCAGAGTAAAAATCATAAAACATTCGAAAGCAAGTCAACGAATTCCAAACAAACATGCCATTTGATTTTCTTTTTGTGAAGCTGAAAACAGGTTGACAGCTGGAAATGACAAAAAAGCAGATTGATTTTTAAAATACAGAATCAAATAATAAAAATAATAATAGTAAATGTTATAAGGTGGTGTTTGCAATTCTCAGAATTACCGTCACTGCCCTTCAGAAACCTTACAAACAGTCAACATTTGCATCTTGCAGATAACATTAGACCTGTCATTTTGTAGCGGAATAAAAATGTCAAAAATATGATGAAATTTTTAGTAATATCAACCACATCAGGTGCTGAAAGAATATCTAATTGGACCCAGAGGACCTTTACTGAACAATTACAATACATCATTATGTACTGGTGTGCACTGTAAACAGTTGCACATCACTGAATCAAAGCAAATGGTGCAGCGTGAACAGCATTTACATGGAAAAGCTACAGTTTACGTGAAGAATATGTTTTTATTGGTAGAAAATTTTAAATCTTAAAAGCAATACATCACCAGCCAGGAAATCAAACACCAAAACTAAATGTGCTTCTCACAACACTGACTCCATATAAGGCATGAGTTGTTATAAACATTTCTGTCTTTTTTTTTTTTTTATTGTTATTATTATTATTTTTTTTTTTTGTCTTTGCTCTTGGTTATCTAAAAAGCAATGTGCACATATTCACATCTCAGGTTAGATGGCGCATTATTTACAGCACTGTACTTTCAAAGCTTTTTTTGTAACCACATCAGAATTTGGTTAGGCTTTCATCTCAAAAGAAGAAACAAACAAACAAAAAATTCTAAACTATTTTCCTATTTGCCTTGGCAATGTGTTTACCTTTTTATTTATTTTTTTAAAGACACACCACCAAGTACAGAGCTAACACTAACAGACTTCTGTTATTCAGCATAGATACAAGATTTGAAACATCAGAAAAGAACGGTAGGGATTAAAAAGAAATATTCAATGATAGTAACAAGATTGGGGTTCTCAAAATGTAAGCATAACATTGTTCAATGCACGTTTAATTTGATCCACTATTATCTTCTCTAGATTGTTCCATAACAAAAAAAAATAGGGTTACAAAAGGGTGATCATTCTCTATTAGATCATTAATGTTGATCCCTCAAGAGTTTCCCTATACATATTAAATCACATCTCTCTTTGCAAGACAGAAGCCTAAGTTACTTTGATGAGTCCCCCAGCTGTCATCCAGTTTGCCAAAAGAAAGGCAGTTATAGCAAAGGCAAGCCTCCAGGCAAGTTCAGTAGAGCACTTGAACAGAGCTTCATGTTCTCCAACATGCCTCAATAGTTGGCCTCTTACAGTCCTTATAGTCATAATCCTCCAGATTACAAGTGACACTGGAAAACCAGCCAAGAGACTTTGTCATTTCCATTGGTCAGGCTTGTAAAATATTGATCCAGATGAGGTCAAAGGTTTACCGGGAGCTACGTTGCTCATGCCAATAATATCCCCGAATCTCCTTCACTGGACATTTAAATTCTGCCTTGAATGCTAAGCTAGTTAGCTGCAGAGCTGAACCAGCTCAAGTTCAGGAGAGGCATTGGGGAGCTTTGAATTGAAGATCTGAAGAGCTTCCTTGATGCGCACCACCTCACCAGCTGACAATTTGAGCCGGTGCCGCAGAAGACAAGAAAACAGGTCAAGTGGCTGCGGCGCTGGTGGGGCCAACCTGTTAACGCGATCCCTCATCTCCAACAACATAAAAAAGGCAGCATCCTGTGTACCCTGTGTATATGGGTAGTCCAGCTGGAGTATCAAATCCTTAATGCCCTCGGGGTCAAAGTGCATGCTGTAACCAAAAACTTTCAGTGTGTTGATCTTCATGTAGCCCAGGTTTGATTTTTGGTCATCCATGTCCAAAGGTTCATAGAAGAGCGTTTCATTCACTGTTGGATCATCAGTGACAATGCGGCTTCTCAGATAGATGTGAACGGTTTCAAAGAAGGACTTCCATTTGTTCCCCAGTGACAATGTCCAGTTGTAACATTGTGCAGTTGTCACAGCATCCAGTCGAGTTCTCTCCCAGTTGGGGAAGTCAGGCTGGTTCACTGGCATGAACCAACTCTCTGAGTGACTTCCCCCAAAAGGGTTAACATAAATTGCTGGCACTGGCTCAAGTGTTGAATTCTTGGTTAAGCATATCTGGAAAGTCATGCCCATCAACATGTGGATAAGATTTGACTTATTTTTATTACTCTTGAGAGTAAGCAGCATCCTCTTTCTCCAAGCAGGGTTGAACCAACTTCCCAGACGGACATCATTGCTAATGTAAATGGCGTGGACTTCAATCCTGCTGTCAAGCTGCTGAAGTAGGTATTTCACCTACAAAAACAACAATACTGTAGTTTACTTTCATTTCTACAGGCAAATAGGTGAAGACAATCACTTCACGTAGACACTGGTTCTCAGACTTTGATGTGGATCAAGAGTGGGAGCAAAGCTTTTCCTCCAGAAGTACCCTTTTGGACTGACTGGACTGGACCATCGCACAAAAAATAAAATAAAATGACAGTTGGCAACACACACCTGCACACTGACCGAGTGGATATATGGATGTCTTAAATATGTTGATTTAAGTTGAAAATATATATTTTTTGAAAAACAAATGTACATGTACAACATCTGAAACAATTATTTACATTTCAACAACTCTACGTAAAAACCGTGTGTTTGTCTTAATGAAAAAATGCTCATGTATAGAAAAACAAATTGGATATTCCAGTATTTAATCTGAGTAAGAGAAAAGTGTATTATAATGAACTGCTTGTATATGTAACTGTATACGTTTACCACTTAAAATTTTCTATTTATACTTACAGCATAATCGCTGCATTGTGATATCATTATTGTTGGCAAAATATTGAGCTATCGTTTTGTGCATTACTCAATACTTCCATCGACTTGATTCAGAAATTCTATATTTAGAAATGTGACATTAGAATGCTTTAAAAGTAAGACTACGGAAAGGCTAGCCACCAATAGTCAGTGCAGAAGTAAATAATACAACGACAGCGATTTTGAAAAGCTCGTAAGCCCAATATTTAACTCTTCATTAATATTTATGACCACTCAAGTTTGAGAACCACTGGAATGTAAAAGACGCTTTTGAAACCTCTGAATCTGGCATGTCGAGATCAAAATTCAGATAGTGGTCCAGGGATGTGGCGACGCTCGGCCGACAGGAACCAAGGTGTAGGAGATTGCCGTGGTGGCAGGATCCACAGCGGGTTATGTTGTCTGCGGCACAAGCGGAGCAGGAAGTAAAGGAGGAGCCAACAACACAGGGAATGGCACCCTGACAAGTTGGCTGTTCCACGGGGCAGCTGCAACTTTTGACTTCCTCAGAGAAAAATCCGAGCATTCCGTGGTCATTGCAGTAGAGGAGTGACTGAGCCTTGCTCAACCAAAAGGCAGTCGACCTGCAAAAGAACAAAAACATTTTCTCAGCAAGTTGGCTGTAATGGCTTGCTTGACTCAGAAGTGGCAACGGCATTAGGCACACCTGTACAATGAATCCCACTATTTTCTGTACTGCTTGTCCTCATTAGGGTCATGGAGCCTATCCCAGCTAACTGTAACTTGGGTTACGTCTGTGTCATAGGAATCTAAGTCCCTGTATTATGTTTTCATGCAGGTCAATGTAGTCAATGGAATGTGCAGTCAGACGTAGTACTTCTCAGACTAGAAGCTGTTGTTCTAAATCCATTACACATTTCAGAGAAATACTGTATATACAAGGCAAAGAAATGAATGACATTTCTGTGAAGAAGGGGGCTAAATGGTTCACATTTTATATTTCCACGATATACAGCTCTTTTCTTGTTTATTTTCCTATTGTCACTCCCCTTCACAAACAAATGAAGGAATCAGTCATGCGCTGGAACTAACAAGCTCATCGGTCAAACTAACATACACATCACAGCACCCTACATTGGAACATTTATGAGCTACCAATTGACTCTTCTTTTTCCTGCAGAGCGGTGGTGATTGCTCTGTTTGACTATAGATGAGATGAAAATTCAGACACAAAATTGTCCTCCATTTTGGCGAGGCAACATTTTGCAAGGGGTTCAAGTTGCAAAATGGGCTCTGTAGAGATTCTATCCCCAGGATAGAATCTTCAGCAAATTGCACACAGCATTGCCTAAAAGCTATGACAATTTCATACCCTAAGGTCTGTGTAAATAGACAGAAATAAGCGATGATGAAACAAATGCATCTGTGCAGGGGGGAATATGGATCTTTTGCTGGCCCTGATGCCTTGCTGTTGCTGTGAGCAGGGTTAGGACTGAGTGATGCTCTGAGACAGAGAAGGGGGGAACAAGGGGAAACAAAGGAGAGAGTGGAGGAAAAATAAAGACAGAAAGTGGCAAGGGGTAAGCGAGGGGAGATTGAGTGATCGGTAGTGGCAAAGGACTGTCAGGGAAATTAAGGTTCTCTGTAAACAAGCGCCAGATTGTCAGTGCAGGAAAAGACTTGATTAGAGCTCGCCACGGTATACTTCAGTACTTCACTCCACAGCTTGTAACTAGAACCTTCATCTGTCCTACACTTTCCTGAGAGTTCTCTCTTTGTTCATTCCTTCTTAGCATGTCTCCTTTCGCCCCATTTCTCCCTTTGTATTTCCCTTTCCAATTGCTGCATTTCCTATCCCAACTGTTTCCTTACGCTGTGCTTTACTTTTGTGCTTTTCTTGACACAATGCCTTTCCCTGGCCTTCGTGTTTTGCCTCCAGCACAGCAGTAAGACTGCCATGCAAGGACAGCATGAGTGACGCTTGCTGATACTACTTTACTCAGAAATCAATCACACACAGAAAGAATGTCAGTCAGTTAGCCTTCAAATGATTATTATATGAAATCATGACAATAAACAAAGGAAATTGACAATCATCTGTGAATAGCAAACTTTGGTGGCACGTGATACTGTATTTTACATTGTTCTAGTTTTTTTTTATGATTGTCGATTATTAATATTATTATTATTATTATGATTAATACTACACTGTAGTAGGGTTGTACAAGCTCATAATTATTAAGGCTGTAGAAGTCAAACCCTGGTCAATAGTTGACCAAACTTTAAAGTGTTGAGCTCTGTTAAGATTTATGAAACTTTAAAGGAATAGGCCTAAATATTTTATAGTGAATTTGTGGGGAACACTCAAAATGTTTGAGGAACCATGCGTTTTGGTGGTTGGGCTTCATCGCTCCTTCAGGAAAGCTGATTCCGCCATGTTGAATTTACATCAACGCAGAGCCTGGACCCGTAAAGCGTAGACTCCGAAGAGTAGACTTCAGACCAGCCTGTGTGGATGTGGGACACAGCTTAATTAGCTTTTATTTATTTGAAAGGCGCAATTTTATTCCCCCGTTTTCAAACCACCACCACCTTCGGCTTTATCATTGTTGTCCTCGTTTTCAGGACCGCTGTGATTTTGGCAAGTAACGCTAACGCTTTTATTTTGAATTTCGATAACTGTAGATAGCTAGTCTACGTTTGGAATTGGGTAGAATGTGCACATTGATGATTTGTTTTCAAATAATTTAACCCTTTTATCATGAATCCAAGTGTTGGTAACTTTTTGAAGATGTTGAACGCCACAAATATTCAGTGTTTCATCTTACAACGGTGTAAAGTTAATATTATAACGCTATATTATAGATTGGCTTTCGGCGATGTTGCTCGTGTAAACTGAATGCCGAAACGTGTGTGAAAATAAATAAATAAAAAGTTATTGACGAAGGTTTGTTTATATGTGCCCTGCGATTGGCTGGGGACCACTTGCCCAAAGTTAGCCGGGATAGGCTCCAGCACGCCGCGACCCTTGTGAGGATAAAGCAGTACAGAAAATGAATGGATGGATTTTCTAAAAGGAATAGGTCCCCTGATGGAAGTTATTGACGATTTGCGGAATGAATTACTTTTACCATAATGCATGTTTGGCTGCCAAACCTTCACTTTGTTCAGTGAGCAGACCACCAAAACTGGCAAGATAGCGGATAAGCTAGGCAAACTCATGAGGATTCCTGACCTTCAGGTGAATTTGTCACGTTCTATCATTCAGAAATTCTGATTATTTGCAGACGACTGTAACTAAACCAAAGTATGAATTGCATCATTATGTAATAAAAAAATTGTGTCATGTTTTTGGACAGTGACCTGAGTTGACCTGATTATGTGACAAACAATTTTTTATTTCCTTATAGATAGACATATCTATAAATATAAATAAATATATAGATATAAATATACATTTTGAGTTCATTTCCCACATACTATTTTTTTTAGTTTTAATATATATATATATATATATATATATATATATATATATATATATATATATACATGAGTTTGTATCCTGCATATTATGAGTTGTAGAATATAAATTGTATGATATATTTGAATAATTTAAGGTAACTGAAAATATTTTTTATTTTATGTAAATTTAAATAAATAATAAATAAATAAACTTTAAAGGCTTAACTGAAATATTTTTGTGTATAAAATAAAAGAAATTTAGTTCTGTAAACTCATTAGAGTTTAGTGTTGTAGTAGTACAGGAAGTAATAGTATTGTGAGCCCTAAATTCTAAATTGATGTAATTCCATACGTATTCTAAATTCAAAGCTGCAGTTGCTTCCATACAGAAAGCTCAGGTTTTCGTCAGTGTTCCCAAAGCCCACCAAGCTGCTGGAAGACCTGAAACTGTATAAACTATCATCCACTAAAAGCCCAGAAAAAGTGTATTGTTCAATTCAATACTGAATTTTCCAATGTCAATTTGAAAGGTCAAATGGCCTACCTTTCTCGAGGGAGACTGATTCGAGGTTGCTTTGGACATCGTTTGCTGAGGGTGAACAACTTTCTGATAATCTTCTGAGCTTTGCCCAGGACCAACGCTGTGCTGGTCTTTAGATGGGCATAGCGCTTCTGGAGAGACGCGTTGGCTGACCAGTACTTGGCAATCATGGAAATATTCAAGAATTGATCAGTGGGCAAGCGTTTCAGGAAGGCTTTGAATTCATCTGCAACAAAGACAAGATGAAAACCAATGAAAAAAAATGCCCATCAGTTATACATATACAAATGAGTCATGATTTCCCATTTCATCCCTGGTGGACAATGTTGGGCAGCAGGGGTCGTGACGGGGTAAGTGTAGAATTAGAATATCCTGAGAAAAACCCGATAGTTAAATAAAAACATATACCACATGTATCATAATATTTACAGCTGTCTCATCTTGACATTATTGACATTAGTGACAGTGTTAGTTCTAAAAAGTACAAACTTAAGATGAAACTAGTTCAAGATGTACAGATTTGGAAGGAAATTATAGCATCCAGAATCATTGATTGACCTGCATGTATTTTCAGTTAAGGGGGCAATACAGAAACAATTGCAAATGACAGTTGCAGCCTGGAACAAATTACCCACCATAACTTTGATGGGTGATCCGGTAGATGCGCAACATACTTCCGCATTGATTCGCTGAGATGAATGGCAAAGGGCAGTGCGACAAAGCAACTGTAGGAACTTTAAACTGTTTTTACCACAGAGCCACCAAAGAGGACAATAGCAGATGCTTAGGCTTTGTTCGTGTTTACATATGTCCTATTTGTATTTAACTTTTGACCAAAGACACCAGCCACAAAGAAAACTAAATTTTCAGCAATTTAGGCTTCAAACAATCATGTCGGCGGCACGGTGGCCGACTGGTTGGAGCGTCAGCCTCACAGTTCTGGGGACCCGGGTTCAATCCCCGGCCCCACCTGTGTGGAGTTTGCATGTTCTCCCCGTGCCTGCGTGGGTTTTCTCCGGGCACTCCGGTTTCCTCCCACATCCCAAAAACATGCATGAATTGGAGACTCTAAATTGCCCGTAGGCATGACTGTGAGTGCGAATGGTTGTTTGTTCCTATGTGCCCTGCGATTGGCTGGCAACCAGTTCAGGGTGTACCCCGCCTCCTGCCCGATGACAGCTGGGATAGGCTCCAGCACGCCCGCGACCCTAGTGAGGAGAAGCGGCTCAGAAAATGGATGGATGGACAATCATGTCATCAACCCTAGTTATGCTCGTTAGCAGAGCATACACACAGGAAGTCAGTTATCCCATTTTCTGCGCCGTTCACGTAACGTTCCGCTAACGTTTAGCTTACAAGCATAAGCTAATTGTTGCCTCCATGCTCTGCCCACATGCATTGATGAAAGACAAAAACTCGTTTGAGGCATTAGTGTTGTATGCCACGCCATAATTTTAAGGCAATCAGATAAACCCCATTGAAAGAGTCGTGTTGTGTCTGTCCAATTTGATTGAAAAGAGGAGTCAAAGGTCCAAAGGTCAGTCACTCTAACTGTTGCTTGCAGGTAAGCAAAAATATGTAAGTATTGTTTACCTTAAATGTGAAGGTAAATATGAATGAGCTGGAAATATCTTCACAAAATGTATCAATGTCTGTTTGGTAATAGAAAAACACAGAAGGTCATGAGCCACTTTACAGAATGCGAATTCATAAATAGATACTTTAAATTAAAGTGGAATGACTTCACAACAATGGGAAACCAAATAAAGTAACACCACTAAGTGAAGAGTTCCCTTGTCCTCAAAAACTCTGGCTTTCAAAGCTTTATTTTACATTAAAAAATGACCATGTTCAGTTCTGCAAAAAACGTGCTTTTTGCAGGGGGTTAGCACTCACTGTCAATAACATACACAATGCATCATTGGGCATTCAACATGATCCTCTTTAGAGGTATCTGTGGTCTGCTTCTTCATCACGAGCTTCCCAATTTAGTATTTATTGTGTCTGTGATTTTTATCATCAACCAAGCAAACAAAACCTGCATTAATAAAACAGTTTCTCTCTCTCCCACAACCCACATTTTAAGAACCACTGCAATGATATTGGGATGATTGTGATGATGGTGCTGTCAAGTTTGGCATCCGCATTGGCTTTCTTTTGTGATACTATAAATACATATACGTATACTGTCAAAGTGCCATTCAGTTTACTGCCACAATTACAACCTATCCCAAGTGCCTGCCATCTTTTCCAATGAACACTCCTGTCAGAAAGCAAGCATGTTTCTTATTTGCTTGTTTTCTTTGTGTCTCTCTGTGACAACAGCTTCAGTAATCCCTTTTTTTCCCTCCGTGACCATGATTCAGCTGCAAACGTGACAGACAATAAGATTGGATTTAGGATGTCTTCCGGCAAGTGTGGCAGCACGTGCGCCCCTTTTACTGCGCAGTGATGCCAGCTGGGAGAGATGGCGTAGAAAACAGAGGGGCCAGAGCTGTCGAGGAAGCTGCCATCTCCATCACTTCAAAGTATTCGTAACACATTCAAGGTACCATCCATCACGCTGGTCAAGTAATAATTAACAGGGGAAGTTAATGCTTGACTGTTTCCATAAATCCTCAAACCTCCATATGAAGTAGCCTCACTCTCTGATTGGTCAATTGACTGAATTCTGTCAATTTTTTTATTGAGAAGATATTGCTATTTAACATACAGTACATTGCTTGCATGTGTATGTTCTGTCAGACTTTTACAACTGAGCTGGATGAAAAATAACAAGAAAATACGTTTTTGACTTCTAACAAATGTCCCCTTCCTTTACAACCCCAATTCCAATGAAGTTGGGATGTTTGTTAAACATAAATAAAAACAGAATACAATTTGTAAATCATGTTCGACCTATATTTAATTGAATGCACAACAAAGACAAGATATTTAATGTTCAAACTGATCAACTTTATTGTTTTTAGCAAATAATTATTAACTTAGAATTTTATGGCTGCAACACGTTCCAAAAAAGATGGGACAGGGTCATGTTTACCACTGTGTTACATCACCCTTTCTTTTAACAACATTCAATAAATTTTTGGGAACTGAGGACACTAATTGTTACAGCTTTTTAGGTGGAATTCTTTCCCATTCTTTCTTGATGTAGAGCTACAGCTGTTCAACAGTCCGGGGTCTCCGTTGTCGCTTCATAATGCGTCACACATTTTCAATGGGAGACAGGTCTGGACTGCAGGCAGGCCAGTCTTACGAAGCCACGCTGTTGTAACACGTGCAGAATGTGGTTTGGCATTGTCTTGCTAAAATAAGCAGGGGCGTCCATGAAAAAGATGTTGCTTGGATGGCAGCATATGTTTCTCCACAACCTGTATGTACCTTTCAGCATTAATAGTGCCTTCGCAGATGTGTAAGTTACCCATGCCATTGGCACTAACACAGCTCCATACCATCACAGATGCTGGCTTTTGAACTTTGCGTCCATAACAGTCCGGATGGTTCTTTTCCTCTTAGGCCCGGAGGACACGACGTCCAAAACAATTTGAAATGTGGACTCGTCGGACCACAGAACACTTTTCCACTTCACTTCAGTCCATCTTAGATGAGCTCGGGCCCAGAGAAGCCGGCGGCGTTTCTGGGTGTTGGTGATAAATGGCTTTTGCTTTGCATAGTAGAGTTTCAAGTTGCACTTACGGAAGTAGCGCCGAACTGTATTTACTGTCATTGGTTTTCTGAAGTGTTCCTGAGCTTATGCGGTGATATTCTTTACACATTGATGTCGGTTTTTGATGCAGTGCCGCATGAGGGATCGAAGGTCACGGGCATTCAATGTTGGTTTTCGGCCTTGCCCCTGACATGCAGTGATTTCTCCAAATTCTCTGAACCTTTTGATGATATTATGGACCGTAGATGATGAAATCCCTAAATTCCTTGCAATTGTACGTTGAGGAACATTGTCCTTAAACTGTTCGACTATTTTCTCACACACTTGTTTACAAAGAGGTGAACCTCGCCCCATCTTTGCTTGTGAATGACTGAGCAATTCAGGGAAGCTCCTTTTATACCCAATCATGGTACCCACCTGTTCCCAATTAGCCTGTTCACCTGTGGGATGTTCCAAACAGGTGTTTGATGAGCATTCCTCAACTTTCTCAGTCTT
The DNA here is from genome assembly GCF_024500385.1 of Phyllopteryx taeniolatus. Classification (NCBI taxonomy): domain Eukaryota; kingdom Metazoa; phylum Chordata; class Actinopteri; order Syngnathiformes; family Syngnathidae; genus Phyllopteryx; species Phyllopteryx taeniolatus. The sequence goes on along the minus strand of NC_084515.1, from coordinate 21,511,327 downwards.
TTTTGCCACCTGTCCCAGCTTTTTTGGAATATGTGCAGGGTCAGGCAGCTGTAAACTATTCTGTTGGTCTTTGGGCAAGAGGCGGTGGACACTCTGAACTGATTACCAGTCACTCACAGACAGGAAAACATAAACACAAATATTGTTGTAAACAAGAAAGTAACTACAAAAACTCAACATAAAGTCCAGCACAAAATCATGATTCCAGACTTAATTGCAACATATTGGTGTTTATTAAGCCAGGACCTCTGATAAGGATTCCATTCTAGCCATCACTCAGATGTGGAACAAACAGAATTAGAAGGACAAGAAATCCATTGTGTGCTTTCTGGCAGCCTGAGTGAAATCGTTTTGCTCATCACCACTCGATGCTCTACTTTACATTTACACACATGGGAGGTGCACAGTCAAATCACAGTTTTCACTGTTGGCTCAGCTGCAAGGACATTTAGAGAGTGGCTCCTAAAGAAAGTGAATTAATATCAATTCAAATGGTTTTCGTGCTGAAAAAATGATTTTTATTGTAAAATTATCAGACCATTTGGACTCAGATACATTTTCCCTGTCAAAAGAAATGTTGAATTCTTCTCCACCTTTCAATAGTAGAAATCCGTAACATTGGACACTCGTTGGATTTTTCCCAGTCAATACCAGAGAAAGCTTGAAGATAAATGTATCATGAAAAAACCCGATGGCAAACCTTAACATAAAAGATATCCCAGAAATGAAGGGAAACACAGAGTGACTAACTGCTGTGAAAAAGAGGTGGTGAATGAAGGAAACAATGTAATATTGCAAAAATAATGAATGAAATGACTAAATGCTTGATGTCGATAGGGTCGAAGGCCATAATGGTAAAGGTTTTTCTTGCGGCAAACCAGTCCACGCTTTACACACAAGTGGTGGGGGAAATAATCAATTCTTAAAAGCATTGCGATGCAAATGTAAATGATTCATCACCAATTCCAAATTGTATTCATTGATTATTTAATAATGTAATGGCTGAAAAAAAGCGAAACTTGGTAGTGCATGAAATGCAGTCGCCATTGGACAGTCTGTGCCACACTGTACATAAGCTCTGTAAGAGGAAGGACTGTGGCATATCATGCCAGCCATGATAATATCAGTATTTTTGTGGCTTCAAGTACACTACTCACAAAATGTTAGCTTTTGGGTGAAATTCATGGAAATATAAAAAGCGCATGCAACAGTGATATTATACAATGAAAATAGGACATACATACAATGGTGATTTCTCAATGTCAAATAATGATTTGAAAAAAAGCCAAAAACAGTAGAGGGTATACTAAATAAAAATACAGCTTGACAACGACATCTTATGTATCCCACTCTTCTTGAAGGGCAGCCCTCAGGTCATTAAGGTTCTGGGGTAGAGAGTATGAGCTGCTACATGGCAAATCAGCTGGACTTTTTTTTTTTTTTTTTTTTAATGGGATAGAGGTCTGGCGAAAGTGCAGAGCAATCCAAAAATAAATGAGTATTTGATTTAAATTTAAATTACTTTGTTCATTTTTTAAATGTAAGATTATGTAGCTCTTGTACCATTAAAATAAAACGTTTAAAACATTTTTTTTTCATCCATCCTTTTTCTGCACCGTTTATCCTTTTTTTCGTTGCGCAACATCTTCATTTCCGCTACCTCTAGCTCTGCTTCCTGATGTCTCTTCATTGCCACTGTCTCTAATCCGTACATCATGGCTGGGCTCACCACTGTCTTATAAACTTTGCCCTACATCCAAGAAGAGACTCTTCTGTCACACAACACACCTGACACCTTCCGCTACCCGTTCCAACCTGCTTGGACCCGTTGCTTCACTTCCTTAGCACACTCACCATTGCGTTGGACTGTTGACCCCAACTACTTAAAGTCCTCCACCCTTGCTATGGCTTCTCCCTGTAGCCTCACCCTCCCCCCTCCACCCCTCTTATTCATGCACACATATTCTGTCTTACTTCGGCTAATCTTCATTCCTCTCCTTTCCAGTGCATGCCTGGATGTCTAACCTCATCTGTCAGCCTATCCATCACCACTGCAAACAGGAAGGGGCTCAGGACTGATCCCTGTTGCAGTCCCACCTCCACCTTAAACTCCTCTGTCACACCTACAGCACACCTAACCACTGTTCTCCTGCCCTCATACATGTCCTGTATTATTCTAACATACTTACTGTAACCTCACAAATATGACCCTGGAAGAATGGGCAAAAACACCAATAAACTCACTCCTAAACCTTGTTGAAAGCCTTCCCACAAGACTTGAAGCTGTCACAGCTGCAAAGGGTAGACCAACATCATATTAAACCATATGGATTGAGAATGGGGCGGCACGGTGTGCCTGGTTTGCATATCTGCCTCACAGTACCGAGGTCCCTCACCTGTGTGGAGTTTGCATGTTCTCCCCATACCTGTGTAGGTTTTCTCCGGGTGCTCCCAAAACACATGCGTGGTAGAGTCTAAATTGCCCATAGGTGTGAATGTGAGTGTGAATGGCTGTTAGTTTTTTTGTGCCCTGCGATTGGCATTCGAGTTCAGCCACCCCTTCAGCCAATCAAATCTGCATCGCAGGCGGTATTCAGTGACTGCGCCCAGACCAGACAGAGACAAGGAGAAACATAGCAGGGGAGAGAGAAAGAGATTCAGCACGGAAAAGACAGTAAAAGACAGACAAAGAGCAGAAAATGACTGAAAAAGGAAGAAAACATTTGGAACAAACAGCGCTTAAAATGGAACGGCCTTAGTCATTTTTGTTTGTACTTCTCAGTGGGAAGTTTCCACTGGCAGCACTTATTAAAAGTGCATATACATTATATGAAACGCCAATATGAAACAAAAGTTCTGAACAAATATTAATTAAAATATGTAAAATTTACTTGACTTCTTTCTTGTGTCGAGATGCTAAACAGAAAAGAGGGAACTCAAACTTTTTTTGTTTTTTATGTAGTTAAGCACTTTATTTGAACATGTATATTTTTCACTTTGTATTTACTTGCTCTTACTTGCACTTACTTTTATTTCGTGAATGAGAGAACATTACACAGTTGTGCTCAGAAGTTTGAATAACCCGGGCAGAATTTGGAACGTGTCATTCTTTAAAGAAAACATGAAGAATCAGGCACAACATGTTTAATTAGATTTTTAATGAGATTCAAATTAAACGAAGGCATTTCAGAAAAGCACAATCTCTAAACAAAAGACAACAAAGAAAATAATGAGATGGTCCTTGTTCAGTCATATTTACAAAATTGTTTTTAGTTCCACATATTCTGCCAGGGTATGGAAACGTATGAGCACAACTGTACATATCACCAGCCATATATATTTTTTTAGTTCTGTGTTACTGGACTATGATGAATGCCAAAAGGTTTTTGAGGTACTGATTACAAGCAGATGTAGCGATACAGCAACTCGGCTACTTAAATAAATATCACAATAAATAGACACTAGATTGATCCTTCTGCACCTTTGCTTCAAGAATTATTTTTCGATCTGGACCCTTTTGAAATTTTATTTGAATACCCCTGCTCGAGGGTATGTTGCCTTAACTGTTTCTGTGAGTAAAAAAGTAAAATGTTAAAATTATGGCTGTCATAATAGTCACAATATCATCAATATCCTGGTATTAAAAGTGCCTGAATCTCAGATTCAGGAGAAGCAGTGTGGTTTTTGTCCTGGCCGACGAACAGTGGACCAGCTCTACAACCTCAGTAGGGTTCTTGAGTGTTTGATCCATGAATGAATCGATAATAAATAAAATACATTTCCTGGTTCAGTAAGAATTTATATTTATACAGTCCTCCTCATCATGCTGTTCAAACTTTGAAATCATATGACCAAGACGACACTGAACAATTGGTAAATAGTATCTTGCCATTGCAAGACATGTGGCAAGTGGCCACCAAGCTTGAGCGTCACACACGTAATTAGTGGGTTGCAACAGATACTGACAGAGCCAAAGAAAGGCCTAGAAGTGGACATTGTTTGGCCGCATCCCACACTGAAGACTGCTTAGTGCCCTGCCAAATCAGATAATGAATGCCACTCAGCTCCAGGCACATTGAAAGGAGGTGAGAGGCACCCTAGTGTCACGTCAAACCATTCAAAGCATTTACATTAATCCTTTCGCTATATTACGGTTCACTTATTGCGGATTCAGTGCAATGCAGATTTGTTTTTATAGGTCAGTGTAGTGCGTTTACTCACCTGCTTATCGATGATAGTTAGCTTTATTGGCTATATGATTTTAATGTGGTACCAATAACATAAAGTCAGTGGAGCTCTTATTGTTAATGGAAAAAGAAACCTTCCTGAGTAATTTGGTAAGTCACCAAATTGCTTGAAGATACAAAGAATATGACCAGAAAGACACTGTTTAAAACACAAGCCCCAGTCAGAGTTTTATGAAATAAATTCACAAATACCAACATTAGACAGGAACAAATGCAAATCAAGGCAACGTTTAGTGTGATTTTCTACAACTAAAAATAAAATACCTGCACCTCTCTAAAGTATCACATATTCAGATTGAAATGCATATATGAAATTTACTAATTCATAGAATAAACTAGTAAAGAATTGGTCACCACTGTGCAGATTTCATTTATTTCCTAGTGAATATATACAGCAGCTGAAATAAGTACTTAACACGTCACCATTTTTCTCACTATATATATATCCAAAGGTGCTATTGACATGAAAATTTCACCAAATGTGGAGAACAACCCAAGTAATCCATACAAACAAAGAAAGTAGAACAAATAAATTAAGTGATATGTAATCATGTGAAATGACACAGGGAAAAAGTATTGAACACGCCAACTGGTATTTATTTAATAGATTGTACAAAAGCCTTAGTTTGCAATGACCGGTTCAAGACGCCTACTGTATGGAGAACCTAGTCGCATGCATTTCTCTGGTGTGATTTTGGCCCATTCCTCCATACAAGCAGTCTTTAAGTCTAGAAGGTTCCGTGAGCTTCTTTTATGGACCTTGAGTTTCTGTACTTTCCATAGATTTTCGATTGGATTATAGTCAGGTGATTGGCTGATTTCTAAAAGATTTCTAGGACTTAACCTATAAATTACACAAGTCATACTTTGTATAATTATGAGAGTAAATGAAATATGCTACTTTCACTACAATGAACTCTTACTCCTTGCTGTATCTTTTTTTTTTTTTTAAACCTGTCCTGTTCAGCTGAATTGCCTTGCAGAATGGTGGCTCTGTATGCCTTCGTGATGGAACAGTTTTGCTGTGCAACAGGGGAGATTGAAATACTCCCTTTGCTTATTTTTAAAAATGTTTTAAATATTCTGCTGTTTATTGAAAATGCAGCCGGACAGAAAATAGTTTTAGGGGACAGACAGAGGGACAGACTGGACAAGGGGACTAGGGGTGAAAACCACAGCAGAACAACAGTGAGACAGTCTAGATATTTGAACACAAGTAACAAAAGTCATTTGTAGATTGGGCAGTTGGGGGATTGGGGGGTGGGGGGGGGGGGGGGGTGAGGACATGCAATAACTAACCAATCAACAAGGGACCCAACCAGGGGGATGCCATCGACCACCCAGGACCCAGGGAGGTCCCGAGCCTGACTGAAGCACCCCGACCAGTCCCAAGGGGAGGGGAACGGGCACTGGCCCCTCACGTACGACCCCCCACCCAGCGAGCCCCTCACCTGCCACCGCCCCCATCACCCCCGGAGAGCATGGGGGCTCCAGCCACCAGCAGGGCCCAACGCAGGACAACCCAAAACAAACACAAAAAAACAGTCATAGCCGGCTTAAGCGAGCCCAAGTTAAGCGCCCCCTTGCTGTATCTTTTTTACTTTAAACTTTATTGTATTACACTGTATCCACAATTTGAAGTACAGACCCCGTGAGGGTTGAGTTTTATGCCTGGCAGAAATATAATGCCAGTAAAGTAATATATATAACACACCTACCGGCTTTTAATACTCAGAATGATCCTCCCACCACAGAAATTACATTGCACATCGATCACAGAACCCACTATCAAAATATAGTAAATGTTCCAGTGTGTGCATTACCCGTGGTAACTGCTGAAAATATTGTGGGGAATTCAAGAAACACACATATTAAACACAATAACCCACAGAGAAAACTTTCCATCGACTTTGTTGTCAAAAAAACAAAAACAAAAAAAGGTTATTCAGCTTGAACACAAGTGGTGCTGTAATAGCAACATTCCCTGACAGATGCGCAAGAGAATAGGATATACTGTAATTGGTGAGATTTGTGAACACCCAAAGCAGACCTACGGCTTGAAACAAATAAATAAAATAAAATGGAATTCTCCTGACACCTGTGAATGCACCCTGAAAACGCTTCATTAAACTAACTTGAAGCAGATGGCTTTTTTTCTCAGGTGCACTTGAGATGTAGATGAATAGGACCTAGTGTTTTTCTCATCCTGTCAAACTCTCCAATTCCATCCATCCATCCATCCATCCATTTGCTGTACCGCTTATCCTCACTAGGGAAAAAAAATAAGTTATGGAGATGATAAACCCTCAATAGGGTGTGAAAATGATACAAAAATAAAAGACATCTCTGAGTGTCGGCTCATTAATGAGCACCTAATTAACTGAGAGGCTTTCTAGACTGAGCAGCTGTTTACACGCACACACACATACTTGCAAATACACGCAGACTGTGATGACATTTGATAGGCTCTCTCTGTGTTCTAATTGATTCTCCAGAGGACCATGTTGACACTTAGCAATGGGAAAGGCGCTGTCCAGCCAATCAGGCTTGCAGCTGGAAGCAGAGAGTTGAGTTGAATGAGACTTCACAGCAAAACACTCCTTTGCCAATCATGTCACCCACTTATTTATCTGTAGCCAAAAAGTTCAACAGCTCCTCTCACCTACAGCATGTGCTTTACTTAATCCTACCTTGTTTTTGTAAATCTTCAATTTACACCCCGTTATTTTTGGGTAACATGTCAAAACACAACTGTAAAGCTTTTTGTAAAAACATAAACAAGTAAATATGCAGAAACGTAGAAGAACAATTCAGCTTAGTGAAATATTGACATATAATATGAGACAAATTACACCATCACTTACATCTCTATGATTTGAGGGATTAATTGAAGTGACTGACGGCATAGTGGTTGACTCACTTGACTTTCGTTCATGCAGTGTGTCCCGCTCTGTGAGGGAATGAATGTATGCAATGTGTGTGAATGGCTGGCTGTCTACATGTGTCCTGTGATTGACAAGTGACCCTATAAGGGCAGAAATGATCAAGCTCTCTGAAATTTCACCAACTGGGAAAATGTGCGACACAGCAGAAAAAAGTATCTAATGCCTATATCAGACTACATTATTTTAGCCCCGATATTTGTCCGATGAGCTATCGTGGGTGATTTCCCAGATTGGGCCCGACATATTTTGTCAGGAACGACAAAACTTCTTGTAGTGTGACATAATCCACAACCAATGATGTGGCCCAACGATAGCCCTACGACGCCAAAATGAAAAGTCTAGCATGTTTGATTTTTCGGACATCTTCAGTGTAGTGTGACATATCAACGACGACTCTCCGACAGCGCACCTTGACCTCGACCAATAGGATTGCGTATTGTGAGCGGCGCTTCGCCTCCCGTTGTTGTTGTGAACATTTATTCACACGCACGAACTAATATTTGCCAAATCTTTATAGGATGATTCGACAGAAGGCCGGTTTGTTTACATGCAAATGTTAGTTTGCTAGTCTACATAACATTATGTTGCCTGCTTGAGAGCCATATTGTATTAAAAGTATGTGAACATACCTCAAGCTCTTCTTGAATGGACAGCCCACTCCTGAGCAACAGTGATGAGAACACACGTTTCCTCTTTTTCTTCCCCAACACAATACAATACATTGGCACAATCCATTGTTGTTATCGTCCCCATGGTAACGGGTGTATCCGGTGACACATTTTCTGGTTCCGCATCTCCGACAGTGTTTGATTTGACAATATAAAGCCCAGTGATCGTAAAAGACAGGATACGGTTCTATCGGAATAAATGTGTAGAGTTGTCACTGTTTGCCCGAGATACGGAAAGATTTTATGGCAGTAGTCTGACATAGTGCAATCGTGAAAGACCAAATTTGTCTTGGAGTCTGATCCAGGCATAAGACATTATGTTAAGCTACATTTCTGTGTCTGTGATTCATAACATTCCCATGAGAGAAAAATAAAAACAGAGTAGTGCTGCCTGTCTTTTCAAATAAAAACATCTGAGTAAAAGGTAGAATTACGCCAATGTAGGTGAGAGAGTAACAGTGTGGGTTCACAGTTGTTAGATTTAAAATTAAATGAATTTGCAGTCAGGAAATTTGGTTAGAATTTGTAACAGGTATGTATACACACACTGGCTATTAAATAGAGACATTCGTATAAGATTTTAAAGAGTACTTGCAGACTACGAAGCTTTACAATAATCAATACTAAATATGGCCATAAATATCTATTCTTGGCCATAAACCATCTAAGTGGTTTGCGGTGACTAATTAAAATGAACCCCTGAAATGTTGATGCCTCTCTTCTTATAACACGTGCTGTGTTGGACACTAATGACCCACAAAGACAGGCAAAGAGAGGCTGAAGATCCAAACAATACCAGCTTGTCAGAACACTGCCTGCACTGGTTGTAAAGCCAACAACCCCCCAAAAATAAAGCAGTCAATACTCAATATTTCTGTGTGTTAGTGCATCCAACGGCATTGAATATCCACATTGTCTCTGCTGAAAAGGACCTCCCCCGCACTGCTCTAAAGGAGCCAATACTTGATTTAAAACTAACCTGAATGCATAGCTCTCAGAGCCTGCATGAAGCATAACGAAGACAAAAAAGGGAGATTACTGAACACAGTAACACATGGCAGTGTGGGTTTCTTATGTCCTGTTCAGCTCTTTACTATAGTATATCTGAGTGCGTTGACATATCAACCTCCCAGAGAAAACCATATCCCTCTGTCATTGGGTGTAATCCTCCAATCCGTCAGCCTCAGTATCCTCAGCTGCCAGGACCTCCCCCACATCTTTACTTTAACTCCAGTGCCATTGTCCCCTAAATGGAAGATATGCCAGGCCAGCCATTCTCAGTTTTGAGCAACCCACACCAAGCGCATTTGTAGAGCTCTTTGCTATGTTATGAATTTCTGGGTTTCAACTATATGCACGTGCCTTAAACCCGTCTTATTTGTGGTGGTACGACTATAAGGATGACATTGACGCTGCTATCACAGCTGGACAGCCTTTCCTCAATTAAGCAGTGTTTCACAAAATCCTTACTCTGAAAAACGTAACTCCCAAGACAACAGCTTTTGTGGCATAATGGCGTTTGATTGGTCTATAAGACTGAGCTTTTTCATAAATAATGTACATTCACCTTTAACAACAACAACCAAGCTCACTGCATGCAAAGAGCAAACAACATTATTTGGAAACAAAGAAAACTGTTTGGTCACATGTTGATCAAACATTTGCACATACTGTACATCTTCCCAAAAGACAGTTAATAGTAGATTATGAAATCTGCTCTACATCAAATAAGATGGACAATATTGGGTTTGATGTTTATTTAATCACATATCGTCACTTTTTTCTCAAATATATACAGTACTATTAGTCATTCCCTGTGTGGGTCTATTATCGTTACAAATTATTGACCAATATAAAGAGTTGAAAATGGCTTGCTCTCTGACGATGCAATGTTAATACTCAACAAACATGCCTGAAAAGTGATGATTTTGGAATTGATTAATGAGTGAAAATAAGAGAGTAAAAGGAAGGGGGGAAAAATGGGAAAAAAATAAAATAGAAGCAAATCAAGCAGACTCAGTTCTTGTCAATACAATGAAATTACTCAAAGCTCTGTACATAGACTGGCATGATCTAGAACCACAGCGTCCACAAGCATCTTGAAATGGGACACAGGACATTGAAAACACACTATACCACAAAGATGGGAGAGTAAATACCCAGACACTAATTACATAATAAACAGGTGGTATAACTCTGAGGAGGGGCAAGGAGCTGATCTCATGAGATCAGAATGTCATCAGGGCCAACTGCCTTTCCATTTTTCATCCTCTTTAATGCCTTTCTAACTTCCCCCTAACTCATCATTGCCACTTACTGGTCCACCACACTTGCCTATTCTACTCTCCCTTCTCTCTCATTTTCCTCATTCATCAACTCCTCAAAGTATTCTTTCCATCTATCCACCACACTACTGGCACCAGTCAACACATTTCCATCTCTACACTTAATCACCCTTAATATGTCTGGCCAAGCTGAATAGATCTTTTTCTCCTTCTTTAGTGTCCAACCTGGCATACATGTCATCGTATGCCTCTTGTTTGGCCTTTGCCACCTCTACCTTTGCCCTATGTCGCATCTCAATGTATTCCATTCTCCTCTCCTCGGTCCTCTCAGCGTCCCACTTCTTCTTAGCTAACCTCTTGTATGATTTCCTTTACTTTGAGGTTCTACCACCAAGTCTCCTTCTTTCCTTTGCTGCCAGAAGATACACCAACTACTCTCCTGCCTATCTCTCTCTGTTTCCTTCACCAACATGTACATGTCTGCACCAATCACGACTCTCTCTCTGTCTGGGATGCTTAGGACTACTTCGTCTAGCTCCTTCCACAATTTCTCTTTCACCTCTAGGTCACATCCTACTTGTGGAGCATAGCTGCTAGTCACATTATACATAAAACCCTCAATTTCAAGTTTCAGGTTCATTACTCGATCTGAGACTTTTTTCACAAGACATTCTTAACTCACTCTGCTTTTACAATAACCCCTACTCAATTTCTCTTCCAATCTACACCATGGTAAAATAATTTAAACCATGCCCCTAAACTTCTAGCCTTACTGCCTTTCCACCAGTTATGCTCACGTGCTCCTGGCACAAACTAATACTTCCTTTTAAAGTCTTTTCTTTTTAATGACCAGTCGTTGTCCATTTTCCTATCTCTCAATGGGCAGTTTAAGACTAATGCCTTCCTACCTTTGGAGCAGAGCACTGATGTTTCATGTATGAGTGACCTCATGAGTTGAAAAATTCATTTACCCACAGCAGACACCATCTGAGCTAATTTGGCTTTGTAATCCAAAACTGAAAAATAGAAGAGCAAAACATGGAAATCTGGTTCTTCTGAGTCATTGTGACCAAAAACTCCACGTGTGTGCAAACGAAGATGTGGTTATGATGCGATAAAGCTCTGAAATCCAAACAGCAGTGTCCCAGTGGCCTTCTCCCCCCACACAGCATTCATTTTTCATCTCAACTTGTGTCTTGTGCTTTGTGTAAAATTAAATCCAAGTGGACTTGTTTCTCCAAATTTGATAAAACTTTGATAATTCCCTGAACACGTGCTTGCTGGTGTTCAGAATATACCTGTGTTGTTTCACGATATTTTTAGCAAATGTAACAAAAGCCTCATTTTTTTATGACAAACAGCACAAAGTTAATCTCCTGACAAAACCTATTACATCAACAGAACAAGGAACACCTTGAAATGACTTTCTTTCCCTCTTCCGTTCTCTTTTGTTGCGCCTTTTTAAAGATTTAATATCCAAAGAAAAACAGTTGGAAAAATTCAGTTGCTGTCAAAGAGTCAAATAATGCATGGAAGAGCGGTTTACTCACAAAACAATATGACTCACAAAACAATTTCCAAATAAATGGTGCATTCGAATCCCATGAGTGCTACAGAGAAAGCACAGCCTACCCACCAACATCAGACAAATCTGCCAAAAACCTGTGTCCAATTAAATCCTGTCTCTATCTTCCAAGTTGTATAGAAGTAACGCTGCGTGAAGCAAATGAAGAAAAAGAAAAAAGTAGGTGATTTGGCTTCACTTTCCAATTTAGTATGAGACGGCAGAGTTGTTCAGCATCATTACCATCATTATATCACACACCTGAGTCCTCCTCGCCATGTGATAAATAGTCCCAGCTTGGTGGAAATCCATTTTACAACAACAAGATTGTTGAACTCAATGGCCTCAATCACTTCGGCTCAGCATACCACAAGACGACGGTTGCTCTCAGTGCTAGTTGTTGGGACATTTATGTCATTTGCAGGCTGAAAATACAGCAATACAATACCCAGTCCAACCAAAATATTCTAAAACAAAAAGCCTTAAACGCCACACATAATCAAATCATCATCATGCATGACGTCAGACAAAATGTCAGAAAAATGCTAGTCTCCTTAGGTATCACAACATTTAACACCACAAAGACAAGTGAATTTGAAACAGAATTTTTGGCAATGCAGAAAAATGGTACACACATCTCCATCCTGGCTGCTCACTCAAATACTGTATGGCTAGCAGGGGTGTCCATACAGAAAAATGCCATGGCAACTTTTAAATTATTCGCCTTTGACTTATTAACTACACTAAAACCAATCTACTGAGAAATTATGTATTGTTTATAAATGCAATTAAAAAAAGCTCACAGCTTTCTGTTAAAGGTGATAAGGCAAATATTAGGGCGGCCTCCAGGCCTGTAGCCCATTACAATAGATCTTCCCATGCGCTGTGTTTTTCGCCACATTCAGAAGCAAAACAAAAGCAACCTGTAGTAAGATGACATTTTTTAGGATCATTTTTGGACCTTGACAAGGAGCACAAGTAGAGGAAAAATGTTTTGCTTATTATCTTTATGAAGAGAAATTATGTTACCATTTTAGTTGTAAATAGTTTCTAAGAGTCTTGGCAATTGCTAGCCTAATAGCATAAAAGACTGAGTCGTTTTTAAAAATATGAATAGAAAAATATGAAACTATGGCAAAATATGAATAAAAAATACCAATGTGCTTGCTAAAAATTTTGTGTTGTCTTTATGTTATGTAAATATAGATTCTCTGTCATCCAGGTCATGGTAATCTGCAAAGGTAGATTAGAGGGAATTGGACTCCAGTTGTTTCTTGAATTTCATGTGTTTATTATTTTTAGAAAATCTTTAAAAAATTACTTGTGGAATTATGCTATTAGGCTGACAATATCTAGTAAAGCTTTATATTAAACCATTTTCTTTAGTAGTAGTTATAGTTGTAGTAGTCTTGAAATAGGAATGTCGGTGTCACAACCCCCCCACTTTTTCGACATCACACTTTTCATGTTGCGCCCCCCACATTAAAAAAAAAATAATAATAAAAGAAAAAATTGTGATGCAGGTCATATCTAGGGTTGGGAATCGAGAACCGATTGGGACTAACGTTCCGGTTCTCGTGGAATCGTTCAAATTTAAAAATATCGGTTCCCCGTTTCAATGCCGATTCCGCCGACCCCGAAGTGGCGAAAGCCAACGAAGAAGCCGCGAAAACCAACGAAGAATGTGCACGAAGACGTGTACCCAACGGCAGCGAACAAAAGTGTGTCTTAACTTTGTTAAAATTAATGACCAATCGCCTCAGTGCAACACTTGGAATAAGATTATATTGTGCGAAGGAGGCTTTCACGATGTGTAGCATCTGATGCACTCCCTCCCCCTCCGAGCCTCAGCCAATACCGCGTGGAGCTTCAGTGTCGTCAACGGTCAGTCAATTGGGTGAGTGAAACAATAAAATACGTTTATGCCAACATTGAGACAGCTAACAAGGTAAACGGTTGGTTGCACTTTTGTACTGATGGATTTTAGCGTTTATTTTAGTCTTCAAACAATGTAAGAGCCAATGTCAGAAAAAAAAAAAACTTAATACTGAGCTAAAACTTCACCGGAGCAACTTTACATCACAATGAATTGTGATGCCAAAGTCTGAGCCATAGTCCTTCTAAGGTAGTATGCCTTGAAGGACGGAATGACGCCTTAATCCATGGGCTGCAGCAGGGATGTCGTGTTGGGTGGGAGGTAAACCACCTTAACATTGGGGTGGAAATCACCCAAAGTACGAGGATGGCCAGGAGCATTGTCGAGCAAAAGTAATACCTTGAAGGGGAAGCCCTTGGCCGCACAGTACCGCTCCACTGCAGGGACAAAATGGTTGGTGAACCCATCCTCAAAAACAGTTAGCGTCACTCATGCCTTCTTAATTGACTTCCAGATGACTGGTAGGATGCTCTTCCATATCCCCTTGAGTGTACTGGGGCTTTCAGAAAGATAGACGAGCAAAGGTTTCAAGCTTGAAGTCCCCAGCACTGTTACCCCCAAGCAGCATAGAAAGCCTCTCTTTCCCAACTTTATGGCCCGGGGCCGTCTTCTCCTCCTTAGAGATGTAGGTCCGATTAGGCAGCCGCTTCCAGAACAATCCGGTTTCGTCCACGTTGAAAACTTGCTCCGCAAGATACCCACCCTCCCGGATTATCTTGGCTAGATGACCCGGAAAAACTTTCGCAGCCGCTTCATCTGCGGATGCAGCTTCCCCCTGGACCCTCAGATTATGAAGATTGGCACGGGCTTTGAATCTCACAAACTAGCCCTTGCTAGCGGTAAATTCCTCCTTCTCAACATCCTTGCCTTTCTGCTCTTTCAAAGTTTTGGAAAATACACCGTGCCTTTTCGTGAATGAGCATTTGGCTGATATTGAGCCTACGTTTATTCTCATCCTCGATCCATAACGTAAGTAATCTTTCCATCTCGGCAAGGATCGAAAAACGTTTCTTTGTGATCACTGTATCCCTCAGAGGGGCGAAACCCTTTACGTGCGCTAAAATACGGGCTTTGTCCTTAATAATGGTCGCCACGGTCGACCGACTGAAGAAAGTCTTTACCGATGTTCGTCGACGACTCTCCTTTCTCCGATCTTTTTACGATGTTAAGCTTCATTTCCATGGTAATTGCTTTTCTTTTGGCTGGACCAGCATCGCTAGAAGACCCAGCTTTCTTCTTTGGGGCCATAATGTGAAAAAAGGAGGGCGAAAAATGCAAAGACACAGACAAGCACTATGCACTACAGAAATACTATGGTGCTGAGGCATGGGCGTCGTAAAGTCGAAATGTCGTAGGTCGAGTACGTCGTGACTCGAGAACTTCCTGTATATATATATACACACACACACACATGCACACTCACACATATACACCTGTTCTTTTGCCTGGGGTCCTCAGGGTGTCTAGAATCCCCTCTGCTTAGATTATATTCCATATGGCACAGTTTGATCAAACAAATGAATACTGCCTCCTATGATGCAAGGCTGATGCTAAACCTCCATATGTCTGAAACTGAACCAAGTAGAGCTTTGACTACTGAATGAGGCAACATTTGGTAATAATTTATGGGGAAACAGATGGGAAAAGAAGTTTACAAATTTGATAAGAAGTTCAAAAAAAAAGTTGGACTCAGAATCAGTTTGTTTTGTCTAAAACTCATGATGGATGGATTTAGTACTTCTTTGGTTCAGGGGACCTATTCCTTTTAGAAAATCCATCCATCCATTTTCTGTACCACTTAACCTCACGAGGGTCGCAGGCGTGCGGGAGCCTATCCTAGCTATCTTCGGGCGAGAGGCGGGGTACAAATATTGTAAAAAAAAAAATTCAAGCTTCCTGAAAGCATCCTATGAACAGCAGTTTTATCATGGCAAACACTTAAACCCATACCTGATTCAGTGAAGTCTTGGTTGAAACTGTTCCAGGCCTCTTTGCTGTTCTCCAGGTTCTCCTCCATAACCTTGATGTCAGCAAAGGGACAATTGCATTCTGGGAAGCGAGGAGAGCATCGGCACCAGCAGTCATTGTTGCGGCAGAGCAACTCGCCCTCCGAGTTACATGCCACATAACTGAGGGCTGCAACCACAAAACGCCCACGCAGAAACTCAGGCAGGACATCTTGCAAGCCTAAAGGAATAAAAAGAAAGGACATATTGTCACATATTTTTACATTTGCAAAAGGTATTGTGTATGTCCAAAACACACAAGGAATTTGTCTCCGGTAGTTGGAGCCGCTCTAGTACAACAGACAGTCAATTTACAGAACACTTTGGAGACAAAGACATTGATAAAAAACAATTGTGCAAAAAGATGCAGAGTCCTCTAGCACTTAGAGCAGTTCGAATGACTAATATTGCAATAGTCCGGTGCAATGACCATTGTGCAAGGGGCGCTGAGACTTTAAGGAGTGTATGCGGTTTAGAGTGACGAGTAGTGCGATAATCTGGGAAAATGTTCGTTGTGCAAATGTTACAGATACTCCTCAATCAGTGTGCAAATGTGAGCAGATGCTACTCTGGCATGAGTGGCCAGTATATGCAAATAGTGCAGCATGGCGAGACAACTACAGTGAGTGCACGAGTAATACATAATTGGCCCCACAGAAATGTGACAACGAACTCAAGTAAAAAAATTGCCAGCTTGTTGTAATGGAATTATAGGTTAGGTGTTTAAGAAGTTGATCGCAAGAGGGAAGAAGCTGTTGGAATGTCTACTAGTTCTAGTTTGCATTGATCGGTAGCGCCTACCTGAGGGAAGGAGTAAATATTGGTAAAAAACAAACATGCATCCACGAAAAAGCACAATGTCTATGAGCAGGCAACTTTTTGATTGTGTCTATTTGTGATAAAACAGTTTGTTTACCAATAAACTGTGATACAATTTCATACCATCACTTTTACCATCTGAAATTTAAATTTGCTGTTTAACTGTCGTTTAGTGTTTCAGATAGGAGTAGCTATCTTGAGGCTTCCCTCACTCGGTGCGCAACTCAACGTTGATAGCAAACAAAGACAATGATGTGAACAGTTATAGACACTTGCAGAGCTGCAAAACATAGCGTAAGGCAGCCCAGAAGTCTGGAATATTGATGCACCTACATTACAAAGAAAACAAGGGCAGAAGTGTGGGTGTATTTAAATTTTTACAAGACTGGAGTTAAAAATGTATCCGAAAAAAAACCAGGGAAAACAGGATGAAATGGGCCGCGGAGGGGTACACAACAAATCTTTTGAGACCTTTCTGTGACCACCACTCAAAATTGTCCAGCAATGATATTAAATGCATGCAGGGATGCTGCTAAAAACAGTAAAACCCCCATGCCAGTTTTCTCTGGCCAATAACACGGCAGCTAAGGTAGGTTAAGATCCGGCATTTACAAATGATAGCACGGGATTACTATCATGTCAATGTCAAACGCTAAGAAAGCATGTGCTAAGAGTGTTATCGGTATTAGCTTCTAATACCCAGCACATACTCAAAAGTTCAGCAAAGATGTCAAAGTGGAGGCGGGGAACAATTTGTTCTTGGCGATGTGTTCACTGCTTGCGCCACATGCCTGGTTCTGTACACTAATTGACAGGTGCGTTACATTCCATCATGTGCCTGCAGATGGTCGTCTGTACTGTGCTCTCTAGAACTTCATTTGTTTTTAGAATTTTTCTTCATTTTTGGTGACCTTACGCCAGTCATTTACACAAGGGAATATTTGCTAAACATCAGGCAGGTTTTTAGGACAAAGAACCAGGGGGGAAGCTGCACTACAAGGCCTAGTGAAAATGTAGACGACGCATACTAAGGAAGAATGCCGGCATCTAGGTGAAGCCTTGCCAGCCGAGATTGATTCTCCCGGCTAATCTATGCATTTTTTTCAATAAAATGGACAGGCAGCTTCTCCTGAGAAGGACCAACACAAGCTTTGCACAGTAAACCGCTCTTTGCTTTACTGAAACCTGGCTCAGTGAATGCATCCCTGATGGTACGCTACAGCTGCCCCGCTTCCAACTTCACTGAGCAAACATGGCTCCGTCATGGAGCTATCAGGGAAAATGAATCGTGCTGGAATATGCTTCTACATAAACGACAGTTGGTGTATGGATGTCACAGTGCTCCATGAACACCGGATTCCAGATTAAATACATAAAAAGTAAGTGAAATAAAGCTGGAATTACAGGACTGTTTGCAGGGTCCGACGTTATATCTAGTCGGACATTCTCAACCTGGCACACCAACTCAGGCTCTTTCCCTGCCTGAGAGGTGACATTCCACGTCCCTAGAGCCAGCTTCTGTAGTCGGGTCCCTGACCCCCTTGGCCCCTCACACAGGTGGTGAGCTCATGGGAAGGGGGACCCATGTTACCTCTTGGGGCTGTACCCAGCTGGGCCCCATGTGTGTAGACCAGGCGCTCGTCTCCGAGCCCCACCTCCAGGCCTGACTTCAGACTCGCGGACCCGCGTCCGTCCAAGGGAAACCTCGGTCCAATTATTTTCATCATCATAAGGGGTCTTTTGAGTAGTGCTTTGTCTGGTCCCTAACCTCGGACCTGTTTGCCATGGATGACCCTACCAGGGGCGTAAAGCTCCCAGACAACTTAGTTCCTAGGATCATCGGGACATACAAACTCCTCCACCACGATAATGTGATGGCTCAGGGGGGGAGGAATATTGTTTACTCTGGAAATGTACATTTAATTGCATTTCAATGCAAAAAAACATTGGAAAAACTAATTACTACAGTAAATGAAAAGTTAGGAGTCATGACCAAATGCTCAAGCTGACCCTACTGTTCTTAAGTTGCAGGGTTGCTTTAGAGAACAAATTTCCCTACTTCCATTCTCAAACGTTTAAGAACAGCATTATGCAATGTGTGAATCCAACCTGTCATACCTCCACAGTCTAATTACTCAAATCAAAAACTAGTGTGATCCAAACGTGTACGATTGTTTTTTGGAAGCCAAAGTGGAGACTTTCTGATGTGTTAATCATGGTGTCCTTGTTCTTCTGCTAAATCTGTCACCATGTCTGGTAATCATCTATTTGTTTTGTCAACAGGCAATCCTGCAGTGCCATGCAATGAATACGCATGTCTTTTCTTTGGTACTTACTCGTTCGATGGTTTGGAAAAGAGAAGTAATTAGTGACTTTTTTCTCCCCAATTCTTTGTCTTGGCAGGTGCACTGCAGTGTGTATATGAGTTTGTGGTTGTGCAAGTGTTTGTGTCTGTAATTCAATGTACATTTGTTTCCAAATCTGACAGTGTTGCCTCAATATCTTGCTGTGTTCTCTACTTTTGCTGCTTTGATTCTGGCTTTTCCCACAACTGTGGCAGTAAGCAGTTTCCTTCTCTGTTATGCTGATAGGTGTCAGATCACTCTGCTTTCAACACTGCAAACACCTGCAGATCAAGTAAGATGTGATGTAAGAAGCTCTCAGTTGCCTGCATAACAAGTAAGACACGACGTAAGTCAGTGATTATCAAAGTGGCAATAGTACCACTCGTAGTACGCGGGCTCCCTAAAATGGTATGCAATAGAATCACTGAATTAAACATTTAAACTGTGCATAATGTTAGTGGCTTAAACCTTGTGTTTTTTTTTAAAGTAAATTCAGTACACAATATAGAGGTTATTTGTATTTAACTTAGTTCCTCAATAAAACGGACCCCTATATAATGGATATCAGATAAAAGGTTCCATCGGGACTGAACAATGTGTCCAAAAATAGTTTCCATTTGTCACTTAAAATGTCGTTGACAAAGTCTGTTAGTTCCAGAATTGGCCGCTGTTGTTTCCTGGTGCTATGTTGCAATGCAGGCAGAGAATGGCACGTATTTCCGGGTCACAGTTATACAATTGTACTAGATCCTCCTGTGCCTACATGGCGGCCATGTTGAATGTTTGGCATTGACGTGTTGGGCATGTGACGATGGTCATATAGAGCAGAGAGAGAGCGTCATGAATGCGGCGATAACTGTGAGTACAAAAAGGGTTAGGTTAAGTCTTTGGAGTCTGGAATGTGCTATTTTTGGTAAGATAACAGTTTTTTGGTTTTTTTTCCAAACTGGTTGCCTTTTGCAGACTTTTTGTTTCCACACATCAGTGCTCTGTACTGCGCCATCTGTGTGTCTTGTTGTGGTTATGATGTACGGAATACAGTTAAGTATGAGCAGTGGAAAAACTGTATACAAATACAAGCCACGTACTTCCGCTGTCATGCTCTGGCACTGAACTCCTCTTGCTCTGCCACACAGCACAGGCAAATCACATTCTTGCGAAAATCTGATTCCATTAGATTTTTGTTGTTCAGACTTCATCAAATCAAGCTGGATATGAGAAAATAGGATTTGGGGCATGCAGTGTGAGCAACAAGGTCTATGTGATCTCACAATATGGGTTGTGCTATGCATTTTTGAAATAGCTACTTTCAAAACAATGTTGCAGTTGCAGTTTTGGTTGAAATACACATGCTCCTTTTCAGACAATATTTACTGTAGCTATCTAGTATTTAGCAAGGCTCTACATTAATGTTTTATTGTCCGCGTTACACTCCTGACAAGGTGGACTTTTTAGGGTTTTTGTAATAGTAATTGCAACTTACGTAGCCTGCAAAATGATTGAAAACACATTCTCTTATTTCACAGGATAAATATTAACCCAGTTTAGCTTTACAAGGCTTTTCTTATTATTCAAAGCCACACAAATCCCTAAAGATCCAATTAAGCCTCCATGGGTGAGGTGGGAATGATATAGCTGGCTTGAACATGACTCATGCGTTGCATGACTCAACAAAACCTTTGGGGGTTTATCTGAAAAGAAGTCATATCCTTAAAATTTTGAATTACAGCAGGAATTAGATTCTTCACCTGCCTAGCAATCAATTGACCATGTGAATTGACCATAAGTGGGTAAATGGAATTGTGCAATAAAGCGAGTATTTAAAAAAAAATACTTGTTCTCAACTTTGGTAATACAGAGCGATACAGTGGGTACGGAAACTATTCAGACCTCTTTCAATTTTTCACTCTTTGTTATACTGCAGCCATTTGCTAAAATCATGTTTTTTCCCACAATGTACACACAGCACCCCATATTAACAAAAAAAAATTTAATTGTTGAAATGTTTTCAGATTGATTAAAAAAGAAAAACTGAAATATCACAAAGCCATAAGTATTCAGAGCCTTTGCTCAGTATTTAGTAGAAGCACCCTTTTGAGCAAATACAGCCATGAGTCTTTTTGGGAATGATGCAACAAGTTTTTCACACCTGGATTTGGGGATGCTCTACCATTCCTCCTTGCAGATCCTCTCCAGCTCTGTCAGGTTGGATGGTGAACATTGGTGGATGGCCATTTTCAGGTCTCTCCAGAGATGCGCAACGGGTTGAAGTCAGGGCTCTGGCTGGGCCATTCAAGAACAGTCACGGAGTTGTTCTGAAGCCACTCCTTCGTTATTTTAGCTGTGTGCTTAGGGTCATTGTCTTGTTGGAAGGTGAACCTTCCCCCTAGCCTGAGGTCCTGAGCACTCTGGAGAAGGTTTTCGTCCAGGATATCCCTGTACTTGGCCACATTCATCTTTCCTTCGATTGGAACCAGTCGTCCTGTCCCTGCAGCTGAAAAACACCCCTACAGTATAATGCTGCCACCACCATGCTTCACTGTTGGGACTGTATTGGACCGGTGATGAGCGGTGCCTGGTTTTCTCCACACATACCGCTTTCTAGAATATGTCTTTTGTGAAGTGACAAGTTACCATACCATTTCAGTCCATCAGATAATTATTATTGTTTGGGTGAAGTGCATAAACACTTCATTTTAAAGATGAATGCACAACTGATTGTTCAGATGGGTATTAACGCTTTCATTGGGACAATGGGGAAAGAAATAAGTATGATGTACTTCAATAATGTCAATGATGTCAAGTGAATTTTGCATGCTTTGGTTCAGCATCAACATAAAGTTGTTTAATGATCATCTTTTTCCGTCATGAAATATTTAGATCGTCCTTCAATCTAGCAGGATTTTTTTTTTGCAACATCATCATTTTTTAATTTGAAATATCGCAGAACTGTGTTCATAGGTAATTCATTTTGTAGTTTGAATTAAGTGCTCAGCGAGTGACTGGCGACTTGTCCAGGGTGGAGTCTGGTTGGGGAGGGAGGGGTGGGCGTGGGTTGCTGGGATGCCCGGGGGCCGCCAAAACACCCCCGCTACGATATGATGCGATGATGAGTGACTGTTTTCCTTCTTCAAACTTTCTCTCAATAGAAAAAGTGAGCACTTTCTTAAGGTCTTCACCATTCTTACTTGAGAATTCAGACAGATGTCTGTCTGCTTCTCACGGCTTATGTCTTGGATGCCTGCAATTGAGGGATAATTCCCTGTTTTCCCTCCAGTGAAAGAATGAGTGGACACAGACTCTGGTTCTGGCTTTCCTTGCTTGATCCACCTTCTTTTATTGTTTGTGTGCAACATATCTACACAAAGCTGCATTTAGGATGAGGCAGCAATGAAATCAGCCAGCTGTAGCACTTACATTCTAGACACGGAGGTAAAAACTTCTGCTCGGACTCCATCTGTGCTGGACTATCAGTCTTCAAAAGTCTCCAATAATACCAGGAAAGTCACTGGATTTTCACTAGTTGCTTTTTTTTTTTTTTTTTTTAAATAATTGCTCAAGCCATCTGACGACTTGCTGTATATAGAAACAAAGTTCCTCAGTGGCAACAAAATGAATTAGCCTCTGAAAGGCACTGCATACATGACATTAGTCGACAGTAATCATGATAATTAAAACTGAAAACATGATACTGTTTAAAATATTATCACTTTATATCGGTAAACCGTAAACTGTTTAATCCGTAGTCAATTTAAACTGTATGTATTGTTAAACATTCTCTTTCCTGTATTGTCATGATCATTGGTAGTCATTCACGCTAGGTGGTTCATCCTGTCACCCGCCGCTGCTATTGCCAATGTTTTGCTAATAATTGCATTGTAGAATGCAAAGATGAGCAAGTTCGAGAGGCTACATTCAGGGGCATGACTTGATGCTCTCATATGCAGGTTGCACCAAACTGAGGTCAGCTTGCTTTCACACCACATACTAAAGTTTGTTTACAGCAACCACTTGCAGGAGATCTCAGGTTGACATGGTGCGCACCAGAGTTTACTATGTTTCTATGTATTTGAAAATGAGGGTTTCTTTGAAACATTTATGCAATAGCTATTTAAACAGTTATGCTAGATATATAAAAATGCACACGGGTTGAACTTGAAAAGGCTGTCAGAGTTAGGAAATGTGATTTGAACTGTGCAATTACGCAGGTTGGCTCTAAATAGGCGTCAGCCTCACAGTTCTGAGGACCCGGATTCAATCCCTGGCCCCGCCTGTGTGGAGTTTGCATGTTCTCCCCGTGCCTGCATGGGTTTTCTCCGGGCACTCCGGTTTCCTCCCACATCCCAAAAACATGCATTAATTGGAGACTCTAAAATTGCCCGTAGGTGTGACTGTGAGTGAGAATGGTTGTTTGTTTGTATGTGCCCTGCGATTGGCTGGCAACCAGTTCAGGGTGTACCCCGCCTCCTGCCCGATGATAGCTGGGATAGGCTCCAGCACGCCCGCGACCCTAGTGAGGAGAAGTGGCTCAGAAAATGGATGGATGGATGGCTCTAAATAGTGTCAAATCTAAATGATTGCTTTAATGCCAAAGTACACTACACAGAGCACAAAGGACTGTGCTGTCATAAATATGGACTTGCAGATTAAATTGTCAAAAAGGTCACAAAGAAAGCAGTGGCATTTTTATGAGGGGAAAAAAAAAAGATCACTGAGGTTGGCCACACATCAGGAATACTGTAACTGGACTGCAACTAATGTGCTCCTATTAATTGTCTGCTTGTCCGCACCTTCTTAACCGCACAGATTTATCTCTCTGACATAATGTAATGTTAAAAATAAAATGGGCAAAGGTATTTTAGTGGCTATTGTAATTTATGTGGTTGTATGCATCCTTCAAATGGACATCAAAATAATCTGTGTAGATGTCTTAAAATAAAACTGCACTTAGCTGGAAGTGGCTACTGTTGAATAAAAGGTCTTTGACATTACAAACACATGTACATCCATCCATCCATCTATCCATTTTCTACTGCTTATCCGAGGTCGGGTCACGGGGGCAGTAGCTTTAATAGGGAAGCCCAGACTTCCCTCTCCCCAGCCACTTCAACCAGCTCTTCCGGGGGGATCCCGAGGTGTACCCAGGCAAGCCGAGAGACGTAGTCTCTCCAGCGTGTCCTGGGTCGTCCCCGGGGTCTCCTCCAGGTGGGAGGTGCCCAGAACACCTCACCTGGGAGTAGTCCTGCAGTCATCCGAATCAGATGCCACCTCATCTGGCTCCTCTCGATGTGGAGGAGCAGCGGCTCTACTGTGAGATCCTCCCGGATGACCGAGCTTCTCACCCTATCTCTAAGGGAGAGCCCGGACACCCTGCGGAGGAAACTCATTTCGGTCGCTCGTATCCGGGATCTTGTTCTTTCGGTCACGATTCACAGCTCGTGACCATAGCTGAGGGTAGGAACGTAGATCGACCGGTGAATCGAGAGCTTCGCCTTTCGGCTTAGCTCCTTCCTTACCACAACATGTACATATATACATATAAAGTTAAAAGAGACTCCATTAATGTTTATTTTATGTTGTGGCAGCAGAGCTTTGTGAAAAGTCAAACATTTTTCATACCGCATTTGCCATCTATTTCACACACACTACGCTTGCTGTCGATCTGTCTATCTCCAGGGGAAACTGCACTTTTCATTTTGAGCAATTTGAAGCTACTAAGCCGGCCTTGTGACCACTACTCCTTTGATATTAGTGTGTGTAAGAGCGCTTTCATACTGCACTTGGTTTTCACATGGCCCACCGAGGGGTAGGACGCAGGAGAGGCACATACCATATTTGGTACTGATTGCCAAACAGGAAGTAGCCTGGTGGCTTTTTTCTCTGCTTTGGATGTAAAGTAGGTGGCAGCATGGGAATATGTATTTGTTGCAGTTATGAAGGAAAGCCCTGTTTTACTTATAATAAGGAGGAGGGGGAGGCGTGATACAAGTAAAGCACCTGTGGCTATGCTATACTTTATTTTAAAGATTTGTAAAGTTAAAAAGCTAAAAAACAAACAAAACAAAAAAAAACCACACATTTGTACTACACCTACTCCATCCGTCAGTGTGTCTTCTTGATCATGGTAAAATGCTTGCTGTTGTTGTAACTCTAAAAGCACTCCGCCACCACCTCTCTTATTGGATGCACCATCTGTCACCACAGGGCACTGCGCCTGACTTTTCAATTCGGGCAGCACATACACAAGGAATGGGTTGGTCGATAGCATACTTCACTGTGCTAAGTGCAGTGTGCAAAGCCGTAAGTGTGTTGCTAAACCATTATTGCGATATGGCACTATACAAATCCCAGGCTTGGCTTTAGAAGAGTCTCTGGATTTGGCTGTGACACACCTTTAATATAATGTTCATTACATCCGACTGGCAGAGATGCGACACAGACGCACGCACGCCACGGGACAGGGGCTTGGTACATAAAAAGAGATGTCGATTTTCCTGGGTTTTTTTTAGCTTTTCTGTTTGCGTTGTGTGACGTGATGCTTGTGTGCAAAATGCAGGGAGAGACTGCAGGAATAAATAGGGCCTCGTTGGTGTATTGAGGGCTTTTGGCATTCCATTTAAAATGGCAATTTCCTTCTGGCACGAGGTCTCGCCCTATTGTGTCCCTCAACCTCTCTACCTATTTTCTTACATCCTTTGCATTCAGCATTTAAGTACATTGATGCCAGAAGAGGCAGAGATAGGAAATTTGCCAATCTTTTGTCATGCTGCGTTGTTCAAGGGGTGGACGGTGACAGGTAGTGTGGACAGGATTTCCTCAGGTTGAAGTCTGGCCAAGCACTAAAAAAGAAGGCTTTACAGACCTCTTACCCTGCAGCACCCTACCCTTGTCATTCTCTATCCCTAGACCGGGCAGTTGCTATTGATGGATTTCCAACAGAGATCTAAAACTTTGCAGAGGATGCTATGGGGGCAGACATGTCACAAGATTTTACAGTATTCCTCTAAGACCACCAAGCAGCTGGAAGCAATGGTGTCATTTCTGTCTCAAATACAGTAAGATGCCTTCAGATCCATTTTATGGCTGAACTGTGAAATGCTCAGTCTCAACAACTGCAGAGTGTAATGTTTTCAATGGCCTTCTGCAATATTTCTGTGTTAGTTATACATATATAGCGGCTGAAATAAGTATTTAACAGGTCACCATTTTTCTCACGAAATATACGTCCAAAGGTGCTTTTTACCTGAAAATTTCACCAGATGTTGGGAACAACCCTAACCCTAAACCTAATCCATACATACAAAGAAAGTGGAACAAATAAGATTGTAGATTAAGTTGTGTGTAAAAATGTGAACTGACACAGGGAAAGAGTATTGACCACATGAAGAAAGGGAGGTGCAAAAAGGCATGGAAAGCCAAGACAACACCTAAAATCTATCAATAATCAAACAACAATCCAGCACCTTGCCAATGCAAATGAATATCAGCTGGTTCAGTCCTAATTGATGTCCTACAAAAAGGTCTCATGAGTCAAGACACATGCCACAATGGGTAAGAGCAAAGCGCTGTCTCAAGACCATCGCAAAGTAATTGCTGCGAAACATAAAGAGGGCATTGGTTACAGGTGCATATCTAAGCTTCTGAACATTCCAGTGAGCATGGTTGGCGCCATAATACGTAAGTGGAAAGCCAATCATACCACCATAAATTACTGTGGTACTGTTGTCACAAGGAAAACAGTGAGTAATTTACTCCACCGCCATGGCCTGTATACACGCTCACCACGCAAGACGCCATTGCTGGAAAAAAAGTGTGACAAAGCTCGTTTAAAGTTTGCAGAACCACATTTGGACAAGCCAGTTAAATACTGGGAGAATATAGTCTGGTCGGATGAGAGCAAAATTGAGCTCTTTGGATGCCATAATGCACACCACGTTTGGGGAGAAATGGCACTGCACATCACCCTAAAAACATATTACCAACAGTGAAGTTTGGAGGTGGGAACATGATGGTGTGGGGCTGCTTTTCAGCAAATGGTACTGGTAAACTTCACATTACTGAAGGAAGTATGAATGGGCAATGTATCGAGACATGTATCGAGACATTTTTGACAAAAATCTGCTGCCATCTACGAGGACGATGAAAATGAAACAAGGGTGGACTTTGCAGCAGGATAATGATACAAAACATACCACCAAGGAAACTCTCAATTGGTTTCAAAGACAAAAATAAAACTGCTACAATGGTCCAGCCAATCACCTGACTTGAATTCAATAGAAAATCTGTGGAAAGAACTGAAACTCAAGGTCCATAAAAGAAGCCTACGAAACCTTTAAGATTTGATGACTGCTTGTGTGGAGCAATGGGCCAAAATCACACCAGAGCAATGCATGTGACTCGGCTCTCCATACAGGAGGCTTCCTGAAGCAATCACTGCAAACAAAGGCGTTTGTCCACAAAGTATAAATACCATTTGGCGTGTTCAATACTTTCTCCCTGTGTCATTTCACAGTATTACAATTTAATTTCTGATCTTATTTCTTCTACTTTCTTTATATGTATGGATTTCTGGGGTTGTTCCCAACATTTGCTGAAATTTTCATGTCAATCGCACCTTTGTAAATATATTTAATGAGAAAAATGGTGACGTGTTCAATACTTTTTTCAGCCGCTGTATGTTTAATATTAATTTCATGAAAGAGGTCCGAATTCATTTTCTGGGAAATAATTCTGTATTCGCAGGTCTATGTTAATATCAAGGTCAGGATCAACATTGCTTTACGTCACAAAACTGGGACCAATCGTCAGCACAATTTATATGGACATCTCTAACTTCCCCATCTGAAAATATAACAAAATCGCCAATATTTAGGATTTTATGTGTTTTATGTCAGTATTGCGGGTGGCGTGGTGCCGAGTGTAAGTGTACGTACCCCCTGCAACTGGGGGGTCGTGGGTTCGTATTGCCGCTAGAGTGCGTCTCATCATTGTCCCTGGGCAAGGTGGAAAAGCTGTTGCTTGTTTGCATAAATGAAAAACAGCTAGCGAGAAGGCGAGAAGCTTACATGCCGACTTGTTGTCAAGAGAAGAAGAAGCTGCAAGCCCAGAAGTCACGGTAAAGTGGACTTCATTTTTTATTCTTCATAATTGTAGCAATCTGGTTGTTAAAGTTAAGTGGTTTTGTGATTTCCGACTGGCTGTTAAGGCAGCTGAGGGACTCGTGATGTGACACTGAGGAGGACAGCTCCGCTTATTGTTCTTAACTTGGTAAATAGAGATTTTTGCTCAATCACAGCATTTTTTTATATGGGTGTTTATTTGATTACGGGCCTTTTTGTGTCCTTGATGTACAATTTAATGAAAAAAATATATATAAATAGATTTTTTCAATAACCAGTAGTGGGCATGCCTAATTATAAGTGTTGTCTAAAATTTAATGTTAATATTAGTATACGTTGACATTTTTTGAGCGGTTTTATGGTGGTATGTTACAGTTTTCACCCTGTCCCTAGCACAGGGTTTGGATATATGAAGCGCTAATGCTGAAATGGTGTAACCTTTATCTTAAATTCCTTAAAATATAATATAATTAATGGTTTCTCCTCATATATACAAAACATTTCAAATTCTCTTTTATTTTTACTAAAATATGTCTGTCCCTTAAAGTTGCTGCTATTAACGCCACATTGACCATTTTCAGATCAATAAAGTTTGTCCAAAATCTGATTCTTTAATTCCCCGTGTCATTTTGTCTTGTCACTCAAGCACATGCTAGGGCAGAGAGAAATCAGACATTTTTCAAGTTTTTTCCCCCCCATTTGTACCCTTAAGTCACATCATATTTTTATTGACTTGTAGTAGTGTTAATATGTTTAAAGAGTTTCCTGTAAAAACTTGATAATCATATAAAAATGTTGTCCATGACTAGCTAGCTAAAAGAAAAATTTAAGATAACTCTACCAGCATAGCACAGTTAGCAAAAAACTTTGCAATGTCATTACCATCGCATTGTGCAGTCTGGTGGTGATGACAGGGTATGAGCGGTAATGACAAAGCACCACTTTTTTCTTTCAGAGGCACAGAGTTTATCGATGCATATTTCAATACTTGTAGTAGAATTGTATTTTTTTTTCACGTTCTTAACCTCATTTGTAAAAAGTTTCATTATTCTTATGGAAATGTTTTCAGCCTGTCTCACCCCCAAATGGCTCCAAAATCATTGGCACAGAGGTCAAAATCCTACAGAGAGAGAGAATTAAACAAGATCCTGAAGCAAAATCAAGCAAACAAAAGATCAAATATGAAGAAGCAGAAGTCTATTAACAATTAACTTTCTTCAAATACCCCCCTCCCCCAGTGTCACCAAACCAGCCTGAAGTACAAAATGCTACCCCTATGCCATGTCTCGAACAAAGTTGCATGCCACCCACATTCCAACAAACTCCCAAACAAAGAGGACGGAAAAAAGCACAGAGAAACAAATGTAAATTGTATGAACATTTACATGAGGCTAAGAAAAAATTGAAGAAAGCACTGCAAAAAGTGGAAAAGTATTTGAAAAAAATGCTATTATAGACTTTCAAATCTTTTAAAAATCCAAGATTCGCCTCGTAATAAATCAAAAAGACAACTTGGGTCAAATCCAACAAGTCTCAGGCGAACATTGCTGCTCCACAATGCACTTGTCACGCATTCACTTGTCAGGAAAACATATTCAAACACTATCAGTCCATCTACACTGAAACTAATAAAAGAGTTCTTGGAGCGTGATGACAACTCAAGAGCTTAACGGGAAAAAGAGGAACACTGACAAGGAAAAGGGTAAAAATGCAGAAGCGCTCTCTGTGCGAAACACTACACACTCTTTGGCTAAAGTTTAAGCAAGAACATCACATGGAAATATCATACACTCAGTTTTGCAAAAAACTTCCTTTTTGGATTGTGAAGCCAAAAGTCCAGGATCGAGACACCCGCTTGTGCAACCTTCATGACAACACTCAATTCATGGCCGACAAGCTTTTCTACCACAAAGT
Source organism: Phyllopteryx taeniolatus (assembly GCF_024500385.1). Taxonomy (NCBI): domain Eukaryota; kingdom Metazoa; phylum Chordata; class Actinopteri; order Syngnathiformes; family Syngnathidae; genus Phyllopteryx; species Phyllopteryx taeniolatus. Next base: position 21,481,479 of record NC_084515.1, on the reverse strand, counting down.
AATACAAACCAGAAACATCAAGCATCTCATGGAAAGTCTTTGTTGCCAAAACAAAGATGGATCTACAGAGAAGTTTGTTGTCCGTTTAACTGTAAAAAAAATTTGTGTATGATACCCTGCAAACATTGTTGGAAGGCCTCATCTCAGTTCTGAAAAACAAACTTGGAAAACATATTTACAACATCCAGCATCAGTTTTCAGTGTTGCGAAGACTTGAAAGAAAGAAGATGTGAAAGAAAATGAGATCATCACTTCGACCCTGCACAAGAACCCATTGTCAAAGAGTCATGAAACTGACAGTGTGGAACTCACAGAGGCTCTCATCGGAAAGTGGTTTGTGGTGGTGTATGATGGGGATGTTTATCCAGGAGTCATCCGAGATGTGGACACAGAAAGTACTGCGCTGGTGAAAACCATGCATCGAATTGGAGTGAATCGGTTCTACTGCCCCCTGAGAGAAGACATTCTATGATACAAATCTGAAAATATCCTGAGCCTTGTTCCTGAGCCCCAGCCAGTCACTCAAAGGCGCATGATGCTTGATCCAACAGTGTGGAAAAAAATATGCCTTCTTTGGGATCAGAGAACTTTGGCCTTTTATAGTTTTAAAATGTAGTTCTCAAACACGTTCTTGTTCTTGAACACTTAAATACTTCTATGGTTCCATGTTCACTGAATTCATACATTTCGATTATCATTGCTCTATGTTGCAATCCAAAAAAAAAGTGTTCTTATGATTAAATAATTTGCAATGCAATATTTATACATACATTCCACAAAATATTTTAATTACATTACGTTTTGATACATTTTAAAGAGGTTTTTTAGATGTTATTCACAATTTTCTGTCTTCAATCTTTTGTTTTGTTTAGCAAACTTTTAAATAAAATGTTTTTATATTATTTTGCCTGTGTTACTAATGTCATTACCAACACACTGCGTCATTGCCACCACACTGTCATTACCAACACACATCGTGTTTTCATATTATTATAAAACAAATTCAGAGGTAAATGACACTTTTTAGGTGTCTATTTGTTACTTCTTTTTTTTAATCTGCCCCACAAAAGTAATCTGTTCCTGACACACAAAAAATAACAATTCCATATTCTTTGATGTCATTTCATAATTCTTTAAAGATTAATCTTCTAAAATTTATAAAATATTTAGATAAATGAATACATTTTACAGCTAACAAACCATATCTGAGGTATTACAATAGTGATATGAGCTTAAAAATAAATAATAGATTTTTGTGTTATCTTCTTATGGATGAGTCTGTGCTGTTTATAGGAAAATCAGATCGAAATGTTTTTTTTTCTCCCCCTCATAGGCAAAAAGACTTAGATCAAATGATTGCATGACATATCTAACACAATGCATGCATATAAAATGTGATTAAAATATAACTTGCCATGAATAGAAATGAACATGCCTTTAGTGTTGCAACACAACATACACTGCAGTAACATTAGCACTGACATGAGTGCTAAAACGGCGTAAACGCTCACTTTGCAGCACAGCCACGATTACAGACCATCAAAGCAGATGATGCAGGTTGCCATGGCAGTGACAGAAATGAAGTTATTCTTACGATACGTGACTGTACCGTCAACATGATGAAGGTCTTCTTTTAATTCGTACAAATTGTTAAATCCGGGCGGCACGGTGGGCGACTGGTTAGCACGTCTGCCTCACAGTTCTGAGGACCCGGGTTCAAATCCGGCCTCACCTGTGTGAACTTTGCATGTTCCCCCCCTGCCTGCGTGGGTTTTGTCCGAGTACTCCGGTTTCTTCCCAAACCCCCAAAACATGCATGCTAAGTTAATTGAAGACTCTAAATTGCCCGTAGGTGTCAATGGTTGTTTGTTTATATGTGCCCTGCGATTGGCTGGCGACCAGTTCAGGGTGTCAGCTGGGGTGGCCTCCAGCACGCACGCGAACCTAGTGAGGATAGGTGGTACAGAAGAGGAATGAATGAATGAATGTTAAATCCAGAACCCTGTATAAGATAAGCGGTATAGAAAATGGTTGGATGGATAGATAGATATTGTAATATTATGTGGATGTGTAATTCTTTCTCTGCCTGTACTGTTATGATTTGGAAATTGAGGAATTGGTTTTATGGTTGTTTTTTTTTTAAACTATTTAGGTCTGAGCCATACTTGTAATTTTATGATGAACTAAAGGCATTACAACAACGACACTGTCTTAGTCTTAGGGAAAGCCAATAGTAACTGTACCTTTGAAAATTGAAGGGACTTAAATTCATCCATCCATTTTCTGCACCGCTTATCATCACAAGGGTCGCGGGCGTGCTGGAGCCTATCCCAGCTAACTTCGGGCGAGAGGCGGGGTACACCCTGAACTGGTCGCCAGCCAATCGCAGGGACTTAAATTCAATGTATTTATATTAAGTGTGCAAGTTAACAACAAATGTCATCTCTAAGCACTTTGGCACTGAGGCAAAGTATGCTTCTAAGGGGAGAAAGGTGAAGAGAGGGTGTTACATATCATATGTACTCCTATGTAATACGACTACACTTTCATCATATTGCAGCTCATAAAATAAAAAAAGGCCAGTTCAATAACACAAATAATAGTAATTTCATATATTTCTGTTGCATTTCCTTTGAGTATAAACAACAAACAACCCCTCACTATGCTAGAGAGAGATGCCGCCTTTTCCGCTAAATTATTAAACTCGATAGACAAAACACTTCTTGTATTTTCTAATTCATGATGAATACAAATTAGAAAATATGTACAATGTTGTTATGCATCTTCAGCAATGTTGTTTGGTAGAAAAAAAACACTCTTTATCCTTGAGTGCTCTACGTGTAACTTGAGGGGTTGGAATAGGGTCAGTGTGGCAGGATACAGTCTATCTACATCCTGCTATGATAGCAGATTGCCCATGAGACAGTGAGTCAGCGAGGCAGAACAGACGTATGAACTACTGCAGCGTAAAGTAAAGGGTCATCCTGGTCGAGCATAACACAGGCCACCTTCTGTGTAAGGATTGTGCTCGATGGGAACGCTGCAGGTCGGTGGATGGAGGTACGGAGGTGGTAAGTACTGTATATGGACCTCTAAGGCGGTTCACCATGGAAAAAAGTTTGTCCCTTAAGTGAACTTTGGCTTCCCGGAAGTTGTTGTGTGTTTGTGCATAAATATAAAATGAATAGAGGTGAGGGGTTTGTTTGCTTCTGGGTGTGTGCTAGACTGTTACAGAACCGTACCTTTTAGATGGATCTTATTTTCTGGACTGTGCACCAACACTGAGCTAACCGAATCCAAGCTGTCATAGTTACTGCAGCCGAGAGGACCCGTCCTTGTCTCTGTTACCTAGGAAACAGGAAGAAAAGATCTATTTACCATAAAAATATCAACCAGATGTGATCGCATAAATCATAAATGCATATTACCATTTTAAAAGCAATCAATTACATACATCCACTTCTATATTTGCAAAGGACATTTAAAAATGGGTTTGGTTTGTACTAGAAACTCTTGGAACCTGACAAATCATCTCTCACTACTGTGAGTTAAAGGATAGGAAGGCTTGAATACGTTACTGGACTGCATGCAGTACATGCCTACTCCTTTTAGGGCATGTCAAATGTGAAGTATCAGTGATATCAGTCATTTTGTTTCTTTTCTGTTGATTTTTTTTTTTATTTCGAATTCAGCTGATTATTTATATGGTTAAAATTGACTTTAAAAACACTCAATATAACAATGTGCAATATATTGACTGTACTTGTACAGTGTATTCAGAAAGTATTCATAACGATGTGAAAATGGGAGACATTTTATTGAAGGTGAAAACAAACAAAACAAAACAAAAAAAAATCACAGTGGATTTTGCAATACAAAAAGAATGAGACAAAGATTCAACATTTTTTACCATCATTATTGTGAATTATAACCTGTGCAACCCAACTGAAAAAAAATTCAACCTTTTCAAGGGGAAGTAAAAGAAATCACTCAGATAATCTGGTTGCAGAAGTGTGCACACCCTCTAATTAACTTTGGATCTTGCTGTGTTCAAAATTAACCAATCGCATTCAAACATGAGTTAAATGAGAGTCACATCTGCCACCATTCAAAGTGCCACTGATTAACCCCAAATGAAGTTCAGATGTTCTAGTTGGCCTTTCCTGACATTTTTGTAGTCACATTTTACAGCACAATTCAGAGAGCTTCTACAGCATCAGAGGGATCTCATATTTCAGAGGTATCAGTCAGGTGAAGGGTACAAAATTATTTCCATGGCATTAAATGTGGAACACAGTGAAGATACTAATTAAGTCGAGAAAATATCGCACAAAAGTGACATGACCAACAACAAGACATCCCTCCAAAATTGATGAAAAGACAAGGAGAAAACTGGTCAGGAAGCCTGCCAAGAGGCCAACAGCAACATTGAAGAACCTACTGATATTTCTGCATGAAGCCTGCGACTCATTGACTTCACCAGACTGTTGCATTCTTCATTTGAAATTATTTTTCAGACCTTTACTGCTGCCCCTTTCAGTTTTTGTTTGTTTCTGGGGGTTTCTCCCTTCAGCCTCCTCCTCAGGAGGTAAAATGCATGCTCTATTCCGTTAAGGTCCGGTGATTGACTCGGCCAGTCTAAGACCTTCCACTTTCCCCCCTTTGTTTTGTGATAAAGCTTCTTCTGATTAGTTTGGATGCATCTTTCTGTAAAGCGCCAGACAAAATCGTTTTGTAGACTTCAGAATTCATTTTGCCGGTACCATCATAAATTACGTCATCAATAAAGACGAGTGAGCCCGTTCCAGAAGCAGCCATGCAAGCCCAAGCCATGACATTACCTCCACCATGCTTCACAGATGAGCTCGTGTGTTTTGGATCATAAGCAGATCCTTTCTTTCTCCATACTTTGGGCTTTCCATCAGTTTGGTAGAGGTTCATTTTGGTGTCATCAATCCAGAAAACTTTGTTCCAATACTTTTGTGGCTCATCTCTGGACTTCTTTGCAAAATCCAATCTAGCACTCCAATTCTTTTTGCTGATGAGTGGTTTGCATCCTGTGGTATGGCCTCTATATTTCTTCTCTCAAAGTCTTCTTCAGTGCATTGGACCATACCTGTGGGGTTGCCTTTCCATCACTGGACAATCTAGGCTGGTCATCATTGAATGCAATCTCATACCTCTACAGTTTGGGACTAGACTTCATCCTCCAAGATAACAATGGTTTTGTAGACTACCTTTAGAATTTGGAAGCATAGAAAAGGAAATGGACTGCCAAGAGTCATGACCTGAGTCCAAATGAACACCTGTGTGATAAGTGTGGGCATGCAGTTAATGTTGACAGTGATCGACCAAATCATTTTGGCTGACTTTTACCGACTCCTTATTGACGAGCGTAGTGGCGTCCCACAGCAGTGCTAACCAGGCTGGTGAACAGCATGAGGAGGAGGAGGTGACAGGCTGTTGTGGCTGTGAATCGTTAAATATTATGGCCCCTGACCATTTGTTAAAAGAATACATTGTGAAATTGCCAAATATGTCTTGTTTCTTCCTTGTTACTGGTAAAAGTTCAGTCAACAAGTTGACACACCAAACAAGAGCTAATAGCAACAGCAGATTAAGCTGTTTAGCATAGGCAGTGAAGATTTGGTACATTGTACATGGGACAACACAGACAACCAATTGTTCTGCTCATTTCACATCTGTTTACAAAGGAGGCATTATCTATAAGGAAAACAAACAGGATTAAGGAGTCTAAAATGTATTGGCACCAAGCTGTCATGGTCTGTGTTTTGGTTTGGGTTGTGTTTAGTTTTGTTCCATGTTTCCCTGTGTTCCATGTTTGTCGTGTGCTCATTAGATTGTTGTGTCCACCTGTTCTCGTCTACTTTGAGTCGACCAATCAGCTCTCTCCAGCCACTCGTGTCTTGTCCAGGTGTTCCTCGTTGTCTCGTCAATTTGTTTGTATTTAGTTCCCTGGTTTCTTTCAGTTCTGGTCGGTTCATTGTCGTTGTCACGTCTTGCCATGTCATAGTCGCCAGTTGTTTTTATCATTGTGATTAAATATTATTATTTTGAGATTCCCCCACTCCTGCCTTGCCTCCCTGCTGCCCTGCAATTGGGTCCACCATGTTCTTGCCTTGTGTTCCTCGCCTTCGCCCTAACCATGTACGTGACAGAATGAACCGACCAGAACAGGACCCAGCGGGAAGAACATGGCGTCACCCTGGACACCACCAAACTTCCTCCCACCGTCCTCAGCCTGCCATCCATACCTACCCTCCTCCAGTAAGCCCTATCGTTCAGTCTTTTCTGTCCTTTTCATCGGGTCCCCCCACTTGTCCTAGTTATTCACCATGCCCTACTATTTTACATCCACATGTTTCTTTAGATTCAGATTTTTCTGATTGTGAAGATGGCCCCGATTTAGTTAACCTCCTGTCTGATTCTGAATCTGACACAGATTTAGATTTTTCTGGTTCCTTCCCTAGTTTATCCCGTCCTTGTCAGTTTTTGTCACGTCTACCCGTTTCCAACCCCAGGGAGTCCAAATCCTTTCCCTCGGACCTTTTCTTGGGCACCCGTTTGCCCATCTACCCGGGACCGCCGCGTGGTGGACAACGGAGGTGCCCAAGTAAAGGTCAAATTTTGCCCCCTCGTTGTTTTTCCCCTGTTCACAAATCACTTAATTTTTCACCTGTTCCCACACGTTGTTCCATGGCTCCAATTAAGTCACGTCTAGTCAAACCTGCCCCCAAGCCACCATGTTCAGTACCAGCCATTTTTCCTAGTTCACCTTCCCGAGACCTTGTGCACTCTTTCACTCCCGTACCCTCTACTCCCAAACCTCAATGGCGAGGAAGCTGAGGAAGCGACTGCAGGCCCCGTTCCTGCTCCTCGGCAACTGCGGCAGGCTCCCGTTCCTGCTCCTCGGCAGCTGCGCCAGGCTCCCGTTCCGGCTCCTCGGCAGCTGCGCCAGGTCCACCTGTTCTCGTCTACTTTGTGTCGACCAATCAGCTCTCTCCAGCCACTCGTGTCTTCTCCAGGTGTTCCTCGTTGTCTCGTCAATTTGTTTGTATTTAGTTCCCTGGTTTCTTTCAGTTCTGGTCGGTTCATTGTCGTTGTCACATGTCTTGCCATGTCATAGTCGCCAGTTGTTTTTATCATTGTGATTAAATATTGTTATTTTGAGATTCCCGCACTCCTGCCTTGCCTCCCTGCTTCCCTGCAATTGGGTCCACCATGTTCTTGCCTTGCGTTCCTCGCCTTCGCCCTAACCACGTACGTGACACCAAGCATTGTTACAACAGATAAATAATCTAACTAGCACCCATTGACGGATTTTGAATTCAAATATCCATGTTAATATGAAGGACTGGCAGTGAAATACTTATTTTCTGTTTTATGTTTATATAATTTGTTTTATTTTCTTATCTATAATGCTATTAGACCCTGGCTTGCAAAAACCAACGTTTGGTCAGAGTAATGTCTTTGTATTGTATTTATCTTGAATCCAGAATTCATATTTTGATACATGCTTCATGCAGCATTGACTGTGTAATAATGCGACATTAGAAATGAGTGAAGCAGATGTGCAGAGCTCCCAGGCAGGGCCTATGAGGGGACACTGAGCATGTGTGAATGTGACAGAGCCATCTGACAGTAGATAAGAAAAAAACATACTTTGTTTCAATATGACACAGCAGCAGATGTGTTCCATGCACTGGTTTGTGGACATTGAAAATAGTGACTGATGTTTGAACTTCCTAATTACAGTTAACGTGATATTTTCTTTTTGTTTATTGAACAAGCTATAACCTACTGCAGTATGCATACAGGTATGTGTGTTCCCAGTATATTTGTAGGCTGTCTGCAGACTATAGTTGGTTATAGACATTTACATACAGTATAAAGTACACTAAAATTAAGAAGAACCTTTTAATAGCCTTACTTGATTAGGATCATGTTTTAATAAAGTGGTTGCAAAAGTACTACCGGTTGGTCATTGAGACGGCCGTGAGATTTTTAATACAGTGGAACACTATCTTTTACAGATGACTATCTGGTTGTGACGTTCGTAATTCAACAGCAAAGAAGGTAAGAAGACACTCAACAAAGATTGAGAAAAAGCATACCCTTTTGTCGCGATAAGTACTTGCATCGATAATTATCTTATGATGTACCACTAGTTGTCTCTCAATGTTATAAAAGAATGTGACAGAGACAAGCTGTTGACAATCTGCCCGTTGAGGCTAAAAATTGATGGATGGATGGTTGAATGGATAGCCAGATCTGTGCCTTGCCACAATTCTGTCTCTGAGCTCTTCAGGTAGTTCCTTTAACCTCATGATTCTCATTTGCTCCGACATGCACTGTGAGCTGTAAGGTCTTCTATAGACAGGTGTGTCGCTTCCCTAATTAAGTCCAATTAGTACAATCAAACACAGCTGGACTCCTATGAAGGTGTAGAACCATTTCAAGGATGATCAGAAAATATGGACAGCACCGAGTTAAATATATGAGTGTCACAGCAAAGGGTCTGAATACTTATGGCTGTGTGATGTTTCAGTTTTTTTCTTTTATAATGAATCTGCCAAAATTTCAACAATTCAGTTTTTTTTGGTGTCAATATGGGGTGCTGTGTGTACATTGAGGAAAAAAAATAACTTAAATGATTTTAGCAAATGACTGCAATATAACAAAAGAGCGAAAAATTGAAGGGGGTCTGAATACTTTCCATACCCTCTGTATACCAATTCAGAGCATTCCAAACATACTCAATGGGTGAAAGTTCTGGTGACCATTGAACAATTGGGATGTTTTCAGTTCCAGAAATTGTGTATCGATCCTTGCAAGACGTGGCCTTGCATTATCATGCTGCAAAATGAGGTGGTGGTCGTGGATTAATGGCCCAACGATAGTCTGTACATATGCCTGGCCAAACCATAACCCCACCGCCACCATGGCCCACTTGATCCACAATGCTGACATCAGCCATCTGCTCACCCACACAACGCCATACAAGCTGCTTGGCGTCTGCCCTGTATAGGTCACAGTGGCTCCAATAATTAAAAAAAAATAATAATTTTCCCCCTAAAAAGTTGGCATTTCAGAGGTGAGGTGATTCCAACTGTCACCGGACAGCAACAATGTATATATAACGTATGACTAAATTCTGCCACTTGGTGGTCCAGTACATTCCTTTTTCCACGCCGGCTATGCAATTAATTTGGTTTCCACTTCAGCCACTGACATCACACAAAGACATCGGTGAAATATTGACTATTAAGACCCCATACCTCCTTTAAGGCCGTGACTAATGCATGAGTTTTTAGACCTCGTCCACGGAAATGAGTGAAAGTGTATCCGGATTTGATTGTTTTTTTCCCCCCCTGTTATCAAATTACAGATTGCCAGATTACTAAAACTGCTTTACTGTGCTTTCAAATTGTTAAAGAACATAATTATGACTTCATGTTTTTATTGCTATCTGCTCACTATGTTCCAAATGGTTGCACTTCTCTGCCTTTAATTAGTACTATGAATTGAATATGGAAGCTTTGCTATGACTTTTACTAAGCACAGCAAATAAACAGCAATCCTCGCGCACAAAAACCAAACATTCTTCAGTTCAGTGCAATAGAATTTAGACTTTATATGATTTGTTGTTGTGGCTCCATAAACAACACAAAAAAACAGACAATGGCTTCACTTCATTCATTAATAAGTGAGATCACAATTCCTAAAAACTTTACTGAAGTTTCATGGAAGACGGATGGTACATAAATGCATGGTGTTATCTGTGTTCATAGGAGATAGCTCTCCATTTTCCTACTGAGGTTCAGTAGATTGTTTTTGAATGTCTCACTCCTGCCTCCCACTTGATGCTGTGCTCCAGCCACTCAGTGCCCACAGACATACATGGACACAGGTCAAGTACGTCCCACTCAGTGTCTCTTCCTCCCGGGTGACGAGATTTGGCAGAACAGACCACGGCAGGTGGCTCGCATAGCAGAGATCATTATTTGTCAGAGATATGTAAAGGATCCTCTGGCTCATTAATGTGTGAATTTGTGTTGGCGGGTGTGCAAATCTCTTGGCTGCAAAAGAACATCTATGTATACACCTGAATTTTAATCATTTGTTGGATTCATTTAACTATGGGCAGGCTGCCATTTTCCCTTAAGATAAGACATTTGACATTTTCTAGCTTTTGACTCAATATTTTAATCAGAAGGCCTATTACAAAGCTGTAAAATTGCAGCTGGTATACTGTATGTGTATCCAAAGGGCAGACCCTTACAAAGTCTGCACAATACTGATAGTCACAGTTACGTCTCGCTAGTTTGGTCGGTTATGTCATTATTTTGAGACAAATTGCCAATGATTTTGAGTTTTGTACACACAATCAAGAAATGCATCAGCTGGCACATGCCTTTAGTGTCACTGGATTCTTAGGATTGCTATTAAAATCCCACATAAAACCGCAACTGGATGTCTCTAACTTTGCCCAAAAACCCAAGACCCTGAAAGTGATTGGATTGTTCAAACTTGACTTTGAAATCTATTAATTTGCCTTATTCAACTACGTGTTTGTAGGTATTGGTGTATTAAAGGTATTTCCCAGAGCAGGAATAGGCACAGTGACAAAATCCAGTGTGTGTATTTGTGTGTATGTGTTTAGCAAACTGATTTACAAGAAGAAACTTTGTCGTTGAATAAGAACACAATAACATTTTGTTTGGTTTCTTGTAACTTTTTTCGACACATTACAGAGTTGTCAAATTCGAATGAATATAAAAATAAAATAATAATAATAATAATGGCTTTTGATTGTAAAACAATGATGTATTTAGCTATATAATGCGCTGTGAGTGACTCAGTGATTCATGTCAATCATGACACTTTGTGTTGTTTCCTCGCTGCTGACTTGGTCCTCGTCATAAAATATTTCAGTTACCGTATTTTCACGACCATAAGACACACTTAAAAGTCTTACATTTTCTCCAAGATGGACGGGGCGCCTTATAATGCGGCACTCCTTATGCGTGCACCGAGTTCTAAAATCTGTAAATGCTGTCGTGTGACTTTGATGAGTGCTCCGCTGGACTGACTGGGAGCATTTCCTGCCGACACGCTGCTTGTACAGAAGAAGGCGGACGTGACTGAGGACAGCATGCGGACGTAAAGGGGGAAGGGTGCGCGTGACAGAGTACGCTAAAGACACAGTAGGTATATAGTTCCGGTATGTGCATGGGTTTGGCTCAGGACTCCCGAAAATGGCACCTACGAAGAGACACGCTTACGAAGTTTGCAGTTTAAACTGCTAGCTGTCAGTTACACGGCGGAACATGGGAATCGCGCTGGGTCGAGGTGGGGATTGGGCGTGGGGGGTGGTGGTCCGGTCCCCGTACCCCTCCCTTTGGGACTGGTTGGGGCATTTCGCTTGGGGTGGGAGACCGGCCTGGGTCCTGGGGAGTGGGTGGCCTCCCCCTGACTGGGTCCCCCGTGGGATGGGCTCGCTGGCTTGGCCCCCCCTTGCAAATGGAGGGGGCTGGGACCACCCATCCTTAATATGCCGGCTCAGCAACTCCGTACACCAGTTGACTAACATGCATTCACTCACCAATAAGTTCCATAGACACACCATAGGCTTGAATTGCTGCTGATGGTCCGGCATAATTTGTTATTATGTGTTCATAATTTGTTCATGCTTTCTATTGGCCATGTAGTGTGCTCATTGTTGTGAGCAAGTTCGCGCTGTGTGGCGTCTTTAAAGTCACGTCTTGCAAACGGAAGTACACTTTTTCCATGTGCATTCATTTTCACTTGCCCGTCCATTGTACAGACAAGTGGCTGAGACCAAACAATTTCACCACAGTTCTCTCGCACTGTGTTGCAGGTAATTTACCTCTCTGTGTCAGTTTTGTGTGTTTTGTTTGTCTTTGCATTATTTTTCATTGATCTGGCTGTGTAATTGGCGCATGCTTGCAGTTCAGCGCAGCCTCCATTGGCGTTTATATTAGCAGTCACGTTACGGCTGCATGGGATATTGGGCGTGTTCAGGGATGCTTCGGAAATAGGAGATTTTATTCTTTATTTCTTGCTGTGCGGTTCTTTAAAATGGATTACGAGGGAAATGTCATTTATAGTAATTTGTATCACTGTTTACCACTATACGATCACATTTGATTTATAAGAGAAGAATTATTTTGTAAATAAACAGAGCCAAAAGGAATGAGCTGTGACAAGACCAAACGGAATTCCAACACATTCCTCTCACACTGTGTTGCAGGTCTTTACGTTCTTTTTGTAATAAAAACAATCCCTGTAATCCACCAGAGTGTCTGTGATGCATTGAAGCGACAGCGATATGGAGCTGAATCTCGCCACATATCATCGTGGCGCCCCTCACACATACATACATACATATATATCTATATCTATATATAGATATATATGTATATATAAAACTAAAATCATCTTTTCTCACCGTCATGACACACTTTCTACTAATTACCGCACAAAACAAAGTAATAATACCAATGCAATAACCAAACAAAATGTTCTTCTCCATTCAAAATATACTATAACGCCATCACTTCGCATACAGGACGTGCAGTTTATTCCCTCTTGTTGCACATTGTTGGAAGCCGCTATAGATGAGAGAGGAGCAACATTGACATCTCCATTGACCAATATGAGGGCACCAGGATCACAGATGTCGCCATCACAGCATCATAGCACATCACTCATGTTTGCGAGAAGCTGAGTGTGAAAGAATAAATAAATACAACTGTATTTTTGTAAAAGCCCAACGTTTGCTCACTGGCGAATAATGCATACGGAAAGATGAGTTCAATTCTCCAGCCCCATTCAGTACGTCCCTCTCACTTTACTTTTTAAATAACTTAATTGACTCTCATTCCTCTACACGTCTCCTCCAGGATGCACTCAGTTCCACGCTGACGATGCTCTTCGTGGTCGCAGCTCCTCCAGCCGTACCATCACAGACAATCCAACAGCGGCAACATTTTTTGCTCAGCAAAAACGAGGCTCTTGCAAAAATGCTGCCCGTTAAAAGCGCAAAATAAGTGCCTGCGGCCATACCATTACAGTTAAGCGGCAACAGTGAAAGAGCGCCGACATGCTCCTCTCAACAAAAACAAGGCTGTAGCTTACATGACACCATCAAGGCGTAAAATAACAAGTGCCAATATTCTACTCCAATGAATGCCCAAAACAGTCCACAACCAGTACACGGTTGTACATCAACGGACATTAGATGACAAAAAAAAGGGGGGTAAAAATTCAAATTAAAGAGAAAATTTAGCAGAGCTCTTGTATTTCTGTGGTGTAGGTTTTGGTTTCGGACATTCTGTTTAACATCCAAAAAGCAATGCAACACCGCCATCTACAGGGATCTGTTAGTTGTTAGAGTGGTTCACAAACCTGAATTGCACAGACAAAATGGGCGAGACCCTCTTCCATGCCTACTCATTGACCAAAACTAAACTAGGATTGAAATCGCAGTACATGTGAACCTTTAAACAACTGACATTTGAACACAAACAGTGCAGCAACACATGCAGACAGAGCATATAACAATAATCACACGCATAAATTACATGCTGAAAATTACTAATATTACTGAAGCTTAGTTGCAACGGTCTTTGTGTTTCATTATCAAATCTACGTCTATTATATTTATGTATTATACTGCCCCCTTGTGGCCAATACACACACATCAGAAAGAGCAGAAGAATAGCCACAATAAAAATGAAAACCTTACCTCAAATAAATTATTGATTCTCAATGATTCCATTTAAATGCCACCGGGCCGCTCTCCTGGGCCCGACCCCGCCTCTCGGGTGGGGTCCTCAGCCTCCGCAGTGCAGGCGCAGCAATTGCAGGACACTTATACGAAATGGTGTCAATTCACTTGCATGTGTCCGCAGACACGCACCCCTGGGAATTATTCGCTGGGTGTGGGGCCACTCACCTCTTGTGACAAATAACTCATGAATATCCAAATTACTTAGGTATCCCCTCACTCACACTCTGGTCCTATAGACGCTTCAATTTACATAGCCACTCCCACAACCATTGTCCTGCATGCGCCCCCCCTGTCCTATCTTGTCGTGTCCTTCCCTCACAGGATGAAGCACTACTGCCCCATACAACACTCATATCTAATGTGTCATTGTTGTAGGTATATCGTGATTTACTTTCCTCATCTCGTTTACAGTTAGTGCTTCGTCTTGTGTCGTCTTCTTTTCTCACTCCCCTCTCGAAACCTTGTTCTGTTCGACTGATCGACTCTGATTCTCGATAAATATCCATCAAAATACTAAGAAACCACAGTGGCAGCTTAAAAAGTCCAGTGACACAGTAAACGTGTTCCAGCATGAAAGGGATACAGATCCTCCTTTGCGCTTGGCCCAACAGCCGAAGAAGACAAAAAAACAAAAAGAAAGAGCAGCACAGTCTCCATTGAATTATGATGCAAAAACTTCATTTTATTTTGTATTATTACTTTGTTTTTATAAAGTACTATACAGTCGAGTGATATTTTTCTTATCAAAAGCATGTTTCAATATATTTTAGGTATTTTTTGGCAGTCTGGAAGAAATTAATGGTGTTTCCATTCATTTTAATCGGGAAAGTTGATTTGAGATACAAACGATTTGACTTACGAGCATGGTCGTAGAGTAAATTGGATACCTCTTTTAAGCGATGATGCACATTGGAAATCTTTAAAAAAGGATTGTGTGTGTATATTGTATGTTGTGAGCAAGCAGAGCTAGTTATCGAGGTGAGGAACGGACTCAGTCCCGAACTGACCGTTTTATAGGATTGCTCATGCCTGTGTGCTTTGCTTGACGTGAGGGTTGTTCTTCAGATTGGAGAACTATAAGATATTCTATAGCTAGGCACAGTATTGAGAAGTAAACATCAGTGACAATAAAGGATAAGTGTGCAACTGTTAGAAACTGTAAGTCCCACACAAAGGATGAGTGAGCATCAAATAGATTACCTTAATTGCTGAAGTGGCGATCTGGAGGTGGTGCAGTCTCCTTAGGGTGCTTTCTCGATCTGTGAAGTATGAAGCTGCTAGCTGATGGAGTAGCTCCAGTGACACCACAGTGCTGTTGCTATTGCCTTCTGACTTCTTATTTAGCTTTTGCTTGTCCAGGAAAATGGTTAAGGACTCCTCCCCTGAGGATGAAACAATCAATCAGACTTACTAAAACTGAGATAAAATGCAATTTTCATGACGTATTTGCTTTATTTCTGTTATCTGCGGATTTCCTTTTTAACCCTTGTGAATGAAGCATTTCATTCTGTCTCACGTCGCGTTATAAAGAGGAATAACCATGGATGTAAAAAAAAAAAAAAAAGGTGGTGCAGTTTGGATAGGAACAGCGCAAAACGGATGCAGCAATTAAAAGAGGTTAAATCAAAAGTCCTGAGTTACAAATTAGTGTCATTGACAAAACAAAGGTAAATGTATATGTTTGTTTTGTTGTTAATGTTCTGATATTTAAATGTCGAATATGGTTACAAAAATGCAGGGATGAAGTGCAAAGCAGTGCCAACGTAGCGTGGGCAAAATGAGAGGCGGGCGAGAGAACTTTTCCATTTGTGCGAGTGATCGTCACACATCATCTCTTCAACAATGCAATTTTGGAACGTCTGAATTATCAGTTTAAAACTTGGGACAGTACACCTGTAAAATGAGTTCGGCATGACTGGCTTCAAAGTCAGCTGTTAGATTAGGATTTCACGTTAGATTTTGGAGGAAGAAAAATTAGATAAGTCAAAACTTCTAACAGCATTGACTAAAAGGGAAATAATTCGCTTTTTAGACATTGGTTGAAAATGGTGCCAGATAAAATAAATTCCAGAGTTGGTTCTCTGTAGAAAATAAAACATACTTATACTTAAAAATACAACAGCATTTGATCAAAGAAGAAGACGGATGTAACAGAAAAATTGATCTAAAATGTGTTCTTAGCCACAGTAGCATTAGAACACAGACTCTTTGAGCCCAATTAGTTGAGTCTGTTAATTACATCCCGAGTCTCGCTATCAGTCTGCGGCTGCATTAGTCAGCTCCGGCTCCCATGCCGATGCCCCGTAGGGGGGTTGTCCGTTCAGCGGAAGTCAAGTGACGCATGTGTGGATGCAAACAGATCACAAGGCACAAATATTGGACATGCAGGGTGCTGTGAAAGTCTTTGAAAAAATATTACATTCTCTCTCTCTCTCTCACACTTTTTCCTGTACTTCATCAAAATGAATGTGTTAAAGTCCTATTATATAAACAAGTGTGGTTAATGTTTGAAAAATAAAAATCCTGCTTATAATGGATTCACATGGGACAGTTATTGAATAAATATCCGTCTATATCGTGAAATTAAACAATATAGTGCATGGTTTGAATGATCTGAAAATTGTGGCCTTGTAAATCTCTCACTTGTAAGTATTTTATGAAGTTGTAGCTTGAAAAAATGATGCTCCGGAATCAATTTTCCTCCAGCCCCTATATACCGAGCAGCGAAGTTATGTTATACTAAGTGATGACCAGGGTCTGCAGTGTCTCACTATCACGAGGATGTCACTGAATATATAATGCAGGTCTCCGCCTTGATTTGTGAGGTGCCAACAATCAATACTGCAGGCAATTCTGTTTTGTGAGTTACTTCCAACCTCTCAGAGGGGCGAAGAGGGGAAAAAGAAATCCAATAAGTGAGACATATGGTTAGAAACGGGTCAATTTTATCCCACGTCTGCTCTGCCCAGCTCTTGCAGCAAGTAATGCTCATTTAGAGGAAGGATGATTGAACAGTTGTGTGGTCTAAGATCTGTGATTAGATGCTGCAGGTGCATATGGTGCTCGTGTGGAATGCTGCCTCTCGCCCGAAGAGAGCTGGGCCAGGCTCCAGCACGCCCGCAACTCTACTGAGGATAAGCGGTACAGAAAATGGATGGATGGTTGGATATTGTAGTGGTAGATCTTAGCTTACAGTCTGTGGGGGGGAAAAAGTGATCTTGGGCTTGAAAAGGTTGGTTACCACTGCTTTATAACTTGAGACTAGAAGCTACTGGTAGCTGAAGTCTTTCCTTACCTCCTAGGGTAGCAGACACCAGGAAGTGAGTTCCATACTTCTTGATGAGGTTTTCGTTGATTTGCTGCAAGGTTGGCCGTCGCCCAAGTAATCGCAGGTTACGTAGGAATTCTGGTGCTAAGGGCAACGGAGCTTTAAAGAAGTCCCTCTTTTCTGTAGCCAGGCTGTTTACCTTCCAGTGGCTGAATTCCCTGACAAGAGAAACACATGACTTAAATACCCTCAAGTCCACTCTTTCAACTTCTCTTCCCTCTTTGTTAAGGACAGTGCTACTGTTGACAACCTACACATATACAGTAAAAGGCACAAGAAGCCCCCGACGAAAGCTGTGCATACACTTTGTATGGTTTTTTTAAGACACAGTAATTTGAAGCTGCTGACTAATAAGTAGGGATGACATAACGATACTGCTTATCAATCCGGTACTTTAACGGTATTCTTATCCTGACCTTTTTTTTTTTGTAGAAAAACACAAACAAATCTCGGAATTAACACTGCTTTATTTTTTTTCTTAAATCACTTGTCTTGCAACTGCAACAACAATGTAAAATAAATAAAAACAATGATTCACAGAAACCCCCCCCCCCCAAAAAAAAAAAATCACTGTTATAATATTAAACAAAAGAATGATTGAATGCAAAAGAAAACTGTTATAATGCAGCTGAAAGACGAGGCGGCGAAAGTTCGTCTGCCGCTGCCTCGTCTTCCAGCATCTCTGGGGGTTAGGCAATCGAAAATAAAAAATAAAAAAAAATTTGATAAATAAACATTTCCCCACATGTACTAGCTAATTGTTTGTTATGGTTGCTTAAAAAATGACAATGATACGTTACCCTGACCTGAGCAAGAAGTGCAAGTAGAGAAATAAAACTGGATAAAGTAGAGTTTTCTGTCTATTCTAATGCCAATTACAGAAACATTGTGACAAAGACAAACGAAGAGTTGAGAAAATCACCTCGTTTCAAATGCCTTATAATCATTTAAGCACTCTGAAAATTGCATGTAGTGTAACCCCCAGGTACTGTATGTGAATATTATGCAAATCATAACAGAAAAGAGCAGATCTGCATCATCTGCATAATTTGCTGGCAAAACAACAATTGCTGAATATTACAGCGCGTTGTGTGTTCATTTCAGAACAGGATACCACAATTGACTCTCATTCGCACTTTCTCAAAAGTGCAATCCGCAATCATGGTGTTGGAAACTCTATAACTTGAATAAGTGACATTAATTGGGTGATGTTCTTTCGAATCACACTATACATGTGAATGGGCTCTTTGATATGACACACTGGGAGGAAGTATTTGACAGTATGTAGGTTGTAGTGGTTGTGTTGCATACAGTATACTGCGTGTTTTCAAAGAAAAGAAAGCTACCATTTAACAAACTATGACAAAGCTTTTCTCAGCAACTCTTGCCTCAGGGAGAGTCTGGTGAAATTAGAGCTTCATTAGGAGGTTCATTGTCACGCAATGCACTAATAGATGCTTCCAGCATGGCCACGGACCCGTTTCTCATTATTTAGTCACATCTCTTACTTAAAAACAAACAAACAAACAAAAAAAGCAGGGGAAATCATTCTTTTTACCACCTGCCTTTTTATTCTTTTGTAGTGTGTAGTTCCAATGGCATAAGGTGAAGCTATGTGAAGAATGTATTCTTTATTTTACCTTTGCAAAATCACAAAGAGACTTTTAACGTCTCAATAGATATCTCGACTGATATTTTGACCCACTATTCATAAGCAAAGTGTCTCCTCAGTTTTGAAGGGTGCCTTCTTCCAGATTGTATGTTTCAGATTTGTGTACCGATAACATTCACATCAGGTCAGGTGTTTTGTTATTAGCCATTCTTGTCTCTTCATCCTGTTGCAAGACCCATCACCTGCAACTGCGACCATGCTTTCTGACACCGAGCAGCACATTTTGCTCCACAATGTCTTCATAGTCTTGAGGTTTCTTAGCACGCAGCACAGGTTCAAGACACCCTGTGCAAGATTTAGAAAAGCAGCCCCAGACCATAACTGAGCCTACTATGTGTTTCACAGTACATCGTTTTCTTTGTTCACACAGGCAAAGGCAAAATTGTTAGTACCTTTTTCTTAAAGAATTAAAAACCCAAATCCATCATCAGATGTCCCGCAAGCATTGAGGCTCCTCAATATGCATTTCAGCAAATTCCAGTCTTGTCAGTTTAATTGACATATTGTCAATTTATTGACATAATGCTTAGTGTCATTATTATTAACAAAAGAAAAGAAACAACAATTTCGGAGCAGCTTTTTTTTTTTCACTGATCACTGATGACTAGACAACTATTAAAATAGGCATTAATTGCAGCCCTATTAGTCATTAGCTATCACTCGCCTGACTGAGCATTGGTTTCAGACTAATGCGAAATCCAGGGAGAATGGCAGCCAGTGGTTGTACACTGATTAACTGGGGTTGATTCTGACTGATGTGCTTGCTGGGCTTTTTCACAGTGACTGAGCTTTGGCAAGGAGGCTGGATTGAGATGGGCAGAAATATAAGATGTGCTTTGCATCATTTTCTTCTCTCCTCGCTTTGCTTTCCAAGAGTTAACACTAAGACCATTGGCTGAATATTTGGCTAATGATGATAGATGATGTTAATCACACAGTTTTAGAACAGCCGTGATTGCACCTGCAGCCCTGGCATTTAGTTAAGCTGAAACAGTCAAAATTTTGTTTCCATAAAATTTTGTTGACTATGCAGTGTACTTCCTTGGAGGTTTGTGCTTGCAACATGTTTGAAAATAAGCCACCTGGACATTATTAGTTGTCAGAGAAAGACAGAGCCTATCAGATGCCTCTCAGGGTGAATATAACAGTCATTTTATAGCAGTGCAGCTGTTACAAATAGGATACTAGAAACTGTTTCGATCAGAAACTCAAGACATTAGGTGTGTGTTGAATAATACCTTTTAAGGACATTTGTTTCATCCAAAAATACCTGCTCTTATATGGGTGTCACCTTTACACTTATATACAGTGAAACCTGGACAAAAGGGACCCTGATATAACGGATATCGGAAAGAAACGGACCATCAACACTCCTTCCAAAAATAGTTTCCATTTGTTCCAGAATTGTTGTTTACTGAAGCTGTGGCCCAATGCAGGCAGAAAACGGTACTGACGTATTTTGTATCTCAGATATTCTCCCAAAAAAAAAAAAAATAATAATAATAGATCCAATTCGCCCCAAAAATGTGGCAGCCATGTTGAATGTGGGGCATTGACATGGTGGCCATGTCATGATCGACGTATCTATTGTGCCGTAGAGCGCGCAGAGAGCGAGAGAGAGAGAGAGAGAGAGAGAGAGAGAGATTGAGAGAGAGAGAGAGAGAGAGAGAGAGAGAGAGAGAGAGAGAGAGAGAGAGGCAGTGTTAACTGAGGAATGCAAAAGTTTCTGGAGTCTGGAACATGCCATTTTTGGTACAGTAACAGTTTTTTGTCAAGCCTTTGGCAACAGATCTGGAACTAGGAAGCACATTAATTCCTCATGGCTCATGATAGCGACTCGCCTATGATGAGTACTGTAAGTCAACAATGCCACCATGATCAAATTTAACCATCACTTCTTCATCAACCCTGTTGCCTTCACCAACATGTCATTTACAATCTGCACCAATCACGACCCACTCTCTGTCTGAGATGCTCAGAACTACTTTGTCAAGCTCCTTCCAGAATTTCTCTTTCACCTACCTGTGGGGCATGGGGACCTGTGGGACATTACATAATACATAACACCCTCAATTTCAAGTATCAGCCTCATCACTCGATCTGATACTCTTTTCACCTCCAAGACATTCTTAGCTAACTCTTCCTTTAGAATAACACCGACTCCATTTCACATCTCCACCATGGTAAAATAATTTGAAACCCGCCCCTAAACTTCTAGCCTTACTGCTTTTCCACCTGCTCTCCTGCACGCAAGATATATCAACCTTTCTCCTAATAATCATGTCAACCAACTGTTGAGCTTTTCCTGTCATAATTCCAACATTCAAAGTCCCCACATTCAGTTGTAGGCTCTGTGCTTTCCTCTTCTCTTTCTGCCGAAGAACCCGCTTTCCACCTCTCGTTCATCTTTGACCCACAGTAGCTGAATTTCCACCGGCGCCCTGTAGGTCAATGGCGTCGGTGGCGGATGTTTTTAAGCCAGGCCATGACCGATCCAGTATGGAATTCTTTAGATGAACGCTCATACAGTATTTGTTTGGAAACGTTTTCATTCAGATGCCCTTCCTGACGCAACCGTCCACATTCATCCAGGCTCGGGACTGGCCTATAGTTTGCATTGGCTTGTGCCACCCATAGGGCTGCCGATGCCACTTCAATTCAGATAAAGGTGCAGTAAAGTACAGGTGCTATTGTAAACCATCTCATTGTGTTATTACACTAAAATGTGTGTTGACTGTCAGTTGTAATTTACAACTACACTAACAATTACATATGTCTTTCAGTATCTAGCTGTCAATTGCTTGAAAAATAATTTGCTAACTTTCTGAATAAAGTATGGTCAGTTTAGAGACGATCTTACTGTATCAATAGATAACGACAGTACTGCGTGAGTGGGTTACTGTTTTTGCAATGTAAATATAATGGAATTGTTTTTTATTTGATTCATACTTCAGTAAACTATTATGTAAGAATTCAACACGAGAATTGGCTCATGGATTGTTGAAGGAAATATATATATATATATATATATATATATATATATATATATATATATATATATATATATATATTAAGTACAGTATATCTTGCCAGAGTATGTATGAAAGTAGGTTGACAAGAAAAAAAAAAAAAAAGGTTTGCACTTCTTTCTAGTACCAGTCGATTTGTTCCAAGCTGTGGGTTATTATGTGAGCTGTGTGAGTTGAAAGTGAGCAGACCAGAAACTTTATAATGAGCAGTTGCACCTGAAACAGGTAGTTTCCCATATTAAATTTCCCATCATAAAAATTGACCCACATACTCCCAGAGGCAATTTCTGGAGTTGAGGGTTGGTTGAGTGCATAACCTTCAAGTCACAGCATGGAAATTGTGCTTCACTGCTCACAATCAATCATCCATGGTAATGAGCCTCGATACAGAAGGACTGATACTTTCTAACCATTTCATTCAAATGTTTTTATGTTCAAAAGAAACTTCATGCACAGGAGACACTGAAAATGAAATGAAAAAGGATGTGTTCAAAGCACTTAATACATGCATCACTTCAAATAACGCCAACTTGTTTTAACAAACATTTAAGATATTTAATTATTCATTCCAGTTAAGTGAGAAAATCGACACATATTGTTGGGATGTATCTTTTTTTTGCATTTGACAGTTGGTAGGGCAAAATATTTGGGACACACTTACAATGGTGAAACAGTGGTTGGCATGTCTGCCTCACAGTTCTGAGGGCCCGGGTTCAAATCCTGTGTGGAGTTTGCATGTTCTTCTCGTGCCTGCGTGGGTTTTCTCCGGGTACTCCGGTTTCCTCCCACATCCCCAAAACATGCGTGGTAGGTTAAATAAAGACTCTAAAATGCCCATAGGTGTGAATGAAAGAGTGAATGATTGTTTGTTTATATGTGCCCTGTGATTAGCTGGCGACCAGTTCAGGGTGTACCCTGCCTCTCAACCGAAGAGAGCGGGAATCAGCCTGGGACCCTAGTGAGGATAAGCGGTTCGGAATATGAATGAATGAATGACAATTTACAATGCATGTTATGTACGGCATTCCAGTGCTCTAGACCAGGATTACTCAATAGGCTGTCACCGGGCTGCATGTGCCCGCTGGCCACCCATTTGTGACCCTCAAACTGTTACAGCCTTTTCCAAGATCAGATAAGATGGGGCGTTCTCAGAGTATTAGTATGGCAGTAATCTACAGTGCACCATCAACACTGTGTATAGTGGGGATGGGGCACTGTGCTGACCTCGCCTCGGGACGTTGTGAGTCGGTGGGGAGAATACTTCGAATGGATGGATGGATGGATCGATGGATATTTTTACATTATTGACTATTTTGAAATGTGTTATGTTCACAGATGAGACTAATTTACTTTGTTCAGGGGAGGATATTAAGGGACTACTGATATTTATGGAGAGTGAATTGATATTGTTAATGGTTTGATGGAAATAAGTTGTCACTAAATGAAAGCCAAATTAAATTCATGGTGTTTGGAAATAGTGAAACAGGAAATAGTGAAATTCTACATATAAAAGCTACATATAAAATATATTCAAAGTCAATAAGCCAAATCTGTTGATTTTTTGACAGAAATATTTTTCAGTGTTAAGAGTAAAAGCCTTTTAGATTATATTCAATAATTGTTTTATGAATTAAGAGAAGGAAAACATAATTTAAGAGGGTTATGTATTTTTAAAACATGCAAAGTGAGAAAATATATAACATTTGGTTGTGTTTCTTTGTTGGGCGTCACATTATGGAATAGCCTTAGTAGAGCTGAAATTATTTCGCTCTTAAAGACAGATTTAAAAAGTAAAATAATTCAGGGTTATAAATTCTTGCCTGTCGTATTAAAATCGATTTTCTTCTTTTGGCTGCAAAAGGGCGGCACGGTGGCCGACTGGTTAGAGCGTCAGCCTCACAGTTCTGAGGACCCGGGTTCAATCCCCGGCCCCGACTGTGTGGAGTTTGCATGTTCTCCCCGTGCCTGTGTGGGTTTTCTCCGGGCACTCCGGTTTCCTCCCACATCCCAAAAACATGCATAAATTGGAGACTCTAAATTGCCCGTAGGTGTGACTGTGAGTGCGAATGGTTGTCTGTTTGTATGTGCCCTGTGATTGGCTGGCAACCAGTTCAGGGTGTACCCCGCCTCCTGCCCGATGACAGCTGGGATAGGCTCCAGCACGCCCGCGACCCTAGTGAGGATAAGCGGCTCAGAAAATGGATGGATGGCTGCAAAAGTTGGGGTATTGATTTATTTTTAGAACTGTCAAGGATAGGCAATAATAAACATTGTGCTGCAGCTTACTCCTATTTTTTGTGGAATTTTGTGATCGGGTTGGATATGTTGTATGATGTATATTTTTTCCCCTCCTTTTGACCAAAACTAAACATTCATTCATTCCCCAAGGTCCATTTCCCCATTGTTAGGGAAAATACCTAACCATCCTTGTCATTTAGGCGCCTTAAAGCATTTATCGCTTTTGTGTTCATTCGTATGTTATTCGAGCAGTAAAGGTCACATATCTTGTGCATGGGCAATGACATCACGGTGACTGAAGGCAGAGGGTAGCATGTGGCACGGAGGGTAAGTGTACGCTCTGCAACCGGAGGGTCGCCGGTGCCTATCCCCGCCCGAGCGCATGTCCTCATGTCCCTAAGGCAAGACGCTCAACCCACATTGCCTATGAATGAATGTGGTTGGATGTTTGGTGGTGGTCGGAGGGCTGCAAGCACAGAATGGCAGCCACGCTTCCGCCAGACTGCCCCAGGGCAGCTGAAGCGACACACATAGCTTACCACTACCAGAGTGTGACTGTGGAGTGAGTGTGCAATTATAAGATTTATTTATGTTTTAGACAGTGACACAACACCTCAATTGAACTGCAGTCATCTGGAGACAGTGCTAGATATAACAAAGACAATACATGCCAATGTGCAGTGCGTTGACATGACTGCAGCAAATTGAAAAAGACATTTTTGAGTTAAGGCCTAAAATGCAACAAATGTATCTGCTTCAAAACACTATTTAAGAATTAGGCCAACAATGAATATAAAAGAGTCAAAGGCAATATCATTTGGAAAAATCATGATTAAAAAGTAAAAGAAAAGCATTGTCTGCTTTCTGAGAATGGGGTGAGACATCTGTTTTTCCACAGACATGTCCATTCTTATCATTTGCTTGGGATTTGTAAATAATCCGGCATTTCACTTTCCCAGTCAGCATTTGTTTTTAATAGATAAGATTGAATTGAAAAAAGAAGTCTACAATTCATAACAAATGCATGGATACTTCAGTCAGCATATTATTTTTTTCCATTGCAGTGTATAAGTCTTACGTTCCTCAAGTGTAACTGTAGTGTCGAGAGGCGGGGTCCACCATCAACTGGTTGCCAGCCAATCGCAGGGCACATATAAACAAACAACCATTCGCACTCACATTCACATTCAATGAAGCTGCCGTGCATGTTTTTGGGATGTGGGAGGAAACCGGAGTACCCGGAGAAAAGCCACGCCGGCACGGGGACAACATGCAAACTCCGCACAGATTTGAACCCGGGTCCTCAGAACTGTGAGGCGGATGTGCTAACCAGTCGCCCACTGTGCTGCCACTGGTTGCTATGTTATGCTCTCCAACCTGCCTCACTGTATTACTTGTACTGGATAAATTAAGGATGCCTTACTTTACCTCTTAAATACCTCATAGCTATTCTGAGAGCTATGCTGTGGCCAAGCTGTTTGAAACTGTGTTTGTGTGACAGGAGGCTGATATGTCTTAGTTCCATGCAAATTTAAAAGCTATTTTAGGTGTTTTTTAATGTGTTCCTTGCATCTAACTTCCAAGTCACAAACAAGTTCAATCATTCAACTGGAGGGCACCTACGGTATTCCTGTTTTTAAAAAAATAATAATAATAAAAAAAGCCCTTTTTTAATGAGAATGCTTCCTCCTAATTTCACATATTCATATGGATTTTTTTGTATATATATATATATATATATAGAAACGAGTATTAAATAGTTAGAGGGTCCAATACAAAAAATAAAAACACTTCTGTGTTCTTGTTTTGACTGTTGTTGCATAATGCTTTTGCAGCGTGCATTTTTTGGGAAAGGCCTGGACATGTACTACATAACTCTTTCTGCAAAAGACAAATTACTTATTGATGTGCAGAGAGGTATGGTCATATCACAGGTCAGAAAAGTTTTAATAGACTGTGTGTTTGAATAATTCATATTGAGGGATTCAATTTTTTGCACATACACTTACAGTATTATTGCATGTGGTGAGAAAGACAAATGGACGATTAATTGATTTTCAATGGACTCATTGAAAAATGTATTTGTGGCCTTTTTGTATTTGTATTTGACTCCCCCTGACCGAGAGTGTGCATTTCTTACTGGATGTTGTCCTTTTGATTTAAAATGTTCAGCTGGACTCTGAATCTCCTATTTATGTTTATATGAGCTTCTATTCGTCATTGGCTCAAGCAGTCACCATAGCAACTTATGATGTGTTGACTGATGATGCACATTGCAGTGCCAACTTTGTGGTTACAAAAATAGAATAAAAAAGCTGTGCACTAAAAAACAAGGTAATCAAAACAAAAGGATGACTGACTTAACACCAATCGATTACCTAACCTTCTTTAAAGAACATTTGAGGATGATTTTGTTTTTATTACCTCTACCCAGTATCTTTGTTTGTGTATGCTACCAGGGTTATGTAAGAGCTAATGAACCAATCCCAATTAAGAAATGTGTGACTTCCCAAATAAACCATTACAGAATTATTGGTGACACAAATTTAATAAGTTGTAACAAAGGTGAGGTAGCACAAAGTGGAAGATTAAAATGGAAAATAATGCATTTTTTTAATTACTTTTTTACTTCTGTAATAAAACTGTGGGTGCGCTCCACCATTTCATGTACAAGTCTACTTTTACCAAAATGTGTATGCGGTTGCAGCCAGGACTCCTTAAAAAAACTCTTGACACATTTGACATTTGATTTTTCCACTTGACTCAGTGCAAAATATTAGGCATACAGCCAAGCAACACAATGTGTTGACTAACAAGTTCTCAGCACGTGGCCACCATCTGGTCTTATCTTGTATGGTTTGCTTTCCTTCCTCTCTCACACAAGCAGCACAGACACTTATTTCCTCTTCTTTCACTCTCAAGGATGAAACATTACCCCCCCCCCCCAACAAATTATTTGCCTCTTTTTAAACTGTTATTCTTGTTGGCACTTGGGCAACACTTTTTACTGAAAAATTGGCCAGTATGCTATTAATAATCCTTGGCTCAAGATAGGGGGAGATGGTTGAACAAAGAATATATGATGCAAAAACATAATTGGACCATACAGAAACACCCAGATGAAGAAATATCAATGGGGCAATTTTTCATTTTTTGTTGTTTCTGACTAATAATTTCCTGACAATATACTGTTACCCAGTGCCATAAGGTGAGAGCAGCAGGGGCTCTATAATGTCCTGACCATAAGTTGAACTTTAGATGAGAGGGTAAATGTTCACAGTTCTGAGGACCCGGGGTTCAATCCCCGGCCCCGCCTGTGTGGAGTTTGCATGTTCTCCCCGTGCCCCGTGGTTTTCCCTAGGTTAATTGACAACTCTAAATTGCCCGTAGGCGTGAACGTGCCCGCCTACTTTAACAATTCAAGAGGGGAAAAAAATCTAATTCTTCTCCAAACATCAGCTAGTTTTCAATTGCAATCTACTCAATATTCACTCCCAATGTCCTGCAGTGATACAGAGAACATGTGTCCAACGTGTCACAGCATTGCTTCATGCTACACTTTCACATCATCATGAAGTAGTGCTTTAATGTAATTTCCTGTCAACACAGGTTGAAGAAGCAGATGAGGAAGCGCACACCGTGATGACAAAGCGCTGGAAGTCCTTGTTTGTAAAACAGCGCAGGTTTGAGACATTTCATATGATACATTTATAATTATGGCTGGTTTTGAATCTCGCCTCAGGCTTTCCTGTGTGGAATTTGCATGTTCTCCCCATAGTCTGGCTTTCTAACGCATTCCAACATCTGTAGTCGGTTAATTGAAGACTTTAAATTGCCCATTGGTGTGGTGTGACTGTAAATAGTTGTTAGTGCGTATGGGCTCGCGACTCACTGGCGGCTAGTCAATAAGTACCTGTGCTCCAGCTCACTCGTGATCCGACAAGTGGTTCCAAAAACGAATGGGTGGTTGAATACATTTAGAATCTCCCACTGACCAAGTAACCTAAAAATCAGGCAAGCATACACTTGAATTTTAGTTCCCCTAAATAAATGACGGAGATTTAACTATTGTTACAAAGCTCCCACATAAGACACAGAGAGGAGAGAGAGAGAGAGAGAGAGAGAGAGAGAGAGAGAGAGTACACGTTAAAATAGCTTTAATGGAAGTCGACGTCTCCCAAGGCATAAATAAATGCCACAATTTTCAAGACTGAGGTAAAATTATCTTTGTAAAATTCTAGAGGTCCCTTCCCTTCCCTGCACCAGCATTTTGTTGAGCCACACAGAAGACATTAATAAAACAGGCCTGTTTCAACTCTTGTGAATAACTACGCTTTTATATTGAATTTTGCAGTTGAGATGTAATTTGGCACATTTAACTTGGCAAATATGTGATAAGAAGTATTTGAATGAATCGATTTGGATCACATTATTTTAGCTCCAGTCTTTAATTTACTCACTGTGTTCAGCGGCATCTGTCAGCTGAACAGGTAAAGCTTAGTAATTAGTGCTGTTGTAGTTTTTAATACTTGGTAAGATACTTAAGAAGCTTAAACAATAATAAGAACAGTAACTTCTCTGATAATATTGTGCGTGTATGTTAAAGCTTGCACAAACACTGAAGTCTTAACAATGCAGACTGAAACACTAAAGTGGGCAATCTGGGTTGCCATGGTAAGGGAATATAGCAGAAAAAGCCTATAGTGAAGCTTATCCAAGGTACAATTGTTCAATGTTGATACTTAAACAGGGTTAAAATCAAACAAATATTTACGTTTTTTTTATTATTATTATATCGTAATATATCCTAAATGTTTGTAGCAAAGTATTTTTTCTAGATATATATATATATACCATCTTTCATATAAGGGAGTGTGAACATTTGAGTCACCCTTATAGACCGTATGAGATGTGAGCAGCCAGACTACACAATTCAGAAATGTAAAAACCTTGGGAAGCAATATGTGAGGCAGCTTACTTGATACACTGAAAAGAGAGATGTGATATGGTTTCCTCTTTGACCTGTTTCATATATAAACCCTTCTGCGGATCTTCTCCACACGAAATCCCATCAAAATATGCAGTCCCGGACCTGTCTTACCTATAAATTTTGTATCTGGTAGAAAATCCCTGCTGGAACCTCTCTCTGAACTCAGTGTACTCAGGGCAGCGGTGGAAAGGTCCCTTTTCTGACAGCAGCCAGTCCAGCTGCCCTCCACTCTGCCTTGTGCTGAAGCCCCATGCAGAGGAACTGGAGGGGGAGGAGGAGGAGGAGGACGAGGAGGAGGAGGAAGATGCCGAGGGGGACGACAGCGAACCATGGAGCGCTTTGCCCGCGTGCCCCCCGCTGGCCGCTTGTTCAGCTCGGATGGGCCACAGCACCCACAAGAACACCCACGACAACCATAGAAGCATCAAGGAGGATGCCGACCATCTAGCGGGAAAGGCAGATCCATGGGAGCACTCCTCTTTTCTCATAGGCCAATTGGTTGACATGGTCCCGATGGTGGAGGACCGGCATTTCTTCTGACAGTCACCTCCCACTGGCCTGAAACAATAAAACAAAACTGAAATTAGCTCAAATATATATATATATATATATATATATATATATACACATATATACATACAGTACATACATATGTCATAATAACACTGCAATACTGTTCAGAATTGTGACACATCACTGTTATTGTATATTCTGTCCTCATAACACACACTGGATCATGATCAAATTCTGTTCGGAAGTCTCAACAACTACTCGTCAAGACAAGTTCATGAAGTATAGCATTTGAGTCAATGCCAAAGATTTTGCCACAACTGTAGATACTATATTCAATAACAAACAACCGGAGGCCAAGTGGGATACATTTAGGTTGTCTGTGACCATTCATTACTTGTAAATACAAGGTTTGGGTTTGGGTGCATTTTAAGAAGTACAACTCATGATTTATGTTAGCAATTTGGCAAATGACTGGAGTAATGCATCTTCTTACGCAAGATGATAAAAACCACCACCACACATGACCAGAGTGGTAGCATTGTGTCGTTCAATATTAATGCTACCACCCGCCTCGAAAAAGATCTGGGGTGCTAGCGCATAAAAACGGCATAGAGAGGGGAAACCAAGAATTTGGATCAGGATTGCATACCAAACTTCATGCACTTTTTTTGTTAGTATAAAAAAAGCACACTCCCACACAATTCTATTATAATTGGTGACTGTTGGCCTTCAGAAAGTGGAGGTTTGCTGTTTACTTCACTGTTAGTGTAAAAGTACTCATGTGCGGGATGAAGTCCTTAGAGACAAATGAGCATATCAGACAGGATATGCAAAGTAGCAGAGAGGATACTTCAAATGAAATGGGATTTTAAGTATTCTCTGTTTAGCTTGCAAACAAATTAGTGAATTAATTTCTGGTGAATAGTTGCATACATAGAGGTGAAAAAAATAAAAAATACTCAAGGTGTTTTGTTGAAATTTGTGCTTGCCACACTCACAGATTGCCCATAAGTATGGGAATTAGAGAAGCCACATGGTAAATGAATGCATTGATGAAACTAACAGGCTAAAAGTGCAAACAAGATAAAGGGAATGATTTGTGAATGGCCCACAAGTAAAAAAGCATAGCGTACATGGAGGATTGGGGGGGAAATGAAATTATGGCCACAATCTCTTAACGTCCCCAAACACTTTAAGTATACGCAAATTAAGTACACAGTACAAATGATTAAAATGAATATTAATAAAATCCCTTGACAAGTTGTGTAAGCCAATTGAGCGCACCTTCTTTCGAAATGGTAAGGTAGAGGACATTGTCTGTGTTCACACCTTATATCTATTTCATGCCCACAAATTAGTACTTTGTCAGCACAATACACCTATTTTGTGGACACACATTAGCATTTTGTACACACATTAGATTTATATCGTGGAAAGAATTAAAACGTTTTCTCCCTTTGTCATGTTTGGGTTTTTTTTTTGTCATCATGTGTGCACAAAACCCAAATATCGCGCAGCCCTCCTAAACATGTTGTAAACCTTTATACAGCAGTGCTAAAATGTCCACCGGATATCTGAAAAACAATAAAAGTTCAAACATAATCAAAGAATATGGCATGACCCAAAATCACTCTCATACAAACTAGCCTTCTTTGTGCATGCTGGGAAATCCTCATCGTTCATCTTCACCATGCACATATTCAGGTCATATATCATAGCCCGAACCTGACGATAGATAGATCGATAGATAGATCGATTGACAGATCGATCGATATTGCGAAGATGTCGCTTAGTTGGCAACACTGCAGACATAAGTTGTAGTGCATGCTCGCTGCCTTGCTTGTACTGTCCACATGAGTGCACATCAAAACAAAAGCATCGCTTCCAAAAAGAATCATAACATAAAGCACTGCGTATTTTACGTTTTCATTTGACTTGATGAACACTGCGAAGGCCAGTCAGAGACTGCGGACGGAGTTAGCCCGAGACTACATTAAATCCTGCTCCAGTGAAATTTCAATCTGATATCTCATATGTTACTGTATTTTTGCACTAAAGATTTTTGTTTAATACAGTAATTAACAGCAATTTAAAGAAATATAGCAACTCTGTTTCTCGTTAGTGACATTAAACCAAATTCCATGATGCAGTGGAAACGCATCATTTCACTTACAGTGTTTTACTTTATGCTATGTGTTAAATAACTATAGAATTTACAGAAATGTCTAACATTGTGGCTTTGAATGCAAGTGGAAGAAGTGCTGGTTATATAGACTGTGTGTGTGTGTGTGTGTGTGTGTGTGTGTGTATTGTGTATCACATGGCTGAAGTCAACACCACCCTCCCCTGTATTTTTATTATATGGGTTTGAATAAATCATAACCTTGCTAAGTTGCTAAGAGATAAAGGAGAGGAGGGCCAGAGTAGAAAAGGAAAGGAGACATATTTAGAGTGCATTCTTTTGAATCTTTTTCAGTCATTTCCACAATCTTCACCAGCCTTTTTTGTGCAACTTTCACTCATCACTCACTTGACTCTCCTCCGCTCAGTCTCTTTTTGTTGCTCCCTTTCCCTGCTAATGCCTTTTTTTAGTTTTCCAATTTTTGGATTCCTGCCTTAAAAAGGTTGCAGTGTTAAATTGAACCTGTTTTTGTTGTTGTCCCTGCTGTCTTTTGTCCTTTTATGATGACTTGTGCACACTGAGCCCCTTGCACCTACGGTGACAATTCATATGTTCAACTCTACATATTAGCAAGATTTGCCTTTCAAATTAGGTTTATTAAATTGTTGTAGAAATAAGTGAAACACATAACTGCCAGGCCTAATTCTCCTCTTCTCCTCTCCTGAGACTCTGCCACTAATTATTAAAATACATCAAATATGCAGCGAATCGTAGGGAGACAATAGGAGGAATTTTTAGCTCTGACATTTAGTGTTCACCCTTGCATTATTCACACACCCTTCACGTATTTACTTTTCTTTCCTGCTAGGATCTAAGCTGTAAAAGGCATGAGCATCTCAAATTCACATTGGTGAGAGCATCTGTTGGAACAGAACAGCAAAATTAACCACCACCGTCTCATATATGACAGCAGAGTCAAGAGGGATGCAGGGCTCATGTTTATTGGATGTTTGTTTTTTTTTCCACCCCATTTTGCTTCAATGCAATTCAACAAGGATTGAAACTGTGCTTGTACAATAAGAGGAATGAAATGTAATGAGATGCTATGCCCCAACATATTTTCCACTACCTTCCCAATGAGTTGCAGATGCCAAAAAGCTGATGGCAATGCAGTTTAACCTCCTGAATCATTTGAGAAATTCCAACTGTTCAGGAGAGTGATCATCAGGTCTGGCAAAGATACAACGTTCATTTTTGTGCAATTGAAAGCACGTACTGCCCGAGTTCACCCACTGCGCACTGAGATTCACGCAACTGCGACTCACTGTTGGATTTTACACAACTGGGGCTCTCTCTATTGAACCATACGCACACATTGCTGCGCATGTGTGCGGCACGGCACCTGGCTGGGCCCTTGCCAAACAACCAGAACAGGGAGAGGTCTTTCTGCAATAAAAGCCAGCCCCAGCAGCTTGCCTCTCACCTCTTTGTATGAAAACGAGTCAGCAGCATGCAGCGGGTCTATGGCAACCAGCTGATCTACTCATCTACTGTAATGCAATTCAAGCCCACTGCAAAGTGAGGAAAATACTGTAGGACGAAGGAGGGATTGGAAAGCTAAGGAACAAATACAGAGCACTGACGGCAAAGGAACAGATTCATGACAGCTCAAGGCAAGGAAAAGCCAATACATTGAGAAAGCTGCAAATTGGGTTTATTTGTTAGAGTTTTAAGAAATGCGTGAACAGCAAAAATATACATTAGTAGCCGCTTAGGTAAATATGTTTGTAAAAGAACAAATTAGAAGCCAACATCAAGTTTTCATCCAATTCAAAGACCGAATCTGCTTTTAAACAAGGAAGTGGCAGAATCCCTAACAGAAACAGGAAATAGAGCTACAAAAAAATGCATAACTGGCCATTATGAATCAGCAAACTAGTTATTGCAATGTGCGGCATAATGGAGCCAAAGTCGGGGGGATGTGCACTACACAGATGGGCCGTGGCTGGAAACTGTTTGCTCTGTGTGCGTGAGTACATATTGGACGCGTGTGCGTTGCAGCCTTATTGCCGCGGTTTTTGGCCGCTCTCCAGTCGGACAAACAAACAGCCACATGGTCAATTAAGGCCCATCAATACAGTACCTCTGTAAACATCTTTACCGCTTATAATAAATAACAACCTGTCAGTAGAATGCGCAACTGGGAGGCAGAGTGTTATCTAACCTACTGCACTCACATCCAAAACCTGCTACTTGCTGATAACCTGTGAGCAAGGGATCTGTTTTGTTAATTAGTATGTGAATTTGATTGAATACATCGAGTTATTCAAGGCTGTCCTCTTTCATCAGTCAATATCAAAACTCAAAGCAAAAACCTGCAGTTAACAACGCCGAAACCCCACCCCCTATCTTCCATGTTTTTCTCTGTGTCGTCGGCAGGCTCACACACGAGGTTGAGGTGCTTCAAAGCGGCTATGTCTTTGAATAATACTGTCACGAGCAGTTTTAACTTTCCTTGGAGCCATTCTGACAGCTAATTTAGAGCAAAAAAACAAAGATACCTGCAATGTGTGAGGTATGAAGCCAATGATGTTTACACGCTGCAAGAAAAACTTCAACTGAACATCCCACAGCCACGCCAAGAATGTTCTTTGAAAATGTTGTTTGCAAACAGAATTGCTCGTCAACCAGGTCGTTGGGTAAGCCAACGTTCCATCATCATCATCATCAGTCGTCTTCATTCTCTGCAGTCTGTGGTGTTTGTTGATACACTTTCACCGGAAAAATAATGTTGTTGTTATTAATAGTAGTAAATTATTATCAATGTGACTACTAACACTAATAATTATCCCTGAAGTTAATTCTAAATCTTAATCATCAGTACCAATACATCATCATGTATTTTGGACAGTCTAGGAATAATGGCCAATATAGTGTAACATACTGGACACCATACTACTGTACAATGTTACTCCCCAGGAAGTGTTTTCAATTGATTTACTGTTGACGGCAATGCTTGACTTTCATCAGCGTGCCAGAGTGCCATTCATATAGCATATTAAAACCAAAACAAAAAACAATTAAGCCTAAATGATGTATAATTAGGACGTGACTGAGTTTCAACTTGAAGGGCAGTAATACAATTACCGTTACAACAATTTACTTTGGTAGATTAAAACTATTGTTGCCAGATACACAACCCAGGATTTTGCCATTGTTAAGTGCTCTGTGTAATTGCCTTGCACCAATCAAGGCAACCACAAGTACAGTACATATATCATAGTATATCTCATTGAATGCATCATGATGCAAGAAACAATTCAGGGAGTGACAACATCAATTTTTTAAAGTTTCGGTAAACCGCCTTTACAAATTACTCACTTGCAGCTCTTTATTCTTTATTTCAGACCCATATCACAGAGTAAAGAAAAACTATTTAATAGAGAAACAAGAAAGGAAATTATAATAACAATAACAGTAATACTAATAATAATAATAATAACAATGATTTTCTTTGCAAACAAAATACAATAAAATAAATAATTCAAAATAATATAGGCGGGCTTTGTTTTTCATGATTTCAGAAGCATTAAAAAACAGTATTATCGCTTATCGTGATAGTTTTGGGGAAAATATATCATCTTTAAAAAATGATGGCAACAGGCCAACTAATCATGATACTAAGTTTCTTCCTTCCGTCACTAAACTCCCTCTCACCTACTGTACCTTTGGCGTCCGTTCGTCAGACAATTAAAAAGAAAGCTGCTCAGCACTGAGTAAAACAATCTTCAGTCCCTGCCTGGATACAGCAACAGCATCTTTATTACTTGCTCGCTACAAGTACTTGTACAAATAGGCCCGATCTAAATCACTAGGGAATACGTTGATATTTCGCCAGAAAGCAAATTCTGGTAATTGAAAAGGCCAAAGGGGATACGAAGCTCAAATTACAAGCACAGCACTACTCGATTAGCTCACCCAGGGCAATGTTGAGTTTCTGCAAGGGATGTACAGTATTAAAGATGCTTATACCAATATATTATTGTGTGATGATTCAGCAACACAGCAGCTAGGATGATGATGTTGTCGGGTACTGATGAAGAAATTGTACGGCAAAACGCCTGAAGAAAACAATATAATGTAATGCATAGCATACATTGTAATATAGCCCAAATAGGTAGCGATCACCAACCTACTGTCAAATAATAAAGATACGATTCAATAGTATTACAACAACTATTATTTTTTTCCACTGGAGGACAGAAAAATGTATAAGAAGTGTTTAAAAAAACAATGTGTTTTGAGCAACACTGTCTCAAAGTGGAAAAATAACCTAAATACAGTAAATATTTATGACGGCTGAGCATTTCATCAGCAGCAGTTTGAGCTGCTTGATATTTTTTGGCAATCCTGAGCCTTGTTGTGCTCTACGGGTTACATAGCATTGCAGTTCACTGTTGAAAAATACAAACATTCAAAATGTTAACTTCCTCCCACAACTTTTAGAACTAAGCAACCTTTTAGAAAAACTGCCACAAATCCAGACAGCCTTACAATGTTTATAATAAATATCTCACTTTACTGCAAGAACTGCCCTTTGAGCACGTAGTTCCGCCCCCCATTCACTTGCTATTGGAGGTGACAGGATGAATGACGACATTTTCTGGCTGAGTTGTGCCACAAAGGAGGAGCTACAATGCATGCAATTGGTCAGTGTACTTCCTGTGTGCCTTCACTTCCTACACTAATGACCAGAAACGACGGCCATAAACTACAATGATTCAATTACAAGCGTTCCTCAAATCAATCAATAATCATTCTGGGTCTGTGTAAAAGTCGTCTGAAGCCGGAGTCCACCTGGGTCCACTCAACATTGATACCATTGTATCGTGTTGATTTTGAATGGCTCTCATTTAATGTTTTTGTGATGTTACGTTTTTAGACCACTCTTTCCAAGTATTTCTGCTTTTGTTAATGTGTTTTCTGAAATGTAAAAGTGTTTCTGCTTTTGTGAATTTGTTTTCTGAAATGGAAAAGTGTTTCATAATTTGTTATATTGTTTTGCACTTCCAGGGCACCGTACATTGTGGAATAAAGCTGTACCATAACAAAATGTGGAAAAAGTTACAATTACATGATAGGTAAGCAGGTTCTCTAATTTATCATTCGAACGAGAAAGTTTTTTGTTCGAATGAGAAAGTTTCTCGTTCGAATGAAAAGGTTTCTCGTTAGAATGAGATAAAAGTTTTCTTTTTTTCCCCTATGTCCCTGTAGGGGCTCCGTAGCAACATATACCGTACATCAATGGCCTTAAGAAAAAACGACTACCTTAATGCACTTCAATGACTATTCTATTAAAAGCACGGAAGTGGACTGCATTTAGTTTCACCATTTAGTGTCAATTGCAGACTAATAAAAAAAAAGCAAAGGAATTCCATCCCTCTTTAGAGAAGACACAAAGAAACAACAGAATGGTGATGAGTTTGCTCTAAAACTGTCAAGCTCATGCTCAGCCAGCACTCGCCCACACAGCTGCTCAACTTCAGTTATTTCCAGTGTTGGGTAGAATACTTTGAAAATGGAATTGGTTACAATTACAAGTTACACTGTTAAAAATGTAATACTAGTGTAACTATTTCAAGGACTTTCTCAAAGTAATATAACTAAATACATTTGATTACATTTTGATTATTTTTCTTCTTCATTTTCAACAAATGCTCTCGTCTCAACTGTTACGCATTTTCATATTTTATGGCCTGATAGCGTTCAAATCTTTCAGCAGTGCTTAAGACGACACAAAGACAATATAATAACAGACTACACACGATTGAACTTCAGCTGCACAGTCCACTTACTGGAACTCTTTTCTTTGCATTCACAATATCTATAAACTTTCACACGACTTGCAACAGTCGATGCAACTCAAATTAAGGCACTTTCGCTGTAACAGAACAACACAAAGCTAACAGATTTCCAAGCACTATACATCAGTCATGTGGCTATTATCATATACAAACCTAGCTAGATGATGACATTAATATTCCATTAGCAAATGAAAAATGATACAGATGGAACTGTTCAATAGTCAGTGTTCTTTTGGAGGTGGCGCTTCGAGGTTATATTTAAGGGAAAAGGATGTCATGTTTGACAGCATCATAAATTATATGAAACTACAACTGACTTTGTCATCATCATTCCACCTTCTAGGCATCAAAAGACACACAGAACATTGGCACTTCTACCACATTTTATTGTGCGTGCTAGCAATTATCGCTAGCCTAGTAGGCTATGTACCCGTAAAATGTGTGCTCGGATTTGACATCGACTGTTTCACCGTCGGCAGCACCTTCACTGGCAGCAAACCCTCTTCGCACTAAACTAACATGTTTGTATTTACTGTCTTTCCAACCTCTGACCGGCGGCATTGTTGCAAACTTTCAGCTGACTGCTGAGCGGCGTAACATTATAAAGCCGATCGAATAGCGCGGCTGAATCCCACACGACGAGAGCGAGCCGATCACAAAGCGGTAGACTGTCACATGGCCAGAGAGAGCCAATCATAAGCGGTGACTTGAGAAGAACTATTTGATCAAGTTTTTGCAGGGATTTTTCAAATGTAACGAAACTGTAATAATCGACAACTCCAAATGCAACTGTGATTTAATCACTTACTTTCTCCCACTAATATAACAGATACAAATTACTTTAATTGTCATTAAATTAGGTAATATCGTTCATGTAATCTGTTACTCCCCAACACTGATTTATTTACTTTTTAAAAATGTTTTAGTTTATGTGTTACAGGGGACTTATGACAATATCAAACAGCTATCAGAACCTATCAAATTTCAACACATACATCATCAAAATATTGATGAATTATTCGTTCAAAAGTAGCGGACTTTGACAAAGACAGATTTTTGCAGATCACTATTGCTCTTGCGACTTGATGAGGGGTTATACAACTGTGGAATATTGTCTGACAATGTTCCAGCACTCAAGTCAAGATCCAGGTTTAGACAGCAACATTATGTTTAAAGTATAGTATTATTCAGACTGGCAATACCTCCTACATACTATTTTATTTTTTTTGGTGATATACTTTTCCGGCGACACTGTGAGTGACTAGTTAGCACATCCGCCTCACAGTTCTGAGGACCCGGGTTCGAATCTGGCCGTGCCTGCTTGGGTTTTCTCCGGGCACACCGGTTTCCTCCCACATCCCAAAAACATGCGTGCTAGGTTAATTGACAATTCTAAATTGCCCGTAGGTGTGAATGTGAGGGCGGATGGTTGTTTGTTTGTATGTGCCCCGTGATTGGCTGGCGACCAGTTCAGGGTGTACCTCGCCTCTCGCCCGAAGATAGCTCGGATAGGCTCCAGCACGCCCGCGACCCGCGTGAGGAATAAGCGGTACAGAAAATGGATGGATGGATATTTTTTTCCAATATTTCTCCATCTTCAATGTGGTAACAAGAAGGTCATGAGGTCTGGCTGTGACTCTAGATGAAGAAATTAAACCTTTGTCCCTTATTTAGTGAAAACAGCAAAATCATTGCTAATATTTTCATTGTTTTCCCACAGCCATCCTACTCCATTTCTTTCTTGCATCACCTCTACACCTACAATGCATTTTACTATTTTATTAAACTGTGTACCATTTACTGCATGATACAGACTGAGACTAAAACCCAATTTGAAAGTTTTTTTCAGCTCTGAGCTGAAATGAAAAATGTAATGCTATCCCTTTGGTCTCATCTGTGCTCAGTTTTTATTGCCCCTGATAACGTGCACATACACCAGAAGAGGTAAGGCTGAGAAATATTGCAGGTCCTGATATACATCCCAATAAAAAAAAAACACATCATAATGGAGAATAGATGTGGGTGGGGTGTCCCATTTGTTTTAATTCTGCGGGAAGTTATGCCAGTTGGTCACCAGGGACAACTCTCGTTCTATTTCAGTATTTCAATGGCAAATGAGTATTGCACTCAGAGAGGCCATGACCCTGTCATTCCAGAAATATGTTCCTTATTGTAACTGTGTTGCCTGCGGTGGTGCGGCTTAATCAAGGCCAATCGCAAGGCCATCGTCTCAGCTCTCGAGCAGGCAACGCATGTTGACACGTGTCAGTCTCGTGTCTTTGCAAGCATCCCGGCGGTACTACAAACCAGACGGTGTTTCCATTTACGGCGTGAGAAGAAAAGAAAGGGAACAAAAATCGGTAAAATTGTTTTCAAAGAAAATCTTCACAAATTACACACAGGGTCATGGAGCATCTATTTGAAATTTCCATCCATCCATTTTCAACAGCGCTTATCCTGGTTAGGGTCGCGGGGCGCTGAAGGCAGACTACGCCCTGAACTGGTCGCCAGTCAGGCGCAGGGCACATATAGACACGGGCAACCATTCGCACTCACATTCGCACCGTCGCTGAGTGCGAACTGAACTAAAGTCAGGCGAGTGCACCACTACACCATCAGTGACTCTATTTGAAATTGACACTACCTTAATCAGAGGTGGGTAGTAACGCGCTACTCCTTTACTCAAGTAACTTTTTCGTTAAACTGTACTTGTCAGAGTACTTTAAATGCACCATACTTTTTACTTTTACTTGAAAATGTATGTGAAGAAGGATCGATACTTTTACTCCGTTACAATGCTCGACATGCTGTTCGCTACTTTTATTTATCCCTTCTTGCGTGTGCGCATCTATTTTTCAGACTCCATCTTCGACTTCCGCATAGGGCGCCCGTTTGCGCCAATCCAGCTTTACCAAAGTGACGTTTGACTCAAGTCCACCAATCAAATGACACAAGGCAGTTACATGACCGCACACGTAGCCTTCGCTACACCTTGCAGTAAGTTGCAGATGTTTCTATTGTTGTTTTGGCACTGGATATGGCAACATTAGCCCTATCCTATGGTGTCGCACACACACACACACAATCGTCACCACAAGTCTGCTCAGCAAACAGCTTCTTGATGAAGTGATTTAAGTGAATAAAGCAAATGTTTCTGTAGGGCACCATGCATGTGTTGTTGGTTTTTGGGCAGTTAAAAATTTAAATGGTGGCAGGTGTGTGTCGACCTCCATATATTATTATTTTATTGTATTTGATGTTCATGCTCTGATTTAAAAAAATATATATATATATCAGGTCACTCACAAGTTACTCTTTACCTTGGTAGTTTCTTTCTTTGAGTACTTTCTTACTCAAGTAAATATTTGGATGACTTTACTTTTACTTGAGTCATATTCTAAAGGAACAAATTTAGTTACTCTACCCACCTCTGACCTTAATAAAGTAATAATAAACGATATAATTTAATCAATATAATTGAATCAACTCAGGTTGTAGAATTTCTGGAATAAGGATTTCGTTAAGTCAACACAATAATTCAGTGGAGGTTTTTAACACGTTTGGTTCATTTGCTTCATATTCCTGAAAGTTGCCCCTTGGGATGAAGTAATCCCCACTCATCTCATCTGTTTCCTTAAAGAGACACTCCAAAATCTTAATTAGCAACTTGCCTCTATGAGAAGCAGAGTACTTACACAAACAACAAAACACAGAAAAAACGTTGGCACATAAAAGAAGCAACTCCTCTCAAACAAAAAATGTTTTTTGAAGAAAATCCATTTTTATTTTTCAAAGACGAGGAGATCGCTAGTCCAGTCAACACTGCGGTGTGCCGTTATGTTCAGCGTCAACTCGGTTTGGACTTTTAACACCTTTCCCATGGTGCCACATTATGTTTACACAACACCTTACACCAAACAGGGAAGTGCACTGGTAAAGGTTTTTGCTCCCCAGATCAGAATCAGAATCAGAATCATCTTTATTTGCCATGTATGTCCAAAAAACACAAGGAATTTGTCTCCGGTAGTTGGAGCCGCTCCAGTACGACAACAGACTGTCAATTGACAGAGAACACTTTTGTGACATAAAGACATTGATAAAAAAACAGTCACTGAGCAATAAAGAGTTGCTAATTATCTGGTAATGCCGGTACAATTATTATTATTTTTTTGACAGATTGGAAATCCATCTCTAATCAAACCATACAAGTGAAACAACTTTACTTAGCATTAACTATTAAATATGTATCCTGCTCATCTAAAAATAGATACTGTATATTTTGAAATATTTAGCTTTCTGGGGGCGAGGCACCACTGGAAATTACTACAGTGTTCTGATGGACTAACATACCGCTGCCGTTGGACGGAAAGCTCGTATCTCCAAAAGCATCACTTTTCAGGAAACCCCCCAAAAAACGGCATGTTCTTGAGCCATTCACATTTTAAGCAATTGTCAACACTTTAGATACGTCAATAATTGGCAAAAATAACACGAAATACCACATCTGGAAATAAAAGGTTTCGGGCCGATGCCAGCGATAAGCTAAAAGTGAACACTCATCACACATGCTTAGGACGATAAAAGTAACACCACCATTTTTAAAACTGCCACTTTGAAAGACATGTTGAAATGCTCCAGAAACACAGTGATTTAGTTGGAACCCTTCCACTAAAAAGCCTGAATTGCTCTTATAATTGTTTTAATGGGCCACAGCATGAGCATTTCTTTACATTGAGGAGAAAAAACTAAAATAAAAAGTAACCTGTGACACATTTGCTAGGTATTTAACCTGAACCAGAACTCATGCAGCTTGTGTTTGCTGTTTTTGCTGTATGGGTATCGCAAGAAGGATTTTGGCTCAATGGAAAAAGACAACTGTCATTTAGGGTGTTTTCCTGGTCGTCATTAACGATGCAAAATGAAAACAACTATGTCAGCGATGGTAGACAGAAAGAGAGAGCGTTGAAGGCCATTGATCCAGTGGAGACTTCCAAATTTCATCACAATTCATTATCGCATCTTGCAGATAATGATTAGGCTCAGTATTAATGAATGCATGCGTGCAATCTTTCAGTGATCTTCACGTGAAGGAGAATCAACAGTAGACCTTTTAGTTACACCGTTTTGTTCTTGAGGCATGGTTAAATAAACATTTGTGTCTAACTGGCGTCCTTGTAGCAGCCTGAAGTGACAATACAGTGACAAGGAGGCCCTGATTTTTAGGGTAAATGTAACAAATTAATATATGTTGCAATTTTCCTCTAACCGAGCGGGGCAATGTGCTGGATGACTGAGTTTGGCATCTACCCTGCGGAGGCCTTGTTCTCTGCCTATATTTGCTGTCTGTTAAAGCAAGATTTTAGATGATGAGCCAATACCTCCTAAAGCTGGCAAAGAGGAGGCGGAAATACTATGACTGAAGCTTCTTCCATTTACAGCAAATATAAATTCCTCATTCAAGTCTCGAGGAAGTCACAGTTGCGGAGCTAATTGCTCTTATTGGGTAGCATGTGTTTCTGTGTCTTGTCATTAAAATAATAGCTCTTAGTCTTAAAATTCTATGCCTCTAAATGTTATAGAGTTACACACGGTAAGCCAAGTTAATTTAAATGTGTTTCCATGTGCCAAGACACATGCTCATCTCTCAGGAATTTCTAATATGACCACTAATACCAACTGTTTTAGTGTATTTTCACACAATTACTGTTAAAAAACACTATACGGTTCCTTTATCACACAGGGCACAAGGGTATAATAACATTAATAAATGAGTGACATGTCTGCACG
Source organism: Phyllopteryx taeniolatus (assembly GCF_024500385.1). Lineage (NCBI taxonomy): Eukaryota > Metazoa > Chordata > Actinopteri > Syngnathiformes > Syngnathidae > Phyllopteryx > Phyllopteryx taeniolatus. Next base: position 21,438,099 of record NC_084515.1, on the reverse strand, counting down.
TGTAGGCTACATGATTAATAGACAGTACGCATCCCATTGTAGCGCCCTGCTTTCGTAAATAAAGCAAAGTCACAACTGTCACATTAGACATTGTACTGAAATTACTTCACTACTTATCCAAATGTTCATGGATGGAATGATTGTATACCTGCCATTACACCATTTCTCCATCTGTGTCATTACTTTGTCCTTTTAGTCTACCTGAAGGCTTTTACAGTCTGCTAAATCAAAGAGTGGCATCAAATTATATATGTTCTGTCATAATACAATCTTGTGACAGCCAGTATTTGAGTTATATCATAATACGATGGTATACTTTATGTGTGATATCTGGTGCAGGTGTATAAAAGTATTTCTAAAAACACCCAAATCTAAAAAACATTCACTTTGCGATACATTTTATTTAATCAAACCGTCATGGGTGTAAAACCAAGACAACGATCATACTGGTAATAAATATTCTTTGAAGGTTAAACAGCCCATTCTATACCACTGGCTGCTTGACTAAAAGGCCTATTTTCAAACAACCTTGCCTGTCAATGTGATGCCTCCCCCATATATTCCACATTCACGTGCATCAGACTATCATTTCTTGGCATTGTGTCTCAGAACATTTAATGTAATGGCACTAATAAGAAATGATGATACCTGATGTGTTCTTACTACTTTTGCTGTGATTCTGACATTGCCTGAGGAAAATTGCATAGAATAGTTGAACAACAAAACAGCACAGACTATTTAAGAATACCAAATATAGTTAAGATGGCATGTGCCAAGTGTATTGAAAACCTCATGGAATTGATCACAAACTTGTTGTGCCCTTCTTTATGACTCTCCTTTAAAAAGCAGGATGATGGATGATGAGAAATATAGGTTAAACAAATGGATCAATCTTAATGCATCAGACAATACATACCAACAACTCCAGACACTTTTTTAAAATACACTTAAATGCCATCGCTTATTGATGTGTTACATGAAAGTACAGTATGTGTAGTTTTTGATTGGTGCGGCCCGATCTTTCAGCGCTTCCTAACATGTCAAACAATTAGTTTAATGGAGCATTACTTCAGAATCCAGGTTAGCAAAGTCAATACTTTGATTTCCCTCATAGTGTCTTTTTAGCCCTTTCATGTGCATTGAAAACACACTAACGCGTAGTTTAGACAGTCAGTCAGTCCTCTCTGACTCTGCCAAATACATCAAAATTAGTCTGTGACCTGGTTTAAGTTTGACATCGACACAGTTTGTCGATTGAAAACAAAATACGATAAACGGCATAAGGCTTCCAAAACGACCCGATCAGATTTCTGTGTGTTTGTGATGTAGGAATTTTACTAATTATTCAAGTACCTGCCTACTTCGTGACCGCTCCACACCCACTTATTTCAGAAAAATGGCTTCGCGACAACACAGTTGTGTCTTGTGCAAAGCTTTGTATCACCTGCCAAACCAGGTGTTGAGGAATAAATGGCTTCAATTTATTGTTGAAAAAATTCCCAAGCATTTCTGAAACAGAATTATGCTGAGTTCAGGCCCATTTTGTGGAGGATGCCTTCATAAATATATGCTTTCACACACAGCTGGAAGTGAATTTCTGGCTTGGGTCGTCCGATATAGCTGATTGTTTGTTACATTGAAGCACTTTTTTTAGGCCATATGCAGGCATTAGTTTTGCAGTTTTTTTTCATCACCTAAAAGGCCCAGTACAGTACAAAGTTATTGTAAATAAATATTTTTAAAAAGCTTGAAAATGTTTGAAAGTTTCAGATTTTATCCAAACTTACCATGCCAGTGCGCTTGGTGATGGTGCCATTATTGACGTACAGTACTCATCATAGGCAAGTCGCGTTCATGAGCCGCGAGGAATTAGTGTGCTTCCTAGATCCATATTCATTGCCAAAAGCGAACGGCTTAACAACAAAAAACTGTTACTGTACCAAAAATAGCATGTTCCAGGCTCCAAAGACTTGCTTTTTGTATTGTTAACACGACAGTCATGCCGCTCTCTCTGCGCTGCGCTCTATGTACAATAGACATTAGATCGAACCATCATCACATGGCCGCCACGTCAATGCCTCACATTTAACATGGCCGCCACGTAGGCATAGGAGGCACGTCTTACGGAATTGGAGCTGTGACCCGGAAATAGGTCAGTCCCATTTTCTGCCTGCATTGTGCCACAGCGCGACTAAAAAGCAGTGGCCAATTCTGGATCTAACAGACTGTGTCAACGGCATTTTAAACCATTTTTGGACACATACAGTCTCGACGGTCCGTTTTATCCGATACCCGTTATATCTGGCTCCGTTTTATGGGGGTTCCACTGTATATAAAAGCATACACATGACTTTTACAACAATACTTAACTATTTATAATGTAACTGCGGATGAAATAGTGAAGCCTTTGCAATCATCATCACCAAAATGTGCGCGAGCAAAGAACGGCTTGCGCGGGGCACAGAGTGAATGACAGCCGAGCCGGAGCTTGTATCCCCAGCTATTGTTTTTTCCGCCCACGTGCTCTTTAGGAATTCACTCCTTCCTTCATTTCTACTCTATAGCTCTCTATCTTTATGGTTTGATAAATGTGATAAAGTACAATATGCTGTATGTACGCGGCCTTTACAGGATTTCCGTTTACGGGCGTCACGCGATGTCGCCGAGATGCCGCCAAGGACCAATCAGAGCAATGCTGTTGTCCATATTTAAAATCAGAATCAGAATCATCTTTATTTGCCAAGTATGTCCAAAACACACAAGGAATTTTTCTCTGGTAGTTGGAGCCGCTCTAGTACAACAGACAGTCAATTTACAGAACACTTTGGAGACAGAGACATTGACAAAAAACAATTGTGCAAAAAGATGCAGAGTGCTCTAGCACTTAGAGCAGTTCGAATAACTAATATTGCAATAGACCGGTGCAATGGCCACTGTGCAAGGGGCGCTGAGACTTCAAGGAGTGTATCCGGTTTAAAGTGACGAGTAGTGCGATAATCTGGGACAACGTTGGTTGTGCAAATGTTACAGATACTCCTCAATCAGTGTGCAAATGGAGCAGATGCTACTCTGGCATGAGTGGCCAGTATATGCAAATAGTAATAAGGCCTTCAAGGATGTTTTTTTTAATCAGTGGTAGCACAACAGCAGTTGCTAGTGTAAGAAATGTACATTCTGAAAAGACGATGCCACAGAAAGACTGTGCTCAAATGAAAGTGACTTGTGCACAGAGAACAAAGTGATTTAGTGACACACCTGAGACTTCAGCCTATTTGCCTTGAATGCAGAGGGGGGAAAACAATAGCAGTCAAAGTAGAAGTGGAAGTTATAGTTTCAGCGTTGCAATGAGAACCTTGAGAGCGCTGGCTTGCATACCGCTGGCAGTTATGCTGTAGAAAGCTATATTGTCTTTTCGTTTCGGATGATGTATTTACATAATGTTCCTTCTCAGATTGAGGTTTTCATTTTGTGTATACAGTAAATCGATAGTGATGGAAACGGTGGCCCGAAAAGCTCAAAAAGGATAACTGCCGGACAGATGGAATGGGCTGCAAATGTTGCTGGGCACTTGCTACCCATGCTACACGACTGGCAGGCTAAGCTGTGATGCGGGTGGTGGGCTAAATCATGTCCAGTACTCCTTTTTTCCTGTCAAATTTAAATAGAACTAAATATTAGGATTGTTTTTCTACTACTAAAATCAAACCAGGCTGGCACTACTGTGATGCATAGTTTTTATGCAGGATATAAAGTAAATTCATAGCATCACTTGCATGCTGTTAGTAAATGTGGATCTAATTCAACTTGTCCTTTCTTTCCTCTTAACACTCAATTGGCAGACAGCAGACAATTATTGGCTTTTGAATACAATTTCCGTCTTACGATAAAGCCATAATCGAGGGTTCAGTTGCCAGACTAAAAATTGTTTCCTGCTGACATCGAGGCTTGCAATCTTGTTAGAGATTACGTACGATGTGTGATTTCATCAGTTTTTCAATAAATGTCCTCCTGCTTCTCTTTGCTGTAGGTGTGTGGTTTTCAGCAGCCTCTAACACACTGCAGGACAGTTCAAGACCCCATAGACGGCTGTAAATATCAAACATGTTTGATTTTCTCTGGGCCTCTCATGAATTTATTGCTGTGGTTGTGATTGAATCTGAACTGCAAATGTCTTCCAAATGTTAGAACCACATTGTGATACCCTTGTTGACCTTTTTTTGTGTCACTTCAACCACTGTTACGCCATTACCACCTGCTGCACCCCACCACCAGCGCCAACATCTGTTTTCCCTTCTGAAATCAAAATAGTATTTCAATTCAAGTATTAAAACACATAAAGGCAAGGAAGGCAAAGCTAAATTATTTGTAGAGCACAATTCATACAAAAAGTGCTTTACAGCTACATAAAGTTACAAGAAAGCAAATAACATTCATTAATTAAATTAAAGGTGAGGAGTGCAGATAAAGTACTTGCATCTGTCATATGCATAGCTAAATAAAACTAAACATTGTCAGAGTTAAGAACTTTTAGATTTTAGCTGCAAAAAACTCGCTGTGTTTAGTCCTTACTCTGGGCACCAGCAGGAGACTTCTCCCTGAGGTTCTTAGATCCAGAGAAGGTTTGATGAATCACAAATTAATCTATTTGCCTATACTCCTCCCAGAACACGCAAAATGAACTTTGTGGGATTTTGCCCATTTGGCAGAAGCAATCCTGGGTGTGCCCGGTTAGTATATCAGCTTCCACATCTGTTAGTGATTAATCAAGTTTATGCCCGTGTTTGATTTTTCCTACCTTTAGTAAATCAGGTCCTAAGTCAGGTAAATCCCCACTAAAGGCCCATGTACCAAATGCACGGCCCTCCGATGCACATACAGCGGCCGAAATAAGTATTTAACACGTCACCATTTTTCTCACTAGATATACTTCCCAAGGTGCTATTGACCTGAAAATTTCACCAGATGTTGGGAACAAACCAAGTAATCCATTGATACAAAGAAAGTAGAACAAATAAGATCAGAAATTAAGTAGTGTGTAAAAATCTGAAACGACACAGGGAAAAAGTATTGAACACATGAAGAAAGGGAGGTGCAAAAAGGCATGGAAAGCCAAGAAAACAACTCAAATCTATCAATAATCAAATGGCAATTCAGCCCCTGGTCAGAGCAAATGAATATTAGCTGGTTCAGTCCTTGTTTGATGGCCTACAAAAAGGTTTCATTGCCAAGGTGTGAGTCAAGACACTGCTCATGATGGGTAAGAGCAGAGAGGTGTCTCAAGACCATCGCAAACAAAATTGTTGCTAAAGGTCCATAAAAGAAGCCCAAGGAACCTTCAAGATTTGAAGACTGCTTGTGTGGAGCAATGGGCCAAAATCACACCAGAGGAATGCATGCGACTAGTTTCTCCATACAGGAGGCGTCTTGAAGGTGTCATTGCAAACAAAGGCTTTTGTAAAAAGCATCAAATAAATACCAGTTGGCATGTTCAATACCTTTTCCCTGTGTCATTTCACATTATTACACACAACTTAATTTCTGAGTTGATTTGTCCTACTTTCTTTGTATGTATGGAATACTTGGGTTGTTCCCAAAATCTGGTGAAATTTTCATGTCAATAGCGCATTTTGTAATATAGATATATTTTGTGAGAAAAAAGGTGACGCTTTAAATACTTATTTCAGCCTCTGTATAGCTGATATTGTGGATGGTCTTTGTACGTATACTGAATGTTCATTTATATGTGTGCACCGCGATTGGCTCCAGCACGCCTGCGACCCTGGTGAGCATATGTGGTACGGAAGATGAATGAATGTATTTTTACAGAGACAAGCGGTACCCTTAGAAATCGGGTAAGAAGCTCGGTCATCCGGGAGAGGCTCAAAGTTGAGCCGCTGCTCCTCCACATTGAGAGAAGCCAGATGAGGTGGCTCTGGCATCTGATTAGGACGCCTACTGGACGCCTCCCTTGTGAGGATTAAGCGGCTCCCAGAATGGATGGATGTTAACGTAAAAATCAGTCAGTGAAGGCTTAAAAGTGTTTGACAGATAAACGGCGAGATGAACCAACACTTTTCTTTTACTATCATCAAATTCTTGTTGACTTAGCCATCTTATCGTGACGAGGTTTGATACTTCACAAATAAAAAATACTTATGTTCTGTATGACAGACCAGGTGGTTCATTTGTGGAAGAGCTCAAGCACCAGTGGATGCCAAGGGTCCAGAATTAGAAAATCCGAAAAAAGGAAGTTGCCAAAAAGATTAAATACACTCAATGTTCTTTTTGTACAATGCAGTATTTTTTATTGTTACTGCAAACCTATAGTTGCTTTTTCTGCATGTGCAAGATGAAGAAAAAGACAGAAATGACCACGAAACAAGAGGCAGAGTGAAATCAAAGCAAAGTATTTTGCTGACATAGCCAACAGACAAAACAAAGCCTGTGTGCAATGGAAGCAATTTGTATGTTTAAACAAAGCTTCAAATCTTAGCAGCTGTGAGAGAATAATTGTATTTTTTATTTAAAATGCTTTAAGTGACCTGCTGTGTAATTTTTTTTTTTTTTTTTTTTTTTAGCAAAAGGGAACATATCTAATAATTTGTATTAATATCATCCACATGTTTTGTCATGTATGATTTCACTGCAGGTTTGACACCCGCTTGTGTACAACAAAGTCCTTGTCGGGTGACTCAGGGGTTACCAGCGGGCACCACATTGACTACCCAATTAACACTATTTTCTTAATCAATTATACTCGTAGGACTTCTGGCGCAGCCTGCTTCTTGCTCTGCCACAAAAAAAAAGACAATACTGTGCAAACAGTGGTCATGTAACTCAAATTTCAAATAAAGAAAAGGTAAAATTGTTCAGAAAATATAAAATCAAAAAAATTTTTATACAAACACAAACAAAATATCATTTACATGCAATATTCATTTCCACTATAAAAACAAAGTGGCTCATTCAACGTCCCTTTGTCTTATCTGATCTTATTTCATGAACAGACGTTGTATAGAAAGTAAACTAACTGGATTAAAATGTAACATTACTTTAGGTTTACTTAAAACACCGCTCTAAGCAGTTAATTACAAACAAGCAAACTGAAATATTTGTCTGCATAATCATAAGATGAACCAAGTAATGGCTAAACATTGGTTTACTGTAGCCCATAGGATATACTGTGTACTTGTCACTTGGACCGTTTTATCACAGTCGACCTTATCTGCTCCTCTTTTTCTTACTACTGTATTTAAAAGTTGCTCAATACTTGCGACAAGCACCGGAGTTGTTATATGTGCACAGAATGAACGCATTTTCGCTGGTCTGTCAGTGATGGAAATGGTGTTTGCAAGGCACCTCATTTCCTCCATGCACCAGGAGAACAAAACCGAATAGCTGTTCAGGCAGCAGAAGTTGTTTTCCTTTCTTTTCAAATATGAGAGGAAGGAATAAAATTATTACCTTCACTATCTGCTGTTCTCTCATTTAGAAGGCTTAAAGAGCAAGGATTTTTCGTCACTCTCCTATAATCCAAACACTGAAAATTCTCCCCCGGCTGTTTGGAATTGCTAAAGCTATTTTACGAATCATTTTCCCAGCGTGGTATGCTTGTGAAGTGGCTGTGTACATGTGATTTCATTCCCTTCTAATAGCACTGAGATGGAATAAACTGTGCAGGAATGAGATGAGAAAATAGATTGGGCTGAGGTCTGTGATGGCCGTAAAGATACAAATGGATGATGATGTAGAAGGAAAACATGACAAAAAAGCAGGTAAGACTGACTCTCAAAAACAACAGAACAATACCTTATAGTATTTTGTAACACAGCCACAAAACAATGGGTCCACAGCTGCCTTTTTGTGTTTGCGGTAATTGTTGCAATTGTTATGATCATACACAAGCCTTTTTAAGAAATGTCGTCAGCACAGTGAATTTGCAATTTCCCACCAATTAATTTGTGTAAATTGGCTACCTTGTTTCAAGTGTCACACAAGATTGCAAAGACCATCTGCTTACTGTGCAAGCTCCAAGAGTTGAGATCCAAGTGTTTTTATGCTTGCGTAGAATCACAGTCTGCCAGGAGTCTTGCATACAATACAGACATATCAGTGCCCTCAGGAGCCAGTGAATACTTAAAAGTCAGATTCTCAGGCACCAGCAAAGAGATATTGATTGTATAAAATATCAGATGCGGTGCTAGTAAAGGATGCTAAAGGGTGACTGCAAAATGATTTTCAACTGCAGATGAACTTCAGCATGCTCCTTTGAAACTGAAGACTTTCATCAAACCACAATACAGTAATGTGTATTGTTGACTACCCAGCCAAATCTATTTAGGACTTAACACTGCAATATTTTTTTTAAAGAAATCTCAGTAAACAATGACATTACTGAAAATTCAAGAAGTGATAAATATGAAGGTATACAATAGAGTGCTGATTAAAATTGGAAGATATCAGTCTTATCTATTCGTAAAGTACGTCATCTATCCATCTCTTTTTCAGCTGCACATTTTGGTCATGGCAAGCTTAAATAAACAAAAAAGCTAAGTTGACACCCCCCGAACATTACAGGTCAATCAAGGTTACATTTCATTCAGTTCGACAATCACTTTGACAGATTTCAGATTTTTTTTAAACAATCTAACATCATCGCAATATGCCGTAAGCAAAAATTTTGACTTTGACATGATATTCCTTCAAATATTTAAAAACTATAACCTCTGAAGTGGAGTGGATAGCCCAATACAGCAACTGCATCACTGCAAATGTCCTACCCCACTCACTAACCAAACTTTGAGAAACTCTTCTACCTGAGGGAAAACCCAATCCCTGTCTGACTGCCACAGATTTAGAGCTGCTGAGTCTCATCTATGCAGATTCACTCTCAGCTTTGAACCACCCTGATCAAACCCTAAAGGTGTTAAAACTTATCGATGTCATCAAAACCACAACGTACGTAAACTCTTCCAATTGGAAGCCCCACCCGACCCCCCACCTGTGCATAGAACACTGCACTGATGGTAATGAAATTAGGACGATACTAATTCCTTGGAGTGTTTAGAGCAGAGTCACTGATGGTGTAGTGGTACAGTCGCCTGACTTCTGTGCAGGCAGAGTGGGTTCAGTTCCCACTCAGTGATGGTGTGAAAGTGAGTGCGAGTGGTTGTCCATGTCTATATGTGCCCTGCGACTGACTGGCAACCAGTTCAGGGTGGAGTCCACCTTTCGCCCGAAGTCGGCTGGGGTAGGCTCCTGCACCCAGCGATCCAGAAGAGGATAAGCGGTGTTGAGAATGGATGGATGGATGTTTAGATTTGTGATTTTCAAATGGTTAGTGTCTGTGTACCAATATTCATTACTTTGAGAGATAAGTGCCACAAGTTAGATGCTAATTTTTGTTAGCCCGTCAATGGCGTTTTTCATTCATTGTGTGTTAGCTTTGAGCTAGCAATTTTTGTGAACAAAAATGAAGAAACTAAATCTTTGACGTATTTGAATATTCAATAGGTGTAATTATTTTGTTATTTCTGTTTAGCGTTACAGTGAACCTCAACTGGAGTGTCAATAAACGACTTTAAGCAAGCAACATTCACTCTTACTCCTTGCTACTATGTTAGCGCCTCAGCAACCTGTTGTGGCGATCACGTGGGCTCTGCATGCCGTCCAGGCGCTGCTGGCGAGAAGTACTGGAGCGTGGATTGGACTGCTTGTATAACTAACCGTTTAAATGCTCTTTTTTTAGTTAACTTATATGCAATTCCTAAGTACTGTATTTTTACGGGCAGCACGGTGAACGACCGGTTAGCACATCTGTCTCACAGTTCTGAAGACCCAGGTTCAAATCCGGCCTCCCCGTTTGGGGAGTTTGCATGTTTCCTCCCACATCCCAAAAACATGCATGCTAGGTTAATTGAAGACTCTAAATTGCCCGTAGGGGTGAATGCGTGCGCGAATGTTTTTTTATTTATATGTGTGCACCGCAATTGGCTCCAGCACACTTGCGACCCTGGTGAGGATATGTGGTACGGAAGATGAATGAATGAATGTATTTTTACGGAGACAAGGGGTACCCTTAGAAATAAGGTAAGAAGCTCGGTCATCCGGGTGAGGCTCAAAGTTGAGCCGCTTGCTCCTCCACATTGAGAGAAGCCAGATGAGGTGGCTCTGGCATCTGATTAGGATGCCTTCTGGACGCTTCACTGGTGAGGTGTTCTGGGCACCTCCCACCGGGAGGAGACCCCGGGGACGACCCAGAACACGCTGGAGAGACCATGTCTCCTGGCTGGCCTGGGAACACCTCGGGATCCCTCTGGAGGAGCTGGATGAAATGGCTGGGGAGAGGGAAGTCTGGGCTTCCCTGCGACCAGACCTCGCATAAGCGGAAGAAAATGGATGGATGGAGGGATAGATTTTTGTTCCTATTTCCAAGCGCAGAGTTAACATTCAAACTGTTTATGTTAAACTGGCTTCTTTTTGTCTTTCATGAACATTTAGGCCTAACACGTTACTCTATTTTAATGTTGTTCTTCATGGTAGCAATTTTTTGTTGGTACTTGGTGTAAAAGATTTTGAGAACCACTGGTTTAGAGAATTATTGTGATTCTTTACAGTAGTTTGTGCAATCACAACTGTACATTTAGCTGTAATTTTTTTAAAAAAAAAAGACAAAAAAAGATATGAAGCATTCCGTTTGTATCACTCTTAGGTAAAACTGGGTAGTTGCATCACTGAAGTGAGTCTAAATGCATTTTAGATGTTTCAAAGACCTTGGTGTGTTCTATTTCCAGCACTGACAAACTGTGGTGTTAATTAATAATGATCATTTGGGTTGGCTGCTAGAAGCTTCAAAGTGGAGCTACTACAGAGCAAAACAGTCATTGGTCCACAAGTGAAGAGAAATATAAGCAAAGGTCAATGATTTTATTCAGAAAAATATCCTTTCTGAAGTTACACAAAAGATAAAAATGCTAAATAGCTTGGAATACAGAGCTGAAGATGTAATTATTTCAATTACAGCCAAGGGGCTACTTTGCCTGCACCTCTCTTAGTTTAGGCTGTGACGCTCCAGGCACAGCACCCGTGGCAGTGCTGCTTTGCCAACTCTAATTATGCATCCTGCAATCTTACAAAACTGCAGACTCCCACAGGAGGATGCAGCCCGCAGCTAACGAGAAACAAACACTTTCCTGTTCTTGATGCTCAGTGAGCGATGTGGACACAGAGAGAGTCTCAGCAAGAAAAGGCCAAAGGTAACTGAGATAAAGGTGTGTGTTTGTGGGGCACCAACAAACAGAACTAGACTATCTAAAAAGCAACTAGTTAAATGTAAACGTATTGGATCATTACAATGAACAATGTAATGACACATGCAATGAAACTAAACTAGTATCCGTTTGAAGTGTTGATGTCACCTACATCAAAAAAGGGCTGGTAAAACTATTACGGTATTTAATTGATTTGATTGGACGGTTTAGTCTGGAAATGTACGTAAATATTGAAATTTATTCAAACAGCTTTTCAAAATAGCAACAAGAGTATCATCTGGTCTGTGTTTGAATTTTTATACGTTATATTGCATACTTTATTACACACGTTTTAATTTCTAGGAGCTGAAGTGAAGTACCCAAGAATCCTCATTGATATCATAATGTACAAAGCCCAATTCCAATGAAGTTGGCACGTTGTGCAAAGTGTAAATAAAAACAGAATACAATGATTTGCAAATAATTTTCAACCTATATTCAATTGAATACACCACAAAGACACAATATTTAATGTTCAAACACATTTTTTACTGTGTAAAATTCAGCGACCCGAAAAGAAAACACAGGCCTTGGTGACATTGCTTAAGGACAAAAAGATGCAGTTGTTCCCAAACAATCGGAGGAACAAGAGATAAGGCGACACGAGGCACAGATGGATTCATCAGCGTCATTTAAACAATCTGAGGAACGCACACACCACACCAAGATCTTCCTCCCATCCCCCCTCGCCTGAAACCACCGTCCACTAAGATGCGAAGGGCCCCTCCTCCACCCATGAAGAATCTTATCTGCAAATCTGACTGATGTCTGTGGGGTCTTTTCCAGAATAAGTCAGACCCCTATGGAGATCAAGCATGTTTCATCCCTGTAATTACAAGGGACAGAAAGTTAGTAAAAGAAATATGGCACAAAAGTAGAACTAAAAACTTAGTGAGGATAAATGTGAATCTATCAAACCATTGTCTACAGTTATCTCTGCGAGACTAGCTCTTTTCAATATCAAGTCACTGGGTAATAAATCAATGTTGATTAATGACATCATTACAACCTATGATCTCGACCGGGGTGTCAAACTCAAATTCACGGTGGGCCAAATAAAAAATTGGGACAACGTAGCGGGCCAAACGCAATATTTAATGAAAAATCACTGTGATGTGCATGTTTCCCTTCTCTGCAGAAATGTAGTGTTTAAGTTTATCATTTGACAGCAAACTTACATTTTGCTTAAACACTGAATCTGAAATAAACATACTTTAATATTATAACCACATGAGAAATCAAATTTGCAATAAAAGATATCAGTGGTATTTGTTTGTTGTTTTTTATTTAAATAGATAACATGAGGCGGCACGGTGGACGACTGGTTAGAGCATTTGCCTCACATCTCTGAGGACCGGGGTTCAATCCCCAGCCCCGCCTGTGTGGAGTTTGCATGTTCTCCCCGTGCCTGCGTGGGTTTTTTCCGGACACTCCGGTTTCCTCCCACATCCCAAAAACATGCATGGTAGGTTAATTGTCAACTCTAAATTGCCCGTAGGTGTTAATGTGAGTGTGAATGGTTGTTTGTTTGTATGTGCCCGATGATAGCTGGGATAGGCTCCAGCACACCCGCGACCCTAGTGAGGAGAAGCGGCTCAGAAAATGGATGGATGGATGGATAACATGAATTCCTCTGTCTCTCTATCTTCTATTTATCTATCTCCAACTACCTTTCTTTTTGATGTAAATCTTTTTTCAAAGTCCAACAACAAAACAACCCAAAAAATAAGAATGTCCTTCAATAAAAATCCAAACCTCAAACTATTAACAGTCCCTGCCTAGGAGTTTATAAAGGGCATTAAAAAAAAAAAAACATTAATTCAATGATGTTATATTCTTTGTTACAGACACGTTGCTCCGCACAGGACGAACAGGTCTGTCTTTTACTTTAGTGAACAGATAATCTGCCTCCCACCTGTCTTGGAAATTACCCGTTTTCCATCGTTTGTTTAGCCATCTTTGGGAAGGGGAAGTGTAAATTTGCTCAAAAGGAGACTGGTAGCATAGTTGCTAACGACTCGCTGTTCTAGATTGATGGGCCAACAAACTAGCAAAGCATTCTGGGATTTGTAATATTAGTGGTGCATGTGCAATATACTGGCGGGCCAGCTCTAATAAACATTTAATATGGCCAAATATAATTACATCGTGGGTCAAATTTGGCCCCCGGGTCTGAGCTTGACATTAACGATCTAACACTTTGCTACTAAATGAAACGTGGCTAACAGAAAGTAGCTGTAATACCATTTTAAATGAGGCAACACCAGCAAATTTTAATTTTATGAACAAGTGTCAAATAGGGAAAAAAGGCGCTGGTATTGCTGTTATTTTTAAGTCATTATTTCAGTGTAAAGAAATTATACTGGGTAATTTGAGCTCTTTTGAATATCTCTGTTTTTTAGTTAAAGGTGACCCAAAGGTTATTGTTTTAATAATTTGTAGACCTCCAAGATACAATACAAAATTTATGGAGGATTATTCAGAACTGCTGTCAGTTATTTGTACTGTCTACAACTATTTTGTCATAACGGGAGACTTTAAAATTCATGTTGACAATAACATGGAAAAAAACAAATCTAAAGAACTCTCTGCTATACTAGACAAATTTTACCTCTCTCAAAATATTAAGAGTCCAACTCACACTCAAGGTCACATCTCAGACCTGGTCCCCTCTAAGGATGTTGAAATTCTATCAGTGGACATTTAGGATATGGCTATTTCTGACTATTTGTGTGTATTCTTTGAATTACAGATTCTTCCAAAAGTTCAGACAACCTCTATGTCTATTAAGAAAAGGTACATAAATGAGAGTACCGCCACTAAATTTATGGAGACCATAGCTGTGCCACAAACTGTGAATGCTGAGACAGTTGATGAACCTTTGGATAATTTCACCTGGAAAATCTCAAATGTCATAAATGCTGTCGCGCCTATTAAAACTAAGACAATCTTGAGGCGACCTAGAACACCGTGGAGGAGCACAATGATGGTAAAGACCTCTAAATCAAAGTGTAGGAAAGCAGAACATGAGTGGAGAAAAACTAAACTCCAAATTGACTATGACCTCTACAGACAAAGTCTTTGTAATTTCCACCAAGAGTTAGTCAGGGCTAGACAGCAACACTTTTCTGAAATCATCAGTAAGAACTTCACCAATACTCGCATTCTGTTTGCTGTGGCATTCTGCACACAACAGCGCTCTTTATGTATACTACTTCCTTTTGTGGGCACTGAATTTCAATTCCTTTTTTTTTTTTTAACCAGCATTCCGTTATTTGATAATTGTTTATTTAAATGTACTCATCGATTAAGATCTCCATTGTGATTTACTGTATCTAAAAATGGATTATTTCTCTCACGCCTGTTTACAGTTAGGGACATGTGAAACTGCACTGTGTAGAATGATAAAAAACGAAATGATATGAAACTGTGACTGTCATTTTCATATACTGTAAATATATGATGAATCCTGAAAGCCAGGGGGGGAAAACAGAAAAGGAAAACTACACCAATTAAAAGTTGCCTCCTGAGCTGTCCACATTTGCTGCTATTTCAGCTTCACAGTACAGAGGCTGCAATTGCTTTCCAAAGTTAGATATGAAAGTTTGGCAAGATGAATCACTCTTCTTTCACGGCTAAGTTAACATTTAGTGGAGCCCCACTGGGTAGATTTTTTTTCAAAAATTAATTTCTTAAATCCCCCCAAAATATATAACTTATGTATCAGTCAGTAATGAACAGGGCTTCAAATCGTTGCTGTATCTTGCAGTTAGTTTGCAGTCAGTCACACTCTTTGTATTCTTTTTCATCCCCTGCTTTCGGCTCATCTTTCTCACATACTGTAATTCGCTTCTCTCTCCCTCGCTCTCTCTCTCTCTCTCTCTCTCTCTCTATTTGTATCCACAGGCTATCTCTCAATCTTTCAGCATCCCAGTAAAGACGGAACATCATTTTTGGAGTCCCATTCATCCTCTTGGCTTCATATTTCTGTTTTTTTTTTACATCAAGGAAAAAGAAAAGGCCGCTATGAGTATACTTACTATCACACTTGGGCCTAAATTGTTCACACCCTGGCCAAATTTGGAATTCAAATGAATTATTATTTAGTGAACGAGTATATTTAAGATGGGCACGACAAAGACAAGTGGCAGAAGATTGCAAAACATTGTTTAACAAGGATAAAATACCAGTCAGATTGATTACTAATGTATACTTAAACTTTCTGCAATGTGTATCCAATGAAGGATTGAGAATGAAAAATATGAGGTTCAGTATAAGCCTTATATTATTTGTTATTAAGATAACAAGACCAATTGCTGCAAAGTGACATTTTCTACACTCTGTGTTACACGTTAAAGTGAGGTCCATGACCTGAGGACAAAGACTGAATCTGTGAGGAGTTGAAAGGGTTATTCATTTTAGTATGGCTAAAAGGCAGACTGTCTCTTCTATCATGGCATTCAGGAGCACACTTTAATCCTTTTTGACACATGAGATGAGCAAACCAAGCATGAAACATTCAGCCAGTCTTGCACTGGCAGCTCTTAACACGTATAAAGGTTTGTTCAAATTAAAACAAATTATATTTAGTCTGTCCTAGCAAGTGCTTGCTTTTATGATCCGTGTCATATAAGAACACTTGTCATTTAACAACCGACTTAGTTTTTTTTCTGTAAACATTTTTTTTTTTTAAGAAGCTGCCCCACATTAACTTGTTGAGCCTATTTTCCCAGGATCAAACCAAAGGGTCACCAGCAGCAAGCTATTATGAAACTAAATTGCTCAGATTTTAAAAGATGGAAAATATATAAACTAGGCTTTACACGATCAGGATTTTTGGGGCCGATCACAGATCAGCGAGTTTAAAAAAAACAAAAAAAAAACGATAACCGATCACCAATCTGATCACAAGGTGGAGCAATGTGTCTATTTAAAGGACTTGTTCATTTAGTGTATATACAGTGGGAACGGAAAGTTTTCAGACCCCCTTCAATTTTTCCCTCTTTGTTATATTGCAGCCATTTGTTAAAATCATTTAAGTTCATTTTTCCTCATTAATGCACACACAGCACCCTATAGACAGAAAATAAATTCAATTGTTGATATTTTTGCTGATTTATTAAAAAAAAAAAAAAAAAAAAACTGAAATATCACACAGCCATAAGTATTCAGACCCTTTGCTGTAACACTCATATTTAACTCAGGTGCTGTCCATTTCTTCTGCTCATCCTTGAGATGGTTCTACAACTTCATTGGAGCTACTACCAGATGTGTTTGATTATACTGATTGGACTTGATTAGGAAAGCCACACACCTGTCTAGACCTTACAGCTCACAGTGCTGGTCAGAGCAAAAGGGAATCATGAGGTCAAAAGAGCTGCCTGAAGAGCTCAGAGACAGAATTGTGGCAAGGCACAGATCTGGCCAAGGTTACAAAAAATTTCTGCTGCATTTAAGGTTCCTAAGAACACAGTGGCCTCCATAATCCTGAAGTGGAAGACGTTTGGGACGATCAGAACTCTTCCTAGAACTGGCCGTCCGGCCAAACTGAGCAATTGGGGGAGAAGAGCCTTGGTGAGAGAGGTCAAGAAGAACCCAAGGATTACTGTGGCTGAGCTCCAGAGATGCAGTCAGGAGATGGAAGAAAGTTCTAAAAGTCAACCATCACTGGAGCTCTCCACCAGTCGGGGCTTTATGGCAGAGTGGCCTCTTCTCAGAGCAAGACACATGAAAGCCCGCATGGAAAAAAACTGAAGGACTCCAAGATGGTGAGAAATAAGATTCTCTGGTCTGATGAGATCAAGATAGAAATTGTTGGCCTGAATTGTGGCATGTGTGGAGAAAACCAGGCACTGCTCATCACCTGTCCAAGCATGAAGCATGGTGATGGCAGCATCATGCTGTGGGGGTGTTTTTCAGCTGCAGGGACAGGACGACTGGTTGCAATCGAAGGAAAGATGAATGCGGCCAAGTACTGGGATATCCTGGAGGAAAACCTTCTCCAGAGTGCTCAGAGCCTCAGACTGGGCTGAAGGTTCACCTTCCAACAAGACAATGACCCTAAGCACACAGCTAAAATACTGAGGAGTGTCTTCAGAACAACTTTGTGACTGTTTTTGAATGGCCCAGACAGAGCCCTGACTTAAACCCAATTGAGCATCTCTGGAAAGACCTGAAAATGGCTGCCCACCAACATTCACCATCCAACCTGACAGAACTGGAGAGGATCTGCAAGGAGGAATGGCAGAGGATCCCCAAATCCAGGTGTGAAAAACTTGTATCATTCCCAAAAAAACTCATTAGCTCAAAAGGGTGATTCTACTAAATACTGAGCAAAGGCTCTGAATACTTATGGCTTTGTGATATTTCACAAATATTTCTTCTTTAATAAATCTGCAAAAAAAATTAATTCCTTTTTTTTTCTGTCAATATGGGGTGCTGTGTGTACATTAATGTAGAAAAAATGAACTTAAATGATTTTAGCAAATGGCTGCAATATAAAAAAAAGGGTGTAAAATTTAAGGGGGTCTGAATACTTTCCGTACCCACTGTACTTGTGCACTCTATACTGAGTATCTTCAGAAATATTCTCGTCAGGTCATGTATTCTAATCAGTTAGGTCAAACCAACATTACAACATGACGGAAATATTGTGTGCTAACTTACTGAAATTAAATTACTTCACACACCCCGAAACTTTAGGGCATGCTTTGACAGAACGCCAAGCATGTTTACATACAACCGTTAATGCTAGCACTAGCCTGCTACGCTACATAACGTTTTGTGGGCTGCTTGTGAGCCGTATTGTATTAAAAGTACGTGAACATACCTCAACCAATCCTTGAATGAACATCTTCTCCCGAGCACCGTTGACCACCACCACCACAGGTCTGTATTTCTTAAGAAAAGGTATATACCGTATCATTAAAATTTCTAAAACGTGTTTTTGTTTTGTTTTTTCTTTTCTTTGCATGCTAGCTTGGTATTTAATTGAAGATTCTAAATTGCCCCAAGGTGTAAATGTGAGTGACAATGCTTGTGTATACCTGTATGTGCCCTGCGATTGACTGCCAACCAGTCCAGGGTGTACCCCGCCTCTCGCTCAAAGTCAGCTGGGATAGGCACCAGCCCATTATTGACTCTAATAAGCAAACATAAAATGGACGGACGGAGTATGCAAATGATAGGACCCAGTCATAAATCAATAACTTTGACCAAGCCAAAATGATGCACCACATGCCCAATTGTATTCATCTGCTCATAGTGTTCATTTATATTTCAATGGTACTAGTAATAGGGAAAGTCTCGAAAGGATGTTGAATATTTCAGGTAGCCCTTAGCAAAGTAGGAGAATAATTCATTTGGATAGTGACTTCCAGGGGAGATGGGCATCAGCAGTATAACCCGGCTCATCAGGGAGCATTTCCAGCACAAGACTGCTGACAAAGCTACCACCAGAAATAGAGCAAGACCTGAAATTTAGCCTCAGTTCAGACTGAAGATTGCTTTAGATGAACACCAATAAACTGATATTTTAGACGGCACTAGCTTTTTACAGTACCAATATGCTTTTAGCTTTAATAAATGTAGTTGACTAAGTTTGTAGAGTGATTTTGATAGGATTTGAAAATGGCTGGGAACTATTATATGAATGATTTCTACTCTCAATAGAAAATAAATATGACACTTTGCATTTGCTGGCATTTAAATTACAGTTTGTTGTGGCATCAAATCGCCTTGAGTTTCAAAAAGTGCACATTGATTCTTTAATAGTCCTAACCTAGTTTTATAGTAGCACAAGTGCCATTTATTGATTCTGACCAGCATCTGTTGTAAAAGCATTTGCAGGACTGCTTTTTATTAAGGACTGCTGTGTACAGTATGATAAGCGATAGGGGTGACTTGCACTTCCTCCATTATATGTTGTGAGATGATCAGGTTCCTCAGTAAATGTGAACAGCAGAGGAAGTATAGATTTCCAATGTATCTCTGTACAGTGCTTTTGAAATTCTGCCAAGAACGATTGCAGCCTGGCCAGACAATGAAAATGTCCTGTGTGTATTATTAGTGTTTTACTGTATCACAAGCTCCATGAACTTGTCTGCACAATTTAGCACACGTTATATCATAGCAAGGGGAACCTGACAAGGTATTGTGAACAAGTCATAATCTTCATGTTTCAATTTCAAACCACCTCACTGATCATCATATGCATAGAAAAGACAGATGCTTTTTAATCCACCAGCGACCAATCAACTGCAAGCGGGCTACCAGTAGCTTTTTGAGGATACGCCATAAGTAAATGGGGAAAATCTGTTTTATGTTGCGGAACATATTGTCCCTCATTTGGCTCATGTTCCTGGTTGTGTTACTTTAAGTGCAAGTAATTCAATGTGATTTTTACTTTCGTGCCGTAGATGTTGGGTGTCAATGTCACTGTCACTTTAGCTTTAAAATATACTTGAATAAAAAAAAAAATGTCTTTATGAAACATGGCATATGCATGCTGTAGAACATGGCATATGCATGCTGTAGAACAGAAGATACCTTCAAAAATTAGGTAACAATAATAATTTTCAAAAATGCAATATGAGTGAGGACGGTGGACGACTGGTTAGCATAGCTGCCTCACAGTTCTCAGGACCCGGGTTCAAATCCAGCCTCACTTGTGTGGAGTTTGCATGTTCTCCCCGTGGCTGCGTGGCTTTTCTCCATGTACTCCGGTTTCTTCCCACATCCGAAAAACATGCGTGCTAGGTTAATTGCAGACTCTAAATTGCCCGGTTAATTGCAGACTCTAAATTGGTTGTTTGTTTCTGTGCGCCCTGCGATTGGCTGGCGACCAGTTCAGGGTGTACCCCGCCTCTCGCCCGAAGACAGCTAGGATAGGTCCCAGCACGCCCGCGACCCTAGTGAGGATAAGCAGTATGGAAAATGTATTCTCAAAGGCCTTACTTGGAGTAAAAAATATATATATTTGCAGAAATTTAGGCGATGATTTTCCAGGATTGCTCATCTTTTGTATAACATGTTTTTTTTCCATGAAAACTAACAAACTTTTTTGGTTGTTTTACAAACGGTCCAATGTGACTCGAGCTGTCTTTAGCCTCATTATGTTGTTGCAATACACCAGAGGGATCTGTGATCTTACGTGTCAGGATGTGGCAGCCATTTTGCCTTCACAAAATAGCAGAGAGCAAAATATTTTCTGAGGTATGTATGACTGTGAATGTGTCAGAACAATTGCATAGCTTTACTGTTATCATGACTGCATAAAGACAAGAGTGTAATATCTTAATTATACACTTGTATTTGCAGAGTTTGAAGGGCAAGGCATGTCAATTGTGCAATTCACATGGTTGCTGTGAAGCTGTTTGTCTTTACCGTTATGTGTATTTCAGTGGGCCACCACCATTTGCTCAGTCAGTGGGTTCTATCAACAAAGATGTGTCAAAATATAAGTCAGCATTGTTTATGATTTTTCCCATACATGTTTAAGAAATCTTGTTCAGATTACATTTGCACTTGACTGCCACAAAATTAGTGTATTGCTTGTCTTTACTCTTATGGACAAAAATTATGACTTCAAGCATGGTGGTTTCAGCATCGGAGACACCTCACAAAGGCAGCATAGAAAACATTGCTAAATTACAAAGGGGAAAAAAAATACAAAGTGACTTTACTGTTATTTTTTAAATTATATGAAAAAGACCCATATACTTTATGCGTATTGTCTTTATGAATCACAGTATTGTTGAATTTTTTATTTTATGACTTGTTCTCAAATATACAATAGCACTGAAGTGAAAGAAAATGTTCCAAGAATATGACAGCCAAGAACGGCATCAGCACAGATACATATCAGCTCAGTGAAATGCCACAAATGCACAGTGAAATCACTCGTGGCTTTTTGCCTCACCTCCTGCAGCAGAATATCTTGCATTCTGGCTTCTTTTTTGGTAAACAGGGCCTCTCGGACAATACACATGGCAGAGCTTGCGGCATGCAACATTTGACAGATTTGAAACAAACAACTGCAAAATAATGCACAAAACAGTAAGTCATCCGGGATACATTTGTTGTTCACTTTCCCTCTCGTTACATCGGTTCAACCTGGACTGACTCCGACTGTATCCCCTTGACCGTTAAAGAACCACATCAACCGTAAAACTTTACACGATCAGGATTTTTGGGGTCGATCAGGGAGTTTTAAAAAAGCGATAACCGATCACAAGACTGAGCAATGTGTCCATTTAAATGACTTGTTCATTTACTGTATATACTTGTGTACTGTATACTGAGTATCTTCAAAAATATTCTCGTCAGGTGATGTATTCTAATCAGTCAGGTCAAACCAACATTACAAACTTGACAGAAATAATGGGTGCTAACTTACTTTAATTAAATTATTTTATTGTAATTAAATTACTTCACACACACCAAAACTTTACAGCATGATTCAACAGAACGCCGCTTATGTTTACCTACAATCGTTAGTGCTAGCTCTAGCTTGCTAGGCTACATAACGTTTTGTTGGCTGCTTGTGAGCTGTATCGTATTAAAAGTACGTCAACGTACCTCAAGCAATCCTTGAACGAACATCTTCTCCCAAGTACCTGTGACCATCACCACCACACGTTTTTACCCCCCCATTTTATTTTTTGACCAGCACAATACAGACGGCGCGATCCATTGTCGTAGCCGTGGTAACGAGTGCATCCGGTTCCGTTGGATTTGACAAAGCCCAGTGATCGTAAATATTAATGAGAAATACATCTTAAAATACAACCACTGACTTCTATTTTTGAAATACAGTGTTACACATTACACCATAATTTGACACATGGTGGCCACCATGTTTTTGCATGCGCAATGCATTCTGAGCTTAATTACGTAAAACAGTTGCCGTTTGCCGCCGTACAGTGTTGCCCTTTCTTATATTAGTTAAATGTTTAAATCTGCACACTTTTATTGTCAACGACTACCATTGCAATAAAGTTTAAAAAAATATATTTTTTTTTAAATGCTGAGCTAAAGGCTGCCGCACACTGAGCGACGCAGCTGAACCCAAGTGGACTGTCGCGGCGTGTGCGTTTTGTTCTGTTTTCATGAATGGCTAATCAGTCTGCCACTGATTTCCCCACAAAAAAAAAAAAAAAAAAAAAAAATCATCAGCACACACTGTCGCAGTTTGCAACCAATCTAACTGCACATAAGTTTTCTCTCACGCTGAAAATACATTTCCGGGTTTTAAGCGAGCCGTGCCGCCGCGCCACCCCAAGCCATATAAATAGTATATAAAGCATCAAATATTGTTTTACATCAATTCCTAACTATATTCATAAAAGTATATATGCCTGTGGAAGCTTGTCACCAAAATGTACCCAACATATGTACAAAATAATTGAATGAGACTCCTTTTAAAATATCCACACTCGTATTTATTCTTGTCCATGTCCTCTTTAGCAACCCGCTTCTTCCTTAACTATTAATTTATCTTTTTGTGATTTAATAAATGTGATGAAGTACTAAGTGTACAGTGTTCACCACTTATGTCTGATCAATCCACTCAGACAGAGCTGTGCATCTCCGAGTTAGCTGTACAATGGGAAGCTGATGTACACTTGCCAATCACTGACCACAACGACTGAGTTGGTGACATCATCTTTGATGATGATTTAATGTGTATTTTACCTGATGACAACAGTGAACACAGTCAGCGGCGGAAATGAAACGGAGCTCTTTAAAGCAGATGCCCTCTTTCTCAGTCAGCTTTGACAAGCAGCAGCCAAAAAGGCACCACACCGAAAGTGACCAACTCGAGGTTCTTCACACCTGTCATCTACATTCTCATATCCATTTTCATTGACGGTTTATTCCTCTCTCTCCTCATGTCTTTGATCACACTCTGGTTCGAACTGAAAAGGCTGTACAGCATTCATCGCTGCCACCAGCTGCTAATTGTAGCTACTGTTAAAAACATCGGTGAAACTGGCCGCACCCACTTTTGACATCACTACCCAGAATGCACCGCGAAGCAAACGACAATGACGACCTAGGTTGAAATAAAGTTTCGTGAAAATATAAAAATCTGGAAATTATTTTCAAGTTCTAGCTTATTTAAATCGAAAGAGATCATATAAACCAAACATCATTACACAGTTCATTTTTAAGGCATGCATATGATGCATTCATACTGTGAACTAATTCAGAAGCAATCAAAACATTTGAATAAAGGAATATTAAATAATGTAATGCTGGCAGACAGAAAAAAGTGGAATGCAGAAGTGGTATGTCAATGTGGCACACAAATACACACACAAATACTGTAAGTGATAGGGCTTTACCATGTCATAAAATCCTTTATAATACCATTATATTTTTAGAGCAGAGCTCTATCTACCTGTATATAGGGGAGCCATTGTTCCGACATAACAGTTCCATCTGAGTGAATAACTCACATAGAGTAGCTATAAAAAGTCTACACCCACTGTTTAATGCAAGTCAAAGCAAAAATTCGGCCAAACAGTGGCTTGTAGTTGTAGTCACTAGTATATCAAGGCACCGCTCTAAATAGGGAGGCCTGTGTTAACAGAAAACAATTACCGTAACTTCTCGTGTATAATGCGGACCCATGTATAATACGCACCCCAAAGTTGACCTCAAAATTCTGGAAAACACTTCTACCCATGTATAATGCATTTTTACAATGTATGATTTTGCTTCCGGCCATATGATCAAAACATGAAGTATTATCTGTATTTTGTTAGTTTTTTCTAAGAATTATTCTGAAGTTAAGCACTTTATTTGAACACGTAATACTTTTTTTATTTACTTGCGCTTATTTTGATATTCACAGCCCCACTTTTATTTAGTAAATGAGAAAACACACAGTTGCACTCATATGTTTGATTACCCAGGCAGAATTTGTAAGCTGGGTACAATTCTTGAAAGAAAACATGAAGAGCCAGGCAAGACACATTTAATTTTATTTTAATGGGATTCAAGTTAAAGGGTCAAGCATTTCAGAAAAGCATTATTAAACAAAACATAACCATAAAGAAATTAATGATGGTTGTTGTTCAGTCATCAGTCGTATTTATATTAAAAAAAAAAAACTTTCACAAATTTTGCCAGGCTATGTAAACTTATTACCACAAATATATGAATATATGCACTCATATGTACCCCAGTCATGTTGGAACGAAAGTGGAGGCTACACCTTTTTTATAACCTCTAGGTGGCGGCATATTAGAATGAAAGTGTACACCTTTCTCATAACGTCGAGGTAGTGGTGACGTTGGAATGAAAGTGTACAGATTTTTCATAACCTCTAGATGGAGGCATACATTTATAAAATGTGAAAGTTTTTTTATGTTCCCCTATACCTATGTATAATGCGCACAATTGATGTTTGTAAATTTTTTGGGGGAAAGAAATGTGCATTATACACAAGAAATTACGGTACTTTATTATTTGGAGAATTAACTGCATTAGGGGCGGACATAATTACCTCGACCTATGGGGGGAAATAGTGAATTAAACTGTATACATCTCATTGACTTGTACAGTACATCAATGAAAGTTAATTTCAAATGTGCATGAGTGTTACTATTTCAGACAGATAACCCCACAGACTAACTTTTTTATTTTCAAGGAAGTTTCTGCAACTATCCTGCTGTGGGTCTTCTGTGAATAGCAAAGGGCATATGCACCCCAAGGAGCTGCTCAGCTGCTTCCTATTCAAAACTGAAGCTGGAACCCGAGAGGCACAGTGAGTTATGATCCATGCCAAGTACATGTGATTGGCTCCTCATTAATACTGACCGATGTACTGGAATACTGAACGATGTACTGGATTTTTTTTTTGCATGCTAAATTATTTATCTAAAACCGCTTTAAACAACAAAGTGTATGTATGAATGGAGAAGAAAGGATTGTATTATTGTTCATGTTTTAGGTTGTGTTCGTGACAGTGGGCACTGAGAGAGAAATTTCAGCCCTCTGTGTGTTCTACACATATTGATGATTGACACAAAAAAAAACCACACTCTACCATGCCCACTAAACTAAGCTCCTGTGAGGTATACTGAGATCGCATACCATGTGCTGACCACAAGCATTACATTGGTTCAAACACACATCACACAAACAGTGTTGTGCTACATTACAGGCATTTTTTTTAAATTGCAACTCTTTGGTCATATTTCAGATCGTACAACCTTAGGCCATTACACTAGTACTTTTCACAGGTTCTACTGTATTTGTAATAATGTTCAATAGCGGCAACAATGTGTTGTTAAGCATACTGTATGAAATGTCCACATTCTAGCAGAATAGAAACCAGAAATGTTTATTTTTACTAGTTACCTAGAAACACCTCCATCAAACACCTTCTTAATATCCTTAATATTCAGTTACAACTAGACACATGCCTAGAAGATAAAGCTAAGTTGCCGAGGTTTGGATGAAAAATTGAATATCTAATGAACTATCTATTTAACATCATCAGTTTGTTTTCAATACTACAAGCAAATATTCTGCAATGTTTGTGTGTGTCTGTCTCTGAGTGAAAAGGAACAAAAGTCCCTGGGAATTAGCCTTGCTTTGTAAAATGGCAAAATATGAAGCCATCAAGGCTTTGAGGCTTATCTATTAGCTGGAAACAATCTCAATGACCTTTCTGTCTTTGCTAATTTCACACAATGGGGTAACCTTTAGACAAGTCTCTCACAGACATGTGGCGAGTTAAGGATCTTTTTTCACATCACTTTATCCTGGACGCTCACAACAACAACAACAACAACAACAAAACTAATGACAATCTTTTTCCTTCAACTCAAACTCTCTCTATTACATTAAAGAAAAAACATAATTTGAAGAAATGGGAACAAAACTGAAGGCCTGTGGCTCGGGGCTGCTCGATTCCCATGTTCCTCCGCGTAACTGACAGCTTGCAGTTTAAACTGTGCTTCGTAAGCGTGTCTCTTCGTAGGTGTCATTTTCGGGGGTCCTTAGCCAAACCGATGTTGTTTTGCACAATGCACATACCGGCGCTTTTTACCTACTGGGGGCGTGCCTTTAGCGTCCTCGTTCACGCGCACTCTTCCCCCTTTACGTCCGCATGCTGTACTCAGTCACGTCCGCCTTTCCTCTATATAAGCAACGTGTTGGCAGGAAATGCTCCCTGTCAGTCAAGCGGAGCGCTCATCACACAACATTTATAGATTTTGGAACTCTGTGCACACATAAGGCGCGCCGCATTATAAGGCGCCCCGTCCATTTTGGAGAAAATGTAAGACTTTTAAGTGCGCCTTATGGTCGTGGAAATACGGTAAGGTGTTGCAGATTGACAACTGCCATTTGACAGTCAACATGGTGACAGTCAACCCCCATCTGCTTCATACTGACATACTTTACAAAATGACAAGATGCCCTAATTTGGTTGATGAAAAATTACATGCAGGATAGAATTTAAAATAATTCATGATAACGAAAAGACAATTGCAATTGAATCTAAGCAAGGTGCTCTATTGTGGTATCTATCATGGCCTCATCGCTATCACACTCACCAAACTGCAGCCAGAGTAGTTTGTGAATACAGTTCTGCTTTGAGTAGCGACGTGACAAGTGGCCGCCATTTTGGAGGAATTTTCTAAATAAACAGCGATTGAGCACTACAAATGCCTCTGAAATCCTCCATAAATAAATTAGTGAACAAAATAACAAAACAAAAAAAAAGTGCATGACCTATTCAACTGCACACACTGCTCTTCCCACAAATAATGTTCTATTTGTGCTATTTAAGTCAAGCTTTTTAGGGCAAGTGACGAAGTTAAAACCGCGTAATTTTGAAGGAGTCAATGATGAGAACACCTTTTGAATTTCTGCCCATGCAAGCTTATTTGTGGAGATTGTTCCTGAAACTTGTCAGCAAGTCAAAGAAGGGCTTTCCTTACTAGCAGACAACTTGTGACACATGCGCGTTCACTAGCACATTCACTTACTATGTCCTGAGGGCGAGGTAAATAAAACAAAACATGGGTTCCCTTAAATTATTGGAGTGATTGATTTCGTTTATTTACGTAAATAACGAAGCACGAAAACCTACTAAAAAAACATACGCGGTCGCGTTTAGCCCCTCCTTGCTGTCCCTGATGAAGTTGCCCATTAACACTATCACAATGAAAAAGGGGGAAAAAAAATAGAGTTGTCTTAAGTACAACTTCCGGCATCTACACCAATCAAGCAGAATTAACTGTGCAGCACCAAACGTCATAGTTGCACAAAATAGTTTTATAGGTAGCTGCATAAGTTTTGTCAAATCCATCCAGTTGTTCCTGTCAAATTGAGCTACTAGTGAAATAACATAATTCTATTACAAAGTTCCCATTACCATGGCAAC
Source organism: Phyllopteryx taeniolatus (assembly GCF_024500385.1). NCBI lineage: Eukaryota > Metazoa > Chordata > Actinopteri > Syngnathiformes > Syngnathidae > Phyllopteryx > Phyllopteryx taeniolatus. The sequence continues at coordinate 21,410,385 of NC_084515.1, read as the reverse complement.
CAATGCTGACATTTTCAAATTTTATATTTTTATAGTAAATCATGAGTTCATATGTTGATGTCCAAATATGTGTATCTTGGCTTCATAATTTTAATTTTGAGAAAAAAATAGACCATTCCTTGAAAAACTCATTTTAAATTTAAATTTATAAGTTATGACAAAAAAAAAATTCAGCAATTTACACTAATTAAGGCCTTTAAATAAGCCTTTATAAAAGAAAAGTTTTAAATTGAATTCAGCTTGGCCAATTACATTGTGTGAAGATATGTTGAGAAATAATGAAATTATACTTTTACTTTTTTTTTTTTTTTTTTTTTTAACCAGGTTTTCAATAGGCAGTATCACACAAAAGGTTTCCTTCCATTTTGACAGAGTCTCATTTTGGGGAAATCTTGTCACTTTGCAAAGCAACACAATGCACCTGTGACAGCGATATAAATAGCATGAGTAAAAAATGCAAATGAATAATTTGCCACCTATTCAACAACTTCAAATACATTGTTCAAAATTCACTGTCTTGGCCTATCTTGTATTACAATATTATAAAACACCAGTATGGTATCAGGAGACTAAGACTAATACTGTTTCTTTTTCCAACTACAAACTGACTTAAAACATTGTCGTTTGGGTGTTAATTACTGTAATTTGGCATTTTGGAATGAAAGTGTACAGCTTTTTCATAACCTCTTTCATACATTTATAAAAGGGAATTATTTTATTTTTTTTTTCCATTTTCCGCTATACCCATGTATAATGAGGGGGGGAAATGCGCATTATACACGAAAAAATTACGGTAACATGAAAATTGTGTTTGTGGAACGTAAAAAGTGAAACAGGACTGAGGATAGATGCCGATAAAAATGACAGCAGTACTGTCCAGCATTGAGTAGTCTGCAAACAAAATAGTGAAAATGGCTTAGTCTAAATACACGCCAGATGTCACAGTCAACGGCAAAAGCTTTTACTACATTGATCTCATCAAAGTATACAGTCACTACTAACATATTTTCTGACAAGGGGTATTCTAAAGACATGTTTTGCATATCCCTTTAGTGAAGCTTTACAATACTACTGGCCAAGCAGGCACAATACGTTTGACATTTGCTTATGAATGGGGCTCGGCAAAAAGTATAATTACCTTAAATATGTAGTCAACTAACCTAAATAAAAAATAAGCATTTCAGATTAAAATGTAGTTCTTTAATTAAAAAAAAAAACCTTTGTAAATATATAATTATCCAAGCCAGGGTCCTCATAAATGTGAATGCCATCAGATTTCACAGACATCAAAAGATAGCAGTTTTGTTTTGTTTTTTTAAATAAAAAATATTTTTGAACAGCTTTCCACTGAGTTTTTTTTTGTCTTTCAATTTAGGGCACTACATACAGAGAGTTTGTTCAAGCTTGTTTATGCACTGCATTTGTCCTTTTCACTTTTTTGTAAAAATCTAGTGATTTGAGTCCCCTGAGCAGATTCTTTAGAGCAACAGAATTGAGGCTTAAGGATGAGTATAAACTGAGCCCCTTTTCCTCCACAGCTTCATTTAATTGGACTAATCTGCTCTGTCCTGCCCGTGAGCGCAATAAGCCAGTTGTCGGCTCTAAGAGGCCCCTCACTTCAGATAAATGAAAGGAGGAAAAAAAAAAAAAACATCCAACACTGGAGCTGGATTTAGCCCTAAACAAGGAGGACTTGTGAATTCTATTAAGATGTGCAAGAAGACAGTTGCCAAAGTTGCTTAATCACATTTCTGTTTGGCTTAATCTTGGCCTGGCAGATGTGTGCCTATAGGTTAAACAGGATGTGGAAATGATGAGTCGTGCAAGCAAATTCATGCATTAGAACATAAACCTGTGAAGGGAGACAAGAAAATACTTGGGTGTCTTTTTCCTAACAGAATAAAAATAAGCGTTCAGGTGACAAGAAGATGAGCTTATTAGTACACTATATGATCCACTCTTTTTGCCAACTGTCTGGGTGAAATATGAGCACCACTCCAAAGGTTGTGTGGGTGGGTGTTTGATATGGTTGGCCCTAAATTTAGCTGTGGAAACTCACTGTCACCACTGTTATAGTCATCCTGTCTTTGACTTTATCTCCTTTGTTCCTTGGCTTAATTCAGTCTTTATCGTTGGCAACAAAATGAGGTGCATAAATCACACGGCAGACTTTTTAGGGAAAGCAACTTATGCAGCAATGACTTAGCATGATAGACACAGAGGTAAGTTTGAGCGAGAGGCCAGGCACTGGGGAATACAGGTTAAATCAGTCTAAACAATGCAAATGGAACATATAACAGGTTCAAATCTCATTACTCCGACTATAAGTGTTGCAACATGTCAAAGTCACCCTCGCAAAATTGAAATGGGCTTACCATGGTTGAACTTTTTTTTTTTTTTTTTTCTTCTTTTTTCTTTTCTTTCATACTGTCAATTTATTGCAGAAAATGTGAAGTACTAATCCTAAGGAAACAAAAACTCCCAGATCCTAATTTGCATGTGTTAAGCAACGTTCTTAATGAGCGTAATTAGCATTATTAACTTAATTGGCCACATATGTTGCACTCTGGTGATGGCGATGGTCGTGTGAGTGGTTTTATAGGTTTTAGAGGATGCTGATTTCATTTCCGGCATTCTCAGATTTCAAAGCGCTAATTTCATGGGAATTACTTTCAGGCATAATTTTGTGTTACTTTTATGGTAAGCACAATAACAGGGCTCTAGAGTCCGACCAATTTGGTCGCACGTATGCCCTAATTTGGTCGCACATGCGCCCTAATTTGCAATGGTGCACACACACAAAAGAAAAAGAAAATTAAAAATAAAAAGAGGTCACATGGGTGTGTGTGTGTGTGTGTGCGTTTGAAATGCAGGTGCTGGAGTCAGACAGAGCTGCTAGCGTAGTCGAATCTAAGTTTTCCGACAGCTAGCATGTAGCTGTACAATTACAGAAAGCTGAGCGGAAAATTGAATTAGTTTGAAAGCCTAATGCCAAAGCGACGATGTGGGAACATTTTAGATTCAAGACAGATGAACACCAACGAGCCGGTATGTCGAATTTGAATGAAGTTGCAACAAAAAATGACAACACAACATAAACCTCAAAGTGACAACATCCATTTAAAACTCAACCATCCCACCCAATTTCTTCAACTTGGAAACAAAAACAAAAGCTCTATCATTGCGTAAATCTCAAAACTCATAAAACAGTGCACTCTATGGTGCCAAATAGTGAAAATGAATGCAAATAACATTGCTGATGTTATAAATATACAGTTTTGACTTTATAAGCTATTTGTCCTGGCTGAGGTACGCGGTAACGGATTCATTTCCGGTTTAGGGGTGTGTGCTTCCTGTGTAGTTGTTCTATACTTTTCTCAAGAGACACCTTAATTTACCTGCTTTTTTTTTACTGTTCAGGTTACTCTCCGCTGTAACACAGGTACAGAGTTATGTTAAAAGTGTATTGCACACCTAAGCGCTTATTCTGTTCTTTTGCTTCTCAACATTTCCCATTAGCTTCACGATTAGCGTGTTATCTGTTCTTGCTCGGTGTGTCTCGCATGCTTAGCTACTTTAAGTCCACCTTTGGTGATAACGCTACTTGTCACAAGTTTAACTTATCTTGCCGTATCTGGGACAGACAGTGGCAACATGACACGACATGTATTCAGATACCACCATGTCCTGTCTTTTACGATTACTGGGCTTCATCTTATCAAGTCAAACACTGTCGAGGAGGCGTGTCCAGAAAACATGTCACTGAACAGGACAACAACAAAAATTTTACTTAAGAGGAGAAGATCCCACCGCGGAAGGATATTTTTTAGGTATGCCAGTAAGCAAGCACAGTTTGTAGGTGGTGCAGCGTTGGACTTGGAGCAATAGCTTAGTGCGCTGTGTAGCATTCTACCCGTCTTGCGAAAAGCTGAAAAACAAGGGAGGATGAGCCATTTTTATTAACTAGCTTGGAGCTGATTGGTTCGCATGACTTGTGGACGAGTAGCATGCCGCTTCTGATTGGCGAGTTTGCCAATGTTCTATACGTAGTTGACACAGATTCTGGGTCAGTCTGAAAAGAGAGAAATAAAAAAAATAAAAAATAAAAACAACCCGCAGCTTTGGCGATCAAATTATTGCATTATCTGAAATCACAATTTTGATCTTAAAATGATAAATTGTTCAGCCATAGACCTTATCCCAGCTGACTTTGGGCAAGACGCAGACGACACCCTTGACTGGTCAGTCACAGGGCACATAATGGAGACGGGTAACCATTCACACTCGCATTCACACCGTGACTGAGGGGGAATTGAAACACACTGCCTGCATGAAGTCAGGCAAGGAAACCACTCTACCATTAATGAATGATCCAGAGGTAAATACCTAGAGAAGAAAAAGCTGAAATAGTGATCTATTTTCTGGTTATCATCTTTTAATACCAAGCCTAAATATTTTCAGTGTACATAGGCCCTATGTTTACCACGGAGTTCTGTTCCTACAGCAGCAATTTAAACCAAATCTGTACATCAGTTGGAACATGCCATTATCTATCACTAACCTAGACGAACGCAGTAGTTAAGTCATATTTGTGGCAACAACTATTTCTATGAAATACACTTCTAGGCCATCCGTCATAAACCAAGTAATTACCTCACTGTTTCACTGTTCTGGAAAAGAGTTTATATCTAAAAACAATATTTAATCTCATACTGTTTTCATATCTTGTGAGAATGCAGGAATGTGCATAGTTATGCACAGAATGTTCAATAGAGTGATTAGTGCTGTTTTATTGTAACCCAGGGGATAGCAAAACCCAAATCCAACCGCAACTGTTCTGAGACGATCAATTCTCTGCAGCCACCTGTGTTACAAGGCAACCCTGATGTTGCTTATCAGCGAATATTCAAAATGCACCTCTTCCTTGATATAGGATTGGCGAATGCCAGGTGGAGGTTTTGCGTTATGCCTCTGGTAATCTGTAGTACATCACACAATCGGCGAAGCATAACTTCAAGGGTCTAGAAAATAGATAAGCAAGTGACATAAGGAGATAACACTAATCCCAAAGTAGCGCTGGGTGGAAAGAAGTGCCTACTGAGTAATGACAAAGTAATGAAGGGCCTGAGGCCAGAGCAACTACAGTGAATCACAGACAAGTAGATAGAGGGACAGTTTCAAAAAGATATAACATTTAAGGGTGAGGGCAGATAGAGAGCGACAGATAGCAAAATGGATGAAAGAACAAAAAGTAAAAGATAAGACCAGATAATGAATGTGTCATAGAGAAGCAAAAGACAAAGCATAGTTCTCTACAGAGAATGTTGAATCCTTACAGTTACACTGTATATGTTCTTGGGTACCATGACTTAGGAGTTGAATTTGTTTAGCAAATGAGCATGTAACTGAATTTAATTGCATCTCAAATTGTGAGTGAGACGTGGGTTGCTGGCATAGCTGAAGCTGGCGCAATCAAATTTTGGATCGTAACCAAGCAAAATAATCAACTGAGCGACAGCTTGTAACAAGAAAACTTGTAAATTGCTGCACTCATTAGTCAAGGTACCACAGTATTATGTTACAAGTGTTAGCACAATGGACGCTATAACAAAAACGTCTTCCTTTTCTTGTCACGGGTTGCTCAAATGGCAAGGAATTATTATATTTATGTCAAAAGAACTTTAAGGATAATTGCATGAAGGATAATTGTGAGGGAAGTGCCGAGGAAGACCTCAGATTTGACCCTCGTCCCCTGGTTCTGCATCTCGTCCTTGTCAGGACTTCTCTTACCTATAATCATTTCAGCATTACGCTTCATTTTTGCCTCTCAGTTAAAAGGGAAGACTCGAAAGCAGGGATCTTCAATTTCAATTCAGATGGGTCCGGTTTGCAAATGTTTTCCCAGGGCAAAATGTTTTGATTTGCATAGCCAAGCTGTGAAACAAAATAACAATTTTCTTTTCACATTTGTGGTTTTTCCAAATAGGGTGTTTTGGTGCTCATGAAAAAACGAATCTGTCTGTACCATAAATTCATAAAAAATGTAAGCCCACTAAAGGAGAACAATGCATGAACATGTATAAATGTTTTCCCAAAAGCACAGAAATTCACTGTGTTTTTTTAAACGCATATCTAAACCCTTAAAACAGTTCAAATTGAAATTCAAAGATCACCAATAGCTTAAATACCCAGTAAACTGGCACTCACATTTCAGGCCTACATTTCAGTACAAATTGTATTTTGATGCCTGCAACTCAAAAAGAAAGGCTTGGCAAACAATTTGAAGTAAAGCAGCACAGGCATCTCAGGCCTAAATTTCAGGTAACACTGAAAAGGCAAATTAAGCCTCACTTTCAACTAAATAGGAATTGGTGCATTTTGCACATTGCATTCCGCATTTCAAGTTAAAAAAAAAAAAAAAAAAAAAGTCTCAGCGGCTGCATTGACACATTCCTTTATGACCGAAACGTCACTAAATGTTTGCTCACGTTGCCCCAAAATCCACGCTATCTGGAAGGAACATTAATTTGCTTCTTATTGGGCTGTCAGTTGTGTAGCTCTACCATACTGGACTCTCACTTTGCTCATGTTGCGTGTTCTGCCAAGGAGTTCATTTGGTATGTTTGGAAGGATTTGTGTTTTGTTTGGAAGCGTCGCTTAACGATCCCACTTTTTATGAAAGCCACGGTCTTGCAACATATAACACAAAAGTTTTGCACTTCCTTCCAGAAGAATAATAAACTAATGGTTCTCCATGCATTTGTAAAATGTCCATTTTATGAGTCAACAGATTTTTTGTTTCCTATTGAACATTTTCCCACCTTGTCCACACTTATCCCACTGACCCGCTTAGGAAAAATGGTTCCCCACTATTACCAAGGATTAGTACAAGCAGCTACTACTCGGCTCTCAGTGACCAGAATTTGTACTTCCTCCAGGATACTACTGATATCTAGTTTCCATTAAGCTCAACTGAATGGATGCATTTGAACTCACTCTCAGTCCTTCACATGACAAATAAAAAAAGAATCTAAACTCGTGATAGCCTTTGACATCTTGGCTCTTGTGATGACAACCCCCTTTTAAGTGTGGGAAGTGTGGAAAATCTGTTTAATTTCAAATGAGCATTGTATGGAAGAAGAAAAAAATGGAATTGAAGACCAACCTGAAATATTTAACAACAGACAAATGACAGGAGAATAAGCATACATCATGGTTTCTGTTTTTGACCAGAAAATGAGGAAAACAAGGCAAAATACTGTTCATGTTTGACAAGTGCTATCGGTTCTGTTGTTTAAGAACCGAACAAATATTTAATTATTTTTATGAGTGAAAATATTTTTTACTTAATGTGTGTGTGTGCATGTGTGTTTCAATGTCAGTTTAATTTAATCCAACAATCAGATGCTCCCATGGGACTCATGCACGAGGGTAACATAAAAAATGCTCCATCTTAGCAGCCTCTTCCTGCAATTGCAGCCTTGCCAGCTAATGGAGACTGAGAAGTGGGCTAAATCATCCCGTCGTGAGAGAGTTCCTTCAGACCTGCCAAGTGAAGTCAACCCCAGCAACGTATTCTGTGACTCGTTTCTACCACAAGGATTGATATTAAATGCATTGGTGCTGTCGCAGGCGATGATGGACAGGTGGGAAAGTTGAAAGTGACAAGCTCCCGACATAATGCAAAGCTGTCAAAACACACCACTGAGAAACATCCCATGAGGAGCGAGAGGGATTTTGGCAAATAGGTGAGAGGGCTGTGAGAGAGCGGTGAGAATTATGAAGGTGACTGGAAGACATGAGGGACAAGAAAGAAAACAGAAAATCTGAATTCCCAATGATAATGGATACTGAAACAAAATTTTTTTCAGTCTTTCTAGTGCTATAGATTAACCTGTGGATCAGTCACACATGAGAATTAGGCTGAACGCAGTTTCCATTGTTTCACCGTGGTTATAAAGCCAATATCCGTTTTTTTCCGACATAAGTAAAAAATAATAGTCAATCTAACACAGGAATCTCGTTTGATGTGCGTCCCTCATCTGAGACGCACAAAAATGAGCAGGGACTCAAAGCATGGTTAATCCGCATCCACAGCCGCACAGCATTGCTTACCCACATATGTGTGTGTTGCTGAAGTGCTTCAGCGAATTATTGTCCAATAAAAGTACGAGTCTTATCTTGGTGCAAGCCAATCTGAGGCAGAGGAGGGCGGGTTATCGTTACATAAATACAACCCCCAATTCCAATGAAGTTGGGACGTTGTGTTAAACTTAAATAAAAACAGAATACAATGATTTGCAAATCACGTTCAACCTATATTTAATTGAATACACTACAAAGACAAGCTATTGAATGTTCAAACTGATAAACTTTTGATTTTAGCAATTAATCATGAACTTCGAATTTTATGGCTGCAACACGTTCCAAAAAAGCTAGGACAGGGTCATGTTCACCACTGTGTTACATCACCTTTTCTTATAACAACTTTCAATAAACGTTTGGGAACTGAGGACACTAATTGTTGAAGCTTTGTAGGTGGAATTCTTTCCCATTCTTGCTCGATGTTCAGCTTCAACTGTTCAACAGTCCGGGGTCTCCGTTGTCGTATTTTACGCTCCATAATGCGGCACACGTTTTCAATGGGAGACAGGTCTGGACTGCAAGCAGGCCAGTCTAGTACCCGCACTCTTTTACTACGAAGCCACGCTGTTGTAACACGTGCAGAATGTGGTTTGGCATTGTCTTGCTGAAAGAAGCAGGGGCGTCCATGAAAAAGACTCACATAGTCTCAAGTGTAAAATTATCTCTATAACAGATTTTTTTTTATTTTTTTAATTACATTTTCAAAATCAGGTCACACTCCAGTCTTTGACTGGCACTCACAAAGTCTCTATTAAGTCAAAACAAACAAAAAACTTAAAATATGCAGTGCTTTTATTTTGAAAAAAGAGCAACAACATAGGTCTTGAATGTTGCCAATTTGGCAACTATATTGCTATATTTTGCAGTTGTTTTTTTCTACCTCTGATTTTTATTCTGCTAGAGACAATGCCAACAGTGGTCCTCATGTTAGCAACATTCTCATTTGCTGTGCAGGAGAGAAGGGGCATTTGCAAACCCTCTTATCACTGGGGATGTGGCTCTACACTTTTGTTGTAGAGTGCAGGTGCTGTATTTTTTTCCCCAACCGGTACTTAAAAAACAGGGTATAGTGATATTATTTTTTTGCTAGCAAGGTACCACAGTACTTTTTTGGTCAGGATACGCCCTGCAGCACTAGTGGGTATGGTTTTCTTTTAGTGATGAGCAGTGTTGTGTTATAGCTAAACATGCCTTTTTTAATTATGGCCAAAAAGATCAACCTTGGTTTCACTGGACCATAACACATTTTCCCCACATATGTTTGGGAGAGTTCAAGTGTGTGTTTGCAAAATATAGCCAGGCTTGGATTAGTTTTCATGAGTAAAATAAGACTTCTGTTTTGCCACTCTTCCCCATAACCAAGACACATGAAGAAGACGAGAGATTGCCGTGACATGTGCTAAACAGCGAACACTTGTCAGAAATTCTTCCAGCTCCTTTAATGTTGCTGTGGGGATTTTGTCAACCTGCCTTTCCACATTTCTTCTCATCTTTGCATCAATTTTGGACAGACGTCCTCTTCTTGACAAAGTCATTGTTGTTCCATATTTTCTCCATTTGATGATGACTGTCTTCCATGGTATCGTATATCTCATGCCTTGAAATGAAAAACTGTCCTTTTCATTCAAAATAACAAAAACAAACAAATAAAACGTCAGTTCCAATTTGACATAAAATGTTGAAAAAGCTGAGGCTTTAATTTCCTGTTTTTGTTTGTCTTCAAACATTGGGCTCTATTTTCATGACGAGCGCAAATCTAGCGCTACGCTGCAACATTTTTTCATCAATTCTTCTTTTCCTTCTGCAGGGAACCTGGAACATGCCATTTTAGTATAATATAAGCTCCTGCAGTTGGCAAACCACAGTTTGTGCTCTGCTCCAAAAAAACAAGTTAAATCTTGCCCTCTCAGCAGCGAAACCAGTCACAGGCTCTCTGTGTAGCATTGGCATGGCAAGTCCCGGTATACACGTGCTGGCCCTAACCAAACACAAGTGTGGACATTGGTCACATGTTTCTTCTACCACAAAAAAACACACAAAAAAACAAAAACAAAAAACAAAAACAAAAAACCTGAAAAAAAAAAAAGTTTCTCTTAAAATGAATTTAGTGTGACACACAGTTGCCCATCCCTGTATTGGAGCATAATTATTCAAGTGCATCCTTTTTGGGAGCAGAAAAAAAGAGCTGAGCTCTGTTCACAAAAATTGGACTGAAATAAACATTTGGCACAGACGTACAGAGTCATTAATACTGTACCTTAACAGCCAATACTGCCAATCAAGTTTCCAGTTAAGAAAAAGTGATAATTATCATTTATAATAAATATATTTGCAAGTAGATCAAAGTTTTCTGTTTCGCATCAAGATTTGTACTTCGTATCAAAAGCCTGCAGCATTTCTTTAAATCTTGGTTTCTCAACATGTCGAATGGTTGCATCTCTTTCACTATAAAGGGAGTAACGCCAAGTATGGGTGTGTGCCATACACGCTATCATGTTTATATTTGCATTGTTGGCAAAAGACTTCCTTAACTGCAAGCTGACAAGAAACGGCAAATGTCCCACCATGTTTTGTTTCGTTCCTAGCTGAAGAAATTGAGCATAATGGATGTGTTTTCAATGGACTTTGTCGCTTTGAGGTTTGTTGTGTTGCCACTTGCCAGTCCGACTTCATGCAAATTCCACATACGGGCTCCTTGATGTTACCGGGAATGCCATTCGCTGCGTTCACCTGGCTTGAATCCAAAATGTTCCCAGAACGCCACATTATTATATTATTAGATATGGCATTATGCTTTGGAACTCATTCCAATCATGCCGCTCAACTTTCTGTAATTGTACAGCTACCGGCTCACTGTCAGAAAACTTACCTTCGAGTACACATTCTTTTCCCCCACCCCTTTCTGCTTCAATGCTTTCCACAGCCATCTGTCCCTCTTTCTCTCTCTCCCCAGCCTCCACACAGTCAAGAATGTTTACCGACATGAGAGGTGAACAGGTAGCGCAACTGAATGTCGATAACGTACTGTATGTAAAAAAACGCGCATGGAAATGACAATTTCTGAAGTCAGGAAAAACTATGGTGTCCAGTTTATTTATCGATTGATAAGTCAATATCGTAATTATCATGGCACACCTACGCATACACAAAGAATGTGTTGGTCGCAACGGCGCACTCAGTGTGCTAGATGCAGTGTGAAAAGTGAAAGTGATTAGTTCATTCTGAACAAAGCCAAATGCCCAGTTATAAGACGGTGTGCACGCGTGTGCAACCACTTTGTCTCTGTGGTGTAGTTTCATTTCCCCTCTCAAAGTATTCCCCCCAATTGGATTGTACAGGTTAGAAGACACATTATCGGTGGAACAAGTTTTTAAATTAATTGACTTGCGTTTTCTTTTCATTGCAATGCTTTTAAACTTTGCATAACAAGCAAATCTTGCTTGTTTTAATGGGGGCAGTTTGAGACTTTGCTCAACACAATTGTATTTTTAATAAAAATACATCCGTTATCGTCAAGTCACTGAGGGAAAAAATCTACAATGCAGTGAAGAAGTATTGGCCCCCTTCTCAAATTCTTGTATTTTTGAATAGTTTCCCCACTAAATTTTAAGGCCATCAAACAAATGTAAATACCAGACAAATATAACCCAGGTGGACTTAAAATTGTTTATAAATTGTGATTTTATTTCAGGAAAAAAAACTAACCCATTGTTAAATCATGAATTACTGCAATTGTGGCTAATCACAATTTTTTTTATATAGCGCATTTCATACACAAGGTAAGTCAATGTGCTTTACATGATTAACAGCATTTTAAAAACAAAAAACGAAAAAAAAAAAGCTTACAAACATTTAAAACAAAGATGTAAAAAAATAAAGTACAATTAAAACAGCGGACAGTGCAAAGAATATCATTTAAAAGTGGAAATGCTCTAAAAAGCATGAGGGGGAAAAAAAGAAGAGTTTTTAACCTGGACTTAAGAAACATGGATACTTGGGGCTGACGTCACTTCTGTTGGCAACTTCTTCCATTTGTGTGCAGCATAATAGCTAAATGCTGCTTCACCATGTTTGCATTGGACTTTGTGCTCCACTATTTGACCTGACTCTCTCGATCTCAGAGCCCGACTGGGTTTATATTCCATTAGCATTTCATTCATGTATTCAGGACCTAAAGCATGTAGTGATTTATAGACCAATAGCAGAACTTTTAAAATCTATGAACTAATTAATTAACTGCAGACCTTCGGCTTTAATTTGATGGTATTTCCATCAAATCAGATAAATCTTTTAGGAATTCCAACAGTTGTTGTAGCCTCCCACTTTTTAACGGTGATGGGTAGCCTAGGTGCATACTAGCATCGCGTGGCCTCGGATTGCTGAAGTAGGTCAGACGCATATCTCAACACCAAATTAGGATTCACAAACATCTATACAGTGGGAGGTTTGTTTAGGCACTATTACTTTTCTAGGAAATAGGCACACACTTATTTTTCCTACCCTACAATGTTGCCCCAGAGCTTAAGAAATGCTCAAATCAAACCTCTTAAAGGTGTTGGCAAACGTAGTTTTCTATGGAAGATCATGACGCATTGAAAGCACTGCAAAAGGGCGTTGTTATTACGTTACCCAGAATCGGGCAGTTGAAAGCTATTATAGGGTGCGTTCGGAAACTGTGCTGAACACTGGCTAAAAAAAATTCTAACTCTTCTTCTTTGTGACATTTGATTAAATAGCTGATGTCATAATATTTATATGCGACAGTTGATGCTAGCTCGCAGGCTGGCAATGCTGTACAATTTGTCAGTCGTCATTGTCTAAACAGCATACAAATGTCGCAAGGGTATCATTGGGGGGTGGGCGATATGGACAAACAAAAATCTATTTAGTTTTTCATTTTTTTTTCTTTTTGTTATTTTACAATGACAATTTGACGATATCCTGAAAATAAATAAAACTAAATCTCTGCTTACTTCCCAGGACATTTATTGATAGACTCATTGTTTCAGAACAACAGCTCTTGTTTATTTTGTAAAGTCCTTCATACATCTACTGGAAAACATTGCACACGAATATTGTATGGAAATGTCGAACAATTAATAACTTCAAGTTATGGCCACGCTGTATACAGGAGAATATGCCAAATCAGGTTTGCCCAATAGTATTTTACTGAAGCTGTTGTAACAAAACACAAACAATAAAGATATCTAAATGTAAACCTAATATTTTTAAACCAAACAGATTTTTGATGTTACGACAGCACACATTGGCATAGAAATGTGGCTAGAACACTGCGGAAAGAAATTTAGCTGATGGCGTCCTTTTTGTCTTGCCAACGTTTACTTGCTTTGTCATACATGTCCGTGTTTGTTAAATGACTTGGTGAGGGTTTTCTGAGCGTGTTGTGCACATTTATCGTTTCTTTAGTGGTAGTCGTGCTTGTGCAATCAACATCAACAAAGTTTTACGTATTCCACATACTCAAGTTTGGGAGGGTTACTTTAGAAATGTATTCCGATACAGTTACTAATTACTTATGACGATGAGGATATGTGACGTCTTTTTCTAATTACCGGTGACAAGTTTACCAGCTGGTAGTTGTAATAATGTTTAAATATGTAAAGCAGTGGGGATGACGGGATCGTGAGATAATTTAATTACGGTGTGGCTATAGGGCTATGCTACCTAGCTCCGCCAGACAACACACAGCTTTCTTTGTAAATGTTATTCAAAATGAATAAATCCTCCAGTGAATATAGGATTGAAACGGCACCATCCAATCTCGATTTTCTTTTGTTTTGCGTTTGGAAAGCCAGCCAGCATGGACATCCAATGGCCTGTGTCATTTTCCTGTTGGCCAATAAAAACCATGCTTGCATTCCATTGAGGTCCACAGCAACTATTCACCCACTGGTAAACTGCTAAACTCCTGAGCAGGTTGCTCGGAGGCGGCCCAATAGTTTTGGAGAGCGAGAGTTTGTTTTGCTTGCCACTGAGTCACATGACTCAATCACGTCCGCTGATTCGGGCGAATGAGGACTTTCACGAGCTTCCTCCTTTCGCTCTTCCTCCTATGCCGTGCATGAACCCGTTCGGTTGTTTTCTTTTCGAGACAGTATGAATACTCAATAATGTAAAATTGCATAGTTAAATCCACGTTCACGATGATATCGAAGGTGATATATATCGCTCACCCCGAGGTATCACTCAAAACCGCGTTCAATTTGGATTTGTCAGTTTTTGTGCGAGGCGTGTTAAATGCCTATTTTGTTGTTTTCTTTGTGTTAATTTCATCCTTCTTGTCTGCGAGTTGATTTAAATCTTGCGGAGTTAATTCTTTGTGCCGCTTCTGTCTCTTCCTTCCCCCCCCCCAATTCCTCAGCAGCATCCCAGTCAACAAAGGTATTGTAATCACCACAAAGTAAATCAATAAATCAATCATCATTGTTTTAAATTTGTTCATTTCTGTCCTCGGAGTACTTCACGTTTACGTATCAGAAAATCTGACTGTGTCAGGTTGATGTTTGCTCGTACAAGTATAAGCTAATGGCTAAAGTTGCTATGGATTAATTTGTAACAATGTAATGATTTTCTGACAGGGACTACTTGAGACATTCAAAGGGTGTACATCAGGGGTGTCAAACTCATTTTTTACAACAGTGTAACCATAAAAATGTTTAATCACCAAATCATATTATTACCATTACACAACCAATTGAGGGATAACTAGTTTTGAAATCGGAAGAGAAGGATAATAGTTTGTTCAAGTATTGTTTAAGTTACTCTCGAAGAAGGATTTGGTAAAAATGCAATATCTCAACATTGTTTATTATGATGATGATGACAAGTTGGAGTTTGGGTACAGAGTTTAGCAAGAATCACGGAAGTTGACGAGCATTTCTTTCGCGGGCCACATAAAATGAAGTGGCGGGCTGCATTTGGCCCCCGGCCCTTGAGTTTGACATCTATGGTGTACATTATCAGCTGATCACCTGATAATGTACGCTGATGGAATTTTCTGAGCCAATCAGAATTGAGTATTCACTAAGATATAATACAGTGTGCTCTCACTCAAACATTGTAGCTGTGCTTCCAAGTGCCTAAAAAAAAAAAAAATCAAATCAAATCTAAAACAGACCGATCAATATTTCTTTTTAGATATTCTTAATTTTTGTTTTAGAAAATACAGTTGTGTTAACAGTCTTGGAAACGTGAATATTTTTCCATACAATCGTTTCCATTTTCCAGATCTGGAAATGTATGAACTCAAATTCCCTACTTTTCCATACTGACTTACTTACATTCCACTTTCCATACTTGTGCAGGAACCCTGCAAGTATCTGTACTTTGCACTGACGAGTAATACTCAAATGTTAGTACTTGTACTGCTTTTTGGTCTGAAACAAAAAGTGGTATCTGTGCATCCCTACATATTAAACATCCATCCATCCATTTTCTGAACTGCTTATCCTCACTCGGGTCGTAGGAGCGCTGACGCCTATCTCAGCTGATGAGAGGCGGGTACACCTTGATCTGGTTGCCAGCCAATCACAGGGCACATATAGACAACCATTCACACTAACGTCCACACCTACGGACAATTTGGAGTCTTTAACTTACTATGCATGTTTTTGGAATGTGGGAGGAAACCGGAGTATCTTCTTAAACATATTTTACCATATTAAGCTATCGGAAGAATGCTGCTGAGGAGCAACGAACTTGAAATTGAAATTGACCCTCCAGTGTTTAAATCACAGCTTGACAAAGTGTAAAAGTCGCACATTGGCATCAAACAACCCTAATTAAGAAATTAAACTTATTTACATGCATGTGCCTTCAAGGGTCTAAAGATCTGTCCATTGGTCATATTATTCCTTTAATCCCCTCATAAACTTCAATAATGGCTGTGAGTTGACAGCCATCATGCTGGTCAAGGAGACAAACACACAAACTGATGTCTGTTATGCTCATTACTGCCATCAAGGACGCAAGCCTACACTGCCACCTCATTTGGGTGCATTTTTTCTTCTTTTTATTTATTGATTGATTTATTTTTGTGGGGGAGTCTTGAAACATATTTATCATCACATCTGCACATTTTCAACGAGCTCACTATGCTGGAGAATTTCATCGATATCCCTGACAGCGATTGTCCAAGAAAGGTTTCATGACACCCGGCCAACACCAAAAGCGGAGAGAAAATGGCTGGCATCCATCTTTAAGTGCAGCGGGCAATCGAAGGGACATGAAAGCACCAAGGTCCATCATATGTTACGATGAGTTGTGTGTTATACTGTACGATGTCGCTGACAGACAGCAACTGCCGTGTTCAGAGTATTTTCTTTTCCTTTGCACTGCTTTGTAGAAGGTTTTGTCGCAGGATTGCAAGTATAAAGTTTTTGATGGATGACCACATTATTGCCAAATAGATTGCAATACCTTCCAGCCACCAAAAAAGGTTATCATAGTCTTGATCACTAGAGACTTGTGAACTTTCAAGTTGGTGTTGTTTTGGAGCAACTGAAAGAAGGATTTGCATTATGAATGCAGCTTCTTGCACACACAGCTCTTGAAAAGTAGGTGGCGTCAAACAAAAGGTGCTCTTTCCTGAGTTGTTGAACACATCTAGATGTAAACACCATGAAATGAAAGCTGGAATTCAGAACTTTTGTCTCATGTTCCTCTTTTGATCTGAAACCCGAATATCTTCAGTATACAACAAAAACAAAGGAATTGACCTTGCCGTTTCAATACTTTTGGAGGGGACTGTATTTAATTGACAGGTGAAGGACTTGTCTTCAGCGGACCAACCACAGTCTTGCAGCTCAAGGGCGGACCTTATTTTTCATGATTTCAGAAATATATAATTTAAAAAAAAAAAAATTGTATTGTTTATCGTGATAGTTTTGGGGGAAATATGTTGTCTTTAAAAAGCTGTTGTCATGGCAGGCCAACCTGTAAGCAGCACAGATGCAAATCTAGGAGCTTTGTAGCTGATGGTCCCAGGTGTTGTGAGCTAATGTATTGATTGTGTATCACTGGACTGGAAGCCCTCTGAGAAGTGTTTTCTGGAGGCACTACAGTAGAGTCATTGGGTGAGGGGAAAAAAAAAAAAGGGAATTCTTCCTTGAAATGAGTGTATGACACCTCAGGGATTGATGTGCAAATTGTACCCTACTCCTGCACTGAAGCAAAAGTGAATGTTATCCATTGGAGTCAGCCCAAACCTTAATACAAAGCTTGTTAGCAGCTTAAAGTGAAACAAAGTTAAGAGAGCTCGAACAATACCAAAGGCTTTCCTGCTTTGGTAATGAGCCCCAAAATCTGGGAAAACGACACGCAGTGGAGCAGTAGGGTTTGTAGACAATATTGTGCATTAAAGCTTAAGTCTCTAAGTCTCAGTCATGGAGAGAAATTGCTTAAGCAGCTGACAACCTTTGGATGGGTTCGCCTTTACAATTACATGCAGGAAATCCTGTTTTACACAGAACAGACCTCTATCTGGTCACACATGGCTTCACTGTATGATGAAATCCAATGGTAGTGGGGGGATTCAATCAACTTGGAGCATTTCAATTTTCCCACCATTAGTTTCTGGAGATTTTAATTAAGCATAAACCATAAATCTCAATTTGTTCGGAATTTCTCTGCTGTCTTTCTTAACATTCTATATCCTCAGGCTGTGCACTGTAGTAACGTCCAATCCTGGGACATGTAACCAATCACATTATAGTGCATTATTGTCGGAATAAACATGATGTGGTGATAAAATATGGGCTGGGCTGGTTGCTTCATGTAAATGATGTCTCACGTCCTCATTATGTTCTCCTTTGCGGAAAAATGTGATTGAAACAGTTAACCACTTTTAAAGTATTATGCAACATGGATCCATCAGTGCAGCTGCATGAAAGTTGTAACAGTAGTTTGTTTACGTATTTATGGCCCCCATTGTTAATTTAACGTTAAAAGCATATTCACAATGTGACTATCCACACCCACACAGTTCTATTGAGACCATCATGTTAAAATCCAGCATCAGCTGAATCCACACGGGGGCCTAGTCAAAACAAAGTATTTCATATGCACTATGTTCCAACAAGTATTGCATTTAGGGCAGCAACTAGGGCTGACCTAGAATTCATATCACGGTATAAATTGCATCTCTTCACGGTCACGGTATATCAGGACGAGAGACCGCGACCAAAATGAACATTTTGAGTCGAATATGCATGATGTTGCTGTACCTCCCCAAAAAAGGGTGCGCCCAAATCATGTGCTGGTGACCAACTGAAAAAGTGCTGCCAGTGCAAAGGTTAGTGTTGAGACCTGTATATGTTCCAAAATAAGTATTTTTGAATGGGTTGTATCGAGCTTAAGCAAAGCTTAATTGTATTACATATATATATATTTGCTGATACCAATATTATATTATAATAGGATTTCATATAATATTAGGTACTTTTGACCTTACACTCCTCCTGGCTGACGTCTGAGGTAATGTACACGGCTGTGTGTGCTTGCCGTGCAGTTGTTAATATTTTCTCTCTATACAAATTTAAAATTAGAGCACGTGCTATTTTTACTGGTCATAGATAGTTACTATCGTGAGGTTTGCTTTATGACTGCCGTAGGTTCTCTGACGTAGTGTTGATGTAAATAGAAAGTATGTGACTAGCGCAAGAGCTAACGTGTGGACCTTACACCGATCGGATTGCCTCGATCGGCCGATAATTAGCATTTTTATGCACATCGGCTGATCGACTTTAATGTCATAATCCACCGATCCAATCAATGATGTCATTGATCACCACAAAAGACATTTACTCTGCGTCGCCGTTGTGTATGTTTGAATCCAAAAGCTACTTTATGTTTGGCCTTGTCACACGTCTGTCTTTTTTTTTTTTTTTTTTTTTTTTTTTTTTAAATCTTTTCGGTGTAAGAACATGTCGGCTGTGTGGGACTTTTTTGCGTTGTCTGAGACAGACAAAACGAAAGCCATTTGCAATCTGTGCAAAACTGAAGTACCTCGGGGGGGGACGTCATCTAAATGCTTCAACTAAACACATTTAATCAGGCACCTGAAGAATGCGCACAAGGGAAGCATGCAGTGTTCAAGCAACGGAGGAAAAGGAAAAGCTAACAACCAAACGGACACTGACGTAAACAACGCTGGACAACACCCATCTATTTAGCCGGTGACAGTGAGAAAGAGTTGTCATGTCATTAACAGTATTTGTTAATGTAATTTAATCACAAAGTAATTTAATCACAGTAAGCTTTTTTTCCGTCTCAAGTAATGTTGGTTTGATCTGACTGAACTTGAAACTTACGGTATGTCACTGGCCAAGCCTTAAATACCGATTAGAGGTCATTGATATTTTACCTTTTGTAGAAAATGCTCAAGAATACTTTTGAAGATACTCTGTATATAGTACACAAGTATATACAGTAAATGAGGCATTTACATAGACACATTCCTCCAAAGAGAAGGTTGAGGGAAGACATGAGGGCAGTTGGTGTTCGAGAGGAGGATGCAGATGATTGGCTTACATGGAAAAGGATGAGGCGGTACGGTGGCCGACTGGTTAGAGCGTCAGCCTCACAGTTCTGAGGAGCGGGGTTCAATCCCCGGTCCCGCCTGTGTGGAGTTTGCATGTTCTCCCCGTGCCTGCGTGAGTTTTCTCCGGGCACTCCGGTTTCCTCCCACATCCCAAAAACATGCATTAATTGGGGACTCTAAATTGCCCGTAGGTGTGAATGTGAGTGCGAATGTTGTTTGTTTGTATGTGCCCTGCGATTGGCTGGCAACCAGTTTAGGATGTACCCCGCCTCCTGCCCGATGATAGCTGGGATAGGCTCCAGCACGCCCGCGACCCTAGTGAGGAGAAGCAGCTCAGAAAATGGATGGATGGAAAAGGATGACTCGCTGCAGCGACCCCTAACGGGACAAGCCAAAAGGAAGAGAAGATTGGTTTTACTGCAATTATTTTTCTGGGTTTTCTAGTATATCCATCCATCCATTTTCTGAGCCGCTTCTCCTCACTAGGGTCGCGGGCGTGCTGGAGCCTATCCCAGCTGTCATCGGGCAGGAGGCGGGGTACACCCTGAACTGGTTGCCAGCCAATCGCAGGGCACATAGGAACAAACAACCATTCGCACTCACAGTCATGCCTACGGGCAATTTAGCGTCTCCAATTCATGCATGTTTTTGGGATGTGGGAGGAAACCGGAGTGCCCGGAGAAAACCCACGCAGGCACGGGGAGAACATGCAAACTCCACACAGGCGGGGCCGGGGATTGAACCCGGGTCCTCAGAACTGTGAGGCTGACGCTCTAACCAGTCGGCCACCGTGCCGCATTCATTTAAGTCACATTAAAAAAAAAATAAAAAATAAATAAAAAAAAAAAAACCTCAGCTAAATCACCCCAAGCACTGGTCACTACATTTATGGTTGATTAGTGCAGTAATCTCCATGCAGTAAATTTGGCACTCCATTCTGGTTTAATCAGTAGACCTTTTACACCTTCCTATCTCTTCCTTGAGTAATGACATCCATCCTGATCTCTCTGATGCCCTGTATAACCCTGACCATTCCTATTCTCTGTGACCAATTAAGAAAACAGTGGCAACAGCGTCAAGGGTCCCCCTGGTACCCGTGATTGGACAAGTTCCAACCTTCTCTGAGGCCCTGGGTTAAGATAGCAGCTCGTTGGATCTCTGCTGACATCCCCGTGCACGATAAATAATTTTCTCAGCACACACATTCCCTTGGAAAGAGGTAATCAAGACATTTCACTTCATTTGCTGCTGATCTGCTGATGTCAAAGCAAGCCAGTTAACCATTAAATGGTGATTTTGAGATGACCCCTCGGTGGGCTTTGCTGCTCTATGAATGGAATCACATATGATTTCTGTGCGTGCGAGGGTGCATGCGCATGTACAGTATGAAACAGAAGTCCACAGAAGAGGCCAATCACACAGAGTAGAAGTAATTTATACATTCAGACCCACAACTGCTCCACTAAAGCGGGTTATTTAGGAGTAATTGTATAAAACCCATGTTCCCATGCTTCAAATCAAAACACTAGAATGCAATGTCTAAGGTCCAGCTGAGGGAATTCGCTTGTATGGCTTTGTTTGTGTTTTCGATAATGCCACCAGAGATGGGTGTACAGTGGCAAAAAGGGTCAAAGTGGGATGACGATAGACCCAGAACGCTCTGTCTTGGCTGCTCAGGATAATATACAGTAAGAAATACGCACTAGATTAGGAAACATGCAAAATGATCGTATCGCTCTGCAGACATGCATCACATCAGTGTTAGTGTCGGTAGGAATTTGTTACGTTTCTACTGTAGGTGTTGACTAATTCATACATTTATAAGACAGGGCCGAATGTTTAAAAGCAGGACCTGTACATCTTCTGTGCTCAGTTATTTAAAAAACACATATACACAAACAACAGGGTTAAAGGACAAATGTGTTCTTTTAAAACAGTTTCCATACCCCAAGGATAAGAACTTCAGCGCACTCTACACCCCGGTTTTTGTCTCTCGTTTTTTGTCATATGTCAAATTGTAAATTCATGCTAGCTGCCTTCAGCAATATTCCCTCTGCTAAATACCTTATTTGCTCAAATATAGCTAAAGGCGGTCTAATTTTCATTTTCCTTTTTCATTTTGCCCAAGTTATGATTATAGTTGTTCACTTCATTTTATAGTATGTATTATATATGAGTTAAGAATTTTAAGATATTACTTAAATCATTGTCTGTACAGTAAAAAAAAATTCTCATTGACATCAATTGGATTGAATATAGTTTGTTCAATCTAAACTGCTACGATCATAAAAGTAGTAAATGAAAACCAGACAAAGAAATATAATTTGATAAAATGTGTCTATGTAAATTTGTCCATCCATCCATTTTCTGAGCCGCTTCTCCTCACTAGGGTCGCGGGCGTGCTGGAGCCTATCCCAGCTGTCATCGGGCAGGAGGCGGGATACACCCTGAACTGGTTGCCAGCCAATCGCAGGGCACATAGGAACAAACAACCATTCACACTCACAGTCATGCCTACGGGCAATTTAGCGTCGCCAATTCATGCATGTTTTTGGGATGTGGGAGGAAACCGGAGTGCCCGGAGAAAACCCACTCAGGCACGGGGAGAACATGCAAACTCCACACAGGCGGGGACGGGGATTGAACCCCGAACCTCAGAACTGTGAGGCTGACGCTCTAACCAGTCGGCCACCGTGCCGCCTATGTAAATTTGTATCATTGAAAAATGATAATTCAGCTCAGTTGACCACAATGATTTCTGCTTTGAGGCAATAAAAATGTATTAATAAAAAGCATTATTTGCGCAGCCGGGAACCATTTTAAGCTGCCTGGAACCATTTGGCCACTGTCCATGTTTACCGCATGGACATTTGTTGCACACGGACGCAATGTTGGGCTAGTAAAAAACATTGCCAAAAACGACAGAGGAGCATCTGCAAATAATTTATAAGACACTATTAGATGTGTAATGTACATAGCACATGATGTATGAGTGAGCTCAATGGTAGTGTTTTTTTGTTGTTGTTCTTTTTTGTTTGTTTTTTTAAATACCTAAAATGGTAATCACTCGGTAAATTTTGGAATTTTCTTTTTTTGTTGGGGGGGGGGGCGGCGGCGATTACTTGTACTGTAACTACTTGAGTAACTGGTGAGTACGTTCTGATTACAAAAAAAAAAAAAATTAAATCAGAGCATGAACGTCAAATAAAATAAACATTAATAATATATGGGAATCCACACACACCTGCCACCATTTCAATTTTTAAGTGCCCAAAAACAAACAACACATACATTGGGCCCTACAGAAAAAATATTTGCTTTATTCAGTTAAATGACTGAATGAAGAAGCCATTTGCGGGAAAGTTATTGATTGAGAGAGAGAGAGAGAGAGCGAGAGAGAGAGAGGGAGAGCGAGAGAGGGAGAGAGAGAGAGAATCATCAAGCTATTGTTTTTCCTAAGTCTGTAAACACTCACATGGCTGTTCTTTTTCCTAAAATGAGTCATTTTGATTTGCTTGAAGGCTTTGTTTGCTGTCATGTGACTGCCTTGTACCATCTGATTGGTGAATTGGGGTCAAATGACACTAGTGATTACACTGGATTGGCGCAACGGCACCTTATGCGGAAGTCAAAGGAGAATTCTAAAGAATTCGAAGATCGCGCTCGCAATAATGGATAAATAAAAGGAGCAAGCGGCATGTCAATCATTGTAAAGGAGTAAAAGTATCGATTGTTCTTAACATACTGTAAATAAGTAAAGTAAAAAGTATGGCGCATTCACACCAGTCTGTCAAGTACAATTTATCCAAAATGTTACTTGAGTAAATGTAACTCGTTACTACCCACTTCTGGGGTTAAGGGCCCAGGGACACAATGACAACGTGCACTCTTGTCAGGGATACAAACCAGCAACCCCTGCGTTTGCAAGGCGTACTCTTATCCTCTGCACCACGCCACTCACAAACGTTTGTACGAATGTTTCTTGAATGTATGTTTCATTCAAATAACACAACTCGTCATGACTGACATATTAACATCCAATTCTTCCATCCATTCTTTCAGATGTTACCTATAACGCCAATGTCAATTGGTAAATAAACCAAAATGAGCACTACAACTGTGTGATCGCATAATGTGTCAACCAAAGCATTCCAATACAAATGTCAAATTCCCAAGCAAATTATACTATACTGCAGCACATTCGGTGTCATTTACAAGGTGTCCCTGAATGCACACCACGCAGCCGCCAAGCGTCGGCCAATGCAAACATGAATGTCAGCTGCACTGAAACGCAAGCCAGCATTAACTACACAACCAAACGAGTGAAAAATAACAACTTGGAAAAATACAAAATAAAACAATACTGACATAGAAATGCACAGAGTTGCAATGAACGAACCATATCAACTAGTTCATATGTTGGGTGAATGTGAACTTAACTAAGTTCATTACTGCCTGATGAACGTTACTGAGAGCATGCTCATTCTGGCATCTGTGTATGTTTTTTTTTTTTTTTTTTTTTAGCGGGAATTCATTTTCATTCGAGTGCCAGGTTCGGGACTTCCGGGACAAAAGCTGTCCAACACTATCTACGAGCCTTCATATGTCGCCTTCATATGTCGCGGGATAAAACAACATATTTGCCAACCGATTCTGTGCGGCCACCATTCATGTTTACATACGTGCGGAGCATTCAGGGACACTCCATAAACGAGGTAGAATGTGTTCTTTAGGGAAATTATCATTTGTATCAGAATGCTTTAATTAAAACGTACCATCACATTCTCATAATATATTTCTTTTGTTTTGTACCATAAGATGAGATAAGATAAAATATTTTGTTAATACATAGATATTTTTACGCTTGAGACTATGTGACTGAGCTGTAGAAAAGCAGAAGAAGAAGCTTATCTTGTTCGTTTGTCTGCCTGACTGTACTACAGTGGTAGAGTGCTTTTTTCCTTATATAAAAAAAATTCTGGAACAGATTAATGGCATTTTCATTCATTTCAATGGGGAACGGGTTTGTGATGTTTTGAGTTAAGAGCATGGGCATGGAACGAACAAACCTCATATCTCAACGCACCACTGTATTTTGAGGAATTGGGGAAAGAAAACAACAACTATGAACTAGTTCATTTTTGGAACGGTGAACTGAACTTTGAACTAATTCACGCAGAAAATGAACACTGCCAAAAGGTATATGTCAGGCTGGTGAAGTGGTATACAGACGTACAGTATCGGTACCGATACCAGGCATCGGTATCGTTGCATCCCAGGAAAGGGGGCAACTTTTTTTCCTGCATTTCCTGCATAGGGGGTAATTATCTTGAATTAATGTAGATGAAAAACCAACACAACCAGTAAACTGTGATCAACCGATCACGATTATTACACCGAGGGGGTTCTCTTGCACCAACTGACGATTTGTCATATTGGCCTACTACTTTTTTTACAAGCGATTTTCTATTCAAAATAAAGTACACAACAAAAGTGCTTCCACCAGCATAGTTTTAAACGTCCAGTATATTATTGTATATTTGATATTTTCTAATATGGTTTAATTAAATTGTATTTTATTTGTTATTGACTGACAGAAGTGTAGTGTAGAATAATGCCTTACAATGTCAGCAGAATTGCACATACAAAAGATTATCATTTGTTTTATCCAAATATTTGTGGACATTTCTGCTTTTTTCAAAGCTTTTTATAATTTAAAACATTGTGCTATGTTGGGAACAGCGAAGGAAACAAATGTTAATCAGAGCTTCCTTAACTGTTTTACAGTTTCACACAATCTCTGACTTTCGTGACTGGTGTGACGTTGATCATTGTGAAGAAAGAAATCACCATTGAATTGCTGAAAAAAAAAAAAAAAAACACCACATTATAACTCTCAAGTTTATCAATTTTGTAAGAGAGTATAAGCGTTTGTCGGGTGAAGTCAGTTCATCAATTTTCGCTCAGCAAAAAAAACTAAATAAATCTCAAAGTAGACTACAAGTGAAGAATGCCCCCTGTTGTAAATGCACCACCGCACTCTACTTTCATCATCTCATAGTAGGGAAGCCATGACCTCCCTTTCAATCAATGTATCTGCCCATGCATGCAAACACAACCCATAGACATTTAGCATCAATTCACACACAATTAAGTTGCTCAATTTGCTTGCTGATGATGATGATCATGATCAGTACAACCTATGCAAATAAACATTTACAAGCCTGGCTTGTGACGGCCGCTTCTTACAGATGTTTAATGCATTCTGAATAGTTAGATAACATTTTCATGTTTTCACCCAAAATGAGTATGCTACATTAGCAGTGGCTCAATCTCTCTCAAATGCTTGGATTGCACCTTGTCAATCCCCTCGCAGCTTTTAATCAAATGAGCGACTATTAGAGTTTAGCTAATGAATGGTCTGGGATAATATAATCTCTATGAAGCCTCTAATTGAGCCATATGTTTAATGGGATAAATGACTTCATTGGGAACAGTTCTATTCTTTCATGTGATGCTGATTGTGACCTTGACTGGCGTACTTCATCATGGCTGAGGCAAAGGTTTAACCCTGTTACAGGTATTCAATAGAGCAAGCATGTCATGTTTTTTGTTGTTGTTGTTGTTTGTTTTGTTTTTTTAGACCGAATCAACAGACAGGCAAAGCTGAAATCCACACTTTAAACTTTCTCCTACCAAAATGGATCACCCCCTTCCCCAACTACCATTGACTTTTTAACTACCCCGGTCACTATGTGAGATATTCAGGCACTACTTAAACAAAACCAGTCCTAATAGAAATCAAAACAGAAAGTATACACATAAAGGGCAATGTTACATGTATGGTTTGCTTATGTGCACACTTAAAGCTTCATACTCTGTTTTGGAATGGAAACTGGATTAACAAATTATTATATCACCAGTTAATATAAACACCATGATATAAATAAATAAATCTGTTGAGTCCTCAGTACATGTCATTCAGGCTAGAAAAGCATTTCATTGGCGCAGCAGTGATGTGTCCTGACAGGCAGGCTATTATCATATCTTCTCAGATGTGTTGGCAGTATCTCCTGGGCTGATTCAGCTTCCTGATAGGTTTTTAATAAGTCGACTTTACCACTCCACTTCATTCGACTTTGCACCAATTTGCTCAATCTGGGCAGAATGTGACCCCATGTTTGGGTATAAAATGTATTCCAGGAGCATACGATTATCTTACTGATTTGAAAGTCAAGGTGAAGTCAAGCTGTTTGCCCTTCATCCAAGTAAAATGATTGAATGTATGTAAGTACACTCACTCTGTCCATTCTTGTGCAGTCTTCTCCTGTGGTAGAAACTCAGACCTGACAGAAGTCTTACATGTACATACAGTACTGTGAAAAGGTGGTGGCCCCATTCTCACATGCTTATGTTTGCATAGTTTCCCCACCGTAAGATCATCAAACAAATGTAAATATCAGGCAAAGATAACCCAAGTAAATACAAAAAGCAGTTTTTTTTAAATGGTGATTTTATTCATTAAGGGGAAAAAAACTATTCAAAGCTACCTGGCCCTGTGTGATAAAGTAATGGCTCCCTAAATGTAATAACTGGTCAGGCCACCCTCAGCGGCAACCATTGAAATCAAGCATTTTCTATAACTGGCAATGAGTCTTTCATATCTTTGTGGAGATATTTTGGCCCACTATTCCTTGCAGAATTGTTTTAATTCCGCAACAATGGAGGGCTTTCAAGCATGAACCTTTTAAGCCCTTCAGAAGTTGATTTTGTGCTGCGTTTTGGATTGCTGTCCTGCTGCAGAACCCAAGTGCACTTCAGCTTGAGGTCCTGAACTGATGGCTGAATATTCTTCTTCAAGGTTTTCTGGTAAAGAGCAGAATTCATGGTTCCATCAATCACAGCAAGTCGTCCAGGTTCTGAAGGAGGAAAACAGCCACAGACCATCACAATACCACCAAGTTTGACTATTGGTATGAAGTTCTTTTTCTAAAATGCTGTGCTACATTTATGCCAGATGTAATGACTTGATAGACAAGCCTTCCAAAAATGTTCAACTTACGTCACGTTTGTAACCCCTTCCAGACTGTTAGATGTCAATTTACTTTATTTCTCATCTGTTCTTGAATTTATTTGGATTGTGGCATTTTGTTGCAGCCTTTTGAGATCTTTTGGCCAATGTTCTTTTGATTGAACAGGTCTACAGGTAATCGACCTGGGTATGGTCAGTGAAAATGAACCCAAAAAATGTGATTAGCCACAGTTAATTCATGATCCAACAAGGGGAAGGGGGGCATTACTTACTCACACAGGGCCAGGTAGCTTTGAATAGTTTTTTCCCCTGAAGTAAAATCATTCTAAAACTGCATTTTATGTTTATTTTAGCTATGTTTGGGGCCAAAACTTTTTCACGGCACTTGTATAATTGGACGGCTTCATTGTGAAGAAGTGAGTCCACAATGGAGGTTGAATCAATAAAATCTGTCTTCTGTGTCTGAAGGGGTAATCTTAACAAGGTGACCAAGTTATTGACCACATAATCTCTTGGGTGTAGGGCAAAGAGGAAAAGCATATCTAAACACATTTTAGAAATACCTTGTCCACAACTGGGTCCCACTTTTTTAAACTTCAAAGTTCCATGTTCAGTTTTGCCCCCCGCTGTCTCAACCCACTCTCCTCCAAGTAAAACTTTTCCACTTATTGTATTGAGAGTAATTTGCATGCAGCTCTAAACAGACCGCTTCGGCATGACCGTTGTTTGTTCAGCTTCTTGTTAATTTTTAATGCCTGGTACAACTAAAGGTACATTTGTTTGGACAAATAAAATGATGACAAGGCAAATAGCTCAAAAGGGTTTAAGAGCAGCTTATATCTAGCCATTTTCCATGGTTTTCTAATAATAATAATAACAAAAATCATATTAAATAATAAAATAATGGCCATTATGTTGACTCTCGATAATGGCCATCTATTTTCTTTATTAAAAAGCGTTACTCGCTTCAATTGATACAAATATATGCGCCAACCATCAGCCACACCGACGATGAGGTGGAAGTGTTTTACGAAGATTTATCCCGTCTTTATAATCAATTGAAGCACAAATTTCTAATACTCATGGGTGACTTAACGCTCACAGACTCGACTCGACATCGTATTTAGTCGTGTTTGCTGTAGCTTGTAGATAGCTGGGGCGCATATTAGCATGTAACAAGCATTCCACTCCCGAACAGTGGAAAGCAGTGAGATTGAGTGACAATAGGGACGCTCTGTTTGTAGCCGCGAGCATGATGACCGAAAAGCCAGGCGGTTCCCATACTTCATCATTTGAATTATTACAGTAATAAAGATGCTCATCTTTGTTATTAATGTGTGATTATGTTACTATTAGTTTTTTGACTGTCTGTGTTATTTAACATTTGTGCTTCTTTTATATTTATCGTTCATTGATGGCATTATGGCACTGTCATTATCATTCATTTAGGGATGTCTCGTTCCAAATTTTTCACTTCCGATACGATACAAATATTGGAGGCTTGAGTTCTGGCCGACACCGATATCGGTCCGATCCGATTTCAGCAATAATCATACGTAATTTACTTTTGTAGTATGGAATGTTAGAAAAGGCTCGATCAAGTGATACAGTATTACTCAAACAGAGAACAATAATCAGCAACAGTAGGTCTGAGAAAAACAGACCCACTAATTATGAATCAATGGGTTACATAAAGTAACTCTGCCCCCCTCTTCTCTATGGCCGGGCCGGACCTGCAGGAGTCGAGCTAGCCTCTTACTTCACACACACTGCACATTTTTTAATACTCACACTGTACATACTCTGCTCATCGGGCACACTCAGATCTCATTAAAGGTTCCGGTCTGGTCGCAACCCCTGTGACCGTCTCACCTCACCCCCACCACTTTCTCCAATTTTAATGCACTACACCCCAACACACACAATCACTGTACAGGGATAATTAATGGTTGCCATTCGGGGACATGGTAACCACAGTGACAGGACGGGTTTCACATTGCTTTTGGTTGGACTCCTTGGGCCTGCGCCTCCGGTTGTCAGGCCGCGGAGGGGTGGGGGTCCGCCTCCCCCTTTTTTGGCCCCGCCTTCGTCTCCCCTCTCTTGGCGCCCTCACCCATCCTTGCTCACGACGGGTGCTTAACTTGGGCTCGCTTTGGCGGGATATGACCGTTTTTTGGGTGGTTACTGGCTCGTGCATTGGGCCCTGTTGGTGGCTAGGGCCCGCATGCTCTCCGGGGGTGATTGCAGCAGTGGGGCTCGCTGGGTGGGGGAAGGTGGTCCGGTGCCTGTGCCCCTCCCTTGCTGGACGGGCTCACTGACTCGCTGACCCTTGTGGGTTGGGGGGTGGCGGTAGGCTCACCCTTCCTCGATGTGCCGGCTCAGCAACTCTATACACCAGTTGACGAACATGCATGTGACATGGTGTTCATTCACTAATAAGTTCGATAGAAACATGATAAACTTTAATTATTTCTGCTGGGATCACTAGTAACAACATATCAACTCACAGGTTCTTGACACTAAAAAATAATCCACCGCACCACTCGACAGTAGCACTGCCTTGCTCATTTTCCAACATCCTGTCCTGCCCTTTTCTGTCCTCTCTTATCTTCTTTTCTTGGTTAGCTATTGCATGTCCTCATTAGGTGTCTTCCCCTAATCTACAAATGACTGCTGTAATGTTACTTGTGTTTAAATATCTAGACTGTCTCACTATTGTTCTGCTTTGGTTTTCACCCCTAGTCCCCTTGTCTACTCTGTCCCTCTGTCTGTCCCCTAAACCCCTTTTCTGTCCTGCTGCATTTTCAATAAACATCAGAACAATTAAAAAAATTAAAAATAAGCAGAGGGAGTATTTCAAACTCCCCTGTTGCTCAGCAAAACTGTCCCAGCACAAAGGCAGACAGATCCACCATTCTCTAAGGCCATGCGGCTGAACAGGACAGGTTCAAAAATAAATAAATAAAAAAGTAACTGCTGTGCACATCTTGACCTCTGAGGGGCAGTGTGGTGCACGCAATGAGATACACACTTGCAGTAACAAAGAAAGTAGAAGTCACGATCGAATATTGTTATGATGAACTGTTTTTCACAGTTTGAATATATGCCCAAGTATTGTTATATTGCCAGTTTGTATGTGTTCATACAGCGCTTGTGTACCAATATTTATTATTTTGAGAGATACAAGTGCTGCGAGTTCGATGCTAATTTTCATTAGCTCGTCAATGGTGTTTTTCATTCATTGTGTGATAGTGCTAGTGATTTTTGTGAACAAAAATAAGAATATCATGGAAAAGTTTATTTCCATAATTCCATTCCAAAAATTAAAATTTCATAGATTATTGATTCAGGGTCCACAATTTAAAAATTTCAGGTATTTGTTTATTTTTACATAATTTGGGCTTCCAGCTCATAAAACCCACAAAATCAGCAATTCAAAAAATTTGAATACTGTGAAGAAATCACCATTTACTTCTCAGTTTTTGTCGAAAAAAAATGAAATTAGGGCCACATTAAATCAATCAAAATCTGGTACTTTCAAAACGATGTTAATCTTCAATACTCGGTTGGGAATCCCTTTGCTTGAATCACTGCCTCGATGTGCCGTGGCATTTAGGCAATCAGCCTGTGGCATTGCCAGGTAGTTATGGAAGCCCAGATGTCCTTGATGCTTGCTGTCAGATCTTTGTTTTTGGGTCTGGTGCCCCTCATTTCCGTCTTGATAATACCCCATAGACATTATCTCTTCACTCTTAAATGAAAATGAACATTCATTTAAAATGTTCACAGACACCAGAGTGAGCACGGCTGGCTGGCAATTTTTAAGGACCTTGGCCACTGGCCGCACACTGTAAAAATTAGGTGCTGGCTTAAAGTTTGAAAAGAAAAGCTGCAACTACAGTATTTCCACAGATATCTTCAAGGTAGTTCAATTCAGCTAGTGTTGAGTACATGCCACAAGACTAAGTAGAGATAAATTTACAAATATCCGACTACACTGTAAATTGTTACTTTCTTTTAAGTTGAGCAAACACCATGTTTTACAGCGTGGGTACGGTGCGTACAATTTCAATTGAGTGTCGGAATTTATAAAGCTCACGACAAGCAAGACCATAGTTGTGTGCTCCCAGCGCTTCTCGGCCTTACAAACGTAGAACAAAACATGCAGCTATATAGGTAGTGTTTGACGTGAGAAGCACATAGCATGGGTTCAACGTTGGGCTTGTAAGATGCGTCTCACTTGCCGAGTTTTAGATCTGTCTTCTGGAAGAGGGGGTGATTAGAAAGTGGAGGAGACGGATCGATGTCATGTCATTATGAATCTGAGTGGTTATTAGTACCATCTGCGCCCTTTTTAGCGACACCTCCTCGCCGGATGACGGAAGGAACCGCTCCGCGTGCACCAACTTTCTCCAGCTCTCAACCGCTCCACCATGCAAGGCTCGCACTTGCCGTGACGAGGGGGCCGAGGGGGCATGTGCATGCGACCGTTGGCCTTTCATAATGAGATTGGGCTCTAGCTTCAGAAAGGAGAGCATGCAGGTGGAGGATTTTTACTAAAACAGTGAAAAAGATTGCGACCTTCACCCAATGTCTTATATAGTGAGACTGTGTTAAGAGAGCATTAAAGATGCAGTCATGGAAGTGCGACCACATGAAACATTTACTCACACTGACTGAAAAAAGCGCATGCAACCATTTCCGTTGCAGTCTCGAGCCCAAGGATGAAATTACGAGACTAGTTGCTGGAGAGGCACACTTGGTTATTTCAGACTACTTGAGTACTTCAGCACCCACGAGGATGTTAAACGTAATAAGTTTAAAATGTAACAAAATAAATAAATTAACCTACCAGAGTAATTCAGCTTGTTTGTAAGGTTTGCATTTGCATAGCATGAACCACCAAGCATGATGTATTGAAGCTTTAAAAAGCTTTTAAGGCTGGTCATTTTCAAGTCGCTGATTTCCATTCACAGCAACCGCTGTACTATTTATCTGCCTCAAGAAGATCACCATTTATGATCAACGGGCATGCTGAATATTGGACCACATAAGAGCTAACACACGTTTTTTTTTTTTTTTTCTTTTTTTTTTTTTTTTCAGCAGCACAACAACGTGAGTGAAAGTAAACACAAACGAAAAACTACGCTGACGACTTGGATGCAGCTCAACATAAGAACAGTAACAAAGGAACTCACCTTTTTTATTTATTTATTTTAGTAACCTGTCCTGTTCCGCTCCATGGCCTCGCAGAAATGGTGGATCTGTATGCCTTTTGTGCTGGTACAGTTTTTCTGTGCAACAGGTGAGTGTGAAATACTCCCTCTGCTTATTTTTAAATGTTTTAATCATTTTGACGTTTACTGAAAATGGAGCCAGACAGAAAAGGGTTTTAGGGGACAGACAGAGCAACAGAGTGGACAAGGGGAATAGGGGTGCGAACAATAGTTAGTCAGTCTAGATATTTGAGCACAAGTAACATTACAACAGTCAAATTGTGTTCTTATTTGTGGAAGGAGGGACACCCGATGAGGACATGCAGTGACTAACCAAGATTGGACAGAATTTGGGAAATGAGCAAGGCAGTGCTACTGACGAGTGGTGTGGTGGGATTCTTTTTAGTGTCTAAACACCCGTAAGAACATGTGAGTTGATATGTTAGTATAACGTGTGTTGTTATTCGTGGTCCCAGCACAAGCGATTAAAGCCTGTAGCGTGTCTATCGAACTTATTAGTGAATGAACACCATATCACATGCATGTTAGTCAACTGGTGAACGGAATTCCTGAGCTTGCACATTGAGGCCCCCTCCACCCGCGGTCCACTGGAGGACCCACCCAGGGGGACGCCACCCATTCCCCAGGGCCCAGGGCTGTCCCCAGCCCAAAAGAAGCACCCTGACCAGTCTCAAAGGGAGGGGCAGGGGCACTGGACCACCGCCCCGCAACGCCCAATCCCCCTTACCCCCCACATGGCATGTCCCACCGACACCACCGCCCCCACCATCCGGGGAGAGCATGGGGGCCCCAGCCACCAACAGGGCCCAACGCAGGAGCCAGGAACCAGCCGCCAGCCGAAAACGGTCATAGCCCGCCAAAAGCGAGCCCATGTTAAGTGCCCGTTGTGAGCAAGGACGGGCAAGGATGCCAAGAGAGGGGAGAGGAAGGCGGGCCCCCAATGGGGGAGGGGGGCAGGCCCCATTCTCTCTCCTTGGCCCAACCGGCTGGAAGACCACAGAGAAAAAGGGGGGCAGCCTCTCGACACCCTACAGCTAATAAATAAATAATAATAATAAATAAATAACTTCAAAGAATAATAATAATAATAATAGTAAAGCAGACCTGCGAATAGGCAACTGCTTTCAGTAGACCTTTTGAGAAAGCTAAAAAATATTTACAAGCAACTTAAAAAATGTCAAATTCCGCTCACATGGGAAGAAAAGTAAATTAAAAGTTTGATGTACAGACTAAAGCTCGAGGACTGTTGAATCTTGTTTAGATTCATTTCAACAAGGCCTTAGACAACCACAGTACACGACTGTCCATATGGAATATAACGAAGCCTTCACCCTGCTAACTCTGGGACATTTTCTTCATCTCCACCAACAGCTTGAGTAAGATACATGAGGCTCCTCAACAGGAGACAATCACGTTGATGTGCAAAAGAACAGGCAGAAGGGGCAGAAAGAGCGCTCACTTCTACTGCCTTTCATGTCTCTCCCTCCAAATGGTCCCCCCCCCCCCCCCCCCCCCGCAATTTGGTATAAACAACCCACTCAAAGCATTCGTGGTTTACAATGAGAGTTGTGTCATTGCTGCAGTGGTACTGATGGTTAATAGCATTCTTGTACGTGTATTTTTAGATCGTCTGTAAAGTATTAACAAAGCGGGTGATCAAAAACAAAATTTTTGCAAAATTTAACGATTACTGCTGGCCGGAATCAAGCCCCAACACGCCCCCCCCCCCCCCCCCCAAAAAAAAAAAACACAACCGTCAGCTTTCATCTCTCTTCACCCACTCATCGTCACTTTCTGCCCCTGATCAACTTATCCAATCACAAATCAGTCACCTTAAACTAAACAGCAATAAAACTGAACAAAATCTCCCCAAGTCACAAGTCACCCCTGCCCCACCTCGAATCGTAAAATGATTCTCCTTTCCTCCCATGCCAAGAGTCTCCGGGTCACCCTGGACAGCATTTGTACCACACATTCCTAACATCACCCGGGCTGCTTTCTTCCACCTCTGCAGCATCTCGAGACTCCACCCGTCACTGTCTCAATCCAGCACTGAAATCCTGCTCCACTCATTTGTCACATCCCGTATGCATCATTGCAATGTCGGCGTCTCTAGTATCCCTTCTAAACTCATCAACAAGCTCCAAATGATCCAGAACTGGGCAGTCCGGATCATCGCCCACATCAAATCATATGACCACATCACCCCTATTCTCATTCAACTTCACTGGCTCCCTGTATGATACTGTATCCTACTCCTCACCTACAAAGCTCCCCACATCTCGGCCGCCGCCGTCCTCTGCGACCTACTGCAGACATACGCTCCTTCCCGTACCCTCCGCTCAACATCTGCCGGTCTCCTCGCCACCCCCACCTTTTGCCTCAGCACCACGGGTGCCCGAGCCTTCAGCTGCTCGCCGCCCAGACTCTGGAACTCTCTCCCCCCTCGCAGTCTATACATCCTCTCACACAGAATACAGACGGACTTCCTCACAAAATTTGAAACTCAAATCAAAATTCATCTGTTTAAACCCACATACTCACTCTATCCGGATATTTGCACTAAACCGGTTTGTTTTACTGCTCTACTGTTTTACCGTTCCTGTTGTTTCTTATTGCTGCTTCTATTTTATTGATGTCTTATTGATTTATTGCTCTCTAATTGATTGATTTTTTTGTTTTGTTTCTACTTTTAACCCATACTTTATAAGGTGACCTCGGGTGACATGAACGACACCTTTAAATCAAATATAATGACCTTCACACCTTTACCTTGGCCACGCAGTCAGTCCTGAATCTTTACGCAACTTTTACCTGATGTGCTGCTATTTTAGTTCTCCCGGACATCTGGCCAAGGTGGAGGAATTGGGAGATTTTAAATGCAAACAGATATCACTGTCATCCGTCGCTAGCTTTGAACCGAGTCTGTTTGAACTTGGTCATTCACACACTGTGCTGTGTGCGGTGGTTTAGCGGCCTCCTAAGTATAACAAAGACTTTTTAACGGACCTTTCTATGTTCTTGGCGGATATTATGCCTAAATATGACCGGGTCCTTATTGTTGATGATTTATAATAGCCACGTGTGTTGCCCAAAGAACCCATTAGCCAGTGACTTTTTAAACATCAGACTCCTTTTAATATTGTCCATTCTGTAATTGGGCCTACACATGAAGGTGGTCACACACTTGATCTTGTTTTATCCAATGGTTTGTGTGTTTCTAATCTGGAGAGCTGTGATGCCTTCTTCTCTGATCATATGCCTGTACTGTTTGAAGCTACTGTTTGCTGTCAAACAGTCAAAGCTCGCGCTGCCGCTCGCAGATGTTGAGGTATTAACCCTTCCACTGCTGCTTACTCCTCGACTGCCTTCAGTCAAAAATGTGTTCTACCTGAACGTGTGTATGATGATACTGAGGCTCTGAACTCTTGGTTTCACGACACCTGTCACATTGCTAAACTAGAAGGCAAAAAACTAAAATGGAGGCCCTGGCTGAATGGAACAACCTGTGCGAAGAGCAGAGAGAAAGTGGAAAAAGGACAAATTACAAGTGTCTTTTCAAATGTTGAGAGACTCTTGGCATCATTACCAATCCACTGTGAAAGAAGCTAAGAAGAAATATTATATAAAAGCCTTTATATAAACTGTGCAAAGATTTTGGACCCAGCCCCCTAAAGAATCAGAATCAAGAATCATTTGGAACCGGAATTGAAACGAGGAACCGGAATTGGGACCGGAATCGCTCAAATTCAAACGATGCCCAAACCTACGTACCACGGGGAAAAAAAGAAGAAGAAAAAAACACGGCACGGACTTTGTGGTGGGAAAGATCAACTGGATTTACACTGCTTGGATCAATTGCCAAATATCTTTTTGCACTCAGGTGCCAAAATTCAGATGTCCATAAACAGATATGATAGATACGCATAAACAGAAAGAAAATATATGCATTTGTATATTTTCAAATCAGGTCTCATCCAAATGTAGCCAAAAATGATACATACCAGCAGCGCATAAAGCGTTTGCCAACGTGAGTACCGCAGAAACACACACATTGCATATGCCAAGTTGTCAAGTTTGACATCATCAAAACACACAGACCGCTGACATACTGTATCCACAACCCCGTCTGCTCAAAAAACAGAAACATTTAAAAAGACCCACTGTAAATTTAAACTACACTGAAAGTATAGACAATATGGTGTAAATATGGTATATTAGAGGTGTGTCGCTCATTAAATAAGGTAAAATAATTGCAGCAGAGGGGCCCTGTGGGGGCCAAGTATTGTTTACATCTATGTTGTCACTGACCACTTTTGAAGTTGCCTGCACGCGATTTGGGTGTCCGCGCATGTGGGCTGTTTCATGAGTTCCGAGAATGGAGACGCACCCACTTTGAACATGTTACTTGAAAATTTAAATGTACTGACAGTAAAAAAATAAAAATAAATAAATAAAAATGCATATTCAGGCATTACATTGGAATTGGGCATTGGCGTTGACGTGGGAAGTTTATCAAATTGTGTAATCCACTTTTCAAACAAATTTTTGTCACGAACCACATTGGAGTCACGGGCTCCCCGAGAGCGCCGTTATGACGGCTGTAATAAAATCATATAATAATCAGGATATCAATCATATGTCAAATGTTTCACCGCCTCATAATTTTACATACTGTATGCACAAGAAATTGATGGACAATTAGTTTTGAAATCAGAAGTCAGGGATAATAATTTGTTCAACTATTGTTCATGTTACTATAAAAAAGGGGTTTGGTAAGAAAAAAGCTAGAAATACCTCAAGGATATTATTTATTACATATGATGATTTGACATTTTGAATCAGAATTATCAGGGAGGTTGATGCACATGATTTGCTTTTGCGAGCCACACAAAATGATGCGGTGGGCCGGACGTGGCCGCCGAGCCTCGAGTTTGACACCTGTGACTGAAAAGGAAATCTTTGACTTTGACAGCTGACGTCACGTGTGTCTCGATGAGAGTCTGTAGCAGAACACACTCCACCTGCACAGCAGATGCGAAATCTTATCGTATGTAAAGTTGGAGTTGACCGTGGACTTTAGAGAAAATGCTGCAGGAGCGTACTTTGGCAAACATTCCAGTGGTGACCCAAAACGAAAAGGGAATTGCAAAAAAAAAAAAAAAAAAAAAGAAAAAAATGTTCACTGAAAAGAAGAGGCCATGCCTCACTGGAGGGGGTAAAAAGGAAGTTCACGAGACTCTGAGAAGTTTCTAGAACAGAACCGCTGGGTCCAGAAAAATGATAAAGATATCTACCCTCCAGTGAGTGGCTAAGGCTATAATGCGATACATATGTATTAATAATGATTCTTAAATGAACAATTCATGCATCGGGTCAGTCTTGTCTGTCAGCATGTCTCGAATTCATATGAACGTGTGTAGTAAAGACAGTTGTCACACAGGTGGTTTGTCGTGATGGCAGTTGGCACGATCGTTCTAACATAACATCGGTTCCCAATCGGACGTTCGTTTTGTTTCCCGGTGTCTTCGGTGTCTCCTTGTTCCGTCTTAGTTGACGGCGGTTCTTATCCGGCCTGCTCCCTTGTGTCAACTAATCAGCTCTCTCCAGCCATTTGTGTTTTGTCCAGGCGCCTTGTTGCCTCCTCAATCTGTTTGTATTCCATTTTTCTTTCAGTCAGCCTCTGACGAATGACAACCGTGGTGGTGAGTCCATTACTTGCTTTGTTTTTTTTTTTTGTACTTTGCTTAAAAGTGTTTTGATCCATGTTATTATTACCCCCCCCCCCCCAAAAAAAAAAAAATCAATCAATCAATCAATCAAAAGTGACAAGGTCTTTCTTAGCATCCTTATCTAAAGGAGGGCTGAAGCTCTTTGATGGGCTGTCGTTTGTACT
This sequence comes from Phyllopteryx taeniolatus, assembly GCF_024500385.1. NCBI lineage: Eukaryota > Metazoa > Chordata > Actinopteri > Syngnathiformes > Syngnathidae > Phyllopteryx > Phyllopteryx taeniolatus. Next base: position 21,371,515 of record NC_084515.1, on the reverse strand, counting down.
AAGTGGTTGAAAGTGTTGGACTTGAAAAGGTTCCGATAATTGTTGTGGCGATTACACAGTTCAGTGGGCGTTCGGGGGATATAAAAGCTATTAGAGGCACACAGAGCCGTGGACGCTATATGACATAGTGAAGAGGAGCAAAATGCTACAGCCAAATGCACAACATCCATCAAATACGATGTAGAGCAAATCATAGAGGGAAGAGGAAAAACAACAACAAGGATGGTTCCAAAGCCCCAAACGCACAAAAGTACCTGGGTGTGTTCGGCCAACTACAGTGTGAGTGTGTGTGGTTGGGGGGGCGGGGGATTGCAGGATTATCTGCAAAATAATATGCGAAGTAGGACAAACTGCTGCACAATTGGGACTTTCTCTGGGCGATGTGGATGGAGGCATATGACCGCAGCTTGTTTAGATGCAAAAGTCGGCATTTGAGACTGCAATGTAATTGGTCAGCAGCGAAATGGCACCTTTGCAAGAGGACAAGGGATGCGCGCAGTCGCCAAAACGCTCAAGTTGAGCAATCGTTCATTGTGAGAAATACAAAGATAATAACAATAAATGCACAACTAACCTAGGTAAGGTCAGTTGACGTCCTGCTGTGTTTCCTGAAGGGTTCGCGTGGGAAAGCCAGAAGAAGTACGAGACGCCAGCGACTCCGCGTTCCTCTTGCCGCCTTCCCTTGTCACTCGCGACACATTGTCACCGGGGGTCGCACGCATCCGGTCCACTTGGGACTTGCTGGAAATTGCCGTCTTATTGTTTTTGCGGCTGTACAATCAGTTCAAACGCTGATAAAGTTCATGTCGATGGAGCGGCGGCTAAATAATCCAGAGGACATCTTTTTTGGGGGGGGAGGGGTCTCATTTTGCTCTTCGGACCAACTGGGCTCCTTGTTGAGGCACGACCGCGCACTTGCTCGCCATGCTGCCCACCCTGGATCTGTTACAAAGTCCTCATTGCGCGGATGTTGCGCCAATGATGCTTCATGAAAGCGCCACAGCTCTTCTTCCCTCTCTCTCTCCCTCTCGCTCTCTCTATTCCTCCCTGTAATAATCGTCCATCCTGCTGTTGTGGAGGCACACCCACTCCGACCTGTGATTGGTTAGAAATTGCATACAAGGGAGGAGAGAGTGGGGCTAGGAAAGAGGTAAGAGCAGCAGTGAAGAAAGGAGGATGGACGGGGAAGAAGGGAAAGAGAAGTAGATGAGAGGGGGGGGGATGAGTGAAAGATGAAGGCCAAAGTGCCAGAAAAAGAAGGATAAAGGCGCTTGAGACAGAGTGAGGGTGTGTGGGGAGGGGTGATGTGTTGGAGCCCAAAGGGACAGGCTGCCTAATGAAAGAGAAAACACTTTTTTTTTTAGAGCCTCTCACCGTGCTTTAGCCAAATATGTCGAACGCCGATGTAGTTTGACTCAAGGCGAAAGTGAATTCTTCCTGCCAATGTCTTCTGCGACTGAGCGGAGGCGTCGCTTCTGCCTGCCCGGCCTCTTCCCTTTATAAAATCTGGTTTGTGTCAGCTAAGCAGCCTCCTCGGTGAGTCTGCGATGAATAACTAAGTAGCTGCAGAGAGGCTGGAGAGCTGGAGTGTGAGTAGAATATGCTGCTTCGGGCCGTCGGGAGGCAAATAAGTAACAGCCCGAGTGAGAGCGCAAATGAGTTGTCGGGATATTGCTGAATATCTTTGTGGCACGACCGCACGCGAACGCGGGAGAAGGCAGACAAAAATCTCACGGCAGCTCCTGGGAGAGTCTTGGATTGATGGCGACGCTTCGGGGACTGTTTCAATATGAACTTGCTTAAGTCTGGGCCTCGTGAGGCATTCGTCACGAGCTGCCATATGGCGGTGAGATGCTCACCGACGACTTTCAAACGACTATTTTCTTTCAAACGGACACCACGGGAACCTCTTCGCAGGGACAGGCTTGCCTATTTGGGCTCGTAACCATGACTACTACGTAGATGCTCTCACCGGGTTTCAAGCATGAATGAATCGGATGTTTCATAAGTTACATTGATTTCGGTTTTATTGAAGTGCGCAATAACTAAGAATGCAAATGCAACACCTGTTCAATCCATTTAATGTTGAATTTCATTCCCAGCTTATTCTTCTTCGCGTGTTTACCTTTTCACGGAAACAAAATACAAATAAACAGGAATGTCATTGGTAGCCCCAGAAATACAGCTGGAGCTGCAAGAATAAAAATCAGCATTGTGTACTACTTCCATCTCACAAACGTCCAAGTGATGCAGCCAAAGTCAAAACTACAAGAAATATTGTCAACCAAAAGAGACAAGCGTCAGAGCAGAGCTGGTTCCAGGCTCCGAGGTTTCGGGGTGCTGAGCTCCCGCAGAGGCAAGATTAACTTCACTCTTTTGGAAATTTCGTACAACGCTTTTGGGGAAAGGCTGTGATTCGCCCATCTAACCTAACAATGTTAAGCCATAGCAAAGGAGCAATTCCTTTGAATCACAAATTAACCAGAGTAGCCAAAAATTACACTCAACTAAGATTGCTGTTACTTTAGAATAATATGACAAGTCAAAGTTAAAAGTAGTCCTCCGAATGATTACCTGTGTAATAGTAAGAGAGTACTCAGTGAAGAAACTACAAGTACTGAGTAATTAGTGAGTAACTTTTATTAAATCAGAGCATGAACGTCAAATAAAATGCAAATAGCTAGGTTCAATATGAATGTGCAAATTCAGATATTGCTGAACAATATGACTTCATCTAAAACAAATAAAATCTTTATAAAATAAAGTATTTTCCATGTTACAATAAGGCAAAACAAGAGCAAAAACATCCCTAAACTAATAAGTTAAATCAGTTGAATTTATAATCGTTGACTGTGACACTGAGTGACCTCACTCGGATTTCCAGCTCTGTTACAAAAACGGGCCAATTCAAGGAACTCGGGAGCAAGCGCATGATCTCTCTGGTGATCTTGATGCCTCGCATACATTTGATTTTGCTTTGCGTTACATTATATATCCTGAGAGATTTGCTTTCAATAAAACTCCTGGCATGGTCCTGGTGGTTTTTCTGCATTTCCAGCATTCAAAATCTAAATCAAATGTTTTGTTACATCCTATTGCCCTGGTGGACAAGCCACCTCTGGGCCAAAGTTAGATGCGACTGGCTCCAGTTAGGTCCAGTTATGGTCCAACTAGATGCCACCCTTCAGTAAGTATGCTAAGATACAATCTGCAGATAATGTATTTTTATTGTCAAACAAAAAGTGTTAGTGCAAGACCTTTCTATTTTGTATAATTGTGAGGGCCAAGTCCTATCATCAGGACCCTCAGTCATTATTGTCTTTCACCTTCCTGCTTTCAAACCAAATGAAGGATTATTACAGAGATATCCGGAAGGAACACGACAGCAGTTCACTTAAATCCCTCGGTGTGTATGGATCTCTTTTGTCTGCAGACTAAGTGCAACACCCACACGTTTACGCTCTCTAAAGTCTCATTTTATTGCCTCGTGTACTGCTGTGTAATTGTTTGCAATTTATTCTGTGCATGTGTGTGTTTTGGCAATTATCACAGCAAATATTTTCCAACTCGAACAATGTATGCAGATGCAGAATTGTGGTTTCCCGCACAATGTGGTATGTCAAGTACATTTAAAGTACCCAAAGCCCAATCGCAGACAACTCTGCAGATCGTACTGGATGCAAAGACCGCATACACTCACTGGATAATTCATGAGGTACCTCGAGAAAATCTTAGTGCCGAAAGAATTGACAGCAAACGTTTGATCTGAAAACCTCAGCGGTTGAAGATGGGATGCTAGTCCACCACCAACAGAAATGACACATTCCAACAACGAAGGCGCCGGACAATGTAGTTGTTGCTGTTATTATGATTTTTAAAATTGTATGTTTTAAAAATGTTGCTCACTTTTCTCTTTTGTGTCTGCCTGTCCCCTTTCAAACCAAAATAATAATAACAATTAAAACAAAACTGTCTGATGATGACACTCAAGGTGAAAGTAAATACATTGGAGATGTGTCTTAGGACGGGAATTTAAGTGTCAATTTTTGTGTCAACACAGAGCAAATAAAAGATAGCCTACGCAAGAGTCTGGAACCTGGCACAGCAAAAGCTCGCCCACCTCTGATTCTAAGCCTCACCCTGGGGGGGATTGAAGTGAAAGGCACAATATGAAGGTGAGTTGGGTCACACATCTCACTTAATATTGATAACTTTCACACAAGTGTAAATCAAATTTTTAGTGCCAATAGTGAAATGGAAGACAAAACAATCATATCGACTCCTGGCTGCTTCATTGAATTTGGGTCCTGCCTCTGCCACAAACACACTGACATGCTGTTAAACACATTTTTATTCCATTTTAAACACAAAAAATATCAAAAGTGTTTTCACGTGATGATTCAATAAAAGAGTTGCTTGAAAAGCGACCTAACTAGAATACAGTAGTTATAATTTGTCCATCAGCAAATCTCTGGTCCCTTGGTCAGGATGTTTTGAAAGAATGAACTCGTGAGTTTTGGATAGTGTTCCATGTGGTCCTCCACAATATCTCTTTTGTTTCCCATTTTCTGCGCTAAACTCTGCCTCAATGTCAGACCAGCAAAGCAAAGACAATTAAGGTGTATAAATATGTAAATATGGTCACGGCAGCTCAACGTGAGGAAGAGCATAATGACATTTTCTGCCCTGGTTTGGCTAATCCCCAAGACACCTCCAAATTAGAAACCTTAATGACAATCAATATAATGCACAGATGGTCAAACTCTGGGGGCACACTAGCCCTTCTGATCCTGCCCAGGTGCCTTGCAGCATCGCTCTTCTTGCCAACTATACATGAACACTCAAACACACGCGTATACGAGTATAGAGAGACACAGATCACCACATGCAAACAGGCAGGCTGCTGCTGGCATGCAGGAAAGCATGATGCAGAACACAGAGACGTGCGTTACCTAGCCAGATGCCACTCACGCCCATGGGGGGTGATCATACTCAACTAGAAGGTCAGGTCTTAGCAGGCCGCGTAAACGATGCCATGGTACTTTCCATGTGTGTGCGTGTCTGTGCGTGTGCTTTGAGGTTTTTTGTTGGGTGTCTCAGGTAATCTGTCTGACGAGGCTTTGTAACAGATGCTGTCCATCCATCTTCTCAAGCTGACATATAGAAAGACTCCCTATGGCCACCTTTCACGAGACAGGGTGAGTCAACACAAGGAAAAAAAGAACGGTGTGTGCGTGCGTGCGTGCGTGCGTGTGTGTGTGTGTGTGTGTGTGTGTGTAAGAAACAGAACAAGCGAGGGAGTGGGCAAAAAGAGGCGGGGAGCAAGATGTTTTGGCTAGTTTCCGACAGTAATTAGTTCATCATAGCTATTTGTTCCTCCTACCTCTGAGAGATGGTAAATGTTTCATCACGGACGATATTTTATCATGGAAAAATTGTGGAAAGGTATAAAGCGTTTTTCAGGAAAAAGATCAAAGATTTGAAAATGGTTGGGATACAACCTGACTGAAGTGGCCGTCCTCCTGCTGGCTGGTTCATCTCAGGCCAGTGTTGGATTACTTCTTCAAGGTTGGAAAAGAGCTGGTGCCACTTTTGAACAACTGGGTCCAGTTCATGAATGAGACTAAATGGAGTTATTAGTCTGCCAATCTTTGGTTGGAGCTTAAATCCATAGTTTGTACACTGAGTAATTGGTTCCTTCATATGACTACTGCATTGAGTCGCGGTGAAAAATATTGCTTCCTGGGAAAACAGCCTCTGAATAAGATGTTCCAAAAAAATGAAAGATGGAATAAGCTTTGCCCCACCAGCAAAGCAATTTGCTCATAAATGTTGTTTCTGAAGAAGAGCGTTCGTGAATCAAGTTACGTACATGTGAGGGTAGTAGTTACCTGTATTCGCATACTGATGCCTATAACAGGAACAACAAGGCAGAGGCATTTGCACTTGATGGATGTTGTGATCAATCTCATCTTCCTGTATTCAATGATTATAATATTTTTAAATGCCCTTCAATCATAGAGGCGGTTCCACGGACTAGCTAAGATCTCTTGACCACTGAAGTTTCGTTTGCTGGTTTTTTAGCTCCTTGACAGTGAAGTGTGAAAATGGGTGCATACCATCCATCCGTATTCTTCCGCTTATCCGAGGTCAGGTCACGGGGGCAGTAGCTTTGGCAGGGAAGCCCAGACTTCCCTCTCCCCAGCCACTTCATCGAGCTCTTCCAGGGGTTTCCCAAGGCATTCCCAGGCCAGCCGGGAGACATAGTCTCTCCAGCGTGTCCTGGGTCGTCCCCAGGATCTCCTGCCGGTGGGACATGCCCGGAACACCTCACCAGGGAGGCGTCCAGGAGGCATCCTAATCAGATGCCTGAGCCACCTCATCTGGCTCCTCTCAATGCGGAGGAGCAGCGGCTCTTGTGGAGGAAACTCATTTCGGCCGCTTGTATCTGGGATCTTGTTCTTTTGGTCACGGCCCACGGCGAATGACCATAGGTGAGGGGAGGAACGTAGATCGACCGGTAAATTGAGATCTTCGCCTTTCGGCTTAGCTCCTTCAGACTGATACAAAGTCCGCATCACTGCACCGATCTGCCTGTCGATCTCCCGTTCCATTCTTCCCACACTCATGAACAAGAACACAAAATACTTGAACTCCTCCACTTGGGGCAGGATCTCATCCCCGACCCGAAGAGGGCACTCTACCCTTTTCCATGGAATAGACCTTACCAGGGAGGCTCAGTACTGTGATCCTGGCACATACCATCTTGATTGTAAAAAGGGCAGTACTTTGTTTTGCTGAGTGTTTGTTCTATTTCAGGCTAAAATTACTTAATTACACTGGCTCATGGTTATTATGCAATGAACATCTATAATTGACATGATGGTGTGTAGAGAACTTTGAACCCTAAAGCAGAGGCAGCACAGTGTTAAAAGCAAATAAATTATTGATTCAATCAACGGTGCGCGAACAATGTGAACATTGATAATTACAAAAACTGCACAACAAAAGGCTGACGCAAACTACAACAAACAAAACGTCCAGAGGTGGTGTGATAGAAGCTCGTCGCAGATAAAACAAAGGAGCGAAAACACTAACGCAAAGAGTTGCAATAAAAGGTGTTGCAAAAGCCGTAACAGAAAAACATAGCCATATAGATGAATAACGATCAAATAATTAGCGCAAAGAAGAACCCTAAATATTCGTGATGTGACGAGATGTGTCGTAATTGAAGGGGCGTTTCTCCAAAGCGTGTATCGAAGCTTGCTTCATTTAGGGGAAAAGCCTAAAGTGATGTCGTCCAAAGTCTCACTGCCCGACTGTATCACGTGACCGATTCAGGAAGCGTATCAGAGTTTGCCGTGAGGTTAGACAGCAATATAAACCCCTAATGCAGGCTCTATTTGAAATGTGTTTTGTTTTTTGTTTTCTTATAGTCACGGTTAGCTCAGAGTTTAAATAAAGATTGTGTAGTTTGTATTGGCTGCTATAGTTTGGAGAGTATTTACAGCATAGAGTTTGGCCATGGCTTGAACAGTAGTGAACGATTACAGCTGTCACTCCTCAGAATCCTTGGAAACAGGCTGCTGGCTTCTGATCCAGCACCCAGGGCTAATAGACTACCGTTTGGTGCACTTGAATCTCAACCTGGGGTATGGCGGTCACGTGAGTTCGAACCTCTGGCAGGACCGCGCTGGAGAAATAACTATCATGACTAGAGGATTATTAATTATATTTGTTCATCCATCCATCCATTTTTCTTACCACTTATCCTCACTAGGGTCACAGGCTGCTGGAGCCTATCCCAGCTATCTTCAGGCAGGAGGTGGGGTATACCCCGAACTGGTCACTAGCCAATCGCATGGCACATATAAACAAACAACCATTTACACTCACATTCACACCTACGGGCAATTTAGAGTCTTAATCAACCTACCACGCATGTTTTCGGGAAGTGGGAGGAAACCGGAGTACCCGGAGAAACCCCACGCAGGCACGGGGAGAACATGCAAACTCCACTCAGGCAAGGCCGGGATTTGAACCCCGCTCCTCAGAACTGTGAGGCAGATGTGCTAACCGGTTGGTCACCGTGCTGCCAATACAAAAAAGCAATTACTCTTAATCATTCAATATAAATAATATTTTCCCATTCTGAATCTCTTAAGGCGGCACAGTGGCCGACTGGTTAGAGCGTCAGCCTCACAGTTCTGAGGACCCGGGTTCAATCCCCGGCCCCGCCTGTGTGGAGTTCTCCCCGTGCCTGCGTGGGTTTTCTCCGGGCACTCCGGTTTCCTCCCACATCCCAAAAACATGCATTAATTGGAGACTCTAAATCGCCCGTACGTGTGACTGTGAGTGCGAATGGTTGTTTGTTTGTATGTGCCCTGCGATTGGCTGGCAACCAGTTCAGGGTGTACCCCGCCTCCTGCCCGATGACAGCTGGGATAGGCTCCAGCACGCCCGCGACCCTAGTGAGGAGAAGCGGCTCAGAAAATGGATGGATGGATGGATGAATCTCTTAACTGTTTTGCACAGACGGACTTCCAACTACACTCATTCGTTTGCACTTAGTTTGCTCATGTATTTTTTTCTAATGCCTCAATTTATTTTATTTCCATTTTTAAATATTATTCTGAGCTGTGTGAAGGGAATTTGGATGTAAGAATTGAATTGCTCGATGTAGCTTCTGTGGGTCTGCAGTGCCTATGACAATAAACCTCTTGAATCTTGAATACATTAATATAGAAGGGTTCTGCATGAGTTGAAAATTACAATACATACGCTTATACAGAGAGAAATGAGCTTAATTCATATGGAAAAGGAAGTTTTCTGTGTGAAGGTCTGACTTGTCCTCCATGCTTATACTGTATGAGACACAGAGCCTTTTGGCAAGTTTAACTGATGCTATAAATATATGACATCATTTTATCACATTCATGTTAGCGCACATGAATCAATCAAGGAGTAATAACCTTTCAAGTGGACGTACATTTTTGAATGAAATATTTTGGATCACCACAATGTAAGTCCCCAAATGTAAGTATCCCTTAGCAACATATTGAACTCTTATACTGTAGTTGTACCATGATATTACATCATCAATGTTTCAAAAAGAGTGAATCACATTCCCTCAATGGCAGTAAATGCCTTCATCATTATATAAAATGGCTGAGCTATAAAAGCACCTTTATTCTGTGGAAAAGTGTGACAGGACAATGTAGCCCACTGTCAATGAGTATTCTGAAAAATTGTTGTTGAGTTACAGTAAGTAAAATATCACATTTCTAATCTGTATGAAAGGAAGGAGGCTTTCAGAGAAGGTGATTCTATCGAGCAATGATTCCCAACCAGTGTGCCGTTACACGCTAGTGCTCTGTGAGAGATCATCAGGGGTGCGACAGGACATTATCCTGCAGAACTTTCTGGCAACTACAACTGGCTGTTTAGTACATGTCAATAATCTGTGGTCTTCCTCATATGTCTG